>NC_079316.1:98306629-98931629 GCF_029931775.1 Euleptes europaea | reverse complement strand
CCTGGGAGGTTTTGCCTTGGAGGTTTTGCCACCCTCTAGATGAAAATGTCTCCATCCGAATGCTCAAAACTCTGCATGGGGGCTTATTGTTGAGTCTTGACAATTTGGACGGGGGGGGGGGATGTGCATCTAGAGAGCGGCAAATCCAAGGCAAAACTGTGTGCGTCAAGTGCCGTCAAGTCGCTTCCGACTGATGGCGACCCTATGAATGAAAGTCCTCCAGAATGTCCTATCTTTGACAGCCTTGCTCAGATCTTGCAAATTGAAGGCGGTGGCTTCCTTCATCGAGTCCGTCCATCTCTTGTTGGGTCTTCCTCTTTTCCTGCTGCCCTCAACCTTTCCTAGCATGACTGTCTTTCCCAGGGACTCTTGTCATCTCATGACATGACCAAAATACGACAGCCTCAGTCATTTGAGCTTCTAGGGTCAGTTCGGGCTTGATTTGATCTAGAACCCACTGATTTGTTTTTTGGGGCAGCCCACGGGATCCGTCCCCCTCTCCTCCAACACCCCCTTCCAAAGGAATCTACTTTCTTCCTATGGGCTTTCTTCACTGTCCAGCTTTCACACCCATACATAGTCAGAGGGAATACGATGGCCGGAATTCCTCGAGTCGCCAGCGGTTTCCTTTCCTCCCCGGTCCCCCGCGGACTAAGGGCGGCCTCCCTCGGCCGCAAGTCTCCGCAGGGTCGGGCCCGCAGACGAGGCTTGGGGTGGGGGGAGTGGGCGGGGCCCGATGGGCTTCTGACAGCGGGCGTGGGGGGGGGCGCTCCTCTGCGGCCCCCTCCCCTCCCTCCGCGCTGGGCCCGCCCCCTTCCCCGAGGATATCCCTCCCTGGGCGTCGGCGCGCGCCTCTGGCCGCCCAATGGAGGAGTCGGGGATGCTGTGCGGACTGCGGGCGGGATGGGGGCGCAGCCGAGCCGCGGCCGGCGCGGGCCAGGCGCTGTGCAGGGCGGGCGGCGGCGGCGGCGGCTGCAAGCGGAGCCGCGCGGCCGGCGGGGCGGGCGAGCTGGAGGCGGCGGCGGCCGGCGGAGCCCCCTCGGCCGAGGCGCTGGCGGGCTGGGATGAAGCCGGCGGCGGGCGGCTGTGGGGCCAGATAGCGTCGCGGGGGGAAGGGGGCGGCGACGGCTGCTGCTATTGCTGCTGCGGGGAGGAGGAGGAGGAGGAGGGGGGCGACGGCGGGTGGCGGCCCGGCCCGCTGGGCGGCGGGGCAGGGGCCGGCCGAGGGATGGCCGCCCCGCGCTCGGAGCCCGGCTCCAACAGCGAGCGCAGCGCCGACTCGCCTCTGCCCGACGACGGCGGCGGCGGCGGCTCCTCCGCGGCCGGCCCGCAGTGGGGCGAGGAGCGGTTCCGCGTGGACAGGAAGAAGCTGGAGGCCATGCTGCAAGGTGAGCGCGCCGGCCCCGCCGCGCCACGCCCCTCCGACGGGCTTCCCACGTGGCAGCGGCCGCGGCGCGGGCCGGGGGTCGCCGACGTGGGGAGGCCCGCCGGCGGTGGGGGTGGGGGGGAGGCCGGCAAGCCCCGGGGCCGGGGCCCGATCGGCGGCAGCCGCTCTCGCAACCCCTCTCTGCCCCGTTGCCAGACGTGTCGCCCCAGTGGCGGGTCGGGCGTGGAGGAACAAAGGGCGCTCGCTGGAGCCGCCTTTCTCCCCTGTTCCAGGCAGGATCCGGCCGGGATCGAACGCGCGGACGTTGTTCCCTGTTCCAGCCCGGATTCAGCCAGGATCGAACGCACGAACGTTCGAAGAACGTTCGTGCGTTCGATCCGGGCTGAATCCGGGCTGGAACAGGGAACAACGTCCGCGCGTTCGATCCGGGCTGAACGTTCTTCGAACGTCCGCGCGTTCGATCCGGGCTGAACGTTCTTCGAACGTCCGCGCGTTCGATCCTGGCTGGAACAGGGAAGAACGTCCGTGCGTTCCATCCGGGCTGAACGTTCTTCGAACGTCCGTGCGTTCGATCCGGGCTGAACGTTCTTCGGACGTCCGCGCGTTCGATCCCGGCTGAATCCTGCCTGGAACAGGGAAGAAAGGCGGCTCCAGCGACCGGGCGCTTTCGCCCGAAGAGAGCTTCTCGGGAGCCCCCGCTTGGGACCTCAGACAGGCATCACAGAGCGGAGGGGGGTCGGCCCACGGGAGCTCCCCTGGCGGAGGGAGGGAGGGAGGGAAGGATGCGCCGGGGACTCTCCCCTAATCCCCCCCCCCCACGCGAGTTTTGGCGACTCTTCCCACCAACGACAGCACGCGGATGAGTTTCCCCGCGCCTTGCGGATGGCTGCCTCGCCCGTTATGGCCGAGGACCTCCCGGAAAGAGCTTTTGTGCACTATTGGTGTGCGGGCGTTGCAGTCCCGGCTTTGACCCCCGCTTAGTCCTCAATTCTTCTTCCGCTTAGTCCTCAAGGCTTCTTCTTTGGGGGGCCCGAAGGAGTTCCGCGGAGGGGGCTTGCTTACGGTTGCCCTCGACCGGTGGGGTTGGAGCGGCGGTTCAATGGGGGCATCTAGCCTGGCCTAGATGTCTGGGAAGAAAGTAGACTCCTTTGAAAGGGGGTGTTGGAGGAGAGGGTGACGGATTCCGTGGGCTGCCCCCCAAAAACAGATCAGTGGGTTCTAGGTCAAATCAAGCCTGAACTGACCCTACAAGCTCAAATGACTCAACTGAGGCTGTCGTATTTTGGTCACGTCACGAGATGACAAGAGTCACTGGAAAAGACAGTCATGCTAGGAAAAGGTGAGGGCAGCAGGGAAAGAGGAAGACCCAACAAGAGGTGGATTGACTCAATAAAGGAAGCCACGGCCTTCAATTTGCAGGATCTGAGCAGGGCTGTCAAAGATAGGACGTTTTGGAGGACTTTCATTCATAGGGTCGCCATGAGTCGGCACTTAACACACACACACACTCTAGCCTGTCTAAAGCAGGATCTCTTCAGCAACTTGGCAATCTCTGTTTCTTCTGGATAGTAATGGGGACCCGGTGGGATGAAAAGATTTCCTGTTTGACTTCAAACGCAGGGTAACTCTTTCTCTCTTGCTCTGGCGGTTGAGGTTGATTTGGTGCTTCAGGGATGTTCAAGTTCAGCCTCTCTCTCTCCCTCTCTCCCTCTGGCCAAAAGTGCCAGCTAAAGCAGAATGCTTGAAATAGGCTTCCCGGCACTCACTGCTGGCTCTGGATCTCGCATGCTGTTTTCCGTCTCTCCTTCCTCATCCCCAGTCCTTGCGGCTTGTTTCCCAGCTATGTTTGATCCCAGATGTGGATAAGCTCTCCTTTCTACAGATGGCGGGACTTGTAGCCACAGCTGTTTTTAAGGGAAGTGCTTGTTTTAGGGTAGGTTTGTCCAGAAGCTAGCGTCCGTTGTTCGGAAGGCTTTGTGCAGAGCGTGTATTTCATTAGCCGCCTGTGCACTTTTTTCAAAAGTGTTCTCGTAATTAACGCCGACGTTAAGTTCCACCTCAAGGCTGTGGGTCTCATTGGCAATAATGAAATCTGAATTCCAAGAGAACACCAAAGGTTAAAACATAATCTTGCAGGTCGTGGATTCATTAACATTTCCAGAAGGCAGAGAAGTATTTTACCCATGTAGCATTTTAGGTTAAGAAGCTGATGTGGCAATAACATGAGCATCCCTGACCTGGATAGACCCACGCTAGCCTGATCTCGTCAGATCTCAGAAGCTAAGCAGGGTCAGCCCTGGTTGGTATTTGGATGGGAGACCACCAAGGATTACCAGGGTTGCTGTGCAGAGGAAGGCACTGGCAAACCACCTCTGATAGTCTCTTGCCATGAAAACCCCAAAAAAGGGGTCGCCATAAGTCGGCTGCGACTTGAAGGCACTTTACACACACACAGCCTGATCAATCTCAGAAGCTCTAAGCAGGGGCAGCCCTGGTTAGTATTTAGATGGGCGACTTCCAAGGAATACACACACACAAAATGAAAACTTTCAGGCATTCCCCTCCACCCAGATTAGGTGTTATCCAAAATCAGATTTTTATCGTATCCTCACTCTTATCTTTGATGTCATCCAACACCTCTCCCAAATATAATCCATTTCATAGGTCTCTTCAACCTACTTTGGCTTCTGAAAGCAAACATATTTTCCCCCCACTCACTTTAAGGATAAAAACTGTCTAACAAGAGTTAATGAAGCTTTAATCTGGGTTTTCTAAGACTTGTTCTGCTCTGATTCTTTTGGTTATATTTTAGTTTTAAATTGTGTGTACTCATTTGACTTCAGAAGCCAAAGAGCATCTATGAAAGGGCCCAAAGGAGCAGAGCTTTCTTTGGGTTCTCTTTTGAAGTCCATAGAGTTCAAAGTTTCCCCTAAACCTGTGTCTTCAGATGAAACTCATGGGTGTTGCTTAGGATTTTGACATTCGTTCTACACTGGATACTTCTGAGTTCTCTTGAACGGAGCTGTTGACCCATGCAAAATAGTGCTAACTCGCTTTTTAAACTGAATTGAAGACGGTGCTCATGGTCTATATTCTCATTCCTTTTACCACCACCCCCTCCATGTCTGGTCAAAACAGGTACTGCAGGTTTTAGAAGCACAAAAACCCCTTTTTGACCATAGATGATTATGGGACAGCAAATAGCATGGGTATCAATAACTCTTTCATACAAAGTATATTGGTGTTGGGGGACTCATCTGCTTGCATCCTGGAAAGCACCTGTCAATCCATTGGTAGTTTCATGCTGTGGGGGGAAACTAGAAGTGGCTTTCAGGTTGTCATTTAGGCAACTTGTGTGCTAGTACCTCTTTTTTTTCCCTTGTGAAGCCCACTTGATAAGCTTCTTAAGTACCCCAGAGCCCTGTAGAGGATCATTGTTTCAAAACTGCTGTTATATGAATATGTTTACCACTGTCTTCAGTGTGGATGAAAACCTGGTGATGCTGGGCAGTTTAGTTTTGTGTAGCTGAAGATTGCAGATAGTATGGAAGGTAGATAAAAAAAAACCCTTCCGTTTATTACAAAAAAAGTTTAGAAGTGTATGTTGGTTTGTAACTCATGTGACCTGATCGTTGCCTGTGATTGTGATGGAATGTCTTCAATTTTGTTCTGTTTTGAATTATGTTAATCTTGCTGAACGTTCTGTAAATAGTTTTTTTTAATAAAAATATTTACAAGGAGTAGTTTATGAAGACAGATGGGAAGATTAGAAATAATTCGATATGCACAGCAGTTGTGTAGTTTATTGAGCTTTTAATGGTCTTTGTTTTATTGATGGATGCAGGGTTTGCTTACAAACCTGTCCTTTGAACATAACAAACAATTTCCTAATGGAAAGGATAAAACATTTTTGGTCTTACTGGGGCACACTATTTAGGGAAATTGGGCCTGCCAGTGGCTGTTAGACAGGGTAAGTGCATGCCCCCTTCCTTTTCAGAAGCGGTGTACCTCTGAATGTCAGATTTTGAGTGCACACAGACCTTTTCCCTTCATGCCTTGCTTGCAAACTTCCCAAAATGTCTAGCTGGCCAGTGCTTCAAACGGGATGCCTTACTGGATGGGTCCCTTGGTCTGATCTGTCAGGGTTGATCTTGTGTTGGGTCCTGATATCACATCCTAGACTTTATAGTTTAATATACAGAGTATCTAATCTCACAATCTTTGTTTTGGTTACATTACGAGCTTATTGCCATGCATGTACTCCTCAGAGCCAAAAAGTTGGAAATCTATCTTTACAACATGAACAAAGTTAACTTTCTTAAAACCAGAATGTATACAGTAATCGGTCTACGTGATCGCTGTTATTAAATCTCTGAGAGTCTATAATTGCAAAGCATTTGGTCCGAGCACTGTCATTCTGGGAATAGTTTGTGTATCTCATCAGTCACTGTGGTTGGCAACTTTTGTTGTTTCTGATCCATATTTTTAAATAACTTTTTTTTCTTAAACAACGGTTTGAAAACTGTGTTCAGTGCTTGTAGGTATCTAATGGCTGTGCTGCCATTGTGTGGTGGTTTACTTACATTGTGCATGCTTAATTTAAATAACATAGCTCATTTCAGCAAGTTGTGGGTTAGTAGCAAAGCACTTGGTGTGACTGACTATAATGCTTGGAATTTGTTTCAGATTAGATTCAGTCTCCTGGGGGTAGGTTAATCTTTAAGCAGTTAGTATTTTGCTTTGCTGGTAGAGGGGTTTTGGAATGCAGCTGAGTAGAGTAGAGTTCAGTGTTTTTGTAACTGCTGTAATATAATAATTTGAAGATACTTTTAAAGGCAAAAGGTGCCCTAAACACTAAAGAATTGTGGGTAAAAATGGTGGATGTTAAAAGAGGCAATGAGTGGCTTACCTAGAAATTCTCCTTATCACTTGGGAGGAATACAGCCAATACAGGTAATTTTGCCATACATCTGTAAAATCCCATTTCCCTTGGCAGGCTGGTGCAAGGAATTTAGCTGTCCAAGTGTGAGACTCAAAGGTCATCTATCACATTGGTCATCTGGCTAGACTCAAAACGCCTAGTTTATTGTGGGTACGTGCACACCTTGGCTAATAACCACGTGGCAGGCGGTTGTCTGTACCCCCACCCTCATGCATGTCTAGCGTTAGTGATCCCGATGGACCTTCCAGTCCCAACAGCATATATAAAAAGTCCTGCTGTTCCCACGGGTTCTTTGCATACTTTCTGAATAAGAGCAATGTAGCCCACCGCATGTGTGGTGTTTTGGATTTGGCACAGGTTCATTATTCTGGTTTGGTCACTTTTATTATAGCTCCTCTCTATCGTTTGTTTTGCATCAGAGAGTCGCCAAGGAAAACGGCCAACTGAAATAACCAATATAAATCAAAAGTTTCCATTGATTATTTAACTACTTCCAAAATAAAAGTTCATAGTAGTTGGTTGCTATAACAAGAAAAACCGCATTGAATCAAAACTTAATGATCCTGTGTATAACCTCTGAGGGGCCACTGCAGGTTTCTTAAATATTTAACTTATTTTCTGAAGCAGTAAAAATATTAATGATGCACTGTCTTTATACAGTTAGAAAACTTAAAGTTCATGACCTGGAGCCATGGCAGATTTTTGTGGACAAGCGTTGATGCAAAATTGACGCGGTTTCCACAGTTCCTTTCTGCTTTAGTCTGCCCAGTCTCCACCCCACAATAAATTAAATCAGAAGTGCTCCAACTTGGATGTCCCAAGCTGGCCCAATCTTGTCAGATCTTGAAAGCTAAGCAGGGTCAGCCCTGGTTAGTATTTGGATGGGAGACCACAAGGAAGTCCAGGGTTGCTATGCAGAGGCAGGTAATGGCAAACCACCTCTGATGGACTCTTGTATTGAAAACCTACAGAGTCACCATAAATCTGCTTCAACTTGACAGCGCCATCTTGCCTCCGAGAGCAAGAATTTATATGCGAACATTCTCATTGGAAAAACAAGAACTGTGTCTTTGTAGGTAGTGTGAACTATTTCATAGCTGTTCATAAACAGCTCCCAAACCATAGTTTTAGCCCCGACCTTGGCTGGCCTAGGCTAGCTAACTGAGCTTTCTTGTCAGTTCTCGAAAGTGAAGCATGGTTGGCCCTGGTTAGCATTTCGATGGGAGACCACCAAGGAATTCCAGGGTTGCTATGCAGAGGCAAGCAATAGCAAACCACCACTGTTCGTCTCTTGCCTTGAAAATGATACTGGGTTGCCATAAGTTGGCTGCGATTTGATAGCACTTCACATATACGCAATCAGAAGTGAGGGCTGGTGGTATTTACTGGGCAGATCGGTATTCTCCATGAAAAGGAAGGTAAATGACATCTATAACTAGCTTACTGAGCCAACTCAGAGGCAGATCGGTGGATGGTACCTGTGGTATCTTGCCCATCCTTGGCCCCCACTCTCAGGCCACTGAGAGTCCCCACTGGGGAGAAAGGCAGGGGTATAAATACAAATAAATAATGGCACATTAAGTATATGAACTGCTGTGTCATGGGATGACTGAGGAGTGTTTTCTCCCACGTTTCTTTTCTTACAAAGGAAAACTACCTTTTTAAAAGTCCCAATATTTTATTTCTTGCATCTGTGTTCTGACATTTCCAACACTTTCTATTATAATCTTTGTTAGCTTTCGCTATATCTTTAGGTGTGATATACTATCTGAAGAACATTTTATACCAGTTCTCTCATAATATATGAAATTCTGTAAACTTAATCTCTTTAGTCCAAAGATTCTCCCCTTGACTAATGTATGTTTTCTCCAAAACTTTGCATCCATTTTATCATGAAATATTTTACTTGCTCTGTTTCAGTATCGTATCGCAATAATATTTTGTAAATGTCTTAAGTGTCCACTGATTAATTTTTTGAAAGTCTTCTTCCTCCTTAATTATCCACCTTCTTTGGTTATTTGTTCTCTCCATTTTGATACCATTCAATGGCATGATAATCATGGAATATTCTCTCCTTTATCTTTGACTATTTGCCAGGTTTTTATTTTTCCTAGATTGCCCACCATATTCTCATAAATTCTATGATCAATTTTCTTCTTTGTGCTGTTAGCACAGTAAACGTCAACTGGAAATGTCAGTAGTGAGGTTGGCGGACTTATTCTACTTCTTCATTGAAACCATATTCTTAACAAAGCATCTCCCAAAATGTTTTCCATCTTGAGTTTGAATTGTTCTTAAAGATTTCTGAATCCATAGATAGTTATGTATTCCTTCTTTAATGTCAATTGTTTCCTGTTTTACATTCCTTCGATTTGGATTAATCAGTCTGACGCTCAGACTAGTGTAGCAGCTTGGTGGTATAATTTAATGTTTGGTACCGTTAAACCTCCTCTTTTTTTTGATCATCTTGTAATATGTTAAATATTACTCTTGGCTTCTTTCTGTTCCAAATAAAATTGTTTATCATTCTCTGCCATTTTAAGGTCTTTTCATTTATATGATTATTTTCAACCCTGCCTGTCAATTAATGCCTTTGATGTAGGAGAAGCATGACAGCACATAATAAATGTATTTTCAGTCTGTTGCCATCTTGCCCCCTCCCCGCCCAACTACTATCGTTTCCACATTGCTCTGTTTAAAATTTATTTACTTTGGCCTCAGTTCTGTGGACCTGTTTTTTGTGACACTTTCTACACATTTGATTCTAATTACTTGCGCATCACCCAGAGCCTTCAGGAAAGGTACGCTGAGGAGGAGGAAGAGGGCAAAAATGCCTTCTCTGTCTTCATTAGTAGAGCCAGGAGGAGTGATCTCATCACATCCCCTTCTGGACTGTCCCCACACAGGTTCCACAGACCTGGGGGTGGGATGCAGGAAAGAATCCATAATCACCACTTTCTGCTGACAGATTGCTGAGCCCAGTCCTTTGGCATGAATGTCTTTTTCAGATAGAATAGCTTGAAATGGCATTCAGGCTACCATTCTGTGAACCCTGCCTTGGGGAAGATCCCATTGAATTTGCTAGGACTTACTTTCTGCTAAGGCCTGGCCCGGAGTGTGAAATAGGGTTGCCAACCTCCGTGTGGAGCCTGGGGATCTCCCCCAAATGACATCTGATCTCCAGAATACAAAGATCTGTTCTACTGGACCGAATGGTTGCTTTGAAAGGTGGACTGTATGACGTCATACCCTGCTGAGATCCTTCCCTTCCTCAGAGTCCACCCCTCCCTCAAATCTCCAGGAATTTCCCAACCCAGAGTTGGCAACCCTAGCGCTGTGAAATGTGAGTGGCTGAATGGGCGAACTTGTTCCAGTTGTTGTTCTAGTTCATTATCAACACGGCCAAAACAATAATCATTTCAATCAAAGAAGCAAAGTTTACATCACTTAACAGATATGGGTTACTGGAGCATGGCGTTCTATTGTGCTTTTCCAAGGGGAAAAATGATAAATGGTCCAGTTAAACTTTATTTCTATAACAGGGGTGAGTAACTTTCTTGACACTGAGGATTTTATTACAAGCATGTTGTAAGCTGCCGGGCCAAGATTGATTTGAATAATTGCATGGTGGAATGCACTTTAGCTAATCTGATTCGTGTATCAGTTCACGAATTTGATGGATTCCAAGCTACAGGGGGCATGTTGGCATTTATTCTAGACTAGTGCTGATATTCAAGTGTTTAAATGAGAAAAACCTGGAGTAAGTAGTTGAGGTTGTTGGGAAATCTTGCAACATAAATATAGAATCTTTAGGTTTTAACATACACTGCTGAGATCCTTCCTCAAACTCCATCCCCCACCTCAAATATCCAGGCTTGCTTAACTGAAGACTGGTGGCTCAAAGGATTCTAATAAGTCTGTGGGCCAAGTACCTTGGAAGTTACATACAATCTAGGCCTCACATTTTGCTTCAATATGCTTTGAAGAGCACAGTGTGGGTGCTTTTACTATTACATTTATGTCCTGTTGCTGTTCTGTTAATTGGTTTTGAGATGGCAGGTGTAAGGTTTGCCATCAGGTCTCCTAACCAAGCATGTGTCATACCTCTGTAGCTTTAGCAAGGCAGTAGGATCCTGTGCTTTCCAACCGTAACCTGGCTCCTGAATGCTAGTGTACTGGAAGAGTATTGCTACTGCACTGCTAGACTTTTCCCCAACTGCTGCAAGGTTGGAGCTTTGCTGGCAGTAGTCTGCTAAATTGGCATTGGCAGATGCACCTTTAATTTAGGGGGTTACCGCACTTTGTATTCCCAGCGATGTATTAAGAGTTTGAAAATGTTGTAAAAAACATCGCTTTAAAAGGGTTTTTGGATACCACGGCTTATAAATGGTTGGAAGACGTCTTCACAGCTAAAGGGGCCAAACAAAGTGCGAACAGTATTTTTTATAACGTTTTCAAACTCTTAATACATCGGTGGGAATACATAGAACGTGTGGACAGTATTTTTTATAACATTTTCAAACTCTTAATACATCGCTGGGAATACAAGTGCGGTAACCCCCATACTGTAGTTGGCTTGCTTGGGGGAAATGGTGTGGATAGTCACAGACTGCGGTGTAACACAGCCTTGCGCTTCTATCTGCGAAAGCAATGTTTTTGTTAGTTCACAGCATGCCTTTTTTAAAGTAATCTTTGGTCTAGTGGCCCCAAAGGGGGAGAGAATACCAGTTACATTCTTCATTATAAATTGCTTGCTTGCCACAGCTGGCTATTTATGAATATGCCTGGTGGAATACTTGGTTCTTCTTGTGCAGATGTAGTTGCCCTGTTGAAATGAAGGCTCATCTCGAGAGCTTTTATTCAATGCAAAGGGACAAGGAATGACCGTCAGTAACTTTTTAGTATGCAGACAGAGAAGAACCATCAGTAATCATGTCCACTGCAGTAGCAGCACAACGGTATAAAAATAACATTAACGCTGCTAGGAAAAGTAGCTGTGATTGCTACCTCATGCCTGGAGGGTGAACAACACGTTTATTCAGACAGTTCAGACTTGCCCAATACTGAACACTGGCACCAAAGATCACTGAAAGAGAAAGCTTAATCTCTCAGCATTTTCCCCAGTACACAATCCTATTGTGTAGACAAAAGAAAAAAACCACTAAATGTTGCTTGTGTTAACTGAAATAATCCAGTAGTCATAGCTGTGAAGTGTGGCTATGGCAAGGTGTTTTCTAACCACACCATTCCATAACTTTCTTCCCGTTGACGGTCATGCCTGTAGCTTTGGGAAATGGTTATCTGGGTGAATGTCATGTTACTGATTATGGTGTCCTGAAAATTAAGAGTCTGAACAGACTGTTGGGACATTTAAATGCTTCTAATTAATTGTTTTACTTGGGACATTGCAGCAGGCTTTCTTTCTTTACCCATGCTTTTACTGGATAAGTTTCTATTTAAGCTTTCATTTAGTAAGGCTCCAAACATGTTTGCTCAGCATAGCTAGTACTACAAGGTCAGAGTGGTCCTGCAAATGAGAATTGTTTTAACATACACACCAAGGTAATTCAACTTTATATATTTTTCAAATAGCAGTTCGCAGTTTTTAGCATCCATTGCATATATGTGCTTAAATGGTCAATTCGGTGAGCTTCTTGAATCCCTGCTGCTTCCTTTCTTGTGTTCAAGTTCCATTATTGTTAGGAATGTTTCAGACGTTGACAGCAGTACAGTCACAAGGTGGACACATCTTATTCAGGCTTCCTTGATTACTCTGAAGGCAAGCAAGCACTTGATCGGTTCACCATGAGGGTCTCTGGCAAAGTTGGTCACACGCACACATGAAGCTGCCTTATAGTGAATCAAACCCTTGGTCTGTCAAGGTCAGTTGTCTACTATGACCAGCAGTGGCTCTCCAGAGTCTGTGGTAGAAGTCTTTCACATCACCCACTATCTGATCCTTTCAACTGGAGGTGCTGGGAGTTGAACCTGGGACCTGCAGATGCTCTACTGCTAAGCCATGACCCCATCTCCAAGACCAGGACGAGCAATGTTGCATCTGTGTAATGATCACTTGGTCACTGCAGGTGCTGTTACCCAGCCCTAAGAGTTGGGTCATCTTATTTAGTGTTCCAGTAGTTAAATTGGTGAACTTGTATAAAACATAAAATTGTTTGCAGTTCGTCCCCTCTTTGAGCCTGCACAGTCAGGGTGTTCCTTTCAGTGATCCAGCATCAGCTAGACTGCATTGACTGCTCTTTGACCCTATTTGAGAAGTGATCACAAGAGCTTATTGCAAGATTAGTTCAGGTGATGGGCAGACTCTGAAAATGCACATGTTCAGTTAATAAGTCTCAATTCAAATCTCACACTGATTTTTCTTCCTCTTACTATGTGTCCTTTGAAAAATTGCAGACAGTGGCAGTTGGGTTGCAGAGGAACCGGTGGTGACATGGTGTGAGCCAGTTCAGGTGTGCCAGTTGTCATAACCATACAGAGTCATCAGAACTTATTCAGAAACATTTGAACAGCTACTTAAACAATCGACTTGCTGGCTGCCAAACTAGTGGGTCTTTGAGTGTAACAGTGTGTGATGCATTTTAACTTGGTCACTGTCATAGCTACTATTAGGAATACTCTGACCTGCAGGGCCCAGGCTAGCCCGATCTCATCAGATCTTGGAAGTTCAGCAGGGTTGGCCCTGGTTAGTATTTGGGTGGGACACCACCAAGGAAGTCCAGGGTCACTACGCAGAGGCAGGAAACAGCACACCACCTCTGAATGTCTCTTGCCTTGAACACCCTATAAGGTCATAAGCCAGCTGATGGCACCTTCCACCAGTACCAATTTTGGGGGTGGGCACTGGGGCTACATAAGGAAATTGGATGGGGCTGGGCTTAAATTATGTATGAGTAGGCTCAGCATAGTTGTTCAACTCTAAGAGTGGCATATTTTGCAAATCTGTGCTCTGTAGGCATTGTCTCACATGGATAGTCTGATATTCCATTACTATTAAGGGTTGTTTTTTTTTTGCCTAAAGCACATGAAACACTCTATTTAGTGCTGTAGCCCAAAGCACTAGTTTTGTCTCAAGTTATAGTGCAGAAACATGCACCAGATAATGGAAGCACTCTGAACGTAAAGAGCAAGTAATGTTAGTTTTGAAGTTTACAAGTAAAGCGGACAATTAATGTGGCACTGACATCTTGATTTTGAAGCAAGTATATTTATGTCTCCCATTTCTGGGAATGAGATTTCTGCAAAATCCCTTGGCCTGGAATTCTGCATGCACACGCAACTCTCATTGTTTTAAGTATCATGATAAAAGGTCTCTGTGGTTTCCACAACTTTAAAACAGTTTCTGGTGGTTGAAAATGAAATCAATTAAGTTCTGGCTCCTCTGAAATGGGTAGGTGTGCAAAGCAGGAAGCAAATTCTTTCCTATGTAAATAATTCTTGGGTAGTAATAAAACCTCTACAAGGATCCAAGTCCTTTAAAAGTAGTTCTTAGACAAACCAAAATGCTGAAGTTTCAGGTTAGCAGTTGGGATTTTGCAGTAACAGAACATCTTTAATAGCATTTACATTTGGTGTTTCATGTGTGTATAAGCAGGAAAGGTTTCAGTTACTTTCTGAGATTTCACATGCCAAATTTGCTGATTAGGCTTTCTTACAGAAAAATAAATATATGAAATAGATTTGTGGGAGTTGTAGTTTTTTAAAATGTCCTTGCATTCCATTGTTAACTATTGTAATAATACCACTTCATTGTGTTTCAGTGTTTCCTTAGTAGTATAACAGGCTGTCTTGGTTTGGCTTGAGATTTTTTTTTATTTGGTTCAGTATTGCTGGCTTGCACATTTTTGTTGGTTACATTATAATATTTACCTACCATTGGAAAATATGTCTTGTTAATGGCTTGTTGTGGACAGCCTGATTTAATGCCTGTATGGCAAATAAACATTCTGCTGTGTAATTCTTCAGCAGAAACAACATCATTAAATATGTACATATTTCAGTTTTAAGGAATGAGGAAAAGAGATGGGTGGCAGCTATGTGTACTTGGCACCAAAATAAATTCAAGTTTGAGCCCACTTGCAATAACTTGGGGTAATGGGCCTAGGTTCTCCTACCCTGGAGTTCCCCAAATAATTTTTTTTCTGTAATGAGCCAGGGTTTAAGAGGAATGTGGGGTAGGAAATCCTGGAGGTTATAACTAAGCAGTCCAGACGGGTGGCATACAAATAGCTGTAGAAGAGGGAGGCTGTACAGTATCATTTTATGACTACATGAGATCCTAACCAAAACCTTCTGTGGTTGCTTCAGTTTTTGGCCCATTTGTATCTCTGGTTGCCAAAAAAAAGAAGAATATTTCCAATGCAAAGGTTATTAGAATTAGTGAAATGGCTTGCATGTCATCCTGATGCTTGGTGCCTTTCTTTTCCTGTTGTCTTTCACATGCTGAGAATGACACCTTTTGCTATTCTTTCACCTGTTCAGAATGACAATTTCTGGCTCAGATTCCCAAGTACATTTTTCTGTGCTCTGGATTGACTGTTATTTCCCTGAACTGTTCTTCTCTGGCTTGAAACATAAAGTAAGAATCTGTGCATGCTGGGGCTCAGGTCCAAAGCTTATGCAAAAGTTCCTGTAAATTAATCCTTTACTGTCTCATCAGTTGCGGTAATCTATGAGATCAGACCACCCAGTCCTTCTCTTTCTTGAGTGTATCCTGTATTTGAGCTGTGCAGTTCTCTTGATAAGTTTTACAACTGTTTTATCTGGAGGTTTTCCTGTGCAGATCTAAAATCCATGATTTATAGGCGTGTCTAGGAGGAAGGGAGTTACATTTCCATGAGGTTGTCCACCAGAGATAGTGCCCAAAACAATGGATCCTAGTAGGGCAGTACAGTTATAAGCCTGTGAGGGGGCACTATTGGTATATATACCAATGTTATATATACCATATATATCAAGTAGAATTCTTGGAAAACAGAAGCTTGCTAAGTACTCATAATCTCAGATTCAAATGAAGGGGGAGTTTGAGGTTGTGGAAGGAAAAACCTGGCATTTGCAGCAGTTGTATCTTTTTTTTTTTTTTGAAAATTTTATTGGTTTTTATAATATAAATTTTCCATATCAACAAACAACAATGAAAATAATATGAAAATCTAAATCATAACTAATGTTGTAATTATTTAAGTACTTAATAAAAAATAAAAAATAAAGGAAAATGTTTTGACTTCCCCATCACCTCCGTCCGCCTCTTAATAAAGTATTCTATCCCATCGTGATATGATCTGATCTTAATTATTCTTGCAGCAGTTGTATCTTGAGTCATTTACGGTAGAGTTTCTATGTTCCCATTGTCTGAGAAAGTAGCTGACAACTCTTATGTGTGATGTACTTCTCCCCCCCCTCGTCAAGAGTCAGCTAGCTGTCTTCTGTTGTATTTTTCTTTGGTGCTGCAGGAAAGTCAATGAAACAGATTTCTCAGACTTAATCTTCGTTTCCAGTACATTGCTTATTAGACTTCCGCAAGCAACATAACTTGTCATTTTGAGTAGCCGCAAAACATATTCAAACTTGATGTCTGAGTAAAAATGAAATCCTTAGTGCAAATTAAATGATTTTTTTTCAGTTTAAGATGTTCATTGGAGCACTGCATGTTATGGTCAAAAATGTTCAGCACAGTTGAGATATATTCTGAAGATACTGTGCTCCTGACTTGTGTATGTGAAGGAAACTCATGTTAGAGAACAAATATGGTCTGTGCCTTTCACACAGAATGGTAGAAGTAGAAAGACATGCTGTAGAGAACATTTGCACTTTTAGGTTTGATTTATTAAATACATATTTAATTTACTTCCATTGTCTTTGGGAAACATCTGTCAGTCTTGCTCTTTGACAGAGACCTTTAACCACAAATACTGGGAATCGAAGCTTTAGAGCTGCAGTCCCCAAAGGGACCAGCCAGGATTAGTAGACTTTCATCCTTTCCTTGCTTAACAGCTGTATAGGATGTCAAGACACTTTTGAGTGTGCATCCGTTTTCATAAACGTGGTGTTCCAACTTTAGAAATAGCTCTGCTCTACTGCAGGCTTTTTCACAGACTTAACCTGGTCTGTCTTGTTGCTGTTAATTGTGTGTGTGTGTTTAAATTTTGCACTTTGCTGTTTTATAGCTTATTTCCATACAATATTTACAGTCAGCTTTTTGGAGAAACTTTTATGTGTAATTATTACCAACATGTATCTACAGACAGATTAATTCTCCTTACATTATATCCAGCTTCTCATTAGCAGTGGGTTTTCTTCTTAGCTTGATTCATAACTGATTCGATATTTGCGAGTTTTCTTAGCAAGCATGGGAAAGAAGAGCTTGGTTTGTGACAGAGGCACACCTGCATTGATGACGCCATATGTTTTTGTCTTTTTGTGGTTCCACTGAGAATTGCAATTCCCAGCAACAGACATGGCTGAAAGTGGCATGGAAATTGAACAATTTCTCCCTTAAAATAAATATACCTGGGAGCAAGAGATGCCTTTAGAGCTTTGATTGGGGGGGATAGTTGTTACATACTGCATTGGCAAGAAATAAAGAGCATTAACTGAAATAGAGTCAACAAAAAGAAAAGGTTGCTTGGTTAAGTTGCGTAGCTTACACCATCTAACAAGAGATACCTCCAAAGTAAAAGGTCACAACCAGGTACCTACTTACTTGAAGGTCTGCCTTTCCCTTTATGAGCCTACCCATTAGTTAGTGTCTTCTATACAGGCCCTGCCTCCAGTGCCTTCTTTACACTAAGGTCTTCTATGCAAGGGTTGGATCTCCCTGCTTGGACCTGGGTTCATCGCACATTAAAGAAACCCGGATTGGGGGAAAATGTTTGCATTGGCTTGAATGATCAGGGAAGAAACTGTGTGCTAATCGAACCATGAACAAACAGTCTCCCAAGCTCAAATCAAGTCCCACCCCTTTAAATGCTGCTCTGTAATTGGCTTACTTTGCAGTGCTCCCTGTGAGAGAAGATTTCCTTCCCCCCAAACTCAACCGCATAAAAAAGCATTTTAAGAACAATAAACGGAGCTACCTGAAAGAAGGGGGGGGGGAATCAAAGCCTTGTTTTAAAAAAGCCTTTCTTTTGCTCAGAAAGAGCTCCGAGGTAGCAGGAAGCACTTGAATCCCCGCCTCTTTACACTTCTTTGTGATTGGCTGTGAGGGAAGCCAATCTTCTCCCCCCCCCCCCGTTTAACCATTGGCATGCTGCTTTGAGGAGGGGGTTGGAAAAGGGTGGGGCGTGATGGTGCGAGGAAGTTCAACCCAAGAATGGAGTATGCACGCTCTGTGACTCTGGAATGAGCCAGGATTAATGGTTTAATTTGGGCCAGAAGAGGAATGGGAAAAGCCGGGTTCGTTTTGTGTCGAAGCAGCGTTGAGCTGCCAAGGAATGAGATATCGTGCATACTGAAATATTTGATCCTGGCTGAAACGGGGAATAAAGGAGATTAAAGTTACCATGCATAAAACACCTATGTGTAGTTATCTTTGGTCAAGTAGTGGCTTTTTCAGCAGCAGCTCTTGCTTTATGGAAAGGACTACCAGAAGCTTTGTGGAGAGCATCTTCCTAGTTGATGTTCTTCAACTGGAGTCCCCCTTTGGAAATCTGACATAGGATGTTGGATGGAACAACAAAATAGCTGCTGCAGGAGGTAGAGATGCACAGAGGAAGCCAAGTGTAGGGGAGAGAATAAAGCCAGCACTGTGGTGATAGTGGCCACTGAAACAATGTTATTTTAATCTGCTCAGCCAATCAGATCTCCAGTGAACGATCAGAAACCCAGTGGGCAAGCCCCCACATGTCCTCACCAACAGTATGTGCCAGGGAAGTTGGCAGGTGCCCATGGGTGCCATGTTGGAGACCCCTGTTTTACAGGCTTGTAAAACTGGAAGGTATTTGTCAGAGTTGCAAGGCTGTCAGAGTAGTTTGACAGGTTGCATTTAGATCTAGTGGATCTGGAATGATGTCACAGGTCTGGAAACTCCCTGGAGAGCAAGAGAGAGCTGACCAGAACTGGTTATTGCCAGAAGGCTGATGCACTGCAGTAGCAACAGGTGTATGACTAAGCAACTACTGTGATTGGTGCCTGAGACTGATTTGTGTATATAACCACATGGGAATCAAGCCCATGTGTGGGAATGCTAAAGAGGAGGAGTTGTATAAGGAGTTGTATTATATCTATGCACTGTAAAATAAACGAGCACTGCTTTTCCAGGCGTTCTGGTGGTGTTTTCCTGGACCAACTGCGTAATCCGCTGGCACCAGCATCAGTATTCTCATAGAATCATGGAATCATAGCTTTGGAAGGGACCACCAGGGTCATCTAGTCCAACCCCATGCACAATGCAGGGAATTTACAACTACCTCCCCCACATACCCCCAGTGACCCCTATTTCATGCCCGGAAGATGCCCAAGATGCTCTCCATCTCATGAAGAGTAGGTTTTTATATGCCGTCTTCCTCTACCACTTAAGGAAGACTCAAACCGGCTTACAATCACCTTCTTTTCCCCACCCCACAACAGACACCCTGTGAGGTAGGTGGAGCTGAGAGAGCTCTTAATAGAACTGTAACTTGCCTAAGGTCACCCAGCTGGCTTCGTGTGTAGGAGTGGGGAAACAAATCCAGTTCACCAGATTGGCCTCCGCCGCTCATGTGGAGGAGTGGGGAATCAAACCCGGTTCTCCAGATCAGAGTCCACCTCTCCAAACCACTGCTCTTAACCACTACACCACTGCTCATGATCTGCTGAGGACATAGAATCAGCATTGCTGACAGATGGCCATCTAGCCTCTGCTTAAATACCCAGGGAAGGAGTTTTACCACCTCCCGAGGAAGTCTGTTCCACTGAGGAACCGCTCTGTTAGAAAATTCTTCCTAATGTCTAGACAGAAACTCTTTTGATTTAATTTCAACCCGTTGGTTCTGGTTCGACCTTCTGGGGCAACAGAAAACAGCACCATCCTCCATATGATAGCCCTTCAAGTTATCATATCCCCTCCGTCTTCTCCTCTTCAGGCTAAACATACCCAGCTCCTTCAACCTTTCCTCATAGGACTTGGTCTCCAGACCCCTCACCATCTTTGCTGCCCTCCTCTGGACACGTTCCAGCTTGTCTACATCTTTCTTAAATTGCGGTGCCCAAAACTGAACACAGTACTCTAGGTGAGGTCTAACCAGAGCAGAGTAAAGCGATACCATCACTTTGCGTGATCTGGACACTATACTTCTGTCGATGCAGCCCAAGATTGCTTTTGCCTTTTTAGCTACCGCATCACACTACTGCACACGACTGCTTACACTACTTCTTCTAATAGATGACTTTTGCCAGATTTACTCATTGCGTTTATTGGGTGTTTGTGTTTTTAATTGCTTGGTTTTCCCCCCTGTGTGTTTGACTGTAGGCCTCCCTTGAATGGCAGAGGAGACATAGTATACATTTTAAAACTAAATGTTACCCAGCACAATCCTAGTTACACAAATCCCTATTAGAGGATAAGGTTTTTTTCTTCTTCAAAATTCAATAAAATGACAGCACCCCTTGTGAATCACTGAACAAATGTGAAATTGCTTCAAAATTATTAGGTAGCAAGTCTTTAATATAAACAGTACAACTTATGCAACTTGAAGTAACTAAATCATGATGGCTATAAGCATAGCCACACTAAAGTATACAAAATCTTCAGTGCCCTTCAGGAAGGGCACTCAGGACATTGGTGAACAACACACAATTCCCAATAATAAAAAGGGGGGAGAAAGAAAAGTCCGCAACTTTAATTCAAAATGCAGGGCTGTTTCTTCCCTTTATGTTCTTGGTGAATCCTGCTGCTGGTGAGGCTGCTGCAGACCTTCTCTCTCCAGTCTGACCTGCAAAGGAAAATTATTAATCCCCTCCGTTGAACTCTGGGCTTCCCTCTTCCTTGCAGCCCCAACGGACTGAGGGGTGGGTCCCTTGCAGTTAGAAACATACCTAACTGCTCATGCTCAGTGAGCTCCCTAGGTCCTAAGGTCTGCAATATTGGCATGGGTTCCATGAACATTAAAGAACTTTTGCACATGAGCCTGAACACTGACTTCGGTCGTATTAAACTTCTTTGTCCCGCATTTCTTGCTATACATGGCAATTTGTGACTGCAAGTATACGGAATTTAGTCTTACATTGAGAGCTGGAGAACAACTTCTGGGAGAAGTGATATTGAATACCACACAGCTTAGAATTAAGAGCTGCTCTGACTTCCGGTGTTCAATCTCTGTCATTACAAAGCAAGATTTCTCCCTTGGTTTCAAGCTTTGTTTCTGTGATAAGCGTGCCAGCGGCTAGCTGGATTTGACTGTTTCTGAGTTTAATTACTTTGACTCCTCCAGCCCTTTGACTCATTAGGAGGGATCCTGGAAATGCCATCTAGTCATTCCTTCTGCTTTGGTGTGAAACCAGGAATTCCCCTGTCAATGAACGTGGCAAAACTCAGGTAAAGAATGACAGAGGAGGTTATTTAGCATAATAGGCTGGTCAAAAATATTTGGCACTCGAGAGGCTTTTTGAAATACAACTTAAATAATAGTTTTATTTGTCTCTTTTTGTGGGATTTAAAAGTCAGGTTAGTAAATCTTCAATAACACGAAATGTAGATTGTAACAGAATAACAGAATTGAGGAGACTGAGATGGTGAAATCCAGGTGACACACTGTACTTCCAAAATGTATCAAGCTGTTTCACACACGAGCGTTTGAATCTTTATTTTCTACTGAGAGGGCTTTCTCTTGGCAGTCTCTGGTTTGTTTCTTAACCTTACGCTTCTTTCACACAGTGTTTCTTGTAGGAGTTAGGAACGTTATCACGCTTCCCCAGTTTATCTCTTGAACTGGCCTAGGATCACTCCTTTCACAAGAGCTCTCTCTCATTAAACTCTACCGACTTTAGAGCTTTTTCCCTTCTATAAGTGGTTATGGATCCTGTCCTGATCCAGAAACCCAAAACGTGTTCCTTTTGACCCCTGAAGAGAAATCCTCCACTGGGCAGCTTGCAGAGCCCACAGCTGTTTCCAAGCTCGGTCTGTTCACGTCTCTCTCAGTCATCTGCCAGTTCTTAACTGCCAGTTACAACTGCCACTCCCAGAATTCTGTTCAAACTCCCTGTCAGTTACAAACGTTCGATGACCGGTACAACTCTTTGGAATGCAGCTGTCCGTCACATAATGGAAGGCAGATTAGCGTGGTCTCTCTTCTCCTTGGCCGCTCATTTTCCTGCAGACCTAACAGATACTTAGCTAAATCTAAAATAAGAGTCCCATAATTATGGCTTCTGTAGGAACAAAATGCTGTCGTTCAGTTCCCACCAGTATCCTTGGCATCAGTTCCCATCAGGATACCCGCATTTTAGCAAGTACTTATTTGTTCGAAGCATTCTTTAGGATAACTTTGTCTGGGCTCAGTCCAAAAATGTGGGCCCTTCTTGAAGCTAAGAAGAGTGCAAGAAGTTGAGGAAACAAGTAATTTTGGCAAGTTTAATATTTCCATAAGGTTTTATCTCGACCTCAAGCATGGAGAGATCTAGTCTCATGTACCCTAAAGCAGTGTGCTGCATATTTGCTGTAGGAGCCCACCAACAGAATGTTATCCTTTGTCAGGATCCATCTTTTCACCACAAAACCCTAGTTTCTCATTTTTAAAAAATACCTTGGTTTTTTGCGTTATTGGAGTCTCTGCTTGCTGTAACCACACAATTGGGAGAAAGTGTAGGTACCTGATATTTGGTCTTGAGTGAATTTTTCCTTTAGCATAATGTCTACCAGGGAATCTTAAGGCATTTCCTTTTTCATTTTGTGATCTGGGTCACAGAAGTGCTACCAGTCACCACAGCTATGTTGCCAAAATGGTTCAGCTCAGTAATGAATGTGAGGAGGATGGTGAAACTTCTAGGGTCAGCAACATGCAAATGAGAAATACCCTTTGATTGAAAGAGCAAAGTGAAAACCAGGAATAATGTTTAGATTTTTTATTTCCGGGTTGCTTTTATAGGCAGAATATCATACTCTGAAAGGATAGTCTTTAGATGCTAGGTTGAATAGAGAAGTGTTTGAAACATAACAAAGGTGCCCTCAGGTTGAAGTTTTCTAAATTTGCTTTAGTGTACCATATAGGGCATTTGTTAAACAGCAGGCAAAGTTGGTTTGATGGTTCTTCTATATGTTGAATGAATAACGTTTTTTCTGAATAGTATGTTGATAAAACCCATGGGTAGTAGTAGTTTTTTATTATTATGGTCAATGGACCAGTTCCATATAAAATTCAGAGATCTACAACAGTCAAGCTTCCAACATCAAAAGAATACAAACCCGAAAACGAATACTAATAGTTAAAATTCAATAATATACATTAATAAACGAATACAAATAATATCCTTAATACACTATTTAGTAAAATCATGAGACCCCATAAAAGACCCATGGGGAGCATCCTTTATTTTTTGCTGCAGCTAGTACTTTAAAAATTAAAATAATGAATACTAGTGGCCTACGTGCAGTTTAAGAAATTCCTTACAGAGAATTGTAAAAATTCCTTCTCGGTGACTCACTAATTCTGTTAATGTTGTCTTCCCTGGATGACTGCTGTTGTGTAATTGTTGATAATTTTGGTTACTGCAGAGCAGACATCACCAAACACCATAGTTATGCAAACCAGGGAATCCATATGAGATGAGGGAAGGGAAAGAGAGAATCTGTAAGACCACAGCATATCCCTGATTTTCTAAAAACCATTTGCAGGAACTTGAGTCATTCTTCACTTTAAAAAAAAAAAAATCTGAATCCTGTGCCCGCCGTCCTAGTTGTCACTCCATGTGCTTCTGCAGAATCATGGCATATCATTAGCTCTGCTTGTACTGCCATTAGAAAGGAAGGAAAATAACAGAAAGCTGATTGTACTCCCTTCCTGACTATATTGGTTCAGCCATATGTAACTTTTTCTAAAATTACATGGGATAATCCTGATGAGTTATTGATGGTTTGGAAGCCTGAGGTCTTGAAGGACATCAGGTTTCCCGCTTTTGATGGAGTTCAACTCACCCTTGTTGACTTGGTCAAGAGCCTAGGGATTATACTAGCTTCAGCATTACTGCAGGAGAAGCAAATTATTGCAGCCTCAAAATAAAATACCCCTTCTGCTTTCTTCCAACTTAGTTTAGCCTGGAATATGCCCCCCTACCTTGAGTCAGCTGCTCTAGCCACCCGGATCCACACCACAGTAACAGCCTAGACTACTGCAATGCACTCTGTATAGACCCCCCCCCCCAAAATCAGCCTACATTCCAGTTAGTACAGAATGCCAACTTAGTTATTATTAGGAACTAGGCAGTGTAGGTGTATTACATACATACTTATTACATTTATTCACCCACACTCCACTGGCTGCCTGTTAGGTACTGGGTTAAGTTCAAGGTGCTAACCATCACATGCAACGCCTTTGATGGACGGGGGTCCATTACTCTGCAGGTCTGCCTCTCCTGATGTGCCACCACGACAGCTTTGCTCATCTGAGCAGAGCCTTCTACAGGTGCCATCCTTCAAATGGGCAAGATCAACAACTACATTCTCTGTAGTGGCCCCCACCCTATGGGATGGCCCACCTGAGAAGGTCAGGAAGGCTCCCATACTTTTAGCTGTGTATCACATAACTGTTCAGGGGGCTTTTTAAAAATAAAATAATAGGGCTGCATTATAACAAAATGTTTCAGGAAGACATTTGAATAAAGAACAGGTAGTGGAGCTGGAAGACGGGCAGGCCACGCTTGCAGCGCCGCAGGCAGGAGGCACGCTGCAGGACACGCCCGAAGAGCTCCAGCTCAGCCAGCTCCTCGTCCAGTGCAGCGCCGGGGCCCGGCTCTCCAAAGGCCGGCTCCCCGAGCCAGGGCTCCCCCGGCACCTCGCTGCCGGCGCACTCCTGGTGGCAGTGCGCCTCACTGTCACGCAGCAGGCGGTGGAGGCGCAGGCTGGCCTCCAGGGCATGGACACTCTCCTTCCAGCCCTCGCCCTCGTACTGCTTCAGCGCATAGGCATAGGTGTGCTGCAGCAGCAGCAGCTCGGCCGCCGGGATGCCATGGAAGCTGTACTTCTCGTACTGCTCTCTGGCCTGGGCAGCCAGCAGCAGCAGCCCCCAGCTTCGCCACTCCATGCCTGCCCCGCCGCTGCCTGCTGCTGCTCCGGAGCTGCTTGGAGACCCATCGGGAGGCTTCGGGAAGCAGGGGGGAAACGAAGGCGGGAGGCAGGCCCGGGGGGATCCCGCAGGGTCTTAGCGCAGCCGGCAGGTGAGGGGAGGGACCAAATGGCCAAAACTCACGGGAGGTTTTGACTTGGATTTGCAACTCCCTAGATGTGCTGGGGCGACGGTGCGTGTGCCCACAGAGAGGGCTGTGCGTGCCGCCTCTGGCACTCGTGCCATAGGTTCGCCACCACTGACTTATACCTTGTTTCAGATTCCTGCAATCCTAGTCAAATTGTTTATTAGATGTCTCCTCATCCTATTGATTGTGCTCACTTACCTTACCTAACCCTACTTGAGTCTCAGTGAGAAAGGTGAACTTTAAATAACATACGATGTTCACTACGATGTTATTAATTATTATTTTTAAAAATCATGAGAACTGCTTTCCCCCTAGATCTTCTCTCAGCTGGTGGTTTTCCCCCCTCCAACTTCCATTCCCTCAACGTACTGAGATCTTAGTCCCTCCCCATCAGCACAAGCTTCTCAGTGCCTTAGACATTGTTCCTTAGAGCAGTGCTGTGTAAAATGGTTGGCTATATCAGGCAGCAGCTGTTGAAACCACAGGGGGATAGTAAGATGGCAGCTCTAGGCAAAGAAATCGGGCTTCAGCTGACCTTACAGAGACTTTCCCCAGTCAATCCTGGATCCTGTGTGATCCATACTCTTGATTTGTGACTTCCAGTATGGACCAAGGACACCAGTGTGCTTACTATAGGGCTTCTGGGTGCCCATTTGCTGCTTCCTCAAAACTAATAACCAACTGTGGTTTCTCCCACATCACTGGTGTTTCAAAAGAACCCAGGAGGTGAATCTCCTCTGTATTTGCAAGATCAAAGCACCCAATTGGAAATTCTCTGTTGGAGGAGGATGCTTGCATGTAACTTCCCAATATTTTGTGATTGTACCCAGCAGCCTTTTTGTGATGGCAACTTCTCCCCACCCTCAAAATTCTCATAGTGCTCAGAGATTGGTGACCCCTACGCTTCATATTTTGCTGTTGAATACTTCTCAGTTAGTTCTCAATCTTTAGTTTGGGGCTTCTTTTCCTCTAGACTTCCTTGGATTGGCAAAGCCTGTGTTTGATTACACAGCTCTTGGTTTGGCTTCTGACCATGCAGACAGTCTTAGTTTGTGTTGATTTTATGCGGAGCGTCTTGAAGTCTATAATATTGTACTTGAAATGGAATGCTAAGAATCCTATTTTTGTGGAAAAGTGCTTTTTCCTTGCAGTGCTTCATATTATTTATATGGATAGTAAAGGGAATATGACTCTATAATCAATTTTTCATTAAAATCGGAGATGATCACTGAAGATTCTGAGGACGTCTCCTGGTACAACCTTGCAATCTTAGAATTTTTTTGTCGACCTTATTACCGTTTTTCTAATATTGTGGTCGATCTCTCTGAGTGCCCCATCCCACAACTACTGGGATATGAAAAGCTGTCCTCATATGATCTTCCAAACACCAGTGGCTTGGCCAACCATAGATATAAATGACTTACTTCCCAGTTCACAGTTCATTTTGAGTCTGTATTCTTTTTTCTTTTATTTTTTGGCAAACTTCAAAGCTATTGGTTGAACTTTTAAAAATGCATAATTTTGTGTATAGTATGTTGTGTTTTATAAGATGGCTTGAGAATCTGCTTTGGCTGAGGAGTAGAATGAGAAACATACACAGGCTTCAGGATTAGATTTGGATTGGTCCAGGAAGGGGGAAACATTGGTCAGTTGAACAGCCAAATATCAGCACCTAATTCATTGTATGCCCTGACCTGGATAGCTCCAGGCTTGCCTGATCTCATCAGATCTCAGAAGCTAAGCAGGGTCAACCCTGGTTAGTATTTGGATGGGCAAACTCCAAGGAACACGAGGGTCATGACATGGAGGCAGGCAGTGGGAAACCACCTTCAACTACCTCTTATTTTGAAAACCTTATGGGGTCGCCATAAGTCAGCTGTGACTTAATGGCACACACGCATACACTAAATTCACTGTAATGAACACCCACCCTGATGTGTTGCAAACCCCTATAGCAGGGGTCCCCAACCTTTTTGAGCCTATGAACCTTTTTGTGCCTTTGGAATTCTGACCTGGCATGGTGGGCGCGGCCGCAGACCCTGGCTGCTGCAGGAGGTGGATTTCAGGAAGTGAGGTCATGCATTAACTCTAATAACTCTTCAACCTGCCTTTCAAAATGAACATAATTTTAAAAACATTAACTTGCATACAAACAGCTTGCCTTCAGTAACAGTGAAGATCCTTGTTGTGTGCAGCTGCTGCTGAAGCAGTTTTCTAAAAAATCTGAAGCCCTGCCCACTTTATAAAACACTTGTTGGGAGCCAGGAAATGTGTCGGCGGGCACCACACTGGGAAATCCCTTTCCACTGTTTTTTGGAGTGGGGAGGGGGGGAGGAGACTTTTCCTATGTTCAGATGCTTGCATTTTTTTTTTCCTTTTGGAAAGTCCATGCTGTTTACTTGTGTAGAGAGCAGAGGTGTCATGAATCTCGCCTTCTTGCTCACATGCTAGAAGGAGTATCAAAATAGAGTCCAGTAGGGCTGTTGGAAAAAAGAAAATTCGGGTTCGGGTTTAATTAGCCTCCCCCCCCCCCCCAGGAAAACCTGAATGCCAAATTCCCCTATACCGGTAAAGGTGGGAATTCAGCTTTAAATACAGGATTCCCAAAAAATTCGGCCATTTCAACCCATTAAACCCATTTTGCTGCTTTCCGCAGCTCCTGGGGGGGGGGAAGCATTATTGCAGATAGAGGTCCCAAATTGTCAGGGTAGCTTGAAGGGACTCTCCTTGCAAGAACCCCCAGGTTTGGTGAAGATTGGGTTAGGGGGTCTGGAAGGGGTCGCCCCTATCCTCCTCCTTTGAAATGCATTGGCAAAGTGGCTGTGTTCAGAATCTTTAGTGTGATCTTTGCAATGTATCTTTGCAAAGTTCGCCCCTTGCCTCCATAGACATACAATGTAGAGTTTCCGTCTAGACATTAGGAAGAATTTTCGAACAGTTAGAGTGGTTCCTTAGTGGAACAGGCTTTTTTGGGAGGTGGTAAGCTCTCCTTCCCTGGAGGTTTTTAAGAAGAGGTTGAATGGCCATCTGTCAGCAATGCTGATTCTATGACCTCAAGCAGATGATGAGAGGGAGGGCATCTTGGCCATCTTCTGCGCACTGGGGGTGTGATAGTTGGGAATTTCCTGCATTGTGCAGGGGGTTGGATTAGATGACCCTGGTGGTCCCTCCCAACCCTATGATTCTATGACCTTTTCCACCATTGTCCGGGGTCCTGCTATTCGGAATCAGATTTTTTTTTCTCATAGCATCATGGCGCATTCATGCACCTTATAGGTTTTCCCTGGCTTTAGGAAAGACCACAACAAAGTCTGAATGGCTGTTGTGTGGGTAGGAAAGCTTGGATTTTTCTGGTCCTGCCCACCCACCAGCCATTTTCTCTGACCCTGTCTCGATGTCTGCCATTTCCTCCTCTGCCACTAGGGGGCGTTTTAGGTCTTGTTCTTTAATTGGTAATTGAATATTGTCATAACTTTACAATCTGTGTATCAGGGTTTCTGAATTACTAGCTTTCATTTAAAAAAAGGTCTCTCTAGCCATTTTCATTGCAGAGATAAAGGGAAAGGCTGTGAAAGTAGCTATTCACTTAAAGTGCTGTATAGTGAACCGTTTAGATATTTCAGCCTATCTCTTGAATGTCCCAGTGATAAATTTTAGACCTAGGGAAAGAGGATGGCATTTATGCCTATTAGATTTTTCCTCTGCTTAGATGTTTGTAGTCTTTTGCTGTTCAACTATACACTTGTTCTATCCAGTGACTGTCATATACTTCTAGATATGTTTCTTTTTCTGAAATCACAGTGCTTTAGTCTTTGCAACCATGGACTACGCTGCTTGCTATGGCTCACCATGTTTGTAAAAAGGAATGAGTGGGGTAAAGCTGGTGAAATGAACTCACTGAGGTCTAGCAGCTTGAGACCCTGTACCAGCTGAGAAGAAGAAGGAGGGTTGGTCTTTATATGCTGACTTTCTCTACCGCTTAAGGAAGAATAAAACCGGCTTACAGTCACCTTCCTTTCCCCTCCCCACAACAGACACCCTGTGAGGTAGGCGGAGCTGAGCGAGCTCTAAGAGAGCTGTGACTAGCCCAAGGCCTTCCAGCAGGCTTCATGTGCAGGAGTGGGGAAACGAATCCAGTTCACCAGATTAGCCTTTGTCGCTCATGTGGAGGAGTGGGGAATCAAACTCGCTTCTCCAGATCAGAGTCCACCCCTCCAAACCACCGCTCTTAACCACTTCACCACCCTGAGCAAATCCTTCATTCCTTGTGGCAAAAAGAAGGCACTGCATTTTATCACCAGTGTGGCATAGTGGTTAGAGGGTTGGAGGCCTGGGTTTGGATACCCTCTCTGCCCTGGAAACTCGCTGGGTGACCTTGGGCTAGTCACACGCTCTCAGCCTCGCCCACCTCACAGTGCTGTGAGGATGAAATGGAAGAGAGAATGATGTAAGCTGCTTTAGGTACCTGTTGGGGAGAAAAGTAGGGTATAAATGATGTAAATAAATAAGAGCTGGGAACTCAGAGGCCACGGTGCACCGATTTTTCTAACATTATGATATTGAACTGGCAATCTAAAAAAACCACCACCACCACCCTGAAAAGACCTGGTTGTCCAGGGAATGGTAGGGGTGGGTTCTGCTAAGAGACTGAGGCCGGGGACCCTGTGCCATGTGGGAACCCCATTGCTGCTGTCCTGTATCAGCAGCAGCAGCAATGGGGAAACCATGCAAGGCAGCCTTTGTGTAGAAATCACCAATCTCAGGCAAGGTCACTCAGTAGCGGAGAAGATCCTTCCATTGTTTCTTCCTCACGGTGGTGCGCCTCGTGGTGTTTGGCTTGTGCTTGCTGTCCCAGGCTCTTTTGGTCTGCTCTTGATGGTCTCAGCCATAATTCTGTTTCCCTTCTTCTTGTAGCATGCGTCCGCCATGCTACTATCTGTCGCCTGCTTCCTATTCTGTGGACTTTGTCTAGAACAGTGGTTCCCAACCGTTTTTTGACCAGGGACCACTAGGACTTTTTTGTTCGGTGCAGGGACCCCAAGGTTCAAAATAAAAATTCAGAGAATTTGAAAATAAGCTTTAATCATAACTGTTAGTTAAACTTTAAGCTTAGAATAATATTTGAATATATATTTTTATAATAGAGAACTTTTAATTGAAAATATTAATTTATTATGGGTTTATAACTTTGTTTCGCGGACCTTAATTTAGTTCTCGCGGACCCCTGGGGGTCCACGGACCCCTGGTTGGAAACCAGTGGTCTAGAAAGATTGAAAACCATGGATGTACTTATTTTTCCACAGCTAGTGAAGTGATACTCCTGACTCCTGGGCATTTATGACCTATGCTGTTGATCTAAAATGTGCCTTGGAGCTCCCTCGGACCTTTCCTGGCTTGCTTAACTGTAGTGGGTGGTGGTGCCTGAACTGGGCAGACCATTGTTCACTCTTACCAGGAAGTTCCCTCCAAGCCATTGCTTTTTAAAGCCATCCATACACCGAGAACTGCTTATGTGGTTAAATCCAGGGGCCAGTGAAGTCATGTAAAATTAACGTCCTCTGTTGGTTGGTTTTTTTGAAATATATGTAGCGATTGATAACAATGTAAGGAATTGGTTCTTGTAGGTTATCTGGGCTGTGTGACCGTGGTCTTGGTATTTTCTTTCCTGACGTTTCGCCCGCAGCTGTGGCCGGCATCTTCAGAGGAGTAACACTGAAGGACAGTGTCTCTCAGTGTCAAGTGTGTAGGAAGAGTAATACATAGTCAGAAAGGGGTTGGGTTTGAGCTGAATCATTGTCCTGCAAAAAGTATCAAAGGTAATGTGCTAACCATTGTCCTGTAAGTATCAAGATAATGTGCTAATGAGGGTGTGGTATGTTAATATGGAACCATTGTATCCTGAAGTAATCTGTTAACATGTGGAATCCAAAGCTAATCCGCATGGCTATTGTGGACTGTAGTCTTTGTTAGTCTGGAGGTTTTTCAGGACAGGAAGCCAAGCCTTATTCATTCTTAAACTCTCTTCTTTTCTGTTAAAGTTGTGCTGATGTTTATGAATTTCAATGGCTTCTCTGTGCAATCTGACAAAATAGTTGGTAGAATTGTCCAGTATTTCAGTGTCTTGGAATAAGACCCTGTGTCCTGTTTGGGTCAGTCCATGTTCAGCCACTGCTGATTTCTCAGGTTGGCCAAGTCTGCAGTATCTTTCATGTTCTTTTATCCTTGTTTGTATGCTGCGTTGTGTGGTCCCGATGTAAACGTGTCCACAACTGCAGGGTATACGATATACTCCTGCAGAGGTGAGGGGGTCTCTTTTGTCTTTTGCTGATCATAGCATTTGTTGTATTTTCTTGGTGGGTTTAAACACTGTTTGTAGGTTATGCTTTTTCAAACGTTTCTCCATCCTATCAGTGACTCCTTTAATAAATGGCAAGAATACCTTTCCTATGGGAGACAGTTTTTCCTGAGTTTTCTGATTTTTGTTTGGTTTAATGGCCCTTCTGATTTCATTTCTGGAATAGCTGTTTGCTAGCAGTGCGTGATTTAATAAGACACAGGGTCTTATTCCAAGACACTGAAAGACTGGACTGGAAAGAAAATACCAAGACCACGGTCACACAGCCTGGATAACCTACAAGAACCAATGAACTCTGACCGTGAAAGCCTTCGACAATATAATGTAAGGAATGTTTGTGGGCCAGCTCTTGGTAAATGTAAAACCTGTTGTGATTCCTCTCTGTCCTGCAGTGTCTGGACGTGAAGTTTATAGGAAAGCACAAACCAGCAACTAGCCAGAATTATGGAGGCCAGTCGCCAAAATCAAACAAATAATGCTAGTTACTTGTTTTTTCTGCAGCCTGCTTTTTTAGTTAATTCACAGTGGGTAGCCGTGTTAGTCTGTTTGCAGTAGTCAAAAAGGGCAAGAGTCCAGTAGCACCTTAAAGACTAACAAAAATATTTGTCTCTTAGACAGGTCAGTCTCTTAGACAAAGATTAAATGGACATAAGTCTGACATCAGAAACCACAATATTCAAAAACCAGTGGGTGAACATTTCAACCTTCCAGGACATTCTGTTGCAGATTTAAGAGTAGCAGTTCTCTTACAAAGGAATTTTAAAGGGAGATTGGAAAGAGAAACTGCTGAATTACAGTTGATATTCAAACTAAAGTCAATGCATTTACCTGGGCTGAATAAAGACCTTGCATTCATGGCCCATTACCAATGCTGATTTCTCCACACCCATCTCTCCCCTGGACATCACAGACTCTTCTGCATATCACACCTAATCCCATCAAGCCTGCTATTCACATTTACACACTGTTCCTCTACTTAAAGACCGATGGATTCACATTCTAGCTGTATCTGAAGAAGTGAGCTGTGGCTCACGAAAGCTCATACCCTACCAGAAAATATTTTTGTTAGTCTTTAAGGTGCTACTGGACTCTTGCCCTTTTTGACTACTGCTTTTTTAGTTGTAATTTAAAACAGGATTGCTTGCCACTAGTGGTCACTAAAGGTCCTTTGTCTACTTTTCCCAGTGTGAAAGAGTCCATGTGATGAACTGCTTCATTGCCACTGTTCACAAAAAATGTTTAAGCTCTTGCATTGGGTACATTCTCCTGGTGAATAAACCTTCAATTGCTACCCTAAGGCTACACCTCCCATTTTGGAACTGTAACACAGTATAAGACTCAAATGCCCTGACTTGGATAGCCCAGGCTAGCCTGATCTTGTCAGATCTGGGAAGCTAAGCAGACCCTGGTTAGTATTTGGATGGAAGTTGACCAAGGAAGTCCAGGGTTGCTACACAGAGGCAGGCAATGGCAAACCACCTCTGTTCGTCCCTTGCCTTGAAAACTCTGCAAGGTCGCTGTAAGTCAGCTGCGACTTGACAGTAAAATAAAATATAACTGAAATACTTAGTGGTTTTTCTGTGTGATAATCTACTAGGCTCAGAGCGCATTCCTAAGGGGGGAGTCGTTTGGAGGCAGCGTGACTCCTGCGCCAGTGTAAGTGCCCCCTTATCACACGATAAGGGGCACTTATGCTGGCACAGGGGGCATTCCCGTCAGTGCCTGGGCACTGCAGAACTGCACGGGGTTCCCACGCTGGCGCAGCCTCTCCAGGAACTAAATCCCAAAAGAGAACGGCAGCGGGGGGGGGGGGGGCGGACCTGTGGTGCTCCCAAGGGTGGTGCTGACTTGAGTCAGCTTCCTAGCCCCTTCCAGCTTGGGAAAAGCCCTTGTTGCTATGGCGGGGCTGTGACACCTTTTTTGGTGTCGCAGCCTTGCTGTTTTCAATGAGGGCATTTTCCCCATTTTTGCCTTTTTTATTCTCCATGGTGGCCAGAAAGCCTCTGAGGAGGCGGTGTGGCTGCGCCACTCTTGGCCGCTGCAGATCCCCACCCCCAGGAATGGGCTGTTAGTTTGTTTGTGGGTGTGTGTGTGTAAGTGTGTAAAGTGCCTTCAAGTCGCAGCAGACTTATGGCGACCCCTTTTTGGGGTTTTCGTGGCAAGAGACTAGCAGAGGTGGTTTGCCAGTGCCTTCCTCTGCACAGCAACCCTGGACTTCCTTGGTGGTCTCCCATCCAAATACTAACCAGGGCTGACCCTGCTTAGCTTCTGAGATCTGAGGAGATCAGGCTAGCCTGGGCCATCCAGGTCAGGGCGTGGGTGCATGTAGAAGCATGCAAATTTGAGTCTACTTTGAACTTGAGACCTGTGAAGTCATACTGGTCCTGAAACATGGTTGGAGCAGGTTTTAATTCTTGGGTGGAACTTAGCAAGAAATCCAACCAGAGTGTGGTCAGTGCACAGATCTAGTCTGTACTAAGGAAAATGAATCATCCTGGATATTTAGAGCTACTGAACAGAATACAGTTTAGAAATCGTAAAGATGGTCTCTTTTGCTTGCTTTCCATTCCTCAAAGCCTGTGTGTGTCATTCAACACCTTGCAGGGGTGGGGGTGGGGTTGCATCATTTTTACTCATTTAGTCTTTGTTTCACCATGACTGCTTCATTGCAGAATAATCATCAGGTAGGCATAGTGATGTTTCTGCTATTCTGTCTGTCCTTTCAAAATGCCCCTTCTTTGGTTATTGTTTGCATGCACTCCAGTGAAAGTTCGGTTTCCCATAATCAAACATCTGGAGAAACAACCCAGTAGGTCTGTATTGCTTAATACCAGAGTTTGAAGTCTTTACCTTCCTTCGGTTACTTGTCCCACCTCCCTATTTAAATGAAGGGCTGACACAATTTGATCTTTCACCCTTCAGCCCTTTTCACTTTCTATGGAATTGTCAGGAACATTTGGCATTTCTGCGCTCCACCGACCCTATGGAGCAAGTTCGCCAGAGAGGCAGGCAGCATAGAAATTTTCTAAATAACTGAAATCACATGGGTGTTCTTATGTCCCAGTAGCTCTATTGGAAGATTGGATTTTTTTTTTAAATGAACTGTGAGCCTACTATAACAGAGAACATTCCATTAAAAACTTAAACTTAAGTTGTTGAAATCAAGAGGGTTTTTGTGTGTGGGTGGTGGTGATGGTACTACATGACATTTAATACCTTCTTCTAGCCTAGGGAATTTTTCATATGAAATGTAACTGCAAAGTTTTGCTCTGTGTCATTGGGTTTTTGGATGGTTGACTGCTGCTGAATTTGTTTCCTCTGACTAACTGTTGGCTTGGAAGCTCTTAATACAGTTTTATGCAATTGTTTAAATATAACTTGTTGATTTTATTGAGGTATATTTTATTGATAAACTTGTAAATGGATGTAACAATGAAAACGAACAAAACTGTTGCATGCAGTTGCTTTCGATATGGTTTTTGGAGAAGCGGCTAATTGCTTAAATAAATTACTTTATATTTTAAATGAGAGGCATATGGCTATACTATAGCTTTTTTCCTTCAGTCTTTACTCCTGCGTATGTGTTGGTGCACACAAGGCACGGAGTTAACTTTTAAAAACACTTATGAGGCCCAAACTAGAAGTTTGGCAGCAAATGGTTCCCACTCAGTTGGCTTCCAATGTGCAGAGAAGGGGGAAAGGGGCAAAAGACAGGATGAGGTATCCCATGTTTGCCTGAAAGCATGTCCTTCTTCCTTCAATATTTACTTTGGAGGAGTGGTGTTGGAGGAATATATTTATTGATTGTTATCCAGGGGGAGAGAAGTGGGTTAAAATGCAGTGGATTGTATTTAGTACATTTCTGGATTGCTTTTCAACCTTATCAAATCCCCAAGGTGGTTTGTGATACAAGTTTTTTTTTAAATGCAAAAAACTGAGAAAACCAGAACCTTAAAAAATTTATAACTTGCAGTGGAGGAACCCCTTTCCTCCTGCAGTGTCAACATGACTCTTTATATTTGGCATTTATATTTCTACTTTGAAGGACTCTGGAACAGGGTATCTTCAGTCCAGTTTGGAATGTCCTCTGGGATGTGGTTACGTTTCTTTCTTGGGACAGGGCATTCTAAAGTTGGGGGGGCTGACCCCCCACCCCAGATCCCAGCCAGCTGAACTTGATAAGGATGGTTCCCTGAGGAAGGCTCCTCATGTGGATCTTGGGTTCTGGGATTAGGCTATTAAGTTATTCAGGCTGCAAGCCATTTAGGGCTTTCAAGGTCAAAGACAGCAGCATCTTGTATTGTACATGGAACCAGTCCATCAGATACCTAGGGGGACTTTCCAATCAAATGGACTAAAAACAGAACACCATAGGGAGGTAGCGAATGTAGCTGAAAGATCAACCTACAATATAATAAAATTTTACTGCGTAAGGGGAGCCTATTTTATCCCAGCTGCCCTAAGATTGTTCAAGGCAAAGTCTTTGACCCAGATGCTATATGGAACCTTATTGGGTTCTTCTAGGTCCAGCTATGCCACGCTGAAGTGGGTCCAAGCCAAGTTCCTTAGAGCAATACTTCAAGTACCACCATGCGTATGAAACTCTTGGGTACACCTGGAGACACTGGTATGTTAAAGATAGAGGCTAGGATCGGTCTTTCCTCCATTGATCTTTGGCTGAAAGTGCTTGGTGCAGCTGAAGGCCTTCTGACTTTGCTCCTTGGTGACGATTTTAAACCCAAATGGTGGCAACAGACTGAAAGGAGAGTCACAAGCCTGGGATTCTCCACCCACTCTGTTAGAGCTTAACATTGATCAAGCAAAGCAATTAATCAGGCAGAGGCTTTTTGACATTGAAAGTCAAAAATGAGCTTGTGAACTCTCCAGCGTTTTTGGCCCCCGACAACAATAGGTATGTGTTAGTGCCAGCAGAATATCTTTCATATTTGGAAATGAACCAACAAAGGGCTTTTTCGCTTGCTAGAAGCTCTGCCCTACCCTTGGCGATCCTAGAAGGCAGATTTAGGATACCAAGATCAGAATGGGGATGTTCCTGCAAGTCGGGTGAAGTTGAATCTATTGCACGTGTCTTTTTCAGGTGCTCGTTCTATCAGGAAGCTACAAGCTAATTTCCCCTCTCCTTAATCTAATAAAGGACAGCCCCAAGGAAGGGAGACTGAGGGAGTCTCCTATTGGAAGGATCAGACCAGAGGGTGAAGCAAGTAGCTAAATTCTGTGCCGCAATATATAAGATCCGTCAGACAAAGCTGGGGCTTGGAAACTTAACTTAAAATAGAGAATGTTTTATTAATTCGAGGTCTGTTTAAATTATATAGACTGTTTATGAAATGTGTATCCTATAGTTTTAGTTACTGTATACTCTCCAATTTTAATTCTGTAACTGATATGAATGTTTTTAATGGCATTTGCCGTATTATTAAATGAATCTGAATCTACACGGAAACAGATTGGAAACTTGTGAGGATGGCATAGCACTGGTTTAGTATGATAGCACCACTTCCCAGTAAGGCCCATGTCTGGCATATCTTGCATCAGCTGCAGTTTCTGAACAGTCTTCTACAACAGCCCCATGTAGAACTTGTTGCAGTAGCCGGGCCTCAGTGTTACTAAAGCAAATGCCTTAGGAATGATTGGCTTTCACCAGGAATGGCCAGAGCAGGTAGACAGCCTTTAATTGTTAAAACAATTAACAATTGGCTTCCCTTAGCTTTCTCCGAGAATGTGCACAGTGGGTGGGCAGCCTTTAATTGTTAAGACACTCTGGACAGCTTCTCTTGCTTGGGCAACATACAGTTCAAAAGTACCCATGAGCTACATGCTTGGTTTTTTCAAAGGGAATTAGGCCCCATCCTGAGCTGCTCAAAATTCTAGTTCCTTTATCTCTACCCACAGCACTTCCACCTTGTCTGGATTAAGTTTCCTTCACTAAGTCCAGACATCAGTTTATCACTTCTACTGGCTCTCGGGAGTTTGATAGAAAGGATAGAGGTGTGTTGGTTCTTGTAGGTTATCAGGCTGTGTGACCATGGTCTTGGTATTTTCTTTCCTGACGTTTCGCCAGCAGCTGTGGGAGGCATCTTCAGAGGAGTAACACTGAAGGACAGTGTCTCTCAGTGTCAAGTGTGTAGCAAGAGTAATATATAGTCAGAAAGGGTTGGGTTTGTGTTTAAACCCACAGATTTAAATACAACAGATGCTACGTTCAGCAAAAGACAAAAGAGACCCCCTCACCTCTGCAGGAGTATATCGTATACCTTGCAGTTGTGGACAAGTTTACATCGGGACCACACAACGCAGCATACAAACAAGGATAAAAGAACATGAAAGATACTGCAGACTTGGCCAACCAGAGAAATCAGCAGTGGCTGAACATGGACTGACCCAAACAGGACACAGGGTCTTATTCCAAGACACTGAAATACTGGACAATTCTACCAACTATTTTGTCAGATTGCACAGAGAAGCCATTGAAATTCATAAACATCAGCACAACTTTAACAGAAAAGAAGAGAATTTAAGAATGAATAAGGCTTGGCTTCCTGTCCTGAAAACCTCCAGACTAACAAAGACTGCAGTCCACAATAGCCATGCGGATTAGCTTTGGATTCCACATGTTAACAGATCACTTCAAGATACAATGGTTCCATATTAACATACCACACCCTCATTAGCACATTATCTTGATACTTACAGGACAATGATTAGCACATTCCTTTGATACTTTTTGCAGGACAATGACTCAGCTCAAACCCAACCCCTTTCTGACTGTATATTACTCTTCCTACACACTTGACACTGAGAGACACTGTCCTTCAGTGTTACTCCTCTGAAGGTGCCTGCCACAGCTGCTGGCAAAACGTCAGGATTGAAAATACCAAGACCATGGTCACACAGCCCGGATAACCTACAAGAACCAATGAACTCTGACTGTGAAAGCCTTCGACAATAGATAGAGTTGTGTGTTGCCACATCACTGATTCCTGATTTCAGATCCCTGAATGATCTCTCCTGGTGGCTCCTTTGAGATGTTAGAGAACATTGAAGAAGAGGGTGGCCCCGTGGCACTTACTACTTTAAATTAAAACTATGATGTAACTTTCACTGTTCATAGCTGAGCAATTATGCTCGTCTTGCTAGAACATTTATGGTAACCTGATCAATACAGGTATCATTTCCTGTTGTTGGAAAGCCAACCGATGAAGTTTAAGGAGTTGGTATGCTGATGGGTTTAAGCCTCTAGAAAGTTAAGGATGTTTCCAGTTAAACCTTTCATGATTTTCTAAAAAGCGCTTAGAAAATATCATAGTCAATTACCCGACAGGGAAAGAGAAAAGATAGAAAAGCTCCTACAAGGAGATAATCCCTCAATCACCTCTCAGGTAGCAAAATTTTGTACGGCTGCAATGAAAATTTGTTGCCACAGAGTAGTCTCTTAGTCCAAATGGTAGATGTAACTTTGATGTTACATTTATTTTATTATTTTTATTTTTTAAAGCGATTTAAGACTTGGACTGTAAACCTTTGCCGGTAAGACCATTTTAATCCATGTATCTTGTTTTATCCGGCCAAGGGCCACAAATAAACTGCCTGTCTGTCTATCTATCCCCCATTCTAAGTGCATATTTTATTTTTACTGCTTTTATTCCCCGCCTTTCTCCCTAATGGGGACCCAAAGTGGCTTAAATCATTGCCCTCCATTTTAACCTCACAACAACCCTGTGAGGCAGGTTAGCCTGAGAGTGTGTGACCGGCCCAAGGCCACCCAGCAAGCTTCCATGGCATAGTGGAGATTTGAGCCTAGTGCCGGCTGGATCCTAGTGTGACACTCCAGCCACTTTACTACAGTGACCCAAAATGAATTGGAGTCTCTTTCTCAGATTGCTGTATGTTGTACATCCTGTTACAAGATTGCATGCACGGATGACCATTGCTGTGAAGAGCGATTGGGACAAAAGTTGACGGAAGTGTTCATCTGCCCTGAAATTCTTGATTTGCGTTGTCCTCTAGTCGGGGTCTGGTCCGGCGGCAACCGTAACATGAAGCTTGGTGAGGCAGCTGCCTTAATGGTGGCAGTGTGGGAGATAAATGAGACACAACAAGCTGTGAAGTTCTGCATATACCCTACTGAATAAACAGTTGTTACTTGGAGTGAAGAACAGATCGATTTGGATTTAGTTTTGGTATGTAGCTGTATTTTCATGTTCAGTTGTTCATGTATCGCCTTCCCCTCTTAAGCCAAGGGTAAGATGGAAAGTAACACCCATACCATTGAAAGGGCATAGAAGTAGAGAGTTGGCAGTGAACTTGGAAGGGCATTTAGCTCAAGTACACAGAGCTGGTTTTACTTAACCGATTTGTCTAAAGAATGTGCATTGGCAGCAGACATGTATAGCAGTATCCAGGATGGTAAAAAAGTAACATTGGCTTTTCCTGTTGGGTCCCTGACATTCCTTCCAAACTAGTGCAATTCCTATGTCTCTTTAAAGAAAACAGACCATTTGGCAGGAGTTTTTGAGCGAAGCACTGAAATACATGGAGAATAATTTACTAAAAGGACGTTGAGTAAGAAATTTGAGCCCCTTGCCTCTGGAGTCATATGCCCTGCTGTCTCGTTCTCTAAACATCTGATACACCTTAGAAGTATAGAGTATATGCAAGAGGCAGGTGATGGTAAACTGCTTAAAGGTACCGAATGCTTTCTTGTACTGTCTTGCTAAGCCATTGCCTGCTTAAACTGTATCAACATACCATGCTGCTTTATAGAGAATCAAATCTTAAAAACTTGTGGCTTGCTCAAGGAGGCTTTCTTGAGAGCATCTCATGCATGTCCAAGACCTGCTTTGCTGTTAGTTGTTGTTTAATCATGTTGTTAATCACAATGTCTACATTGCAGACGGAGCTGCATATCTCCATCCAGCCCTTTCTGTAATTATTCATGTGACTATGTGGTGGTCTGGTGGAAGCCATTTTGAATCCCAGCTTGATATGGTGATGGATGTTTCTGTTATTTTCATGAATTCCCAATTCTTCTTGTGCTTCTTGCCTGCAGTGAAACTGTGGGTGGGTTTGGGTGAGTATTTGTTCAGCAGAAGGGGATATTATTGTTGGGGTCCAAATATTTTGGGCCTGCCCTTGATGGGCAGCCTAATTTTTTTGGCTTACCATGTTGCCCTTGAGGGGGATATCTTTATGATGCTGAGCTCCTCTGAGGACTAGCACAACTGTGCATGGCAAGCAGATTGTAGGGGAAAGGCAAAGGGAATCTTACTACATGAAAAAAAAAAACCTTGCTGCTAGTGTGACATCAAATGCATTTGTGGAACCCTTTTTAATGGAGAGATCTCTGGAGTCATTCTTGGCCAGAGTGACCTTCAAGGTACCTAGCATCAAGAGACTTTGCCGACATCCATTCTGTTGGATGCAGTTAGCAAGCGTAGGTATGAACTATGTATCCAGATGTAGAGTACTACAATGTGACCTCTGTGAGGCTGCCTTGAAAACGGTTCAGAAGCTACAAAAGTAGCTAGACCAGGTGTCCCGACCCCTTTCCTGGTGCCTGCCAAGTTTTTTTAGAAAGCGGCTAGGACCAGGTAAGGCTTTTGCCCAGCAAGGCACCTGGCTGGTCATTTGAGATTTGATTGGAAATTCATTGCTTTGGCAGCAGCTGCTACCGCAGCACAAGCATATTCACTGTGTGACTGAATGTAAGCCACGGGCGCCATTTTGTGACTCCCCCCCCTCCTGTAGCAACCATTTTGTGGCTATACCCATCCCGCTGCGTCAGAATTTCTAAGGAGCCCATAGGCTCCTAAAAGGTTGGAGATTCCTGAGCTAGACTGTGAGTGGGTCTTTCTTATGAGAAACTCATCTTACTGGTTTTGAGAAAGCTAGTTTCTGCCCTGGTTATTACCTTGGAGACATTATACGTCCTGTGATGGATCCTTTTCTACTATAGGAACCTGGCACCTGAGATCTGCTGGGAAGGCCAGAGGAGAGGTGGGTTCCCACTCAGGACACGGACTTCTCAGTTATGGTGTGTTAATGGTGGACCTCCTTCCCCTTCCGGTAGCAACATATTTGGGTCTGAGCTTCCTTGCCATTAGGCACTAGCTGAAAACTTTCTTTTCCCAGGCATTTTGGTTGATGTTGCTGAACCTGTTAACATATCGCTAGGGTATTTATGCAAGATTGTTTATATTTATATTACTTCAGGATATTATTTTAGGTCATTGCTGTCTTTTTTAAATTAGTCTTATCAATGTAGTTTTTTGCTTTAGCTGCCTTGGAAGCAGTATGCTGAGAGGTGGTCTTAAAAATCTTATAAACGGCAGTTGCTTGGCTGTTGCTCACTGTAGTCAAATGTTTTGTTCGGTTTTGCGCAAGTGATGTGATGCTGTGTTACTCTCCCAGTGAGCCACAAACACACACACACACACACACACATATAAAGGAAGAGAATATTTTTTAACCTGTGAAGGATCTTTGTCTTTCTGTGAAGCACAGATGAGAGTGGGGGTTCTCTCTGACCTTCGCTGAATTTGGAGAGCATTCTTCCTACTTTCCAAACTTTTCCAAGCTCAGTTCAGCAGGGATGACCCTTGCCACGTACAAAGTGCAGGCGGTTGTAATGTGTGAACTGCTGATTCAGTGCAAAGTTGCTGCACTATAGACATACTTTCTAATGTGGTTTCAGGGCAGGATTTAGACCGACTTGGAATTTCCCTTGAGTTGGGTTACTTACAGGTCTACTGATATGATCCACTTTTTTTTTTTGTTTAACTGAGCGATAAAGTAGTGCACATTTATGTTGTAGTGTGCATGACTGGAAAAGTATAGAGATGCCCATGTAATGTCTTTAGATTACTTCCATTTGCTCAGATTGATCTACTGTAGCCTTAGCCTTTAATCATTTGCTGTTTTTTCACATTTTCGCAACAGGTCCCCCCCCCCCCCCCGGACTGCTCCAGTGCTTCTTTTTGATTATGCATATGCCTTTCCTGACCGTCGGAGGTCACCTTGCTCTCCCTGCATGTTTCTGTGTCTTTTGCCTGTGTTTTCCAGATTCTCGCTAAAGCAGTACCGGAAAACACGGGCGAAACATGCGGGGAGAGCAAAGCGACCTCTGATGGTCAGGAAAGGCATATGCATAATTAAAATGAAGCACTGGAGCAGTTGGCGGGGGGACCGCGAGGGAAACAGCCCTGCATAACTGGCCACGGTGTTTCTTGGTTTGGCCTCTGTTGTAGAGAAGGAAAGAGAGAAGTATTCCAAACAAGTTTAATGTCACGTCTTTCAGGGTCACACTCCCCCCCCCCCCCGGTAATGCGCATTGTAACTTGTTTTCTCTAAGAACTCTTGTATCACTTTATTGTTGCGTAGAACATAAACATCTTTTGAATGGTGGGCATGTTTTTCTGAATATGGAAAATAAAAAAAAATGAGTAGGGAAAGATTTTAACTGTCAAGCTAATTTGTTTTGACATCATATGGTAATTTGCCAAACTCTTAAATATATTTCTTAAGTGCATTACTGTAGTCTAAGCCCAGTGATTTCAGTGGTCTTAAACTGGAGTAATTCTTCATAGGACTGTACTGCAAGCATACGTCAGAAATGGTAAAATGTGTCTGCTCATTTGAGAACTTGGATTGGTGGAGTTTGCTACCATGTGATGGGAGGAATAGAATCGTGTCCAGCATGCGCCCTTTCTGTGAAGCAATGCATTGCTGGCTTCCACTTCTACTGGATATGGAAAAACGGGCAGGTTGGCAGCTGAGGCTTTCTTTTGGGTGTGCCAAACGCACAGCTTTGTAGCGAGAACGACAAAATGGCAGTCATTAGCTTGGAGTCATGTTTCTGCTGTATTCTTGCACAGTCGTGTTTGATGGTAAGATGGGGGAGGTATTGTTATAGGCTCCTAAGAGTTGAGTATATACAGTAGGATTTGTTTTCTTGAACCAGCTGACCATATCTTAGTCTGTTTTTGAAAGTTCTCTCTTCAGTCCTTATATCCCTCCAACACTAGATATATGCTGCTCAAGATCAATTGATCAAGGAGCTTCTAAGGGATAAAAGGAAATGAAATGAAAGTTCTCTCTGCAGTGGACACATTCATGAAGCTGCTTTATACTGAGTCAGGCCATGGGTCTATCAAAATTAGCATTGTCTGCTCTGACTGGCATCTCTCCAGGGAGTCTGGTAGAGGTGCTTCACACCTACTGCCTGATCCTTTTTTAACAGGAGATGCTGAGGACTGAACCTGGGACCTTCTGCTTGCCAAGCAGATGCTCTACGACTGAGCCAGGGCCCTACCCCACAGACGACTGTCTTTGGTCACCCACCAGAATGTGTGGCTAACTGCGGATCCGGCCCCTTTCCCTGACCTACAATTTCTGGATTAAAGAGACTTGCAAAGCAGTGAGAAAACTTCTTGTGTTTCTGATGAGCCTTCCCCTTTTCTCTAGGCAGGGTCTCATCCCTGATGTTTCGCTACATGTTCTTCCTAGTGACCCCTCAGTTTCATAAGCAAGTTGCCATGTGGAAAGAAGTCCTGCCGTCTGATCAAAAGCAAACCCAAAACTTTCTTGACGATCCTAATTGTGGGATTCTTTGGGGACCCAACCATAGCCTTTAACAATATTGTAAAGGACAATTTGTGAGAAATGCATGAAGGGAGAGGTAGATTTCTCTCAACTTCATTTGAAAATACCTCCGGATGAGTTTTAAACCGGGGTTTGCTCTTTCTGGTCAGCTGCAATATGTTGGAGTCGCAACTTGGTTTCATCCAAGATTGCTCCATGTCCCTTATTTTCAATATTCCATCTCTCAACAAAAATGTGACGTTACACTCCTTCTCGGCCATCTGGCAGCATTCAACGTAAACACTATTCAGACTTGTTTTCAAACATTGTTTAAATCCCAGTGGGGAACTAATCCTCCTGGAAGAGCTGTGTTAGCAGAACAACCCAAAATCTGACTTCTGGAAGCTTTATATTCTGCTGCCGCACTCTGAGCAATAAATAGCATTAAGTTAACTTTCTAAATCTGAGAAATGTGGGCTCCCTAAATAATTCTCTGCACAGCATGGGGAAAAGTTAGCTTGTAAAAGTAATTATCCTTTCCCAGACCTTTTCCAGTACTCCATCATATCTAATTCTACCATCGCTGGAAGCTCTTTGAGAGAAATTACTTTTTAATAACTATGAAGACTCTAAATAGTTGCCCCATGGTAACACGTGGCTTTTCATGTAGTGACTTCTGAATAAAATGGCCTTTTCTCAATCTTAGTCTGTATGATTTCAACTTTTGAGTGGTTGTTTTTTTAAAAAAATTGGGGAAGTAGCCATTTCCTCCATCCATTATCACGAAAATCTAAACCTTTATGAACCCAGCATTTGATAAAAACTGGCAAACTAAAAAATGTCACCAACTTTTACTTAGGTATGCTTTGAAAATACATGGTGCTTAAGGAGAGAGGAATGGGAAAGTATGTAAGGGATATTTGATCTCTTCTCATAAAGGAAGCACCATATGAACTGGTGCCATCGTTAGCAAAGAATAGCAGGCTAAAATATATATTTTCATTCCCATGGTATACATTGTCTGGAGGCAGAGGAGCGTGCTCAGCAAAGACTTAAAGAGGTGGCCGGCTTCCTGCATAAATGGATGTTGTAGCCAGATCTGAAAGATTGTGTGGGGTTGAACAGGCATGTGAAGATAGAATGAACATATGCATGCGTATGCAATCCTGCAAACTGAATTGAGGAGCACAATATTTTATAATTGGTATTTATGGATCAGTGCCTTATTCTGTGCTATCCAAATGATGGTGGTCCTAGTTTAGGGGTCGGGGCAAACATATGTGTTGGCACTTGGCGACCACCCTATTTGCAGTGATGTCCGTTTTCTGTTTTTTTTTAAAAAGTTAAATCCGAAAAATTTCCAGTACCCTAAAGAAACCATGATCTGATTGAATGTGTCTCTTTTGATTTGTATTTAATAAATAACATTAAAAACAGCCCATGTTAATTGTATGTTCCTATAGGAGCCAATACTTGAATGAAAATATTTAATGGATAGGGGAAATCAAATGTTTTAATTTCAATTCAAACAAATTCAAAACTTGATGTGGCAATTATTATTTTTAATTGGAATAATATTTGTGAAGATTTAAAGACAACATAGCAAATAATTTACATTAAGGTTTTTTTTCTAGACTTACGCATTTGTTTGTCTGTTAGATTTTTATCCCGCCCCTCCCCAGCCAAGGCCGGGCTTGGGTGGCTCACAACCATCAGTAATACAGTTCAGTTATAAAACAATGCATCATCATAACAAATTATCATTAAAATACTAATATCCCCCAAGTTGTGCATTCCAATGTCTCAGGCGCCAATCAGCACATGAATAATCCTTCAATCAGGAGAAGGAGGTGAGTGCGCAGGAACAAGTAATGGACATCAGAACGCAATGGCTACCTTCAGGGGCTGGGTTCAGTTTAAAAACCAAACCAAACCTTGACAGCGCTGAAAACTGCTGACACATTTATTTTAGCATACCCAAGGAATTGTGCGTGATGTGCCCTGTTTTCCCACTCATATATTTCACGTTTCCGGGTATGATACCTGAATCCTGGACAAATGCTATAGTGGTTCCCATATTTAAAAAAGGTGATCACTAGCTCCCTAGCAATTATAGGCTAATCAGTCTTTTATCCATTACTGGGAAGTTGTATGCAAGATACTTGGCTAATAAACTTAAACTATGGATAGTCAGTCAGCGAATTTTAGGGGATGAACAAGCCGGATTTTGTCATGGGAAGTCAACCTTAGATCATTGTATTGTCTTAAGTCATCTGGGGAATAAATATAGGAAAATGAAGGGTCCTTCTTTAGTTGCCGCTTTTTTAGATTTGAAGGGTGCCTTTGATTCGGTTCCTAGAAATATTTTATGGAAGAAACTCAAGGATCTGGGGATTGAGACGAGACTGCTTCTCTTGATTAGGAAACTTCATACCAATAATTCATGTCAGGTTAGGTGCTCCAAAGAAGGAGAATTAACCTCTAAGATTTCAAATAATATTGGAGTTAAACAAGGGTGCATCTTAGCTCCGCTGCTTTTTAATCTTTTTAAAAATGATTTGGCCCCTTTTTTGGAAAGTATTGATGGACATAGCCCATGTACCAATACTTTTATATGCAGATGATGCGGTGCTTCTTTCCCTTACAGAAATAGGGATGAAAAGGCATATTTTACGTTTTTTAGAATATTGTGAAATGAATAAACTGACCTTAAATTTTGATAAATCTAAAATTATTGCATTTGGGAAGAAGTGGAAACCGGCTAAATGGCATTTCAAGGGGGAGGAAATAGAGCAGGTAAAAAATTTTAAATATCTGGGAGTATATTTCCATTTTAATGGCAGTTGGGTTCCTCAATTCAGGGAAGTATTAAAAACGATTAATAGTAATGTTCTTGCGATTACAAGGTTTTTTATTCTAAGGGAAACCAATTTATCCCTGCAGCCATTAGGGTGTTTAACTATAAAATAAGTGCTAAATTGCTGTATGGGTGCCCAATTTGGATTTCAGCTTTTAACAAATCAGTAGAGAGGATACAGTCTAATTTCTTAAGAAAAATATTAGGACTTCCAGCATGTGTGTCTTATGCGGCTGTATGTCTGGAGACAAACCAAAGACATCTAGAGACAAAAGCATGGATTACAACAATTAAATTTTGGTTGTGTCTACATTTTAGGAGTAGTACTAATCCCCTTGTTGCTAATATGCTCTCTGAATCGGAAATATCTGTATGGTCTTCTTATATTGAAAAAAGAATTACTGTTTCGGGGCTCAGTGTTATGGTGCTCCTTTCTGAGAGAGCAGCATATGCTTTGATCAAGCAAAGAATTATTGATGTTGAAATGCAAGAACTTAGAAGTTTAGCTTCTGGAAGATGCTCACCGCTGCGATGGGGAATATTGAATTCCGTGCCAGAGTACTTGTCCTGTCTTACTGTCCCTCAACTCCAGAGGACATTTATGTTAGCCCATTTTAATGTTCTCCCTTCTGCTATTCTGTATGGGAGATACAAGAAAATTCCATACTCTGCCAGGGTGTGTAAATGTGCCCTGGGGGAGATTGAAAGTATTGACCATATGCTCTTGTATTGTCCATTTTATTGTGAAATTCGTGCGATCCTTTTAGATCCCTTTCTCTCAAATCATGTAGGTCAAGCTGATGATAGTAAGATCAAATTGTTGTTATCCTCCCGAGATTCTGAGACTATTGAATCTGTGGCTAAATTTTTTGATGAAATTGTTAAGAGGCGGAGGTTAAATGATGTTTAGAGGGTTAGTTTTATTTGATCGACTGCTTGATAGTATGCCAATAAAGGAATTGAAATTGATATTTCACGTCTATGTAGAAATCGGTGGGCACCTCTTTCGTGGTCACTCTCCATAGCATCAATTGCAGTATTTGTTAGTTCCATATCAGATGGAGACAAATCTGATTCAAATCATTTGAAACACATTGCCTTTCTCTAAAGGATAGTTTTAACCATGAATCTATAGACACGGGCAATTTGTCACATGCTATCTTCACTGATTGTACTTTTGACTAATCCTTCAAAAGAGGGGACCCCAACCATGTTGAAGCCAAGGGTGTTTTGTGGAATTTTGAAAGCTAGTAGTGGGTACCACAGCAAAATAGCTACCATAAGACCGCATCCAATAAAAATACACTGGCAGGTTCTACAAATATTAGGAAGTTCTGAGGCAAACATCCTTCTACAGTGGAGCGTTCTGTTTTCAAATGAATGCTCCAGGCAGACACAAAGTTGATCCCTCTTGGTTCTTCTGAAATGCCTTCTCCACTGAGATGGAGGAAAGCTAGAATTGGCTCTTTCCTTTGGGGAGGAGATGATTCAGAGAGGAGGGAAATAGGTGCAAACGCACCATAGGTGCCACATTGCAGATAATTGCTCCAGAAGGAAAAGATTTCATGAAATAGATACACTGTTAGCAGTACAATAATTTGTTGTTATCCCTCTCTTTTTTTTGGTCTTTATTTGTATTCCGTCCAGTTCCTTTCATGGGTCTTCTAAGCAAGCCCAACTCAGGGTATGAGACATTCCTCCGGGTATGCACTGGAAGCTGAGTGATGGACGCTAGTCCTAAATGAAGAGCCAAGTCCTGCGCTGCCTCCACACAGATGATTTGCTCTGCCCTGCTTCCCAAACAGCAGTGGATTTTCTCTGAGCTTTCCCAGGATGTTGTCTTGCTCCCTCTTAGGTTTGCCTCTCCCTCAATGCATCTTTTCCCCTCAAACCTCACACCTCCCCACCCACATAGATGCCGTTTTATAGGTCTCCTCTTACACTCCCTATCCCCCCTGCTGATTTTTGCCTTTTTAAAACTGATGCCAGGTGGATGATAGTTCATCTCGCCTGCTCCCAAGGTGGTCAACTCTGGGTTGGAAAATTCCTGGAGATTTGGGGTAGAAACTGTGGAGGAATATAATTCCATAAAGTTCACCCTCTAACATCTCCATTTTCCTCCAGGGGAACTGATTTCTGTAGTCTGGAGATGGGTTGTAATTCTGGGAGATCTCCAGGCCCCACCTACTGCTTGGCAACCCTACCCCCCCCCCAAGCCTGATCTCCAGTTCCTTGGGAATGGAAAAGAGGAAAAGTTGTGCTGTTGCAGTAGAGACGTGCTTGGTAGTTTATGGGAGAGAAAGAGAAAGCAAGTGGTGAGAAGCAGGGAGCCACAGAAGGAAGAGAGGGGGCGAACACAGAATCTAGAGTGAGACTTGTACTCTCACCGACCGTCCCACTTGGGAGGCAGAGGCAGCTGCTGTGTACTGGCCAATCAACTTCCCCACCAGCCAGACTTTGGCAGGCAGCTGCAGTGGGCAGGCATCGGCCACTGAAAGGGCCCAGAAGGTGCACAGATGGAGCAGGAGCCTGGCCAGCAGCCCCCACTATCTCAAAGCAGAGGAGGGGGGCAAGTTGTAAGAACCAGTGGCATCCATTTTTTAAATAGGAGATGCTATATATACTATGTTATGACCTGGATGGCCCAGGCTAGCCCGATCTCATCAGATGAAAGACCACCAAGGAAATCCAGGGTTGCTTCACAGAGGCAGGCATTGGCAAACCACCTCTTTTATTTTTTTTGCCTTGAAAACCCTATGGGGTCGCCGTAAGTTGCCTGCATCTTGATGGCATTTTCCACCACCACAGTGTCAACATTGCCTTCTTTTTATAAAAGCAAAAAGCCCTCCATCAGCAAGAAGGTGCAAGGAGAGAATCAGGTAAAATGTGCAGTGCCTCCCTGATGTGGATGCTCCATTGCTGGTGCAAGTGCAGCTGGCAATGAGCGCGCTCCAGAGAATCGTTTGTGTTTGTTTTTGGGTCTCTGTGGCAGCTTGTTGGTTGTGTGAATCAGTTGGTTTCTGAAGCTGAGCAGAATCGAGCTTTGAGGTGCTGACCTCCTGGACCTTTCCAACTCTCCGAATACCTTGGAAGAATGAAATGCTGACATTGCTAAAACCAGCTTGCTTACAGGGATTCGACCATCATGTAACAGGCACCGACTTGTGGCTTAGCACTGCTTGGGTATGAAAAATGGAAGAGTGTGGCCTCTTAGGTCCAGAATATGCTGCTACTTCCCACAAGCTTTCAGCAGTGTTGGAGAGAAGATAAGTGTGACGCTGCTCACAAATGCTGCTGGGGTCGCTTTATAAGAAGCCTTCCTTGTTGGGTGAATCACAAATAACCAAAGTTGTTTTTCCAACTCTTCAAAATCTTGCTTGATACCCTTTCCAGATTTGGTTGTAGCACTGATGTGGAAAGCAGATGGGAACTTACCCTGTGCTGCATTTCTCTCTAATCATTGTAATATTACAGATGAATTTGTAAAGTGCAAGGTGCTATTGCGAACAATATGATTTCATCGCTGCTCACTTAAGGCTTGGGGGTTTGGTATGCTGCCATACTGACATTCCTTGTCTGAGTGACCATACTGACAATAAGGTGGCTTTGCACGGCTTGTGACTCGGCATCGTAGCATCAGGCAGGTGGCAAAACCAAGAGGTTTATGGAGCTCCTGGTAGGTCACTATATGCAGCTGGTGGATCTCAAGTTGTGTAGGCCTGCAGCAAATGTGAGCATCTAACTGTGGAGTTGTGATGGTGGGCAAACTTTTTGCGCTTCCTAATTTGCTACGGTTAGGGGTTCTGGCAGGCCAGCATAACACAAAGGATTTTATCTTCATCTAGACGGCTGCATTCTGTTCTCTGTGCCACCGCCACCCTCCCCAAAAAAACCTCTTCTCAGGTTTGTGTTGCTGACAGTCTCCTCAGTTCGGAGGCGTTTCCGTGCAGTGGGTTGGATCCAACCGACTTTTCGACTGGTAAAAAAAGGACGAAGGGAGACCCTTCAAACAACCAACAAGGGGTTGTAGTTAGGAGGAGAACGGGGCGAGATTGAGCTGTAAATTTGGTTGGATCTGCCCCATGGGTCACTAGAGCTGTAGTAAGAATTGACAACTGTTATTTTTCCAGATTATCTATACGCAGACAGCTGTGAAAATATAACTCTGCTCTCCAGTCTAGTTTCTCCTGTGCTTTGATGTTGCCTCAAAGATGACTTCATTTCCTCAGACAAAAGCAGAAGATTTCGATAATGCCAGTGCCTTTGGACAAGCAGCTTTTAATGTTGACGGCTACAGCTTGTGCTTACACTAATCAGTTGTAATTTGATTAGGATTTATTGTCTCCCTATTTGTCACTTGCATACAGTCCCAAATTTACAGCACTGTTAATCGGCAGTAAGACACAGATGTCCACCCTTACTGCCATTGCAGTTTGCATTTACAGAGTGCAGCATGGATTCTCCGAAGATCAACATACTCTTCCATCGAGAACAGGAGGTTGTTTTACCAACCTTCTTCCCAAATCCTTGTCGACAGTGAGAAAAAGAGTGGCGTTCCCTGGATCTCAGGAGAGCCCTGCGGATTTACATCAAATGCACACAACCCATTAGGTCGTCGGATTCTCTTTTTATTACTCTGATGGCCCCCAACAGGGGGAAAGCCATGCCTAGGGCTGCCATTAGTTGCAACATCAAACGCTGCATAGCTCAGGCCTACAAATCTAGCGGTCTACCGGTTCCCCCGGGAATCACAGCTCATTCCATCAGGAGTGCAGCCACTTCAGCGAGCTTCAATCAATGTGCCTCAGTGGAGGAAATATGTAAAGTGGCAACCTGGTCGTCTATCTCCTCGTTCTTCCGCCACTACAAGGTTGACCTCCTTCCCTTGGCTGACACTACCTTTGGCAGAAAGGTGCTGCAGGTTGTGGAGGATAAGTAATTGGTCCCACCCAAATTCAGAATACAGCTCTTGTATGTCCTGAGCTGAAGACACCCTCCTCCTTCAAAACGAGAAAGAGCCTTGGACTCCTTACCATGAAGGCGCCTTCTGCTCTGAGGTACGGAGGGCGTCTTCCCCTCCCGACTATACTTGCAGCAATAAAAAAAAAGAAGGGAAAGAAACAACAGAAACTAATTTGCTTAATAAACAAGTCAGAACTCTGTTAGTTATGAGACAGGCCTTCGAGGGGCCTTGTCTTTCCTCTGTTGTTATATGACCATGTTTGTGTTATACAGTCCAACTGAGTATAATCTCCACGAGTTAAGAAGTTCCAATAGTTATATGTTAAGGAATTTCTGTTTGGACACTGTTTCTGTTTTCCTGTCTATTACTAACGGTACAGCTCGGAAACTACTGGAGCTCAGGAGGCAGGACAGGTCATTTCCCCTGGGAGACAGGAAGGCTGGTGTTTTTTGTTCCTGCCTCCCTGACTAAGAGAAGGGAATAACCCGAGCTGAAGATGCCCTCCATACCTCAGAGCAGAAAGAGCCTTCACGGTAAGTAGTCCAAGGCTCTTTTCTTGTGGCGTCCTGAAATAGGCATCCCATTAAAAGTTCTAGTTACTAGAATCACTACTAGTAGGCTGCACATATTGAGTTGGGGACTGAGAACCCAGAGTGACTTCCACAGCTTTATTCCACATCAATGCAAAACTTCAGGGATTGTCATTGATAAATGAAAGCTTAAGGATTAAAAATATTTGCAGGAGACCTACAGTTATTCTGAATTCAAAGAAAATTTTGCTAGCGTCATTATTCTTTTTGAAATATATTACAGCCTGCTGAAGTAAACTGTTTGGAACTGAAATAATACTTAAAGTAGAATTTCAAGACCGTTTTAAAAATTTGATCTCTTAAGAATTTTCCAATCGTGTTTTTTCATGGTTAAGTAGACAAAACCTTGAAGTTCCCGGGGACCATAATAGTTAACACCTGTTTCAACTTGCTCCTGTTTGTGTTGGACGGGACTTCTGCAGCTCCATATTGGCTGAAAATGAGGAGCGCATGAAACACTATATGGCACGATAACTGGGGAAACCACAAGAAAATACACATTGTTTAACATATATATTTGAGCAGGAGTAGATACAGCTTTCAACACACCTGTAAAGAATGCGCTGTCGGTTAAATTTCAGAAGGTTGTATATAATGGGAATAAAAAAACCTGGTGTCATTGCCTTAGAGGCCAGGTCAAGTTCATGGACTGCCGTTGGACCAGATCTGGCAAAGGCCAGAGCAGTACTTTGCTTGATGTGTGAGGTTAACTCATGGGTGGTTGTGAAGCTGGTTAGGGTGACATTGAGTATGGGGCAGGGTATTTACTCTTTGACTGACCCTTATCCTGAAGGTCACTTTTATGGAAGTGATCCTAAATTGTGTTTTATATTTATGCTGACGCTACTGTTTGTATTACTAATGCCAATAAAGGCTTCGTATTCGACAGGTCACTTTTGTTTTCTAGATGGCCTTCCCACAGCTACTTCTCTCCACCTCCACCCTTTCCCCATAGCCAGGTAGACTGATCTAAAATTGTGGGTTGTACATTGCCAAAGGGGAAAATCTTTTTCTAATCATTGACTTAGTTTCCCATTACTTGATACAATGCCTAAACAGTGATGCATTCTAGTTGGTTTATCTCAAACTCAAACATGTTAATTTAAAGCTAAATAAAATCTTTCAACCATCTGGTAGGATTCTGAGCAGTTCTGTTGTCTTCTCCTGTATTGCACAACTCCCTTGCTTTGTTCTAATTACCCTCCTGCCCACCAGACACAAAAAACAATCTGAAATGTTTGCTCATTGCATTCTGGTTCAGTTTTAATATTGCTGTTGTGTTTTTTTTTTAAAGCAATGCAACATTTTAAAATTGTCAAGAAATTAGAAGTAAACTTTAAATGAGATGAATTTTTAAAAATTCTTTTAAATTAGTTTTGGTTATGAACTGCTATATCTCTAGTTAAACTTGTGTTGGTTACCATAAAAAGCATAGATGCAACTTCCCAGTGGAGCTTGAATCAAACAGTAAATTGAGTAAGGTAGTGACTTCAATAATTACTTGTTAAGTGGTTTTTCTCTCCACTGTTCTTTTGAACAGACACAGTCTTACTGAAATTCATTATTGCTGATAGTATGTTTTGGTGAACAAAACTATTAAAAAATTCTAACTGGTACATGAATGGTCATACTTAGTATCTAGAAGACCAAGTGTTCTGGCGCTATGGAGGTCTGGCCTCTTAGCCTCCCCACCCCCAACCCAGCAATTGATGACTCTTTGTTGAAATAGCAGAGCTAGAAAAACATTTTAAGGTTCTCAAGTACCACCTTCTTTTAGCACTTGTGTGAAGGTTAAGGTTGGCTTAGTATTAACTGGAGTGACATTCTCACAATGAGAAGCTGTTCCTTGTTCTAAGGCAGGGGTCGGCAAACTCATTAGTCAACAGAGCCAAATATCAACAGTACAACGATTGAGATTTCTTTTGAGAGCCACTGTCCTACTTGCTTTTCCCTTTAACTGGAGATGCCGGGGATTGAACCTGGGACCTTCTGCATGCCAAGCAGATGCTCCACCACTGACTCACAGCCCCTCCCAAACGGTGCAAGTGCAGACTTCCCCCCTCCCGGTTCCCAAGCCCCCCCCCAATAAAACGGCAACCGAGGCTGGCTGCCCAACCCTCGGAGGCCCTCCCCGCTGCCACTGCCCCCCCAGGAAGGGGGCTCCTCTCCGCCCCCGCCCTCCTGGCGCTGGGCACTGGCAGGCGGTCGGCTTGAAAGGTGCAATGAGAGGAGAGATTCGGGGACCCCCCCAATTGCACTCACATGAAGCTGCCTTATACTGAATCAGACTCTTGGTCCATCAAAGTCCATCGTGCCTGACCCCCACCCCCAGCCAAAGGAGTCAGCCTCTGGGAGGGATTCCCCCGCGCCCCACTGCCGCAGCCCTCTCCAGCCCAGCGTGAGGCAGAGCCTGCCTCTCCCCCCTCTTGCAGCAGCAACCTGGGTGGCCGGCCGCCGCCTCTCCCCGCCGCCTCTGATCCCTCCCCACCAGAGAGAGAAAGAGAGAGAGGAGGGGAGGCCGGGGGAGGGGGGCACCGCCTCCCACTTGCCTGCTGGCTCCTCCCGCCTGGGGCATGCTGGAGCCCGGCGGGAGCGCGGCACCTCTGCCTGGCTGGGCACGGGGATGCGGAGGAGCCGCTGAGCCGACGGACGGGGGGTGGGGACGCGGGGAGCCGGCTTCCTGGCCGGCTGGTGGGATCCCGCCGGCGGTTGGGCTGGGCCAGGAACTGCAGCCGCCCGGGCCCCGGGGAGAGCCGCATTCAAGGGGCCAAAGAGCCCCATATGGCTTGGGAGCTGCAGTTTGCCGACCACTGTTCTAAGGTATTAGCGTAGATCTTGATACTTTGTGTTCACAGGTGCACTAACAGCAAAGCATACCACATTGGGTTAGGAGTAGTGTTACTTCACTCGTACGCTGATATTTTTGAATGGAATATCTTGGAAACGGTGTATTTGTGGCTGAAGAAGAAAGTAAGCTTTCTGGGGGTGTATGGAATTTTATTCTTTTGACTGTACAGTGATTGTTCATTCAAGGACATTCTCAGCATCTCAGTCTTTGGCTGAATTCTGACTTTATGATAAAGTTTAATAAAACCGCACTTGAATATGAACACAGCTTGATGCTGTGTTCCCCATGCTCCTCCCTCCTCCAGTTGCAAATTGTTGATTGAAAGGTTCTTGGTTTGATCAGGCTCTGATTTGCACTGAATTCTGAATCTAGGTACCATGGCAAAATGGAGCTGCAGTTCTAAACTGGCATTTAACTGAGGTCTTATAACTCTGGCTTGTGGAGAGTGAGCAAGCTCCCGTTTGCTAAGAGTCCAGCATCGAGAAGTCACAGCAAGCTGGATCTTGATGAAACCAGGGCAAGGTTTCAGTTATACTCTGTGCATGTGGGAGGAGAGAGAGGAGCCAGTGGTCATGGCAACAAGTTGTGTTCATGCCCAGTTCCAGTCTAATGACAGCTCCTTTCGATGATTCAATGCAGCTTTCGTTGTAAAAGCCAATGCAGAAACTTATGCAGGGAAAGGTGCATCTCTAGTTGTGTGTACCCAAGGTGGTTGGGGCCATAAGATGGTTGAACAGCAGCTTCTCATAGCAAACAGCAGGTGAAACTAAGGTATTCAAAAGCAGCTTGTGATACTGCATTGGGGTTGCTCACACTCCTGGGTTCAGTCCAGCCCTAGTGAAGAGATGCAGGATAGGATCATCCTGATTTGAATAGCCATGCTGTGGCCATTAATGCATGGGGGGGGGTTTGCCTTGGATTTGCTTCTCTCTAGATGCATGTTTTCCCCATCTGAATTCTCAAAACTCTGAACGGGGGCTTAGTTTTGAGTTTTGAGAATTTGGATGGGGAAAATGTTTATCTAGAGAGTGGCAAATCCAAGGCAAAACCTCCCATGCATATGTCTCTGAAACCAATTCCTACCTCTCTGAAACCAATTCCGTTACTGTAGAAAAGCCAACCATGTTCCTTCATTTGAATAAAGGTACAGGTTGAGTATCCCTTATCCAAAATGCTTGGGATGAGAAGTGTTTCAGATTTCAGGGTTTTTTCTTCAAATTTTTGAATATTTGCATATACATAATGAGGTACCTTGGGAATGATACCCAAGTCTAAACACGAAATTCATTTGTTTTATATACACCTTATACGCATAGCCTGAAAGTAATTTTTATGCACTATTTTAAATAATTTTGCATGAAACAAATTTTACATACATTGAACCACATTAGGTCAAATGTGGAATTTTCCACTTGTGGTGTCATGTCAGCACTCAAAAAGTTTTGGATTTTGGAGCATTTTGGATTTCAGATTAGGCAACCTGTATCAATATTTGCATTTTAAAAAGCTGGACGAAAGTGGCTGTAGTGATGGTCTGATGAAATTAGAGTAAGGATAAAAGCTTTTTTTTTTTTTCATTTTATTCAGTGCACGCAGTTTTCCACTGGACAGCTTTCCCCCTTGCCGGCATCCTATTTCTGTAGAAAGGTGCTTCCTCTGCTTTAAAATGCATGTAAATTTGGCAGAAAATCGGAATCTTTATTAAGCAACCAGTGCCTTGTACTAGGTTCTTATTTTTCCCCTCCTTTCATATTTTGGGCAAAGGAGGGTGCCCAATATATCTTCAAAAGCAATTGCTTCACAAGATCTCGTTGTTGTTTTTAATTCGTCAATAAACACAACTTTTGCCATTGCGGCCAAATTAGCTTTTCCAAGAAAATTGTCGGCACTCGCGAGGCGGCGTTGCATCACTGCGGAAGTGGGGACGAGAGTCATAGCCAGGATTGTCCTGAGTTGGGATTAAATGAGGGTATGATAAGAAATGAGTATATGGCCAAAATGCTGTGGTTGAAGAAGTGGATGATATCGTATTTAAACGTGTGTCGTTTTATTTACAGCTGCTGCTGAAGGAAAAGGCAAAAGTGGGGAGGACTTTTTTCAGAAGGTAAGAGAAATTGCGTATTTTTAAAGACTTGCGGCAGATAAGGTGAATAAGCATGGAGAGATTTATTGCTTTGGCCAGACTCCTAAAAGCTGAAGCAGACACTTCGGTCTGTGGCGAAGACCTAGGTTGTGAGCTACCTGGAATGGTGTTCCTCCTCAGGCCTTGGAACTCTCTTCAGAGGTGTGCCACATTGGCCTCTGTGACTGGCAGGCTGTGTAATTCCTTTGGGTTGGCCTGATAAATTACAGGTATTGGGCTTTCTGATTTTTCTGCCTGCTCAGCAGGAAAAGGGGCTGTGGCTTAGTGGAAGAGCATCTGATTTGCATGCAGAAGGTCCCAGGTTCAATCCCTGGCATCTTCAGTTAAAGGAACTGGCAGTAGGTGATGTGAAAGGCTTCTGCCTGATATAAAATTTGTGATTTTATAAATTTTAAGGTGATAATTTTAACCAGAGGTTGTTTTTATTTATCTTATACACTTATTTATACAAGCAGTTTGTAATCCTACGGTCCAAAACTATCAAGTCTAGATACTCGGATGTATTAACAAGTGATTGGTCAATTGACCGTGTTAATAAAGTTTGATTTGATTTGGACTTCTGCCTGAGACCCTGGAGAGCTGCTGCCTGTCTAAGTGGACAGTATTGATCTTGATGTACTGATGGTCTGATTCAGTATAAGGCTGTTTCTTGTGTTCAAATACCTTCTGCTTCTCAAAACATGAGACTTGACTTTTTACTTCATCTCCAGCAATTAACCTAATGTTTGGAGGAGACATACTCCAGGCTTGGATCCTGGAAAGGTTTCCCCATATTTCTTTTTTGAAATTCATAGTATGCTTTTATGATGAAATATGTCACCTTGCAAACCATGCGGGATCGCCATAAGTCCGCACCAAGTTGACGGCACTCCCCCCCCATTTTGTGCATATTTTTCTTGAATACAGGTGTGACTGATAAGGGGTTAATCTGCAGCAAGAGCTGACAGACCAAGAGTGGGCAGAGCCAGAGAGCTGACACTCTGAGCTCTGAGAGACAGAAAGCATTCGAAGCTTGGGACCCAGCCTGAGAGGAGGCTGTGAAAGGAGTCCCAAGATTGGAACCAGCCAGAGAAGGCTGTGATAGATTCTGAGCTTGGTAGCGAGACTGAGCGGCAGCCAGACTGTACTCTGTCAACCTGAGGGGTTCTGTTGAAGCCGAAGCTATTGAAACACACAACCTGTGGGGGTGACAGAAGTGAGAATTGGGTTAGAGAGGACTCCTCAGGTCACAAAGGGGAATTAGTCTCTGAGGTAGAGCTGTTCCGGTAGCAGGGAGGTGTGGAGGATTATGGCCACTGGTGTGGGGTAGTCAGAGAGAGAACTGGAAGGGGGATTTTGGATATTTGGCCAAACTTCTGTGAGTTCTCTGAGGAGGGAAAGGAACTCAGACGTCCTTCGCTCCTGTGAGCTCGGCTGGGGACAGAGTCTGAATCTGAGTAACAGTTCTGAGGGGCAGAACTAAGCTTGAAACTAAGAACTGAAGGAACATGATTAAAGAAAACACCTAAGCTATCTCTCTGAAGTAATCTTGTGTATATAAATCTGACTCTGAGTTTCCCCTCCAATTTCTGCCTTTTCCTTGAAAATCAATCTCTGTGGCTTCTGTTCAATAAGCATCCCTGTTTTAAGTTAAAAAGCCTCTTGTGTCCTATTTCTCTCAAGTGGTTGAAAGAGGGGGTGCGTCATAACAGGCTTATGAGTCAGTGTGGTGTAGTGGCTAAGAGCGGTGGACTCTAATCTAGAGAACTGGGTTTGATTCCCCACTCTTCCTCATGAGCGGCGGACTCTAATCTGGTGAACCGGGTTGGTTTCCCCACCGCCTACACATGAAGCCAGCTGGGTGACCTTGGGCTAGTCACAGCTCTCTTAGAGCTCTCTCAGCCCCACCTACCTCACAAGGTATCTGTTGTGGGGAGAGGAAGGGAAGGAGATTGTAAGCCTGTTTGATTCCTGTTAAAACAGGGGTGGGGAACCTTTTTCCTGCCAAGGGCCATTTGCTCATTTATAACATCATTCGGGGGCCATAACCAGGTGTAGATCTCTCAGTGCGTTGGGGGGGGAAGGCTAGGGTTGCCAGGTCTCCAGCCACCACCTGGAGGTTAGCAACCACAGGGGAGGCCACGCAGAGAAAGCCTGGAGGGCACCCCCGCTCCCTCCCCCTCTCCCAGGCAGGAAGCAGCCAGCGGTGGGCCCCGAGCAAACAAGGCGCCAGGGGGGCGCAGCCCGCAGCTGATCCTCAGGGAAGGAAAGAAGGAAGACAGAGAAATGGAGGGGGAGAAAAGGACGAGGGAGAGAGGGGTAGAAAGGAGAAAGAGTGTCAGAAAAAGAGGAAGAGAGAAAAGCCTTCCCCCCCACACACGCCGGCCCCATGCAACCGGGCCCCAGGCTCTCCGCCTCCCCCAACACATATGGCAGCACACACAGCCGGGCCCCAGCCTCCATGCCCTTCCACCCCCCACCCGAGTCCACAAAAGGCCCCTCCAAGCCCGATCAGCTCCTGTGCGCATGTTCCGCCCCCAGGAGCTTGACAGGCGGTGAGAGGGGCTTACAGTGTGCCGCGGCGTTCCTGCATGCCTTGGGGGAAGTGTCCCTCCCCCTCCTCTTGCCAACCAGCAGTCAACGAGAGGAGGTCCAAAGGGCGCCACGGCCCCAGGAGCACCCTCGGGCAGGGCTGCGCTGTGCTGCGCCTCCGCAGCTGGGCCCTGGAGCTCCCGAGGGCCACTGAAAATGTCCTCGGGGGCCGCATACGGCCCCCGGGCCGGACTTTCCCCATCCCTGCCTTAAAAGGTAGAGAAAATCGGCATATAAAAACCAACTATTCTTCTAGAAGGATTTTCTCAGACATGTGAGAAGTTGCCAGTGTTCACTTAAATTGAACTCTAGCTTCTGTTCTGTAGTAATTAGATTCAAAAACATTTGTACAGTTGTCTAGAGATTGTGGCTTGATTTACCACTGACCCTTTCCTTTACCTCAAATCCTTTGTATGTGCTGGTGGGGGATTTGGGGGAGTGTACTGTGCTGAGCTTTAGAGCAGGTTGTGTACTTTCAGATGTTTCTTACCTTGCTGAGGTTTGAATCAGCATGATCCACACCATGCTCTAATGAGAAACCTTGCCTTCTAGGGGCTGAAGGGAGGGGTGTCTGATATATATATTTCCTCCCCATCGACAGCATTTCATTCCTGGATAAAACCATTGTGCTTGTAAAGTGGCATCAAGTCGCAGCTGACATGGCAACCCAGTAGGGTTTTCAAGGCAAGAGACATTCAGAGGTAGTTTGCCATGGCCTCTGCATAGCAACTCTGGACTTCCTTGGTGGTCACCCATCCAAGTACTAACCAGGGCTGACCCTGCTTAGTTCCAAGATCTGACAAGATTAGGCTAGCCCAGGCTATCCAGGTCAGAGTGATGAAAACATTAGGTAGAACATTTAAGTAGCAGAAACTGCAAACCATCTGAGGAACGTCACACTTCAGAGCTATTCAACATCCTTTCAATGTGCTGCAGTTCAGCTTTTAAGTTCAGTGTGATATTCAGGTGTGAAAAGGAAGTCCACATATATGTCCTAGGAAATATACAGGATTTCGTCTTGCCTCTATAAAGGTAAAGATCCCCTGTGCAAGCACTGGGTCATTCCTGACCCATGGGGTGACGTCACATCCCGACATTTCCTAGGCAGACTCTGTTTACAGAGTGGTTTGCCAGTGCCTTCCCCAGTCATCTTCCCTTTACCCCCAGCAAGCCGGGTACTCATTTTACCGACCTTGGAAGGATGGAAGGCTGAGTCAGCCTTGAGCTGGCTACCTGAAACGGACTCCCATTGGGATTGAACTCAGGTCGTGAGCAGAGCTTGGACTGCAGTACTGCAGCATTACCACTCTGCGCCACGGGGCTCTTATGCTTTTCCCCAAATTATGTCACTGGTTGCTGCTGGCAGAGGCGGGGAAATACTCAGGATAGTGATGTCAGGATCAAGGAAAATTGTACTGCCTATGAATGTGGAGAAGAGAACTTGGTTTTTGGGAACAAAAAATAAATAAGAGAATAAGCTCCTCCTTATTCATGCAAGTATTGGACCTGCATCCTAGTCTTTCCAGGGGTCAAATGGCTCCATTCATTTTTATTGCACTCACCATTTATGGATGTTAGTTTCTTAAGTTCTCCAGAAGGTTGGAAGGTACAACTGACCTAAGGATTTTGGCGTCTTTTCATGGGCCACATCAAAATACAAGCTTGGGCAGTATATGGAATAGTCCCATTGAAGAACAAACCTGGGAATGGCCTTTAGGCCTTTTAGAGCAGTTTTTGGGGGAGTTGCTCATGGCTTACTCATTGTCTTGTCTGCCTAGTTTCCTCCAGTCACTTTTTAATTCACATGAGAAAAACATTAAGAGAGCCAAGGTTTCTGAAGAGAGAAGTATAGGGAGTTGGAGACCGTAAGGAAGGAAAATGATACTATTGCTGCAGGCAATAACGACCGTGGCTAAATTCATCTGCTTCCAAACTGGAAACTTTCACACGGGGCAAATATTTGGCAATCGAACTTGTGAAAGGAGAAGGCCTTCCTTTGGGCTCCTGTGCGATGATGAGTCAACAGATTAATGCCTCTTATTTAATTTAGTTCATATTTCTTATGAGCCTGTAACTTCTCAGCATCAAAATAATGAAGGTTGAAGAACCAAGAGTGAATCATTTACTTTTGCTGGCTTGCATATTTTGTACATTTTTTATCCTGCCCCTTCTCCAAGGAGGGCAGGGCAATATACAAGGTTCTCTCCTATTTCATTTTATCATCGCAGCAACCCTGAGAGGTAGCCTCGGCCGAGTGGGTGACTGACCCAAGGTGAGCTTCATGGCAGAGTGTAGATTTGAACCCACATCACCCAGATCCATCATGCTACTCTGGCTTTGAAGTTTAAGATCCTTTTGCACACAAAGTAAAAAATAAAGCCGAGCATAATGTGTGTAAAGCTTTTCTCCCACTTTCAAGATTGCCAGTAAAACAAGGTCAGATTGGTTCAATCCAGAAACATGGAGTAGCCTAGCCAATTGAACCATGTAGAAACTTTGGCTGTGTTGCAGTTGTTAAAAATAGCCATTTAATTTATCCCATCTTCTGCAGAATAATGCAGTTTGTGATCTGTTGTCAGTTTAACCATATTTCACTGCCACCAGTGCGTTCAGAACAGACATGTGTTGGCATTAACTTGAATTAAAAAAAAAACACTTTTCAAGGTTTGAGTAGAAATTCTTGCTTTTAAATAATCCTTAAGTCTGAATTCACACATGCGTGTACAAGGCACATGGGGAACTTGTGAGTGTCTCCATTTAAAAGAATTCTGGCCAAGTACTTCCTCTGATGGAGTAAACATGTGATCTCCCAAAAAACTGGATGTCACTTGCATGGCATTCTAAAAATGCTGCTATGGGAACCAGGTGGGCAAAACCCTTAACCAATGTGGGAGGAACCATAGAGTCTGTAGTAATTCTGCTTTTAAAAAAATCTTTTGCTGTTGAGTCGCAGCCAACTTAACAACAACCTCTTAGGAGTTGTCCAAAGATGTACATTGGCGGTTTGTCATTGCCTGCCTCTGTATAGCAGCCCTGGATTTCCTTGATGGTCTCCCATCCAAGTACTAACCAGGGCTGACCCTGCTTAGCTTCCAAGGTTGGATTAGCCTGGGCTACCCAGGTCAGGGCAATGGTGCTTAAGCAGCTGTAAAAAGGTAAAGATGTTCAAAGACCCAGATTGCATATGGATTGCCCATATGAATCAGCTGTTGTACCTTGAGATTAAAATGCATGAATTTGCTCTCTGATCCATTCTTTATATATTCTGTGTGGTTGCTGTTGTCGTGCATGTGTTGCCTTTGTATGGTGACTGTGTACATGTGGTTCCTGTAATGCAAATAAAATTATGCATGGTATGGAGACCACGGACAAGAAGTTTTCTTCCTTTTCCCATAATAGCAGAACATGGGGTAGTCTGCTGAAGCTGGAGGGTGAGAGATTCAAAACAGACAAAAGGAAGTATTTCTTCACACAACACATAGTTAAATTGTGGAATTCCCTGCCCCAGGATGTGGTGATGGCTGGCAACTTGGAAGGATTTAAGAGGGGAGTGGACATGTTTATGGAGGAGAGGCTACTAGTCAAAATGGATACTAGTCATGATGCACACCTATTCTCTCCAGTATCAGAGTAGCATGCCTATTGTATTAGGTGCTGTGGAACGCAGGCAGGATGGTGCTGCAGTTGTCTTGTTTGTGGGCTTCCCAGAGGCACCTGGTTGGCCTCTGTGTGAACAGACTGCTGGACTTGATGAGCCTTGGCCTGATCCAGCATGGTTTTTCCTGTGTTCTTATGTTCATATGAAGAAGAAGAGGAGGAGGAGTTGGTTTTTATATGCCGACTTTCTCCACCACTTAAGGAAGAATCAAACCGGCTTACAATCACCTTCCCTTCCCCTCCGCAAAACAGATACCCTGTGAGGTAGGTGGGGCTGAGAGAGCTCTAAGAGAGCTGTGACTAGCCCAAGGTCACCCAGCTGGCTTCATGTGTAGGCGGTGGGGAAACAAATCCAGTTCACCAAATAAGCATCCGTTGCTCATGTGGAGGAATGGGGAATCAAACCCGGTTCTCCAGATTAGAGTCCACTGCTCCAAACAACCACTCTTAACCACTGCATCACGCTGGCTCTCTTGAGAGTTACTCAAAAAGGAGTCATCTAGGTAGAAGCCAGGTTTGGAAGGGAGCAGCTATGCCATTGGGTGCTTATGAAGGTGATGTTAAGTCTTCCAAGCTATCCCTTCTTCAAAGGAACTAGTCATTTCAAACAGCTTTGAATTTTTAAAGCCAAGATGCTTATGTGCTCAAATCTTACAGCGAACCATTAGGAGTCCTGAGTGATTTAGCATAACCTAATACTGCTCCATTTCTTATTTCACATCTGGGTTTGGGAGTTCTCAGGAATTGCTGCATGTCAGTGGTAAAGTTTCACTCATTTGGAAATATCCCCTCCCAGCTGCAATTTATTATCCCATGGCTGCTGAAACCCATACAAAGCAAAGTGTACTGGCTGACATTTCCCGCTTTTTCCACATGGCATCCTACTCTGGAAATAGTGGCTTCAAAGAATGCTATTGATATAAGCAATAGAAATGGGCATAAGCTTAAGGAATTTAGGTTTGTGTATTTGTTTTTCAAAGTGTTTGCAGTAAGGAACCAGTGAAGGACACCTGAAGTTCCTTTTATGTTTATTGCAATAGTATGTTCTGAGTTGTACAGTTCTTTCCATTATTTAGGCCAATGTCTCTAAACTTCTGATAGCTAAGCGATTTTTTTTCTGAGCCAAGGTGGAAAGCATAGACACGCACCTGATTTTAAACATGAAAGGGACTGCCTTGAGTTAATTTGAGGCCCTCAAAGCAGCCCATCTAATGTGCTTCTGCATGAGCTGCTGTTTTGAGATTGAAAAGAAGCAACCTCGCAGCAGGAACTTATATACGGTTTCAACAGGCAGCATCCTGTGCCTTGGGAGTGATAGGATCAATCGCACCTGATGCAGAACCACTACCCATCCCCAACAGAAGCTGACTGGAAGGAGATGAGGGTACAACAGAATCATGCAGAGGTGCAGCAGGTCCCCTCATTATATGGGAGATTTGAGTTCATGGGAGCCTATTTAATTTCACATGGCATATTAGAGGTCACTTGCGGCACAAACTAGTAAATTATGTTAGTGGATTGTTTTGGGGAACCTCGTTGGGCTGGATTAATTAAATGTTCAGAAGATACTATTTTAATGTACAGAAAAAAGAAAGCTTCACACTGAGAAACAGTGTGCCCTTCTAAAAGAATGCATGAAAGTTTTGGTAGTGTGTGTGCTTGGAAAGGAACAAGTAAGATAACCAACACATTAGCTTCTGGTCAGTGTGTACGGTTATTATGCAGTACATACATATCTACACTGAAACCTCACTCCTAGAAAATTTGTTGAGACAACTGCTACATTGGTCATGTGTGCTGAACTTAGATCTCTCCCTGTTACCTTCATTTTCAATGTTTTAAGGATCTTCTATACTGTGAAACCTGGCCACTTTTAAATGTTGTTCAATTTTTTTTGTGAGAAATATTCAGTGGAAAGGTGAGATTTAAAGAGGAGAAGACTTCAGAAGTGATATGATAACCATCTTCAAGTACTTGAAGGGCTGTCAGATAGAGGATGGTGCCAAGTTGTTCTCTATTGCTTCAGAAGATCAGACCAGAACCAACGAGTTGAAATTAAATCAAAAGAGTTTCCGTCTAGAGTCTAGACATTAGGAAGAATTTACTAACAGTGTGGTTCTTCAGTTCAACAGGCTTCCTCGGGAGGTGGTAAGCTCTCCTTCCCTGGAGATTTTTAAGCAGAGGCTAGATGGCCATCTGTCAGCAATGCTGATTCTATGGCCTTAGGCAGATCATGAGAGGGAGGGCACCTTGGCCATCTTCTGGGCATGGAGTAGGGGTCACTTGGGATGTGAGGGGGAGGTAGTTGTGAATTTCCTGCATTGTGCAGGGGGTTGGACTAGATGGGCCTGGTTGACCCTTCCAACTCTATGGTTCTAAATAGAATAATACTCTATGCTGGTTTAAACATCTGACAGCCAAGTTTAGGAAGGGAATTTTTGGTAAATATTTTTGTCTTGGAGAAATGTAGTCTGAAATTGTGCTGGCAGGTTGTTAATAATACACGTAATAAAAATATTCAGCGCTGATGTATTGCAGATGTCATATTAAGGTAAGGTGGGTATGAATGAAGAGAAAGAACTGAGTGTGCATAAATTGTAGCTGGCTAGATATAGCTTTTTCCAGTTTTCAGTATATGATGCAAGTGCTAGATATTGCTCGTTTGGAACGATTGAAATGTATTTTCAGATGAGGTTTTGCTCAAAAGGAAGATTTTTATGTATGACAGTGCACAGGGAATAATAATAATTCATGTGTATACTGAAGACGTAAAACATCAAATCTAAGAGGCATTTCTGTCCTGGGCAGGCTACTATCTTCATGACAGGTGCATACAGGTCTGTTATTCATTTCAAATGGTAGTCATGTTGGTCTGTACTAGAAGAGCTAGGTTCAAGGCCTGTAGAACCTTCGAGACCAGCAAGATTTTTGGGGTGTGAACTTTCTTTTTTTATTTTATTTTTTATTTCAACGTTTTATTTTTAAAATGGAGCAAAAGGGCAGGGGAAATACAGGTAGGGGGGACATTCGAAAAATAGAACAATTCAGATAAAGAAAGAAAAAAATTCTTATATGCATAGATGTTACATGGTTGCATGGCCTACATAAATCAAGACAGTTTACTCAACGTAGAAGTATAGTTTATAGAAATATCAAGATTTTGTCAGTTCTACCCTTCTAACATCAATTGTTCTACTGTACTCTATCAAATGAGTACCCAGCTCGCTGGGGGTAAAGGGAAGATGACTGGGGAAGGCACTGGCAAACCACCCCGCAAAAAGTCTGCCTAGAAAACGTTGGGATGTGACGTCGCCCCATGGGTCAGGAATGACCCGGTGCTTGCACAGGGGACCTTTACCTTTTACCTTTACTCTATCAAACCTTTGTATATTAAACTAAAGTGTGTGTGTGTATATATATCTATATCTATCTATATCTATATCTATATATCTATATCTATATATCTATATATCTATCTATATCTATATCTATATCTATCTATATCTATATCTATATCTATATCTATCTATCTATCTATCTATCTATCTATCTATCTATCTATCTATCTATCTATCTATATCTATCTAGCCCAGGGTAGCCTGATCTCGTCAGATCTCAGAAGCTAAGCAGGGTCAGCCCTGGTTAGTATTTGGATGGGAGACCACCAAGGAAGTCCAGGGTTGCTATACAGAGGAAGGCACTGGCAAACCACCTCTGTTAGTCTCTTGCCATGAAAACCCCAAAAGGGGTCGCCATAAGTCGGCTGCGACTTGAAGGCACTTCACACACACATACACACACACACACACACACACACATTTTCTTGCTACCTGCTCAGGTCGTTTTTCTCAAGATAAAAGTATGATTTGTAAAAGCAGTTCTAACCTTCTAACACCTGCACTCTTCTATCGTTGCACCTTTACGTATTGACCTGCACTGTGTAACTGATGTTAAGCTGTGGCAGCTATTTTGTGGCAGGCTCCGCCTCCTGTGGCAGCTATTTTGCGACAGCCATTTTGTTGCTGGGCCTACCATGCTGTGTCCGAATTGCAAATGTGCCCGCAGGCTGGAAAAAGTTGGGGACTCCTGCTCTAGTCCCTCTTGCTTTCTGAACACAGTGGCATTCAGTTTGCATGATAAGCTGAGTTGGGGAGTCCAGTGACCGGAGCGGTTCCTAGTTAAGGCCTAAATTGGGACTTGGGCACAACTTTGCATGCTGAAAATCTTGGTAATGAATCTCTCAGCACAAGAGCTACCTTTTCAGAGAAAAGATGGGCCTAGGGATAATGAGATGGGAATTCATAGACAAGGTCCTTTAAGTTCCCCTCCATCTTTACCTTTAAAGCTACGCACAGTTGAGTATTACTGCTCAGTATACTAGAATGGGGTTGCTGTTTTTAAAGGAAATGTTTTCAGGATTCTTAGGAGCCTGCAAAAATGAGCACCTCTCTGCTGCATGGCTTCAGAAGGAATCATGCTTCTAGGAATTTGGGAATGGTTTGGAGGGCCCTGATGCAATGATTCAGCTATAAAGCTAGCGAGACTTCTGGTTAGCCAACCTCTAGGGAACTGTATGGAAACGGCTCCAAGCTCTTTGGAGGAAGAATAGGATATATTTGAAACCAGTATGAAAGAATTCCTGTATTAACTACTTTTAAAAAAACTCTTTTTGAAAACCTTTTTTTGTTTTGTTTTTTGAGAAATAGACGAAGAAGCAAATACAGGAAACAAAGAGTATCAAGTGGAAAAAGCTAAATATGGCAGAAGAAATGAACTGGTTAAAGTGTAAAGCCACTCTGAGCCTGACCTTCGGGTTGGAGAGAGCAGGGTAGAAATGTAATAAAATAAAATAATGTCTCTACATATTTCTATGAATATGATACGTTACATTTTTAAAAGTTCAGTAAATTGATGCTGGGCATTGGTATACTTTACATTAACTCCCACTGGAGACAAAATAGTTTTGTTTTTCTTGGTACTACTTGGAAATTTGCAGCAGTTAAGAGCCGCTGGAGACTAGCCCTTTGTCTGCCAGTTGTTTTATACAAAAAGGAAAATAAGTTTAAATTGAGCGTTTTTGTCCTTTTTGCAGATTATGGAAGAAACGAACACCCAGATTGCTTGGCCGTCTAAGCTGAAGATTGGTGCAAAATCAAAAAAAGGTAAAACTTGGTCCATTGGAAAACGTGTTTTATGACAGTAAAAATATCACTAGAGATGTAGATAAATGTGCACTGAATTTTATGTACCTAAAAGCTGAACTGTGAGAGTTACCATTTTGGCTTCTTCCCTTGTTTGGCATGGCCTGCTTTAGGGCCTATAAATGCTACAAATTATGAGGTTTTTAAACTGGATAGTTGTGTCTCTTTCAAGATTAGAATACAATGTATTTGTGTGACAGTTTGTAAAAAGTGGTCGACTTCCCTGTCCTCTAAGAAACCACAGTGGAATAGGGATGGAGAAAATGTAAACACACACAATGGAAAGTTGATCTTTCATTGGTGCTTAAGGTTGATTATTATGGAGACTTATCTGAGTATTAGGGGATTGGAATTATCTGCTGTGTTTGGGTGATACAGCACAAAAATCCTTTCAACAGTAGATATTTGGATGCATGGATGAGAAACACAGCCAGATATTGTGTGGTAGCTGAATGGATATCATTACAAGTGTGTCTTTAAAACCTGCTGTCAGTAAGTCTTAACCTAGAATCTTAACCTAGAATACGTATTGAACCATGCGGCTGTTGTGTGTGCTTGAATATGGAATATCTTTCACCCTGTGATCTGTCTTGCTTTTGGGTTAAGGGAGAGTATGCAGTCATAGATAATCCTTTGTTGAACTAAGTGTGGTACAGCACAGCTGATTTGTCATAAGAGGGCACACAGATTTCTATCAGGTTGAGGTTACTGGCTTGCAGTTCCATAAGGAAAATGTCATCTTAAACAGCCCTTTATGGCTAAAGCACCAAGATTCTGGGAAGCTGTTATGGAAAACTCTGCTTGTGAATAAGAAAATGTGTTGGGAAATTTGAAGCACAGTCTCTCTCTTCCCCCCCCCTCCCCCTGGTTTGTTTCTGATGTTCCTTCCCTTTGGAATAGTCTAACTTCTGGACTAGTTAACTCTCTTCATTATTACATAAACTGCCTGGCCTGTTGGGTTTCTGTGTACTCTGTACCACAGTGATTGCAAAAATAAAACGCTTGACTTAACCACTGACAACTTAGTCTTAGAAATATATGGCACTAATCTTCCTACAGTATCTCAGAACTTCACTTGCGGTTGTGTTAGGCAACAGTTGATGTGTCCCTAGTCTTGACTTTCAGCCTGATGATGCCGGAAGAACTCTGGCATTAGGGAAGCTATTCTTAGCTGTAACAAAGGAGGGTGAGCTACAGAAATGTTGGCTAATGTGGCAAGTGGAGTCCTCTTAGTTGATTAAAGCCAAGATTAAGGGTTTGCTGCAAATAATTATGCATAGTAGAAAAGCAAATGCTTTTCCATGGGAAATCTCTGCTGCAGTATTGTAGTACAGCTTTTCTTGAAGTTCTTTCTACCAGAAATTGAAACGCCAAGCCCACAAGAGCTGTTGGGGGGGGGGGGGCAATCAAAGTTGCTGACATCTTTTGTTTACTAAATTGGCAATATCTCTGCACTTGTGAGCAGCCATTCATAGCTCAAATTAAAGGTACTTTTATCTTCCTTAATGTTCGATAAAGTGAATTGATTGGAACAAATCACTTAGGGTGGTATATGTAAAAGAAGCCATTGTATAAAACATGTTCATCGTCGTGTCTTCTGTGCAGTCCCACGTGAGACACAGAAAGATTTCTAGCTTCCAGCCTTCGTAGCAACAGCCCCAAAGAGTGCTCCCCTCCCTCTCTCAGCCAGGGCTGCAGTTTTCCCTTCCAGTCACCTGGCTAAAGGGGAGGGGGCACGCTTCCCTCAGTTCTCTTTCTGCTGCCGCAGAGAGAGGAACTATTCCACTCCAGTTCTTCTTGTTTCTCCTCAGTGGCTTGTCTTTCTATGAGAAATGGAGAAAATGAAAAAACAAGATTCATTTAAAGAGAAGAAGACGACTTCAGGAGCGCTATTCAAAAAATGTGCTACCTGCAAGACAAAAATGTCGAAGAACACAAGCATAAGGGGTGCTTGATATGTCTGGGGGAAGGGCATGTCACGGCCTCCTGCACTTCGTGCGCTCTTTTCACCCCTCGATCCAGGCAAGATAGAGAAACTAGGTTGAAGGCAGCCCTATGGAAAAAGGCTTTAGGGCCCCAACCAACCAGTTCAACTCGCCAAGACCATTCTCCCTTGATCGTGTCTGTTCCGGGCCCTTCTAAGCCTGCCTGCCCTGTCAGTCAATGCGCTAGGGCAGTGATGGCAAACCTTTTAGAGACCGAGTGCCCAAACTGCAACCCAAAACCTACTTATTTATCGCCAAGTGCCAACACGGCAATTTAACCTGAATACTGAGGTTTTAGTTTAGAAAAAACAACTCGTACTTTAACACCTGGTCTCCCGGAGCAGGGATCACTTGCTTCTCTCTCTCTCTCTCTCTCTCTCCCTCCCTCCCTCCTGGGGGCCAGGTCTACCAGCCCGGATGACCTGGTCAGATGACCTGGCCACTCCCCATCAGGGGGGTGGCACACGTACAGAATACGTAGAAGGCTGTAATGCTGCATGGGATGGCACTGTCAATCAACTGATGCAAAATCAAAAATCTTAATGTAAGACTAGGTGATAGCCTTAGGGAATAAAAGAAACAAACTTTGTTTTGTACGTACACTTCCAAGTGTACCAGTTCTTTAGGTTGTAATTATGCTACCAGTATTGGGAATCTAGAGAGCCCGTGTGGTGTAGCGGTTAAGAGCAGCGGACTCTAATCTGGAAAACCAGGTTCGATCCCCCACTCCTCCACATGAAGCCTGCCAGGTGACCTTGGGCCAGTCACAGTTCTCTCTCAGCCCACGCAGAGGCAGGCGATGTCTCGGAAACCCTACGGGGTCGCCATAAGTTAGCTGTGACTTGATGGCACACACACACACACACATACATTGGGAATCTAATTATTTATGTCTGCATAAATTATCATATTGTGAGAGAGGGAGAGAGAAAGACACATACACATGAATTTAGGCTGATCTCTTGTTTTGGTACTGAGATGTGTGTTATTGTGAGGTCTTTTTTAAAGGAGTTTTTGGCTGAGAGGCTTTAAAATGAGCAATTTTATTTGCTGCCATCAGAGTTTCCTTAAAGCATTATATCCTGTTAAGGATCTCAGCCTTTTGGACATGGGATTTCAGTTGGATGATTCTTTATTTTTAAAAGTCAAAGGCTCTGTCCACCTTGGGGACTAAGGTTTGCGGCATCCAGCTATGTAAAACGAAACGTTTCAAAGAATTTGGCAGCTTAGAATGCTGCAGCTAAAGTAAAATAAAGGTTTTGAAAGGAAATAGCTGGATGATCTTGAGCAATGGGGTGTGCTTTCAGAGACCTTGACTTTTCCACATGAAACCAAACCACACTGTAAATACGTGAGAGCATTACGATGTTGCAGCTCATGCTTCGCAACAGGGTGGTTTGTGAAATATATACGTGAGAAAAGAAGACTGAATGAATCCCTCTGTTACGAAAACTAACTTGAGTTTGGAAACGTTTGTGTTGTCAAACCTAGAACTGGCCAATGCTCTGGTTGACTCTTGGGGGTCACCTTGGACTGCATCAAGCCATTCTCCAAACCCAGTTTTCACTTTGCAGTCTCAACCAGTCAGATCACTTTCTTCTGTAACACCAGCGTTCCAGGCTGGTTGGCTTTCTTCAGAACAGATAAATCTCTCAGGCCACACACAGTTGGGGCCTGTAGAAATTAGTATGTTGAAGAGTGTGTAGAAGGAGGTGGCTGTTCAATCTTTAGGAGGCAGCAGTTTTCGGTCCTTGAGAGAACAGGGATGTGCAGCCATTCTCTCTCCCACCCCCCATGTCTGTTTTGAGAACCTGCCAGTGGTAAGATGTGATGTATAGTTCAGCCACAAATTTAGCTTCAGTTTTAGGAAATGGTAGGGAAATAGTTCGTATAAATGATAAATGTGTCAAGAGACAAAATAAGGTTTTTTTTTTTGCTGCTGTTTATGGCAAATCGCCTTTAGCTACAGTTACCCAATTGTTTCTGTCTCAGACTCCCGAAGTGAGTTTAAATTTCCACCATTTATTTATTTTGGCTTGGGCTTCCTCGATTGTTTCCTGTGTTGTAAAGTGCACATTAAAGTCCTCCGCTTTGCTAAACAAATGGTTTCCTTTTGCAGTGGTTGTGACTGCTAAAAATAGCAGTGGGTGCTCATCCCCAGAGGGTCTTCCTGACTGTTGTCTACCCTACTGGCTCTACCCAAGAGCCAGCGTGGTGTAGTAGTTAAGAGCGGTAGATGTAATCTGGAGAAATGCATTTGATTCCCCACTCCTCCACATGAAGCCAGCTGGGTGATTTTGGGCCAGTCACAGTTCTCTCAGAACTCTCTCAGTCCCACCTACCTCACAAGGTGTCTGTTGTGGGGATAGGAAGGGAAGGAGATTGTAAGCTGCTTTGAGACTCCTTAAAGATAGTGAAAATCGGGGTATAAAAACCAACTTTTCTCCTCCTCAAAAATTAAACCTGAACCTCATTGGCTGTAAATGAATCGCATGTGCAAAAAAACACAATGTGTACACCTCTTCTCTTTCCCCCATCCTCAAATGACCCTCATTACTATGACTGGTTATCTCACCCATGATAAACCAGGTCTGTCAGCATCAACAATTATGGACCTTCAGCTCATGTCCTTCCTAGCATGTGGAACAAGACCATGGGCATTAATTGTAGCATTGTGGTGGTTTGTGTCTGTAGTGAAAAAAATATCTAAGGTTTTTTCCCCTGTCCTTCAGAATGGAAGGACAGTGAATCCAGAACAGTGAGAAGGCACCGCCCCACTGGCAGCCACCCATAAGAGTGACAAGAATTTACAAGGGAAAGACAAGCTGGACTTCCAGCTTGGACTTTACGACCTGGACTTCCAGATCCCAAAAAGCAGTGGGTTTAATCCTGGCAGGGAGTGAAGGTTAAGGAGGGAAGTACCTTCACAGTCTGTAAACTGCAGCCCTCCAAAATGGTAGTCATGTGGGCTTTAAAGTACCCTTTTAAGAAGATGTGCTTAGGATCTGATATCGGGACAAGGGAAGGGAGTGCTGGGGAACACGTAGATGGGCCCTGTGTTGGGCATCAGCGGCCTGTGGAGCAGATGCAGTCTATCATATGGAACATGGAAATGTTTCCAGGCGGTTCCGTGTAACCAAAATTTAAGTAAACTTCATTCAGTCATTTCACACAAGACTTTCTAGCCAACCTCTCCAGTGACACGTTGGTATGGATGAACACAAGCTGCACAAAACTACCTTTGTGATCTCAGGAATGGCTTGACTATGGAAGGTCAGGTTTGCTTGTGTGGTGGCAAAACCATATTACATAAGCTTCCCCCTGGTGCGCTGTAATGAGTCTAGACACCCCTTTTAAGAGCAATGGGCAAGTAGACCAGTAACCCAAATGTGCATAAGGCAGTGTGTTGGTACTCCCTTCCCTTGTCCCGATATCAGATCCTAAGCACATCTTCTTAAAAGGGTACTTTAAAGCCCACATGACTACCATTTTGGAGGGCTGCAGTTTACAGACTGTGAAGGTACTTCCCTCCTTAACCTTCACTCCCTGCCAGGATTTTAAGAGCAATGGGCAAGTAGACCAGTAACCCAAATGTGCATAAGGCAGTGTGTTGGTAGCCTGGGTAGTAACCTCAGAGCAAAGATGGCTCTGTTTTCTGTTCTTCACATGAAATGATGCTTGGAGGGGTGATAATATCACAGGAACTTAATAAAGCAAGTTTTTGAGTTCCCGTGCATCTGAGATGATCTCATTACTTGTGTGTTTATGAATGTTTATTCCCTTTGTATTCACGCTGTATATTTTCCAAGGCTCTTAAAAAGGAAGGGCACTGCTTACTGCTTTAACCAGAAATGAAGTAAAGCAAGGAGACAGCAGCTGTGAAAACAAGCCTAAATTGCGTGGCTGCAGTCTTATCTCTCCCGATTTTACTGCGTGCTTGCCCTGTGTCTCTGGGTTTCCATGGCTACCTGCTAAGCTGCTCGGCCTTCTTGCTTGGTATGTCTTGATGGTGTCCCAAAACCCACTAATGGAAGGGGAATTCAGGATTGCTGCTTTGTTGGGGCCTATGTGCTTTTGTCAGCAGAGTTTTATTTAAAGCCTTGACTTAAAAATTCTTGTTTCCCAAGGTATAAAGTTGTAGGTCTGATTTTTATAGTGTTTCACAGAAGCATCTTGTGGGGGTATGTGTGTGAATATTGGCCTTTAGCTGTGTTTCCTTGTCCGTCCCCATGACGACTGAACTACTCCTCAGGTTTGCTATGGGATTATGCATCCAGCAGAATTCCTTCTTGGTTTCATTTGGACCTTTACTTGCCCGAAGGAGTAAAAAAGCTAGAAAAACATTTTATGCCATTCTCTTGTATATTCTTTGAGGACTGGGAGGATCTCCCAAAACTAGGTCTGCAGCTGTTTAAGAGAGTGGCACAGTGTGTTAAAACTGCAAAGAGGAATTTTGCAGCCTTAAAGACTGGGAAGTGTTTCCTTCTAATGGCACTCCGCTGGTTTTTGATCAAGATTTGAGGAATGGTGAAAGATCACTCAGTCAGGGGGCTACACAAGCAAGTTAGAGTCCAGAGTAAAAATTCAGTCTTCTCAAGACCTGCTTGATACCTTTGTAACTGTGACACTTTGGTCCGTTCCACTGGTTTCTCATGATCTATTCACACATTCCTCCCCCCCCCCCAGATGTTTTGCCAAAAACATGTGAGGGATAAATGTGGGAATCATATATAAATGTAGGAAATGTGGGAATCATATACACAACCAAGATGAGATTGGCTGCCAGCCGTAGTTTGCGCATTAGGTTTGCTGCCACATAATATGGCAGCAAACCTAATATTAACCTTTATAACCTCATATTAACCTTTATAACAGGGGTGGGGAACGTCAGGCCCGGGGGCCTTTTAAGGCCCGCGAAATCATTTGGTCTGGCCCTTCATGGGTCCTGGCAGATCTCTAGCTCAGAAGGATCTAAGATTGGTGATCCGCACCCTATCGTGGACAGGAATAGCCTCTAATCAAGGCAGATGTGTGTTTGTTTTGCCGAGAAAAGGAACCTTCCCCCCCCCTTGCAGAAGAGTCATTAGCTATGGAGTTGCTAGGACCGCCCAAGAAACTGAGTTAACCCTTTCCCACCTGGGCAGTGGAGAAATGTATTGGTCGGCTAATTTTTAAGTTGATAATTTTGTATGGCCTGCGAATGATGCTATAAATATCCAAATGGCCCATGGCAGAAAAAAGGTTCCTCATCCCTGCTTTATAACATCAGTAACACTTTTATGTGTCATGTACTTCTTTGGGAGCCACAATTTGGCTGCAGCACCCTATTGAGTGTAATTTCTCATTGAATGCATCATGTTCATTTTATCCCATGGAGTTTGGATACACAGTTCTTCCCTTTTTCTGTTTAAGCCTTACAACAATCCTTCGAGATAGGCCCAGGGTCACCCAGAAAGTTTCATGGGGAACAGGGATTTGAACCAGAATCACCCCAGTCCTAGGCTGGCACTTTGATTAGGCAAAATCTATTAAAAGCACCTTGCAATAAAAAAAAGAGCAACAGAAAACCATATGGCATCTTAGCAATGATCAGAATGCCTTGGATCAAATGAGATTGACAAGTTCCCTTTGGTCTCATCCAGAGTCATCATGGTTATTGTGCTCATGTAGGAAATGATGTAAACAATTTAAGAATAGCCTTTCTTCTGTTCATAAGTCCCCCGTATTGTCAGTGAACACAGCATGTACTTGCCTAACAGTTGAAATACGTTTCAGAGGCCTTCCTCTCCCACCCTTCATTCTCTAAGGGGAGATGGGCATTGGCAATAGATGGCGCCTTCTCCACTAGGGTTGCCAGGTCCCTCTTTGCCACCGGCGGGAGGTTTTTGGGGTGGAGCCTGAGGAGGGTGGGGTTTCAAGAGGGGAGGGACTTCAATGCCATAGAGTCCAATTGCAAAAGCAGCCATTTTCTCCAGGTGAACTGATCTCTGTCAGCTGGAGATCAGTTGTAATAGCTGGAGATCTCCAGCTGGTGCCTGGGGGTTCAGTATTCAAAGTATTCCTTATGCTGCAACTATGACTTCCATTTAAATCAGTGAAATATACTTTCATTGTTGGATAAGCACCTTGTCCTGCAGCCACCCAAGGATTGATTGATGAATCCTGAATAGGCAAAATGGGTAGAGAAATATCAGAAACCCATCTTTTTTGGAATCCAGTAGCATCTTTGGTTCAATGAATTATTACATGCACAAATACAATTGTAAAATTATTCTGCAATTTTTTGCAACTGAAAATTCTTGTTAGCTGTGTGCTTTGTATCCCGTTGTTGGATCTTGCATCCATGTAACTAAAATCTATTGGATAAATAATTTTAATTAGTATATACAGATCTGGTATCACCTTATTTTTGTTTATTAGTTCATTAGTGCTGTTTCTTTGTAATACCTGGAGGTTGGCAACCCTATTCTCCACTGTGTCACCTAATACTGGATTAGCTGCCCCACATCCCTTTGGCGGGGGCTTTGTTTAAATTTTCAGTGTTGAGAGAAGTCATTCTGCTGGTATGTGTTGGCATTTTGTCTATCTTCTAGGAAATTGGCTGTGGTAAGCGATTTCTTTTTCTTTTATAAGCTGCTATATTTTTGCTAACTTTTTGCTGATCTGATGGTTTTTTTTGCTGATATTGATACAATTTCTGCCATTGTTGGCTGGTTCTGATTTTATTTCATTTGTTGCTCTTTCAATCTATGTTTAAATTGGCTTTGCGGGTTTTTATAATGTTTTGTGGGTGTTTCACAAGGGTACGCATCCTCCAGAGCTGAATTTTTGTTTGAACATTTGTACGGTATAAATATTTGAAACAAACAGCTGTTTAAGAACTAGCAATGCATATTTATAGTTCTGAGAGAGAATGCATTCTTCCTCTCAGTTCCAAGTGAAGAGTTCTTAAATAATGATTATGAACACAGCTTTAAAAAATGAATCTGAACAATATTTTAAAATGTTGAGTTTCCTGTAGATAGGCTAACATACTAACATCAGCTCTTGCTTATCTTTGTAGCACTTGCTTCAACTTGATATTTTGCACTTGGGTAGTAGTGTACAAAAGAGACAAAGTTGGTGAGGGGTGAGACTGCGATAGGAAATGTTTTAAGAGATACGAGCCTTTGCCAAGTGTCACCATAAACAACACCAAAAGAGGAACACAGTGTGTACAAACAGAAAAAAAATACTAAAGAGCACTACACTGTATGACTGTAATGGACAGGACATATCAGCCAGTGAAGAAATTTCTTAAGGCAGTACTGGTAAATGAGAATAATGATTGCTGGGACAGAAGTAAACTCACATGTACTGAATACATATACAAAAATGAGTCTCTCAAGAAACACTCATGTTCTAAATGCACCTCTCCTGACCTGGATGGCCCCAGGCTAGCCTGATCTCCTCAGATCTCAGAAGCTAAGCATGGTCGGCCCTGGCTAGTATTTGGAAGGGAGACCTCCAAGGAATACCAGGGTCATAATGCGGAGGCAGGCAATGGCGAACAACCTCTGGATGTCTCCTGCCTTGAAAACCCCACCAGGAGTTGCCATAAGTCAGCTGTGACTTGATGGCACCCCCCCACCAAAAAAAAAAACACCTCTATAGAAAAATCCATCATAAGTCCATAAAAAGGACAGGAAAGATAGACATCCGGAATATTGTTCTGTTTCCAAAAGTGTCTTCATCAGAAGAACTCAAGAGTGGAAGACAAATGAATTTTCAAGTCGCAAATTTCCTAATTAATTAAAACAAATAATAAACATCATATGGTACATGATTTACATGAAGACTTATAAGTTTGATTCTGTCCCAATAATTGTTTTTCTCATTTTACACTATTGCCTTAAGGAATTTCTTTATTGGCTGACATGTCCTGTCCATTACTGCCATCCAGCATGACACTGTTTAGTATATTTTCTTTCTCTTTTCCAAGTGACATGCCATTCCTGTGCTGTGTTCCTAGATTCTAACTGGAGTACACCAAACAGCCTTGGAGAAGCCTATTTCTCTATTAGTACTTCCCAAGCAGTTTCTCAGTTTCCACGTTTTTGCCTCTTAAACGTGTTCATAAACAGTAATAAAGTACTAGGTTTTTAATGACTAAAGTTTTCAACCCCTCAAAGTTTAGTTTTAAACAATATAGATAATTTAATAAAAAATGCTTTAACATGCCACTATGCCTAAGTCTATCTGGCTGATCGCCTATAGGATGAGTTACACAGTTAAAGACAGCCAGAATGTTCAACTTAAATGCACAATCCCAAGCAAGATGATCACAAGCAGATGTCTCATTGCTAGGGAATGACTCATTATTTTTTTCCCTCTGCAAAGGGGCTTCAGTAAATCTGATACAACCTGCATGTTTGTCTCCTTTGTATGTTGGCTGAGGAAGTGTGGTTTGGCCGGTGAGGAAACTTGCTCATGGTCTGCACATTGTACCCGAGCTCAAGCCGTGGGAGTGAAAGGAAGTGCCTAGCCCATGAAAAGCTGCACTTAATGTGTGAAGGGAAAACATGGCTGGAAGGGCAAGTAGACAAAACACAACGAGCAGGGGGATAGTGGTTATGGAGAAGCAAAGGGGTGGAATGATTGTCTTTGGAGCAAAAAACACAGGATGTCGAAGAAACTGAGTTGGGAGGGACCTGAGACCTCAATGGCCGTTAAACCCACACCTCTGGCAGAAGTTAGGCATCCTTCTGAAAACCCTCCTCATTCCCCTGCTCCACCACTGTTATAGTGAATTCCTTCACAATGTCCAGCATGGCTATTGTTACCTAAGACCGTGATCTCACCCATGATAAGCAAGGAGAAAAGTAGCTTTTTACCTTTAGAAGGAGGTGTGGTTCTTCATTTCATCTCTTACATGTATTGGAAAGCTGTCTGTTCTCGCTCTGGTTAGGAGGGCATCTTCAGATTGGGTTATTTCCTTCTCTTGCTCAGGGAGGCAGGAACAAAAAACTAAACACTTCCTGTCTCCTGAGGGAAATGACCCCTCCCTCCTCCTTAGCTCCAGTTTTGTTTCCTGCCTTGTATAGGGAGAGCAGCTTGCACAGCCCTCGGCTGTGTTTAAGCATTTTAGGAAACTTACTTTAGCTTATTCTTCTTGTCTTGGTGCTAGTCCTTTGTGTCTCTCATGTCTAGTCTGTCATTCCCTGTCTTTTGTTTGGTGTGCCTCTCGCCCCCTGTTTGCCTGATGCCTAGGCTAGGCAACTAATTTTTCCCGCCCAAACAAAATGGTGGAGGCCTGCAACAACGAGTATATCTTGCCAGCGGATTTAGATCCAGGCTTGCTAGTTCCTTAGGCAGCGTCATGCTTTGTTGTACTATCATGGTGCCTCTACTGGGTTCTGTGTTGTCTTTAAGCATGTTGGAGAGTTCTGGGACAACCAGGTACATAACACACAGGTAGCTGTCCACATTTTTGGGTGTTCTGGGAAATGGTGGTGGACCTGGAACATTTGTGTATTTCATACAAAGTACGGAGCCATACTGATGTTGAGATAAAAATATTGTTTTCGTTTGAGATGAGGAGGACATCCTGGCCCATTTAAGTACTACTCTTCCCATCATCCCAGGAGGCAGGAACTGGATCGCTCTTTCCACCCCTGATGGAGAGGGGAGTGCCCCCTCTTCTTTTCTGCCTCCTCAAAAAGTGCACGAATTCTTTGAGCTTCATGGGACACCAGTTCTCACGGAGTGGCTAGATTGCAAAACCTTTCCCTTTTGTGTGCCTAACCTTCCTTGTTAAAGTTACTTGTCTTCCCCATCATCTGGGCTTTACAGCAGGAGTGCCATGCCTCACCAGCCCAGATCAAGAGTTGGGAGGGGTGGCTGCCTCAGCTGGCTGACCAAGGTAGCATGTAAGGGATGTCCTTCTGCTTCAATCAGACATTCCACTTCTCCCTCCTACGGATCAGACACATACAGATTATTATGGATGCGAGCCTGGTGGGCTGGGAGCCCACTGCTCACTGGGACCTGTACAGGGCACATGGACCAAAATTGATTTCAAACATAGGGCAGGCATTCCCCCACCCATCAGATGGAAAGAGCAATCCAGTTCCTGCCTCCTAGGATGATGGGAAGAGGAGTACCCAAATGTGCAAGGATATTCCGTCTTATTCTCAAACAAAAAAGAACCTTCACGGTAAGTCCAATGTTCCATTCAGTCTCTTCTTTTGTCACTTCATCTTAGATCTCTCTGAACAATTCAATCATGTATTTTAGCCCTATATGTTAAATTTGGCTTTATTTAAGTTAGATTTTCCCAAGGCCCCCTAGGCGAGCTGATGGTTGCAGTCTGGATTTGTAAAAATTCATTTTGGAATTTTTTTAAAAAATATTTAATGTACTTGTAGCCTGCCTTTCTGGCCAATCAGGGTATTCAAGGTAGTGAACAACAATAAAAAAGACATTAAAATAAATTTTGAAACAGCAGGCACATATTTACACCATTAATTCAAACCAAACAAAAAGGTCAGTAAGGGAACACCAGATGAGGTAGAAATTTTTTTTCCTGCTGGGGATGGAATTCAATAATTTTATTGTCCCTTTCTCGGGATGCAACCTATCTAACCTCAGATGACAGGGGCACCCAAAGCTGAAGATGATCACAATGGTCACATAGGTTTGTATGGGAGTAGGTAGTCCTTCATGAATGCAAGCCCCAAGATGAATAGGTATTTAAAGGTCAATAACCAGCATGTTGTTGGACCCAGAAGTAGATTGGTAGCAAGTGCAGATGGAACAATAGCACCTCAATCTTGTCAGAATTAAACTTCAGGGTCCTGGTCCTTATCCATCCCAAAATCGCCTCCAGGTATCAATTCAGGGTTTCCACAACCTTCCTGCAATATCTGCTGGAAGCAAGAGATAGAGTTGAGTGTCATGTTCATATTGGTGACCACCCAGTCCAAATCTTAAATGATGCCACACAGCGGTTTCATGTAGATGTAAAAAACCTTGAGAGACAGGATGGAACCTTGCAGGATCCCATAAACCGGGGGGCATCAGTTTCCCCCCCACACCATTTTCTAAAACCTACCATCTGGTGGGACCAAACCACCACAAAATGGTGCCTCCCTGTCTCAACCCCAAGAGGTGATCCAGAAAGATACCATCATTGAAAGCCACTAAGAGTTGTACTTCCTGTGGTAACCTGAACTGGGAAAAGCAAAGGCCTTACCGGGGTTAGAAACATCATTAATACAACTGGATTAAATCAGTTGTTGAAAATACTGGGCAAACATCAGTGAAAAAAAATCTCAGTTTCTGGTAATTCAGTGTTTAGTATGCCTCAACAGGGTGTGTTGTCAAAATTTAGCATTCCTTTTTAGACATGTTACAGAATGTTGGTGATAATTCTGTCCTCCATCTTTTTTCCAATGAGGGGCCAGTAAATATTTTATGTCATCCCCTTATTTGAACACTTAAGTGTCCTAAAAATGATCTGCTTATGAGGTAGGAACTTACAGACGCATGATCTATGGGTAGTGAGCTCAGAAACCTACTTCTTTCACAGAAGTTGTTGAACACTTGAAGTAATCTAAATCATGCACTGCTAGCAAACGGCTATTCCAGAAATGAAATCAGAAGGGCCATTAAACCAAACAAAAATCAGAAAACTCAGGAAAAACTGTCTCCCATAGGAAAAGTGTTCTTGCCATTTATTAAAGGAGTCACTGATAGGATGGAGAAACTTTTGAAAAAACATAACCTACAAACAGTGTTTAAACCCACCACGAAAATACAACAGATGCTATGATCAGCAAAAGACAAAAGAGACCCCCTCACCTCTGCAGGAGTATATTTTATACCTTGCAGTTGTGTACAAGTTTACATCAGGACCACACAACGCAGCATACAAACAAGAATAAAAGAACATGAAAGATACTGCAGACTTGGCCAACCTGAGAAATCAGCAGTGGCTGAATATGGACTGACCCAAACAGGACACAGGGTCTTATTCCAAGACACTGAAAGACTGGACAATTCTACCAACTATTTTGTCAGATTGCACAGAGAAGCCATTGAAATTCATAAACATCAGCACAACTTTAACAGAAAAGAAGAGAGTTTAAGAATGAATAAGGCTTGGCTTCCTGTCCTGAAAACTTAACAAAGACTACAGTCCACAATAGCCATGCGGATTAGCTTTGGATTCCACATGTTAACAGATCACTTCAGGATACAATGGTTCCATATTAACATACCACACCCTCATTAGCACATTATCTTGAAACTTACAGGACAATGATTAGCACATTACCTTTGATACTTTTGCAGGACAATGACTCAGCTCAAACCCAACCCCCTTTTGACTATATATATTACTCTTCCAAACACTCTTGACACTCCTTCAGTGTTACTTCTCTGAAGATGCCTGCCACAGCTGCTGGCGAAATGTCAGGAAAGAAAATACCAAGACTACGGTCACACAGCCCGGATAACCTACAAGAACTTGAAGTAATTCTTCCTTGGCTAGGCTTCTCTCTCGTATCTCATATCACTCCCAGCTACTGCCCTCTCTGTCTCTCAAGAAGACTAGCTGTAGAAAAACTTTCCTTCTACATTTCTATCAAAGCCTAACCTCAGCACCTTCCAGAAGCACTGTGATTCTTTCCAGTTTAATAATGCATCAACAATCTAAATTGAACTTATGTGGGCTAACTTTTCAGTATATCTGTGATGTTTTCTGTTTGTGCGGCTTTATACAGTTAAGTATTGTGAGATCTTGGAAAGAGGTGGGGTATGTACTGAAAAATATTAATATGCAGTAACGTGCTTATAGCATTTCAGAGGGCAAAACAGCATGTGGAATTTTAACTAAAACCACTCAAGGTCCCCCTTCCTTGCTCAAATACATAGTCCGTTCAAGCCCTGCATGTCATAAAGTTCCCACTGTGGTATACAATAACATATTAAAAGCCAATAAACCATAAAACACAGTTAAGTACGAACTGGCAGGGGAGCAGAACAGGGGACTCAATCCCAGCAGCCTAAAGCTTTTTTAAAAAAATTGCAGAATAAGAATGTTAAATGTTATTTTAAGAGACCTAGTGGAGATCGATCTAGTTGATCTCTTGAGAGAAAATTCCACAAACGGGGCCACCACCAAAAAAAGCCCCCTTTCAGCACTAACTGGTTTTGCTTCGAATTGCAGTAGCATCCGAAGAATTGACGAATCACTAGGACTTAATGGGAGGGAGCCACCTATCGCACAAGGTGCTCCCTCATAAACATGATTGTGGTGGCTTCGCCAGCGTGCGTTGGCAGGAAACTAGGATTTGTGCTTCTTGTGTCTGAACTCCTTGTGTTGCTGAAGGAATAGGGGTCATTTATTTGAAAGGGAATAAACATGCCTTCCCCATTTCAGTGGTGATAGGAGGAAATTGCTGTTAATGCCCTTGGCTGTAGTATCTGTGAATTCATATCATGAAAATGTGGAAAGGCACTGTGCATTTTCAGAGCTTGTCACACTTCTGGAAACAGTCTTAAATGTGTCATGCTTTGAAACTGCACATGAGTTTGTCCAGTAGTCTGGCACATGGGCCAACTCTGGCTTCCCACTCTTGTGTGTTTTCTTTTTTCTCCCTGTAGCAGTGATAGGGTTTCTGCCTGGCTGGCTCTTTTGTTTATTTTTACTTTTTTATCATATCTTATACACAAAGGAACTGCATACATTTAAAACCATCAGTGATGGAAAGAACTTTTGTGTGTTCAACTTTTGTGTGTTCAAAGAACTTTTGTGCGTTCAAATGATTACATGTATCAGTTATCAGTATTAAGTTTTTAAAAATGTATTGAGAGTCTTACAATTCTGAGCAGGCCAGGACTCAAGACCAGGGCTGGAGGTGGTGGAAAGTGCTGTCAAGTCGCAGCTGACTTATGGCGACCCCATAAGGTTTTCATGACAAGAGACGTTCAGAAGTGGTTTGCCATTGCTTGCCTCTGCATAGCAACCCTGGATTTCCTTGGTGGTCCCCCGTCCAAGTACTAACCAGGGCCGGCCCCGCTTAGCATCCAGGTCAGGGCAGAGCAGAGTTAGGTGACATTTTTTTGGCCCTCAGCGCCAACAGACGAATGCTTCTCCTACCTGTGAAGATGGCGGGCCAGATAAGGCTGGAGCAAGCCAGACCTCACCGGCACAGGAAGCATTTCAGAGATTTGACTTGGACTTAGTTAGTGGCTGCTAAAGTCTGGAAGGTGGTGATGGGCATAAGCCATGCCTGTTGGCCCCAGCAGTGCCTCAGATGCGTGGGTGGAGATCTGACCCTTGGTGCCCAGAAAAACGGCCTGGTGTACCACTGGCGGCCATGTGTGCTTAAAAGCTTTGCCATATCTAGCATATAATCAATGACAGACTTCTGTACAGAACAAGGAAATAGCTTTTGATCAAAGGAATGGCCCCATCCTTAGCTGCTGCCCTCATTGTGAACAGGACCAACTACAGGATGGATCACATCATCTGTTCATTGTTGGTAAGGGCAGGGGTGTGCCCATCCTTCTCTGCCGCCATAAGCATCAGCTGTCCAGCGGAGCTCTTCTAAGTTGTGATAGCCTCCATCTCAAGGCGGAGAAGCCTCTCTCTTCAGCAGTTCAGAGCCTTCACCCACCTTGGGTGCAGATTATTTCAGAGAAATTTTTTTCATCTTTCAGGACTTCGAACAGCCATTAGTTTGTTGGACCACTATCAGAATATAGTCCCCATCTAGGTTGTTTGGATGAATTTCACTTTATTGAAGACTTAGAGCCCATTCCTGTAGGGGTGGCTGAAGTTCCTTAGGAGCTGGCATGACCCCACACCAGCGCCACCTTATGGAATAAGGTAGCACCGGCCCCCGCCACCCGCGCAGCCACACCGGCAGGGCTTTTCCAGAAGGGAAAGTCCACACTAGCCATGGGAGGGGGTCGTTTCTGAGGTGTTCCCAGGGGTGGAGCTGCCTTTAGGCAGCTTCCATAGCCCCTTTGCCCTGGGAGTGGCCCCTTGAGTGGTGGTGGGGCTGTGCCACCTTTTTAGTGGTGCAGTGTCGCTCCTCCCTATGGGGGCATTTCTCCCTTCCCCCCTGAATTTTATTTTTTTAATCCCTCTTTTCTCTCTGTGGCAGCCGGGAACTGGGAATGGGCTTCCCAAATGCAAAAATTCTGAAAATTTTGAAGGTCCAGAAAGAAAACTTCTTTCTCCCTGGAAAGTGGAAGTTTTTTAAAGAATTGAAATATATGTAATACTCTCCTTTCAACCTAAAATACTTTTATTGATTAAACAACACGAAAAACATCCATTGTATCTTAGCATATAAAATTATATTATTTGGCATATTTATGGAATTTAAAAGTATGTTTGTCTTCAATTTGTATAAGAAAAATTGCAGGAATGCCTATTATGTCTTTTGAAATAGACATCTTGTTTTAAAATATTTTATTGCATACACACAGCTTATCTTCAGTCATACAGTGAAGATCCTTGTACTGGGGCGGCAGCTGCTGCCAAAGCAACAGGTAAAAAATTTGCACAGCCGATCAGTTCCCCAATGGCCAGTGAGAAGCCTTTGCTGGGCAAAAGCCCCACCTGTCCCACCCACTTTCTATAAACACTTGGCGGGGACCATGCTGGGGAACTCTGCTCTAAGTGGCATTTGGCCTCACTCTTTTGATACTGTCCTGTGAGCCCATGGCTTCTGGTTCTGCGCCCATTGCAGTGACTAGAACCATTGTGTAATTAGGTGGCACGTGATGCTGCAACGCTGAACATTTCTTATTGCAGTGCTGTATTTAATTGTGGTTCTGTCCTGTTGAGTGTTCTGTTTTATTGTTGGAAGACTCCTCTAGGGCTGTTTGGCAGGGTTCTCTGGGATTTCTGTTCTTAAATAGATAATACTTGTTCAAGGTTTTGCATTGCTGTCAGAAGATGATAGATGAGGCACTCAAGCTTGGTAAATCTCTAGAGGACAGGAGCTACTTAGGTGTACTAATGTGTTGACTGATCTAGTATGGGGCATAGGAGATACTTTTGATTTTGCCAACTGTTCTTTCCCTAGTTTATTCCTTATTGAACAGATGCAGTACCCCCCCCCCAAGTATGTTCAGCAAGGCCAGATAGTGTCAATTATTAGCATACAGCCTCGCTTAGCTTAGTCTGGGCGATCACCACCATCTGGAGTGCCTGTCCTCCAAAATGTTTGTGGGGTAGGAAAAATAGAATAATAGATCACCAGTATAGTCTGCTCACAATTGATAAGAGAAATTTGCTTTTGGCATGCTCATAAGCTCTAAAGTGTACCACGGAGCTCTGCTTCACTAGGGAACGCATAGCTGAGTCTAATGACTTGCAGATGTTTCCCCCCCAAAACAGACTTCAGCTGTTTCATGCGCATTGAAAAATGGCACGGAACGCCGAGCAGTATTGCATTTCCTATTTTCAATTGTACCTTCTATGTTTCCTCCGTCGCTGTTTCTAGTGTTGCTCTTGCTGATCTTGTTACGCAATGAGATAGCAGTGCTAGACTTGATCTTGGTCGACTTCCAGATATTTAGGCCTGGTTCTTATACAGAGTTCTGTTAGAAATGCTACTTTTCTAGTAGATGTCAGAGGCAGAGCTGGAAAACTAACTGGCCCGATTGATAACTGAGTAATGCTGGCCTGTACAAACTGGATATTTCTCTTGTTCCTGTAGTACAGGTGTGTAGTATTGTAGTGATCAGTGAATTTTTGCATCTTCTAGCTCAGGGGTCCTTGACCTTTTTGAGCCTGTGGGCACTTTTGGAATTCTGCCACACCACAGCATAGCTGCCACAAGAGGTGAGGCCACACATACAGAAGAAGCCCAAATGCAAGACAAATGAGGAGTAATTTTAAAAATACACCAGGAAAGAGGAGTGAGAGAGAATAACACCAACACTGTAGTGGCAGCTGTCACTGAAATGTTATTTTAATCTGCACAGCCAGTAAGTGCTCAAATGGGCACTCAGAAGCCCTGTTAGGCAACAGCCCCACTCAACCCCACCCACTTTCTAAAAATACTTGGAGGATGCCAGGAAAGGTGTTGGCGGGTACCATGGCGCCCATGGGCACCAATGTTGGGGATCCTTGATCTGGTTGCTTGAGAGTCCATATGAGGTAAAGCATGCACTTGAGTCCCCTGACGGGACAGTCATTTGGAACAGAGAAGAGGGTTTTGAGGTTCTCTGATTCTTTGCTCTAAATACCTTCCACCCAAAGATGCTTTAATAAAGAGATTTCTTTAGAGCACTGTTATGTGTGCTATTACTGTAGCTTGCCTGTGAAAGAAATGCTCGTCCACAAGTTCAGTCAACTTTCCTTCTCTCATTCCAGTGATATCTTAGCTGCTTTGCTACTGTGGTAGATTCTTTTTTCTTTGTTTTGCCCTGCACAGCCTCCAGTGAGGAATAGATCTAGAGAATTCATTACACATAAAGATGAGTTCTTTACTCAGTAAAAGGTAAAGGGTCCCCTGTGCAAGCACCGGGTCATTCCTGACCCATGAGGTGACGTCACATCCCGACATTTACTAGGCAGACTTTTTGTTTGCGGGGTGGTTTGCCAGTGCCTTCCCTTGACCCCCAGCAAGCTGGGTACTCATTTTACCGACCTCGGAAGGATGGAAGTCTGAGCCAACCTTGAGCCGGCTACCTGAAACCAACTTCCGTTGGGATCGAACTTAGGTCATGAACAGAGCTTGGACTGCAGTACTGCAGCTTACCACTCTGCGCCACGGGGCTCTTTACTCAGGGACAGCTTCAAATGGCTGCTCTGAAAACTACATAGGGGGTTGCCGTTTCAGTTGTGGTGCAGCAGTACCGACCCAAACATGGCTGCCAATGGGAATTTAAGGAGACAGGAGCTCAGATTGTGGCTGTCCAATAATCTTGTTTTGCTGAGCCCTTGTCTGTTTGAGATAGGGGTTGCCTCGGTGAGCCTGATTATTTCGTACTCTGTCTGTCCCCAGAAAGAATAAGGAAAGATCTGGAGCAGATATTTCAAGCCTTACATTTAAATAAACTAGTACAGCTTTGGAACAGTTGGTAGCTATTCCCGTTGCAGTGAATAATACTGTGTGCGTGTATCTGAAATAACAGCTTGAGATTTCTATTGAGTAATGTCTGAACAAGCCCTTCTTGAAGGTTGTGACTTCCAGATATTGCCACTTTGTCCTAAAACAGTGCAGGGAAAAATCTGAACATACACTTCGCATTGTTGTGTGGCACAACACCTCAAAATCTTTGTTTTGCTAGCCCTTCTAAAGCTATCTGGGTTTTTGGTTAAATGCTATTGGAATGCCCTTGCATGTCAAAGATGAGAGAAAGGGGAGAGATCCTTTGGCTGCCGATCCACTGTTTGAGTTCGAGACAACAAGCCACTCTTGTTTTGGGGCACATTCCTCTGCTGCGGCAACTGAGCCCCACTAGCTGTTTTCATTGACATAATGTACTGTCTTCTGGGGTCATAAATAGTTGATCTGGGATGGCCTCCAGCTATATTGGAGCCATGCCTATTCAGCAAAGACCCTTTTGGAGTGGAATGGGCCAATAGACCTTGAATACCACAGACATTAGCGAATGCACATGCTCCAGGAGATGAGGAAAGACGCAGTGGTTCTTCTTGGTTTAATTAGTAATGTTTTTTACAGTGTAGCCATGCTGTGGAGTGGGGGAGAGGGGAAAATAAATCTGTAGGACGTGTATTTATGCTGCGTCTTAAAATGTATTACTGGAACAAGTTGCCTTTATGGAAATGCCAGCTGCATCTGCTAACTCCCAACGACTCAAAAAATGGCTTTCCCTAAATTGTAAAGCAACTTGAAAACAATTTTGTTTGAGATATTAGGATCTTGGTTGAAAGGCAGTTGGAAGTAGACTTTTAATGCAGTCCTCCTGGTGCTCATTAAGACATTTCTAAAATGTGTAGAATATGTAAGATGCTGAGTTTGAACTCGTTCTTAAATCACAGTGATATGGGAGACTGGTGTAAGAACATTTCTGTCATGCTCTGTTGTTTTTAACTGCACAGCAGCCCAGTGAGTAGGGTTGCCAACTTTGGTTTGAGTGATTCCTGGACATTTTGGGGTACAGCCTGAGGAGTGAGGTTTTGGGAGGGGAGGTACCTCAATGGGGTATGCAGTAGTCCACACTCCAAAGCAACTATTTTCTCCAGGGAAACTGATCTCTGTAATTTGGAGATCAGTCGTAATTCCAGGAGGTCTCCAGGCCCCTCCTGGAGGACGGCAACCTTTCCCATGAGATGGGTTTAACTGAGTGTGACTGGGCCAAGGTCACCAAGTGAGCTTTATGGCAGAGTGAGGATTTGAACTGCGAATATTGACTCCTAAATGTCCCCGATTCAACTCCAACTACCCACACCACTCTTGTTGGTAGACGGTTATCTGGAAAATAACAAGTAGACCCAGTTAAATCATCCAGCTTGAACTGGAAGCAAAGTAAACTCTTTTTAAAAAAACCAATTCCCTGCCAATTCTATTCCATTTGTCTTCTGATTGGTTCCCCCCCCCCATCTGATGATGTGCTGCACCCCAGGAACCACGTCCAGAGCAAAAAAAAATCAAATTTGTCTCGATTTCACTTGTTTTGCAACCATGTGTTTCATGCTGACTTGTGTTTTCTTTCATATCTGAATCCTCAAACATCCTAGATGTTTATCGGTTTACTTTCTTACTTGCCAATAGTGGATGCCTGTACTTGGTGTGTACACTGAACGACTGGAAACGAGGAGAATCTCTTGTGAATGGGTGGTCCCTCCCATCATGGCTACAGCATAATGGTGTGTGTTTGTATGTGTGTAGAGGGGTCAGTAACAATGTGGTTTGTATTTGATTATTGGCTTGTGGATAAACAGAAGGAATCAGTACTCTGGCTCTAGTCATTGTGGCTCCAAACAGTTGCTTTTCACATATTTTGCATTAAAAAGAAAGAAAGAAAGTTGGCCTGCAAAATACAGACATCACAATATTTTTTTAAGTCATTGCTTTAAGTATCCCTTGTAAACCTTAAATATTTTGCTTAATGTCATTAAGACCATTAGTACTTATTGTTGGTCTGATCGAGATTTGTAGAGTACCGTTTTACTGCCAACATGTTTATTGTTTAGAATGCCATATGAATTACAGTATGTTTGGAGCCCGAACGTTACAAACAACATCTGCTTTTTGTTAGGACGCTCTTTCTAATTAAGAAACATGTTCATCTGTTAGAAAAATATGTGTGTTTTTTTTTTAGTTGCACAGAAACACTCTACCCTTTAATGAAACAGATCAGCACAAACCTTTTTAGACTTTTGCAAGTGTGGGCTCCCCTAAATGTCGCTGATTTCTCTTTGGTTCATATGCTCGTATGCTTGAGAGGGCTGGTCTGCACGTATGTAGTTGGCAGCGCATGCCTGTGTTTGCTCTTTTGTATGATGGGAATGAGTATTGCTTTGGTCTTAAACTTTTTTCTTTTTTTTTAAATAATTCGAAAAGAAAAGGAAAAGGGGAGGGGGAAAGTTAGGAAAAGATAAAAAGGAATAATATACAATACATTCAAAATTTCTTCCTTCCTTGTCACCCAGAATATGTTGTGGTAAACTCACTAATACATTAAAAACTGCCTATTAAAAATAATATCAGATGTTTTCAACTCGTCTTGTCTTCTTTTCTTCTCTTCATTTCTTCTTGGTCCTAAACTATTAAGCTACAACATATACACACACCCTACAGACACATGCCCTCTTCAGTATCTGAGAAGAGTCTGCATATTTCTACAACAGAGAATTGGGGAATCTGGGAAGAGTGCATGAGTGCATTTGTGTGTTGCAATGTTTTTTTTAAAAAAACCACACCAAAATAAGCTCTTTCAAAACTAGTCATTTTCTCAAAAAATCCAAACTTAAAAACATGAGGATTTTGGCATGCAAAGGATTTTGAAGGGGGTTCTCTTTTTGTTATTGTTTTTAAGTTGCAAGAGAGAATAAATGTGCTTTTCAGTATGATAGAAACAAAAAAAGAAAAATCCTTTCAAATTTAGTCCTTTGCGTCTTTTTTAAAAACAGAGATACTTGGTTTTTTAAGAGTTTGTCTTCCATTTTTGTTTCTATTGGGCAGCACACTGGTTTGCTTTTCCTGGGATCCCTGGACCCTTGGAGGCACATACTGTGGAACTTTAAACTTAAACTTTAGACCTTTCCCTTTTAAAGGTGGGGGGGGGGCTTCTCTATTGTTATATCGTGGGCAGTTGTGAATCTGTTGATGTTCCCTTATCATAGAGCATACTTATTTTAACACGATCCCTTTGCTTTAGCTTCACTTTTTACAGAAGTAAAACCAGGCTATGCCTGGTTATGGCCTAGCAGGGCCCAGACCAGGCTTTGCTTATGTGCTAGTAAAGTTCTGTTCAGTTTTGCTATGGAGTTATTACATCCATGTTCATTGTTTCTACAACTACAGATGTGGGGATGGGGGGGGGGGAATCCTCCCAAATGTGCACTCTTCTTGAACCATTCACCAGCTCTCCTGCAGACTAGGTTTTGATCCAAAGAGCAATCCAAAGGGAAGGACTGAGATTTTATTGCCGAATATAATTTCCCTCTCATCCTTAATACCTGTTTTATAGAAATCCCTCTCCAGTGGGACACACCTGAACCGTTTGATAGTTATTTATGCAACAGGCCAAGATTTCCTTTTCTGGAGTTAGAGTTCAGACAGTTTTTGTAGGGGGGTTTAAATATAAAGAGAGGCTCTTTTGCCCATCTGTACTGAAAAGCCAGTGTGATGAAGTGGCTACAGTATCGGACTAGGATCTGGAACACCCAGGTTCAAATCCCCACCGTGCTATGGGAAACTTTCTGGGTGACCTTGGGCCAGGCACACATACTCCCTGCCTAATCTATCTCACAGGGTAGTTGTGAGGACAAAATGGGGGAGCGGAGAATGATTTAAGGGGTGTCAAACATATGCCCCGCAGGCCTCATCCGGCCCCTTGAGAGCTCTTATCCAGCGCGCAGCCAGCCGAGGCAGCCACCCCACCAATCTGCGCTTGTGAGGCATGGCCTGGCCCGACCAAGTGGCATTTATGTCTTACCCAGCCCTTGTAGCAAATGAGTTCGACACCCCTGATTTAAGCCATTTTGGTTCATCATATGGGGAGAAAGGCGAGGTAAATAAATAGTGTCTGTTACATCTTTTTCAAAGAAACATTCAAAGTTAGATACATCTTTTTCAAAGAAACATTCAAAGTTAGATACAACCAGTTGTACATAATTTGTCCACCTTATTAGATGTTGCCAAACTTGCCGCTTGGAGGTTTGCTTCACATGTTAGGGAATTCCTTAATAGGAATTAAAATGGTCTGGTATTTTTTAACTTTGGGCACCTTTCCAAAGAACCTTTACTGAACTAGCAACATCGAACGAGGTAAATGCTATCATCTGGTCCGTGGTGATAAGTAAGAGCTAAGTTGTCCTTTGGGCAATTCTGGCAACAATTCCAAAACAAATTTAGGTGGGGGATGGGGAGGGGTGAGATGGGATGATAGCGAACGGCAACAGTGATTGAGTGAGTAGGTTCGTCTGCCCATTTCCTTCACTATACAGCAGGTGGGACCTTCAGTATACACGGGTGAGACTTGCAGTATATTCTCCGTGGTTAACCAAGGAATGAACTGCCGACAGAAGTTGAACAGGTTGGGGGAGGGGGAGAATGGATCTAGCCATTTAACTGCGGAACTGTGGACACGGAAGAAGTAAGGATGAATCCATTTAGATTGCAAGAACCAGTTTGCTATAGTTGGTGGTGGTGGTGGTGGGGAGTATTTACTAGGTCCCCAGGGGACAGTCTGTTGATCATTAATTGTAGGAATGTATGTGATGCTATGGAGTCAGGCATCCCTAGGAAAGCACTTACCATGGAAAAATGCAGAACAAACTTTACCTCTAGAAATCCTGTACTACATCCTATCTTGCTATAATGTACGTAATGAAAAACAAAGCTGAATATCAGGATGGTTGGCAGTATATTTGCTGGATGTCGTACCAAATGTTAAATCACGGTTGATACATTGATGCTTTCCATTGCCTTTTACAGCACATCTGTTTCTTGTTCTCTGCTTATATCAGCACCTCCACATTAGAATTGCATCTACATTGGTTTGTCATGAAGAACCACGCTCTGCTCATGTCTTAGTTTCCATTCTCCTACGTCCATGGCCCCCTTCCTGGTGTTTAGCAGGCAGGTGTGATCAGAGCTAAATCTGTTCTAGGTGTGGGAAACTGTTCAGTTGTAGAAGAGTAGTCACATGTATTAAACTCTGAGTAGATAGTTAAGGAAAAGAGGAAGACCCAACAAGAGATGGATTGACTCAAGGAAGCCACAGCCTTCAATTTGCAAGATCTGAGCAAGGCTGTCAAAGATAGGACATTTTGGAAGACTTTCATTCATAGGGTCGCCATGAGTCAGAAGCGACTTGACAGCACTTAACACACACACAGATAGTTAATATTTCCAACCACTCACCTGATTGTAAGGCCAGATTTAAAAACAATGCTGAGGAGTAAGATAAATTTACCAGCGTGGTGTTGTATAGGCCCAGTGTCTTGTTTAAATTGCAATAAGGTAGTCTAGGTGGACTTTTACTGGCATGCTAATGTGGTACTCTGAATACGGTTGCACATGCAGAGCAAACCATTGGGCATGTGCAAAAAATCTTCACATTCAAATCAGGCTTAATACAGCAATACTGAAGTTTACCCTTTGCTTCCCAGTGCTGAGCCAACATCATGCTGCGGTATGCCTACATCAGTTTCCATGTGGTGGTGCAGACAGGGCAGATCAGATATGCGTTAGAGATGACCCAAGAGAGATTTTTGGTGCCTGGGGGAGGAAAATCCAAGTGGTATTTCCCCATGGTGGTAGATTTATACTGACCAAAATAATAGGAAATTTGCTGCCCTTTACTGGTGCATTAAAATCTTCTGCTTGAGTGAAGCTGCTTCAGCTAATAGCAAGCTGACTCAGATTTCCACTGTCCTGCAGGAAACTAAGAGGACAGACATGCTTTGAAACTGAGTCAAATGAGCTAGCATCAGAAGGAAGTGGGGGTGAGAGTCTTTCTAATGCCCCACACAGGAAATGGAGGAAATGGAGAAAATAATTTCTTTAAGTTAACAGCAGAAATTTTAGTTACATTTTAACTTATGAAGTAGGTTTGTTTATGAGTGTTACATCATCCCAAATCCTGAATTTGATTTTTTTTTATAAGAGACCTGAAGCTGCATCATATTTAAACACATGGCTGATTGGGGAAGACAAGCATGTTTGTGCATTTGATTATAGTAGATGTCCTTGACTGTAACAAAATAATAATAATAATAAACCTTGTAAGATAGTCAGGATAGGAGGAATTAAAGCAGGGGTCCCCAACTTTTTTGAGTCTGCAGGCACCTTTGGAATTCTGATACTGGGGTTGGGGGGAGATGGGAGGTGGAGCCAACCACGCGCACAGAGGAAGCCCAAGTGCAGGGGACAAGGGAGTAAATTTTAAAAATACACTAGGAAAGAGGAATCCGAGAATAAAACCAACACTGAGTGACAGCTGTCACTGAAATATATTTTAATTTGCACAGCCAATCAGTTCTCCAGTGGGCAATCAGAAGCCCTATTGAGCAGCAGCCCATGTGGCCCCACCCACTTTCTAAAACAATTTGGTGGGTGCCAAGAAAGGTGTGGAGGGTGCCATGGTGGCCTTGGCACCACATTGGGGATCCCTGATTTAAAGAAAACATAAAATTAAAAAAACTTAAGTGAACAAAAGGTTGTGAGATTCCTTACAGCACACAATCTAGTATGCCTAATACACTTTTTAACAAGTCAGGATTCTATTTCTGGAACAGAGAATCTCAACTTTTGTGAGGAAGGGGAGTACTTTTACTAAGGTTGTGAAAGAAAACGTAAGCATAGGGGAAATGCCTCTTCGACACCCCCCCCCCATGATCTGCTGGAACTCCCCCTCCCTCTGTCCCTTCTATTCTCCTGCAATAAATTGGGTGACTTTAATTAGATTATTTGCTTGACATCGCCAGATTCTGTTTGGTGCTAGGATGTGAATCAAAACTTGAGATTACTGATTATGTCTATTTTTTTTAGAGTTTTATTGTTAGAAAATACAAAGAAAAACAGAACATCACAATTAAACATGAAAAAACAATACATAAATTACATAGACCAAGAAAAAAACTAGAAACAAGACTACAAAGACCAAAGAGGGAAGCCCTGCATGAACTTCATTTGCTAACCCCAATGGGGGCATCAATACATTCAATTAAATTCTCTGCTCGTTAAGACATAAAATATTGGTTTACCTAATTAAATTACTTATATTACAGTCAGAGGTTTTCCCAAAACAATGTAACAAATTACCCCTCACCTTATTGTACTGGTTATGTCTTAAGCTATAAAAGACTGTCAATCTGGAGGAGTTATACAACAAAAGGACCTTAGCGATTAGATACTGGCTCAAGCTTTGGTTCAGTGATGTACCTGGCTCCCTACCTGGCTCCCTACTAAGCAATGTAAAAAATGAATTACACAACTCGTCCTGGGATGCATTAATCAGACATAGAATAAATCAAATCGGAATCTCCCTTGACGACCTATCCTTGGCAGAAGAAACTTATATATTCAAATATATTTAGCAGAAATTCACAGATATTGAATTCCAAAGGTTCCTACCAGCTCAACCATATATCTGTTCGCCTGCCATGCTCTTTTTAACTAACTGTATAGGTAAAATTGCTAACTATCTTTCTTCCTTGGATGATCCCACCCAACGTAGAGCGTTTTTATTAGCTAGAGTAAACACTTTCCCATCTAAGATGGGACAGATATTCCCAAATATTCCGACAGATATTCCCAAATCCCAAGGCATGAACATTTATGCTCGTGTAATCTTAATTCAATCGATACTATTGATCACACAATTTTAGATTGTCCTTTTTATGAATGTACCCGCGAAAAACTATTGTCTGCTTTATTAGCTACCAAAAGATCTTTCAACAACGAACTGAAATGTCAATTTCTCTTGAATGACTCGATCCCTGAAATAACAGCGATGGTAGCTCAATTTGTTGCTGAGGTGCTGAAGATTAAAACTGTTTTTAACTAGTATATTTTGTAAATCATAATTTATAGGGATTGTTACTAATCCCTAATTTAAAGGGTGCTGTACTTATATCCCGCTTCGATCATTGGCTAAAGTATGTAATTATGCCAGTAAAGGTATGTGTGGTATGCAACAAAAGGGGGAGGACAAATGTTCAATTAACAGTCAAGGGTCATTGATGTTCTATAGTTAACAATGCTCGTGTCCCATCCAGGTTGTCAGTATTGCTGAATTCAAGACCAGTGTTTAAGCATGCAAAACTCCTTTTGAAATGGCACAAATAATATTCAGCAGAAGTTGGATATTGCAGGTGTCAGTGAGGCTTGCAAAGAAGACAGCTGTGGACAGAGGTGTTTGTGCCGGGTTGTTCTTGTTTCTTGGCCCAGTGGGGGGATAGTCTGGCTAAGAGTCAGCCTGATGCTGCAGATCTGCCAGGAATGTGGGAGTTGAGCATAGCTAAGAAGCTGAGTGCTGACTTGGTCTTCAGACTAATGTAATCCTAAACAGAGGTGCACCCTTCTACGTCCACTTAAGTCAGTGAGCTCAGGAGGGAGTGACTCGATTTAGGATTGCCCTGTGAGTCTGGCCAGAAGCGTTGTATCTGACATTCCTGATCTGAAGCACATGTTCTCTGGAACTCCATTGTGCCAATTGTAGTCTACGCAACAAATGTACTTTAGCTGCTTAATTACATTTTCCATCATGCATTTTGTGGCTTGGATAGTATGCAGTATAGGAGAGTTTTGGTGCTAACACTTGCGCTATGTTGTTTGAATATTCTTCTTTCATTTGTAAGAGGTTATATTCAGATATGTTCTTTGCAGTTAACTGTCCATCTATAACTTATTAATTATATATTTACTTCATTTATGCCTCCCCTATCTCCCAGTGTGGGGGAAGCAGCTTACATCATTCTACTCTCCTCCATTTTATCCTCACAACAACCCTATGAGGTAGGTTAGGTTGAGTTGTGTGATTGCCACATGGTCACCCAGCAAGCTTCCGTGGCAGAGTGGGAATTCAAACCTGGGTCTCTCAGATCCTGATCTGACACTCTAACCACTACAGTATGCTGGGTCGTCTTGATGTGCTATCACGTTCACTGCATTTGTTATAGTGAACATGAATAGCATACCACTTCAAAGACCCTATGGTTCACCCCAGTTGATGCATGCTAACATTAAGGAGATTCCAGCCTTTTCAGCACTCATGGTTGTCAAGTCTTGAAAACAGGAGGAAAAAATAAAAATCCAAGCACCAAACACCAAAACATGTTATGTCCAAAAACAAGTCCCTTCTTAAACTAGGTGACTCATAGCAATACCAAATACAAAGTTTTCTAGGAAGGAAGATGCTCTTTTTTCCAGTAAAGATGAAATAACCAACTAGAGAATTATGCAGGGCTAGGTAGTGAGTTCTCTTCTGCCTTGTGTTTCTTTAATGGTAAAGTATAGCTTGCTGCTGCTGCTTCTTTTTAAAAAAGGTGTATCTTCCAAAGCTACAACTTTCACCTGAAGCAGTTTGTCACCCTTTTAATCCAGCTAGCAGAGAACCCACTAATTCGGTGGAGCTTTTGCATTAATTAGCACCAAAGAATTGACTGAGGAGATCCTGGTATACTGCTGAGGAGCACATTGAACTCCAGGGGAATTAACGTAGCTCCAGTAGATACAGCTTGAGTGTATTTTCTGTGTACTTGTCTGTTTCCAGCTGAAATTCCCCTATGAATGGAAGTATCCAAAAGGTAATCAGAAGGAATTTTCTAGGCAGTTCTGATGAGACTCCAGCTCTGTAGGGTCTATGTATGGAGGCATACTTCTGTCTCACTTGCAGGCCTGGGGTCATTCACACACATGATGTCATGTTTCCAACACTCATAATGAGGCTTAGATTTCCTAGCTTTGTTTTCTTCAGTTCACAAGCAGCTCCTGGTGCTTATCCAAGTACATTATGATGTGTAAACATGTCTGTTAGGTAGCAATGCTCATCGCTTGGACATAGCATGTTTGAAATATTGGGTTAAACCCCCCACAGTGACAGAGGCGTGACCAACTTCTCAATTATAAGAAAGTACTTCTCTAACTTCATGCCATAGTATTCCCTATTACTATGTATGGGTGTAAAAGCTGACAGGAAGAAAGTTGATTCATTTGAAATGTGGAATTGGAGAATCTTACGTATGTCGTGAACCTCCAAAAAGACAAAAAAGTGGGTTCTAGGCCAAATCAAGGCTGAACTCTCTCTAGAAGCTAAAATGACCAAAATGAGGCTATCGTACTTTGGTCACTTTATTAGAAGACAAGACTCACTGGAAAAGACAATAAAGCTACAAAAAGTTGAAGGCAGCAGGAAGACCCAACAAGAGATGGGTTGACTCAATCAAGGAAGCCACAGTTTGCAAGACCTGAGCAAAATAGGATGTTTTGGAAGTCATTATGTTTTGGGTCAGCCTGCGGAGACTTCCTCAGATGATGAAGAGATGGAGACAGAAAGCAGGCTGAGAACAGAGGAGCAGCAGCAGGCTGCAGGGCAGCCACAAGGCCAAAGAGACCTTCCCATGCTCCCAGCCTTCTGGCTCAGGGGGTTCAGCTGTGCCTGAGGCCCAGGCACAGCCAGCGCCACCACTGGACAGATCAAATGGGTCACCAAAGCCTCTGGAATGTAGGCGGCAAAGGCTCAGAGTGGCAATGCAAGACCGAAGGCGAAGCAAGAGGTTAATCACTATTCTACCAACTCAGCAAAAATCTAGAAGAGACCATGCTGCTGTTAAAACTAACCATACTTCTGTGCACAAACCCTGTGTCAGGTTTGAGTTGCATGACTTTTGGTTTGAAAAATTAACTGGGGAGGTCATTTTTATCTGGCATATTCTTTATTTCCATATGTGTGTAGTGGAAGCCATTTTTTTTTAAAGTTAAATCCACACTTAATGTTACTTTATTGAGCGTATGTATTTTTTACTCAGGCTGCTAGGATCCCTGTTGTGGACACAGCAGGAATATTTTGAGACCCTTCTTAGTTTTTGTGTCTATGTCCAATAAATTGTTTAACCCTCATGAATCCTTGAATGGAAAGAGTTTTGCTTCCATGCTTCAGGGCAGCTAACGTAATTGCTGCAGCAGTTCTTGTCATCTGCAGTTACTGGACGATCTTCAACTTGTTGAGCCAAAAAGTAATAAATCTCTTGGAACAAAGATGTTAAGGTATCTGGCTGCTAGCTGGTAACAGCATTTGCCAAAACCCTTTAGAAACAGAACTGAATATTTCTAATGGAATGCTTCATAAAAAGCATAATAAACTTTGATAAGAAGTTGAAAGATGCTTGCTGTGTATATCAAGTTAATGTTCACACAACACTCTTTTTTTCTGCTAATGGTAGGATAAACTGCTTTCCTTCCATCCTGTTCAAAAAGTAAGCAACATTCAAGTGGAGTTTGTGTCAACCAATAAGAATTGCCTTATACTCACTATGGAAATTGTAAACCCCATATCAAATCAGTAACCACTTGGCTACAGAGCTTTATTATATTTATTTTTTTAAAAATTATATGTTGCCTTTTACCCAATTCAGGGTCCTTAAGGCAGTAAACAATAAAACATTTTTAAAAGCACATAATATTTAAAATGATTAAATAAAACGTATGTAATATTAATGCATAAAAATTAACACACAAACAGGTAGGAAGGCTAACGGGAATGCCAAACAAACAAAAAAGTATTCATCTACTGATGGAAAACAACACCAGGAGACAGACAAATCTCTCTGGGGTTGGAGTTCCAAAGTCTGGGTGCCCTGACCATAGGGTTGCCAGCCTCCAGGTGGTGACTGGAGATCTTCTGGGCTTCCAACTGACCTCCAGGTAACAGGAAGTGTCCACTTTGGAGGAAGTGTCCGTTTTGGAAGGTGGACTGTATGGCACTATACCTCACTGAAGTCCCTCTCCTCCTGAAACCCCACCCTCCTCATCCTCCACCCCCGAAATCTCCAGGTATTTTCCCAACCTGGAGCTGACAACCCTATCTGAGAGTGACTAGACCAAGGTCACCCATCCTACGTCAACACTCTTGCCTTCACACCGCACTTACAAGCTGAACATTTAACCTCTGGCGTCAAGTTGAGGTGAATATCAGGTTGGTGTATCTAACCTGTATTTTTACACGAAGCTGTATTTTGCTATGATTTACTCCTGATTGTTATAATGTGCTCTAGCCTGTAGTCCAAAGTTAATGCCTGTCGGCCGTGATCAAGTGGCTGAAGGCAAACAAGCTGAACAAGATTAGTGTGGTGACTAGGAGTGCATGTTACTATCAGCGTGGAAATTGACTCCCTGCTTCAACTAGTTATGCTGCAGTAACGTCTGGCCTAGACTGTTGTAACATGCTCAACACAGGGCTCCCTTTGAAGACAACCTGGAAACATCATCTGAGCTAATTGCTGCAGCCTGCTTGTTGGTGGGGGTCTGTAGGAACATGCACTTTATGCCAACACCATGTTGGCTGCCTGCTTTGTTTTCAGGTTCAGTTTAAGAAGTTATGAAGTTTTACAATACCTGAGAAAGTCGAATAACCCTCAATGTGACTTGTTCAATGTATCTGTCATGGTTCTGCTCCTGTTGGCTGAACTAGGAATGGCTAACATCTGTATCCTCAAGGGCCATTATGGACAGTGATCCAAGAACCAGAAATATGTGTTGGCTGCACAATTCAACCCCTTAAGAGATGCCGCATTAATTCCTTTCAACTTTTGAATCCATCTTTGTTTTTCTTACCAGTGATACTGGGCCATCTTTTTTTTTTTTTTTAGCACATTTTGATTACTTATGTAAACTATTTCTACCCCATCTTGTAAAACAGATATCTGTTTGTTTCATAGGTGGGTCACTTAGGGAAGGGGGAAGGTATATCAAGGAAAAAGCAGCTTGGTATAATGGCTAGAATATTTTAGTTGTAGATTCCCCAGTCAGCCTTCACTAGGTTGGCCAGGCATGCTCTCTCTTGCAGACTTTTTGTGAAGATAAAAAAAAGGGGGGTGGGATAAAAAGCTGATGTGATGTAGTAGTAAGAAAGGAGCTGAATTTAAACATAACCCTGTTTCTCCCTGGTCCATCCCTGTTTCCCAGTGGTACTCACTCTGGAGATCATGGAGAACCACATTAACAATTCCCATCAACCAAAAGATCCACATGACTACTGTATGCTCTGGGTGCTACCCCAAACATACACATACACTTTTAATTACCAGAGCACTGCTGAGCATCTGGAGTTGTCTTTTTCCCACTTCTGAGAGTTTTGTTTTATGGGCTAGTGTTCAAGAATGGTATACCCCATTCAGCTGCACGTTAACCCAGCTTCAACAAAGAATCCTTATGTCTGCTCAACCTTGATATAATTGCCCTGGTCAAGTTGTATTGCATTTGAAAAATAAAACATCTTTATCTTAGGCCTATAGTGATGATGAAATTATTTCAATTTCTAAAGCAATTGCCCATTTTCCTGGTACATGGGGCGGGTGCCGTGGGGAACAGTGCTCAGAAGAGCCACAGGTGCTCCTGAAACCACCGAGCATCACAGCTTTATGCCGTCCACCAAATGGGCTTAATAATAAATAAAGAGCATACATTCAGTTCTGAGTATGTCCACTTGAACACTGCAATCGTAAGGAGAATTACTCCAGTCTAAACCCATTGAAAGAGCCCCGTGGCGCAGAGTGGTAATGCTGGAGTACTGCAGTCCAAGTTCTGCTCACTACCTGAGTTCGATCCCAATGGAAGTCGGATTCAGGTAGCCGCTCAAGGTTGACTCAGCCTTCCATCCTTCCGGGGTCGGTAAAATGAGTACCCGGCTGGCTGGGGGTAAAGGGAAGATGACTGGGGAAGGCACTGGCAAACCACCCCGTAAACAAAAAGTCTGCCTCGTAAACGTCGGGATGTGATGTCACCTCATGGGTCAGGAATGACCCGGTGCTTGCACAGGGGACCTTTACCTTTTTAAACCCATTGAAATGAATGAGCTTAGACTGGAGTCACTCTTTTTAGAATTGCACTGTAAGTCAGTAACTAGTTCAAAACAATTAGACTTGCTGCAGTAGATTGGTTAATCTGCTTGGATTTTAATAATTTCTTGCCTCGTATTCAGTGTCTGCTTAGGAGCAGACGGCATCACATATTTTTGAGAATAGTGGGATTTGTTTTGGTGGTGTGTATTTTCAGGTTCCTGCATATGTTTTTACTGCACAACTTGCCAAAAGCAAACTGCATTTAACTTTTAAATTATTGAAGGCAAACTGATGAGTGACTCCTGACTAGTACATTTTTAAAGTTTTGGTTGTTTTCTTACATTAACCACTCCCCCCCCCCCGCCCTCCAGTATCTTCATAACATAAAAAGTTCATACCTACATTTCACTCTCCTATCCCCCGAAGAAAATAAGATGTATACTTAAATCAGCCAAAGAGCCAGCTGATTTAGCCTCAGCATTTTTGTCTACATCAGGCATTTCAACTTCACAGTGCTTTTGATAGAAACTTTATTGTAGTATTCTGTCACTATGATGTTGACTCTACTCAGAATATGGAGCTTTGGAATCAGCTTTTAATTTTTTTGAGACTTTATACAATTTAGGATATATTCAGTAATGACATTTACCTTGTTGACAGTTTTGCTTCCCAACACTTATTCAGCTCTAAAATGGTACCCTGGGTTAAGTGTAGATCTGATCATATGACGCACACACACACCCCTTTCAACCACTTCAGTATCCCACTCTCTCAGCCCGACTGAGGGAAAAGTGTTGGCCTGAGTATATTTGTTAGGGGATTATTTTCCTTCTCCTCCAGTCCCACGCCAGTATTTCCTCAGAGAGAAATAGGACACAAGAGGCTTTTTAACTTAAACAGACAAAACAGGGATGTTTATTGAACAGAAGCCACAGAGATTGATTTTCAAGGAAAAGGCAGAAATTGGAGGGGAAACTCAGAGTCAGATTTATATACACAAGATTACTTCCGAGAGATAGCTTAGGTGTTTTCTTCAATCATGTTCCTTCAGTTCTTAGTTTCAAGCTTAGTTCTGCCCCTTAGAACTGTTACTCAGATTCAGACTCTCAGACTCTGTCCCCAGCCTAGCTCACAGGAGCGAAGGACGTCTGAGTTCCTTTCCCTCCTCAGAGAACTCACAGAAGTTTGGCGAAATATCCAAAATCCCCCTTCCAGTTCTCTCTCTGACTACCCCACACCAGTGGCCGTAATCCTCCACACCTCCCTGCTACCGGAACAGCTCTACCCCAGAGACTAATTCCCCTTTGTGACCTGAAAATGGGTCCTCTCTAACCCAATTCTCACTCCTGTCACCCCCACAGGTTGTGTGTTTCAATAGCTTCGGCTTTAACAGAACCCCTCAGGTTGACAGAGTACAGTCTGGCTTCCGCTCAGTCTTGCTACCAAGCTCAGAATCTATCACAGCCTTCTCTGGCTGGTTCCAATCTTGGGACTCCTTTCACAGCCTCCTCTCAGGCTGGGTCCCAAGCTTCGAATGCTTTCTGTCTCTCAGAGCTCAGAGTGTCAGCTCTCTGGCTCTGCCCACTCTTGGTCTGTCAGCTCTTGCTGCAGATTAACCCCTTATCCGTCACAGATCACACCAACCTTTTTGGAAGCTGCTTCAATATGCATCTTTATTTCCCAATCTCCTGTTCTCGTTAGGATCCCACCGAGCTTCTGTCTCCTAGAATTACCTCTGCTCTTAGAGTCTTATGTCAGTAACTAGCATGCTGCTATCAAAATAGTTGAATTGTCGATCTAAATTTTCCCTGTGCCTGAAGAGGGCAAGCTTTCCCAATAAGTGACAAACCTTAGTACAAATTTTATCATCCCTTTCTCAGTGGATACACTACGCAGTATCCAACATTCAGCCCACACAGAAAGGTCTAACCACTCTTTCTCCAGTATCAGAATTTAGAGGGGCTTGAAAGAACAGAATTTTGTAAAGAAAACGCGGGAAAGAGGAATAGAATTACTATTGACTTATGTGTCTGAGCCTTCACATTTCTAATATGTTCTGCTCTGGGAAAGGAGCCATAGGATAAATAAAATACTGAGCTCTGAGAACTACTCCAGGGACTCAGCGGTCCAAAGACAAGAGTATTAATAATGCAGGGGTCAAATTGATAACTTTGACCTCTAAATTATCATCATCAACCCCTTTGGAGTGTGGTTGACTACTTGTTAACTGATAATTCTCACTTTTCCAAAGTTTTTAAGTTTAAGGTGTATGGCCATGGAGTAAGCAACCATCGACCTATTTACATCAGAATAAATATTGGAACTGAATTGGAGTAGGATATCGATCAGTCCAAGCTCAAGACACATCCACCTAGGCAAAGATGGAATGGGAATTCAGCTGAGGCTGCTGTACAGATATTTAGTTGCACAGAAGCCCTTTAAAGGAAAAAATTGTCAGAGCTCAAGATTGTCAGTCAGCATTACCAAAGCTGACTACACTTATTCATTTGTTTGACTCAGGGTTTTTTTTTTTTTTTTTGGTTTTTTTTTTAGCAGTTTGCCTGTTAGAAAATCTAGTGTATCTCTTGTAGCTGCAATAGGAGCTGGTTCGATTCTGACTGCAGGAAGGCCAAAACATAGCTATAGGCTCTTGAGACAGAAAATTCAGATGTTGCAAAATACCTACGTCTGTGGTTTGGGAGATTGTATTAGAATATATTCATTGTGTATTTGTGCCAGGGTCTTTGGGCGAAAATGCATGGTTTCTTTATCCTCCTTTATTCCCTGTTTCAGCCAGGATTCAGCCAGGATCGAACGCATGCGTTTCGCCGAACGTGTGTTCGATCCAGGTTGAACCCTGGCTGAAACAGAGAATAAAGGAGGCTAAAGCAACCATGCGTTTTCGACCTTTGTATCCAACTTTCATCGAATTAAGAGCTACTTTTGAGTCAGTGTCTCACTCACGTTTATGGAACAAGCTTTATGCTGCCAGTTTGCCTGCTAGACTGCAAAAATTAATTATGAACCTTTATTCTGGGAGTAGAAAAGAGCAAGAGTCCAGTAGCACCTTAAAGACTTAACAAAAATTTGGCAGGGTATGAGCTTTCATAAGCCACTGCTCACTTCTTCAGATACAGCTAGAATGCGGTGGTGCCTCTTCCTAAGCCAATTCCCGTACGGCGTTAAAAAAAAAAAAGCAGTTTCGCAACTTTTTCTTGTTTAATTGGGGGCTTTCGCTCCATAGGAAACATCGAGGCTGCGCCTGCTAAGGAGGCGCAGCACCGCCGTTACTAGCGCCGGCGTCCCAGGCTGAACGGGGATAGGAAGCCACCTAACCAGTGGCTCCTTCCCCCGCCCCGCCCCTGGAGCTCCCCCTGTGCCGGCACGGCCTCTCTATACCGTGGCCTGCGCCATGGAGCGGCCGCGCCAGTGGAGGGGTGAGGCGTGGTCCTGTGGTGCTTGGCTGCCGGTGGGACTGGCCTCACCGCCAGTGTAAGTGCGTGTAATCACGCAATTACACGCACTTACACTGGCAGCAAGGTGATGCCGCCTCCTAAGAGGTTTTGAGGCGAAACCTCAGGAATGGGCTGTAAGTGTGCTGAAGCATTCTATTGAAATACTGCAGAAGGCTGGTGTTGCAGCTGAGGAGTGCGTGTAATTGCGTGTAATTGCGTGATTACACGCACTTACACTGGCGGTGAGGCCAGTCCCACCGGCAGCCAAGCACCACAGGACCACGCCTCAGGACTTTTGGGGATGACTGCCACGATTGGTTTATGCCAATCAGCATTTTTCAGTTGGTTAAGGAAGCGTTCTTTGTTGGATTGGTGGATGGAGTTCAGCTGCAAAATCCAGTTTCTAATCTAGGCAATATCATGTCATTAAATCATCTGCCGCATGAGTGGAAAATCTGTCTCTCAAATGCATGGCTTCAGTGTAAAAAGGGTAATGTCAGGACATCAGGCTTCACTCAAAATTCAACTTCACTGAATAGTTGTCTGGGAGATGTATAAGGAACACCAGATGGTGCTGTCCGTTCTTAGTTTCATGTATCAAGTCTACGTTCTCTGTTTTGCTGAAGTTACTTCCACATCCAGTTAGCAAGGCAAAAACCCTGCCAGGAGAACTTGAACTAAAGAAGTGGCCCCGTGCTTTCGTTCTGTTACCATGTTCTTTGGGGAGCAGCATACATTTTCTTGCTCAATTAGGAGCTGCCAAGGAAGTGTTCCAGTTAAGCCCCTATTTGTTAATGTTGCATTCTGAGTTCTTCCCCCCCCCCTTTGGCTTTGACAGTGTAAAATGTGTTGCTTTAACTGAGCGGGGAATGAGACAACCTTTTCACATCCATATTTCACACCATATTGAATCTAACCTGAGACTGCCGCTGTCCTTCAGACTTTGTGTGTGTGTGTGCTGAGGCATAGCCCAGAGAATGTTGGGCATGCGTTGAGTAGCAGGGCCCGCTACTCTAAAATATCTGGTAAACAGATTGGTCAAATAAGAGCAAATGTTTCGTTATAATGAAAGAGGGGCTTAAATAACTGTTGGGGGGTGGGTGGGAGTAGTGGAATTCTAAGCCATTGTGTTGTTTCCCATGAACCTTTTCCAATAAATTCAGCCCTTCTATCCGACGCAAGGAGCCCACTCTCTGATGCCGGCAAAAGAGCCTCTTGCATTGGGGGAAGACTCCTTGCTCCAGAATGACGTTCTGCCCATTAGTGGAACAGATCCAAAGGACCATAAAAAGTTATCTGTGAAAAGTTATTTATGAAAAGTTGTCCTAGTAATGACTGTGTTGATTTTTAACCATGGCCCCGAAAGCCCAAAGCCTTAAAACCCTAAAAATGACACACACAGAGACAACAATCTGTGTTTCTACATGGCTATAATGTTGTGTGTTCCTAAATGGGGGAGGGCACATATAGACCTGAAGGATAAAAAGAGCTTCTCCTTTGCTATTAAATAAATACCATGAAGAGGTTTTTGAAAAGGGAGGCCACCAATATGCCTAAGGGCATTCCTTACTTCTTAGGCCGTTAACTCATGGTTGGTTTGGCTTGCACTTCTCCCTGGAATGTAGCAAATGTCTCTTGACCGAACGCATGGTCATCTCCCTCCCGCGGGACCAACCCACTCCCTTGCACTACTTTACTTTGTTTTCCAATCCCTCTGTTTTCCCGATTTAAAGTGAAAGTTTCACTTTAACTCAGAGTGCTTGCTTGTGCGCATGCGTGGATCAACATTACTTCCTGCCCCATTGTCCCTTCTTCCCCGGTTCTCTCTTCGCCACTGCCACCACACAAGAGAGGCAGCAGCAGTAATGTACTGGTGTACTGGCCGCCGCGATTGGAGGAGGCAGAGGGCAGAGAGAGGCGTCGGCATACCAGCGGACCAGCTGCCGCCGCAGCAGCCACTGTGCGGTTAAGCCCCTCTCATGAGTTCAGTTTTCTGATCGCACTTCAGAAAATTATGAGACATGAGAGGGACAAACCAAGGACTCTGTAGCCATGCGTTAATGGCCATAGACTATTTCACCACAGCTGATCAGTCAGCTAGCTGACTGGCATGTCAAGCCTACCCTAAGTTTGTTGAAGCATTTCTTTCTCGTAGGTTTCATTGGGCCTTAGCTTGACCATCTGGTGATGATAGCTATCACTGGACTGCACACCAACTTCTATGTACCCATTTGCCTGATTATGTGTTGTAACAACTGCCCCCAGACAATGATGATTTTTATTCTCTTTTTTCTTTAGTTCCAGTGGCACATTGCTAGCATTGTGTGGGCTAGGAAGTTTTACTTCTAGCAAACAATTTGCCATGACTTCAGATAATCTGAGTGTACCTTTGATCCGTACTGAAGCTGTTTTGTGCTTGGTGGAGTCAGTTTTGCATTCCCCAAGTGTTAATATGTAACCTGGAAATTTTGTTTCATTAAAGTAGAGTCCCATAGCATTCCCTAATTAAATTGAGTTTGTGTCCTTTGGGAAGTGAGTTTGTATAGTTGTAAACAAATTCCTTATCAAGCAGCTACCTTTTAGATATTTCCCTAATGGAGCATGTGCATACTTTTGATCTTTACTGTTTATAGGCAGACTACGTAAAATGATAGATGGCTGAAATGTGTCCAAGGCTGTGTGGGTTTGACTCTTCTGTTAGAAAATATGGGTAACTTGTTAAGTTATTTGTATAGCTGACTCAAAGTAATCTCTCTGTTTCTTTTCAAGATCCCCATATTAAAGTCTCTGGGAACAAAGAAAATGTTAAAGAAGCCAAGGAGAAGATCATGTCTGTCTTGGACACAAAAGTAAGATGAGAATCAGATACCCGATTCAGGACTGGAATCCCAAGTCTCGGGCTTTTGATTTTTTTAGACACAACAGAGGTGAATGGGTCAGCACAATGAAGTCCCTGAACCATCTCAGGTTGCGTTAGAAAGCAGACATTTTCACTGAATTCTAGCATTAACATTAATAATGCACCAGTGGCTATTTCCATGTTAAATTCGATACACTTTCAAGTAGTTCACCTTTACATGCCATAAAACAAATCAATGACAGCACCCTACAGGAACTCTGGAAGTACTTTGGAGAACTTGGGTTTTTTTTAGCATACGAGAATATCACCGCATTTTGATCGTGCGCATCATGATCACATTAAGTCTCTTTTTGCTGCTTTGGTGCAAACCACAATCTGCTTTGCAACAGCTAAAGCAGAAATCTACATCCTGCTTGGTTACATTTGCATGGAAGAAGAAAAATACCACTGAGGCTTGTAAAAACAAAGTCACACAAATGTGCAGTTGCTCTAGTCTGTAGTGTAAATGAGGGAGGGACATCCTGGATGAAAGCAAAGCCATTAAACAAAGATCATGTAGTATTTGGTAGGTATTCAAATGCTAAATTATGCAATGTTATTAATCTGGAGTAATTTGACCTGGCTTGGGGGTTGCCAGTGAAAAAGCCAGGTGGAAGGACCCTCACTAAGCGTGAGAGGAGCAGGCCGCAATGTCATGACCCTGCAGATTCTTATTGGCATACGCTGTAGCCGGGCAACATTCAGTTGTTGGATAGAAGAAGACGAGTTGGTTTTTATATGCCGACTTTCTCTCCCACTTAAAAAAGAATCAAACCGGCTCATAATCACCTTCCCCTCCCCACAACCTACCTGTGAGGTAGGTGGGGCTGAGATACTGCTAGTGGAAAATGAAGACTTGAAATTCTGGTTAGCTACTGCTGGCCTTTTTGTTTTTGCTGAACCACTTCTTAATTAACTCATGGTAGAAGAGAAGAGCAAGTTTATCCATGAGAATTTGAAATAGAAATGCACTTATCTATTTCAGAAGGATTGTCGACTAACTCCAAATTTTGGCAATCATTTCCAACAGGAGTCGGTCCAGGATTAACTTCTTGTTTTGTACAGTTTCCTACCCACTATGTACAACCTGCTAGAATAATACTTTTTTTGTAAAGATTGTGCAGTGCTGGCTCTTCAGCTGAGGGGTAGGACATTGGTTTATACAGCTGGTTTATACCTGACCCAAGCAGGCACCTTGCAGGAGTGCTGATAGTTCTGCTCAAGCACCTCACTAAATGCTGCTCTCTGGATCTTTTCCTTCCCCCCGCCCCTCCCTCAGATCCTTTACAAACCATGTTAAGGGCAAGTGGTGATCACTGGGGCAGCTCAGCTTATGACTTCGTGCTCAGGCTTAAATGGGGTATTGGAGCTACAACTTGTCTCTCCCCTATTATATATAGGAAACTGCTGTACTCAGAGCTGCCATGATTTAACTCCTAACCCAAGTGTTTCTTGACAAGAAGGAGTGGGGGGAAAGGAAACTAATAATCTAACTTTTAATGAGTCTTAATGTTCTGAAAACTTCCAACCCTAAGACATAACACGGTGTTTTCAATTTAAAATAACATCCCAATATCTCTTGTGAAAGAGGGTTACCATCATTAAAGCAGAGATGTACCTTTAAATCTTCTAAAATCTTTCAGTCCTGAGTCATTACAGTAGGTCACTTCTGTTATTTTAAAAAAAAAAATTCAGCAAATTTATACTGTGTCTTTTGGCCCAGCAAGGCCCCATGAGGCATCATGCAATTAGAAACAATCAGTTAAGTCACGTAAAATTAAAAGTGTAAAAACCAGGCACTTCATAACCAACACCAGATCCTGGGTTGGAGGGGTACAACTCTGTTTCAGCTGCTGTCAATGGGTGTACGGACATCAGATGGCAGCTAAATATTATATACATGGTAAAAGAGAAGTGTGAAATAATTAATCTGTAGCAGCAGAAATCAGGAGACAGATGTAGAGTGGTCTGGCAGATATCATTTTAACCAAAAAATGACTGGATGCATAGTGAATTTCTGAGCTTGACTGACTATAGCAAAGAATCCATAATATGAAAAATGTCCATTAGTGTGGATTGACCTTAAAGTACCATGGGTGTACTTTTAGTCTCTTGGTCATGCCAGTGATTTGGTGGCTTCTCAAGAGAGGTGTGGTCTTGCCAGAGTTATTTTAACCATTAAAAATATAATTGTTCTAATTTACACCTCTCAAATTTGCCCAACAACACCCAGAAATCCAATCAATCAATAGTTTATTTGCAGACATAGACCATCAAATAAAAGAAATTTACATGGTTAAAATGTACAGGATAAAAAACAGATACAAATAGATTTGCTATTAAAATGATTAAGTAGTTAAAATAGTCAAAATGGTTAAAAATGGCAAGGTTATCAAAGTGCTTAGCTAATTAATATCCGAACGAATACTAAATATGAATAAAATTAGAGTGCATGATAATAACCTAAAATTACAGAGACTAAAACTAGGAAGATAAATAAATAAATAAGCATGCATTCAACCTGTGTAGTCAAACAGTATTCGTTCTCTATTTCGTTGGCTATTGTATGTTCTTAAGAAAACTCTGCCTAATTTTAATTGCTAGCCAAGCAAACCTAGCCATGCTTGCAGATAGGTTAGCCATTGAAACCGATAAAAGGAACTCTAAACGTCACTTTCTTAAAGGTCTGGGACAGTCCACTAATAATGGGACCAATGAGCCTGTACGAATGTGATCATAAAGATTACACTCAAACAGCACGAGTTCGGTGGTTTCAAGTGCATCCTGTTTACATATGCAATTAGGTGCTTCTAATGGACATAATGGTGTTGGAGGAGAGTGTTACAGATTCCGTGGACTGCCAAAAAAACAAATCAGTGGGTTATAGATCAAATCAAGCCTGAACTGACCCTAGAAGCTAAAATGACTAAACTGAGGCTGTCGTATTTTGGTCACGTCATGAGACAACAAGAGTCACTGGAAAAGACAGTCATGCTAGGAAAAGTTGAGGGCAGCAGGAAAAGAGGAAGACCCAACAAGAGATGGATGGACTCAATAAAGGAAGCCGCAGCCTTCAGTTTGCAAGATCTGAGCAAGGCTGTCAAAGATAGGACATTTTGGAGGACTTTCATTCATAGTTCACAGTGGGTAGCCGTGTTAGTCTGTTTGCAGTAGTCAAAAAGGGCAAGAGTCCAGTAGCACCTTAAAGACTAACAAAAATATTTTCTGGTAGGGTATGAGCTTTCGTGAACCACAGCTCACTTCTTCAGATACAGCTAGAATGTCATACCCTACCAGAAAATATTTTTGTTAGTCTTTAAGGTGCTACTGGACTCTTGCCCTTTTTTCATTCATAGGGTCGCCATGAGTCGGAAGCGACTTGACTGCACTTAACACACACACACAATGGACATTTATTATATAACCCATCCAAAACTGTGGAGGGCAAGGTATTATGCCGAAGAAGCATAAAAGCTCTGCGATATTCAGGGTTAGTACTATTAAACAGGTATGGCATAGAGATATTCCTAACAAGCAGCTCCCAGAAATCCAAGAATTGTGACCCGAATTTAGGAGAGCGGGTTGCCATGGACATAGGTACCTTAGTGTGGAGCTAAAAATTACCCAGGAGGGGGGTGGGTACGTTGATTGGTCTGAGAAGCTCAATCCCAGCGTAATCAACTTAATAGCCTGTAACACCAAACTGCCGATGGTTGTGGGGCACCTTGTACTGGAGCTACTTGATCTTCCTCCTGTTCTTCGTGTGGAACTTGGAAGCCAATCATTTCTACTTGCTTAGCAAACTATAGCAAAAGAACAGACCAGTAACTTGTGATTTAAGCATAACAACAGGCAAAAGTTTGCTATGAAGAGATGAATTTCTGAGCCATGGGAGGAAGGGAAGAGGCACAGGATTAAAGATTTCTACATGCCACTCTCATGGCTGTGGTTTGTTTTCTGTGAATTATGTTTAAATCTCTGACTTCTGATAAATAGAGGTAGTCACTAGCTCTGTTGGGAAGTGTATGATTGCTGCTTTTTTCCTGATGCCACCCCAGTGTCTTTAACAGCAGATTGGTGAATATAAATTTAGCATGTAAAGTGTTTTCCCCCTGACTTTGGGTGCTGTTAAAGGAACTGGTGCAGCGAGGGAAAAGAAGCTGGACACTCAAGCGGGGTGGGTGCAGACAGAAGAACTGACAGACCAAAGTCTATTCATCCTTTTTTCCAACAGTGGTGGTCTAGACGGCCCCGGGGCATTTCATGTTTGTCCTAAGCATGGTGGCAACCAAAGGTATACTGTCTCTGTAAACAGAGATTTGGTTTAGCTGTCAGGTCTTACCAGAGTTAATAGTCTTGTCCTCCTCCATGAATTTGTCAAAGGTTTTTTTTAAAAATATATATGGAATTGATACCATTGTATTAACAAGAAGAACTGTAATGAGTAATATCATAACTTCTCAATCTGAGAGGATTCCCCCCCCCCTGCCAACTAACCCAGAATTAATTTCATGGTAGAATTAGTATCAAATATCTAAAATTGGTTCTCATTTCCTGCCTCTGTCAATTTTTTTCTTCAGGGTATTGATCAGTAATTTCAAGGTTTACTTGTAATGCTCACTGGGAAAAAAAGTCAGCCATCTTTCAAGAGCTTGGAGCTGGTTGCTTTCTTAAAAGCTGATTTTTTTTTCTTCCATGTTTGCATACTAGTACTTAGCTAAAGAACACAGAAAATGCAATGGTTTCCTGCATTGGTTTTCTTTTGCAGAGTAATCGAGTCACCTTGAAGATGGATGTATCTCATACGGAGCACTCTCACGTGATTGGCAAAGGAGGCAATAATATTAAAAAGGTGATGGAGGAAACGGGTTGCCACATCCACTTTCCGGACTCTAATAGGAATAACCAAGCAGAAAAGAGCAATCAAGTGAGTGTACTTCAAGACTGTTTATCCATCATATCCGTAAATATGGATCAGGTTTTGTTTTATATTCAGAAATGTTCCTAAAATATAACTGCTCTACATCACTGGAGGTGTGAGGGGTGGGGTCACTTGGGGGGGGGAGGTAGTTGTGAATTTTCTGCATTAAGCAGGGAGTTGGACTAGATGACCCTGGTGGTCCCTCCCAACCCTATGATTCTACCTTTTGAGGAGAGTGTTGTTCAGTCCTCCTGGGGTGGTGTTTAAGAGTGTTTGAATACTTCCCCATAAGTTTTCCCAGTATTTAAAAAACAAGAACAGGTCAGGCTGTTTAGAGCATTTTGTTCTCTGATGTGCTGGTTTTCCACAGGCATTTTTGAAAAATCTAGCAGATTATTTTATTGTGTAATTATTCATCTGCATTTCTAACTGTTTATTTTTGAGTTTCTATATCTGTATCATCTGTAAACAAGAACATACAAAATGTTACAGAATATTTTTTAAAAGATGGTCAACATTACTGGGAGTCATATGTGGATTTACAGAATATGGCACATTTTATCCAGTTCTTGTTGAATGTGTGTTGTCCCTCCATAGTTTCCCTCTCCTGAATTTGGCTATGTATGCATGTACTTTCACTTTTCTGTACTGGCTGTTAGCCAGAGTTTTGGTTGTCCAGTTTCTCCATCTTCTGGGATTGTGTTCATTTCCCACTGCCTGGTAAAAAATCACTTCAACAGTTTCAAGCCCATTAAGCGCACTCACCTGCATTTTTGGAGTGGTATCATCTCTAGAGGGCCATCCCTGGTGCCTTTTCCAAATGCATAGATTGGCCATCTGAGGGGTACAAACTATGTAAAACAAAACTGTTCCAGAGGGACATTTTTATAGAGGAAATAAGGCTTCATTATAATAGAAGGATTCAGGAGTATGCTTCAGTAGAGGAATGGAAATGTGGAACTATATTACTAATACATGTTATCCATTGCTGTACATTTTTCTCTTGCTCTCACATATCTTACATCAGGGATGGGGAATGTCCGGCCCGGGGGCCGTATGCGGCCCCCGAGGACATTTTCAGTGGCCCTCGGGAGCTCCAGGGCCCACCGCGGAGGCACAGCACAGTGCGGCCCTCCCCAAGGGTGTTCCTGGGGCCGCGGTGCCCTTTGGACCTCCTCTTGACTGTTGGTCAGCGAGAGGAGGGGGAAGGGGAGGGACGCTTCCCCCAAAGTTGCCACCTACAGTCGTGGCATGCAGGAATGCTGCAGCACACTGTAAGCCCCTCTCGCCGCCTGTCAAGCGGCAAGGGGGGGAGAGGCCGGTGGCTTCCGGCGGCGGAACATGCACCCGGGAGCCAATCGGGCTTGGAGGGCCTTTTGTGGACTCAGAGTGGGGGGGTGGGAGGGTATGGAGGCTGGGGCCCGGTTGCACGGGGGCGGCGGGTGTGTGTGTGGGAGGGGGGAAAGCTTTTCTCTCTTCCTCTTTTTCTATTACTCTTTCTCCTTTCTCTCCCTCATCTCTTTCTTTGTCTCCTTCCGTCCTTTTCTCCCCCTCCATTTCTCTGTTTTCCTTCCTTCCTCCCTTCCTTCCCTGAGGATCGGCTGCAGGCTGCGCCCCCCTAGCGCCTCGTTTGCTCGGGTGCCCACTTACATATTTCTACTTATGTAATGTCAATTTTGGCATTAACATTTAATGTGTAATACTTATGCCTTGTTTCAGATTTCTGCAGTTCTATTACATTGTTTATTAGATGTCTCCTTGTTCTATTGATTGCACTGACTTACACTATACACACACCTTTATTGGCATATAGAAAGAAAAATATATATTAGGATAGATCTGAGTACAAATAGATAAAATTGGCTAAAACAATCCCGAATCAGCCATTAGGGAATGCTACACTCCATTCACGATATCTGAATGCTAACTGTAAAAACCTTGCAACTGAATCAGTTATTTTTGGATTTTGTGTGGTCATAAGGTAGGATGTCTTAATTTAATCAGAAAGCCATTCCCTATTTACGAACAGTGGGTCAATGAATTGGGATCGGCTGCAAGCAGAAAAAGAGAAATTGAAAAGGACATGAGCAAGTGATTCTATTTCACTATTCCCATAAGGGCAAACTCTGAGTGCCAGCAAGGTGTAGTAAAGAGTTTGGAGCGGTGGACTCTGATCTGGAGAACCGGGTTTGATTCCCTACTCCTCCATGTGAGTGGCAGAGGCTAATCTGGTGAACTGGATTTGTTTCCCCACTCCTACACATGAAGCCAGCTGGGTGACCTTGGGCTAGTCACATTCTCTCAGCCTCACCTACCTCACAAGATGTCTGTTGTGGGGAGGGGAAGGGAAAGTAATTGTAAGCCGGTATGATTCTTCCTGCCCTGACCTGGATGGCCCAGGCTAGCCTGATCTCGTCAGATCTCAGAAGCTAAGCAGGGTCGGCCCTGGTTAGTATTTGGATGGGAGACCACCAAGGAAGTCCAGGGTTGCTGTGCAGAGGAAGGCACTGGCAAACCACCTCTGCTAGTCTCTTGCCTTGAAAACCCCATAAAGGGGTCGCCATAAGTCGGCTGCGACTTGAAGGCACTTTATACACACACACACACATGATTCTTCCTTAAGTGGTAGAGAAAGTCGGCATATAAAAACCAACTTTTCTTCTTCTTCTATTCATAAATGGGATTTTATGAAATCTTCCATGTAACAAGACAGAGGGTAGTGCATTGAGCCTGGCAAACATATATGCTCTATGCTGTTGCCTGCCTCTTTTAACCACTATGGTGTAAAGGGACACCCAAAGTTTTCATTTTGCAGCCTGTGCAATCCTACATGGTCTTAAAACTATTCTAGCCTTTAGGCTGACAAATGCCAATCTTTTTTTTTTTTAATTTTTATTGGTTTTTATAATATAAATTTTCCATATCAACAAACAACAATGAAAGTAATATAAAAATCTAAATCATAACTAATATTGTTGTAATTATTTATGTACCTAATACAAATAAAAAATAAAGGAATTTTTTTTTACTTCCCCATCACCTCCGTCCGCCTCTTAATAAAGTATTCTATCCCATCGTGATATGATCTGATCTTAATTATTCTTATATCTCAGTTAAGTTTCATTTACAGTAATCTATTAATATAATTAATTACACTTCTTTATGTTAATAATGTCATCTAATGTCATCTAGATCAGAGTAAAAGGTACTCTTCCATTTTCCCCAGTCCTAATTCATATTCACAGTATTTCATCCAAGCCTCCCATTCCCCCATAAATCGTACAGACAAATGCCAATCTTGAGGCAGTGAGGGCGGGACCTCCTGATGTTTGCACAGCCAGATAAAACACTTGCCCAGTTGATCTGAAAGTTGCAGATATGCTTCAGCGACCCATGCCAATCTGTGATAGAGCACCCATCTTTCATAAAGCTCTCTTAACTTTTTTCAAAACTTGTGATCCAGTGTTTTTGCACATAAAATAGTTTAAATACTTCAACTTAAGAACAATCTTCCAGCACATCGCTTTCTATTTTCATGTCTTAAATTGTATGGTTTAGTATTTAATGCTTAAATTGTATGAGAAATGTTATAATTAGAAATTTGTTTTACAATATATTGGAGATTCAGGAAGTACAATTGCATTTTAATTGTGTCTTTAAGGCTACCAACAGAATTGCAGCTTTGAATCAGAACAGTACAATCATGGTTAGAATTAAATTTTCCCATTTCCACAGGTGTCTATAGCAGGACAGCCAGCTGGAGTTGAGTCTGCCAGAGTTAGAATACGGGTAACTATGAGATTCAAACTTGACACAGTCTTCTGTAAGACACCTGAAATGCATCAGGATGTTGTGCTAATTCTAATTCTGTATGCTAATTCTAATTAATTGTAGGCTTGTGGCTGAAGGAAATGAATTTTAATATGGTGCACAATAAAGTTAAAGCACAAGGCCTATATCATAGGTGAGTCATTCACAATCAATACGTCACTGTTTGATGTATACACATCCTTAGAAGCCTGGCATGAAATACAAGGTGGAGCATGTGAGCCATATTCTAGTGTATATGGAATAAATAATTTTACAAGAAGCTTCATAATCCTAGAAGGGCTTTTATGTGTGTTCTACTGTGCATTATAATATTATACTGTTAGGATGTGTACTGGACTACAATTCTATGTCTGACCACTAAGGAAGGCCTTTTTGAGGCCAAACATGTTTGGTCCTTATTTGGTCCCACTTTGGTCATTGTATGATTTCACATCAACTGTGTATGAGTTTTGTGTATTTATTGATTGTGAATGACTCGTCTATGATATAGGCCTTATGTTTTTAACTTTAAAAAGATAAAGGTCCCCTGTGCAAGCACCAGGTCATTCCTGACCCATCGGGTGATGTCACATCCCAACGTTTACTACGCAGACTTCTTATTTATGGAGTGGTTTGGCAGTACCTTCCCCAGTCATCTTCCCTTTACCCCCAGAAAGCTGGGTACTCGTTTTACCGACCTCGGAAAGATGGAAGGCTGAGTCAACCTTGAGCCGCCTTCCTGTCGGGATCGAGCTCAGGTCATGAGGAGAGCTTGGACTGCAGTACTGCAGCTTACCACTCTGCGCCACAGGGCTCTTGTTTTTAACTTTACTGTGCATCATATTAAAATTTATATATTTGTAATTTTAGTGTTTTTTAGCTCAACCATTTCGCTTTGGATTCAACATTTTGGTTGAGTTTGTTTCCCCCCCTTTTGTTGTTGTTGAAGGAAATGCATTTCAGTCCCTCATTTTTTCCCAGTAGTGTTGCTTGCATGTATAAAAAAAAACATTAAAAGCCACACATACTACAAACTGGAGACATAAAATCACTATTATAGCTGATCACATTCTGTGCTTCCTGCATAGATGAGAGAATCCAGGGTGGCATCCCTATAAGTGAAAAGAGTGAACAGAAGAGAGGCAAAACATGGCCAGGCCATCTGTAGTGCTGCTCTACATGGGGTTCTTCAAAACTACAATTATTTACAGATTGCACACCTTTGTCTTTAGTTTGTTTGTTTCCAATGCAATGCAATGAGGTTCTCTGGAATTCAGATGCCTCCTCAGTATTACTGAAGCAGATTGTCCAATAATAGTACAACTGTGCATGGAAGCATTTTGATTTGAGGAGCATAAGTACATTTCTGAGCTGTGTACCAAACACATTTTTACAATATGCTTCCCCCCTTGCCAGATTTTATTTCCCAGTTTGGGGAAAGATGATGATGGAAGATCCTTTTTGGTTCTTGTAGGTTATCCGGGCTGTGTGACCGTGGTCTTGATATTTTCTTCCCTCACTTTTCGCCAGCAGCTGTGGCAGGCATCTTCAGAGGAGTAACACTGAAGGACAGTGTCTCTCAGTGTCAAGTGTGTAGGAAGAGTAATATATAGTCGGAAAGGGGTTGGGTTTGAGCTGAGTCATTGTCCTGCAAAAAGTATCAAAGGTAATGTGCTAATCGTTGTCCTGTAAGTATCAAGATAATGTGCTAATGAAGGTGTGGTATGTTAATATGGAACCATTGTATCCTGAAGTGATCTGTTAACATGTGAAATCCAAAGCTAATCCACATGGCTATTGTGGACTGTAGTCTTTGTTAGTCTGGAGGTTTTCAGGACAGGAAGCCAAGCCTTATTCATTCTTAAACTCTCTTCTTTTCTGTTAAAGTTGTGCTGATGTTTATGAATTTCAATGGCTTCTCTGTGCAATCTGACAAAATAGTTGGTAGAATTGTCCAGTCTTTCAGTGTCTTGGAATAAGACCCTGTGTCCTGTTTGGGTCAGTCCATGTTCAGCCACTGCTGATTTCTCAGGTTCTTTTATTCTTGTTTGTATGCTGCGTTGTGTGGTCCCGATGTAAACTTGTCCACAACTGCAAGGTATATGATATACTCCTGCAGAGGTGAGGGGGTCTCTTGTATTTTCTTGGTGGGTTTAAACAGTGTTTGTAGGTTATGTTTTTTCAAAAGTTTCTCCATCCTATCAGTGACTCCTTTAATAAATGGCAAGAATATCTTTCCTATGGGAGACTGTTTTTCCTGAGTTTTCTGATTTTTATTTGGTTTAATGGCCCTTCTGATTTCATTTCTGGAATAGCCATTTGCCAGCAGTGCGTGATTTAGATGATTAATTTCTTCCTTGAGAAACTGTGGTTCACAGATCCGTCTTGCACGGTCCATTAATGTTTTGATTATTCCTCTTTTCTGTCGGGGGGGTGGTTGGAGTTTTTGTGTAATCTGTGTGAGTTGGTTTCCGGTAGACCTTGTGACCTAACTGAAAGTTTGTTTTACGGATGACAAGGGTATCAAGAAATGGGAGTTTACCCTCAATTTCCTTTTCCATGGTAAACTGAATGTTTGGATGGATATTATTGAGATGGTTTAGAAAGTCCATTAATTTTTCTTCACCATGGCTCCAAATAGTAAATGTATCATCTACGAACCTGAACCAGACTGTAGGTTTGTAAGGTGCCGATTCTAATGCTGTCTTTTCAAAATATTCCATGTAAAAGTTTGCTATTACTGGACTGAGATGACTTCCCATAGCTACTCCATCAATCTGTTCATAAAATTCTTTATCCCATAGAAAATAACTTGTTGTCAAACAATGGTGAAATAAGGCTGATATATCTTCCAGAAAAATCTGGTTAATCAATTAGATTGTGTCTTTTACTGGAACCTTGGTAAAGAGGGATACAACTTCAAAACTGACTAATATATCCTGTGGATTGAGTCTCAGCGGACTGATTTTGTTGATGAAATGAGTTGAATCTTTGATGTAAGAAGTGGTTTTTCCAATGTGGTCCTGTAGAAGAGTGGTCAAATATCTAGCTAATTCATATGTTGGGGAACCAATGGCACTCACGATGGGTCGGAGTGGGACGGAATCGTTATGATTTTTAGGTAGTCCATATAATTGTGGTGGTTGTACTTCTATCTTGCATAGTTTTCTGTGTGTGTGCAGATGAAGAGTGGAATTCTTGATCAGTATGCTAGTTTTCCTGGTAATTTTGCAAGTTGGATCTCGTTTTAGTTTTTTGTATGTGGCAGGGTCCAGAAGTTCCTCAATCTTCTTTTTGTATTCTTCTGTTTTCATGATCACCGTGGCATTGCCTTTGTCAGCTGGTAGAATAATGATTTCTGGATCTGCATTGAGGGTCTTGATGGTGTTTCTCTCCTTGCGTGTTATATTGCTAGCAGGGGGCTTTGCTTTTTGTAGAATTCTTGCTGTCTCTCCTCTTATTTCCTCAGCATCTTCTTCAGGTAGATTGAAATTCATAAACATCAGCACAACTTTAGCAGAAAAGAAGAGAGTTTAAGAGAGTTGGCTTCCTGTCCTGAAAACCTCCAGACTAACAAAGACTACAGTCCACAATAGCCATGCGGATTAGCTTTGGATTTCACATGTTAACAGATCACTTCAGGATACAATGGTTCCATATTAACATACCACACCCTCATTAGCACATTATCTTGATACAGGAAAATGATTAGCACATCACCTTTGATACTTTTTGCAGGACAATGATTTAGCTCAAACCCAACCCCTTTCTGACTATATATTACTCTTCCTACACACTTGACACTGAGAGACACTGTCCTTCAGTGTTACTCCTCTGAAGATGCCTGCCACAGCTGCTGGCGAAACGTCAGGAAAGAAAATACCAAGACCACGGTCACACAGCCCGGATAACCTACAAGAACCAATGAACTCTGACCGTGAAAGCCTTCGACAATATTTTGAAGATCCTTGTGGTTTTTCCTTTAATGAAAGGGTACACATGCTCTCCATGATTAAGGTCAGTTGCCCAATTTAAGTCTCCACCTCATGCCTGGGAGCAGAGGAAATGTGTACCTGATCCTTCTTAGCTACAACTTGGGTTTTATGTAATGGCTTATCTGTGGAAGTCCACCAAAGCCATAAACATACAGGATTTACAAACACTTTGTGTTGCTTTCTAGTTCACTTTGAGTGATCATTCATGAACATTTGTAATATTTTATTATGGCCTTATTTATGAACCACTGTTTGAAGCTGATCTTTGTTGTGCCTTAAAATTTAATTTTATTGTACTGTGATTATTAGAACTATGTGCAATAACCATTTTTAGAGCTGAGTTTTCTTTCAGATTGGTAAGTTTACTTTTAGAAGAGTAACAGTCCTGCTCCATTCTGGCAATGGTTATGCAACGTAATTCTAGGAAGCAAGTTTGTATACCACAGAAAACAGCTCTTCAGGCCACCTAGTACGGCAAAATGTTCAACTTTGTGGTAGGCTAAATACATTATTAATGCTGAGTATTTTCTTTGTTTGATTTGATCATATTCTAGGAGCTACTCCCATTGGTCCTGATGTTTGAATTACCTATAGCTGGAATCCTTCAACCAATCCCTGATCCCAATTCTCCCACCATTCAGCATATATCTCAGACATATAACATTTCAGTGTCTTTTAAGCAACGTTCTCGGACATATGGTGCTACTGTCATCATCAGAGGATCTCAGAATAATGCTAGTGCTGTGAAGGTAATGTCTAAGATCAGTGTAATTGTTGTAAAGGTCATAGTTGAAGAGCCTTTGACTGGTGTCTGATAATCTCTGCTTGGCTTTGTCTGACTGGTAGTCAATCCCAGCCATTATTGAAACTATCCTAAATCTTGGCATCATATCCAATGGATTCATTTTACACATTCTTCTAGGTGATTTTTAAACAAGAGGGAGGCATGAATTATACAAGAGAGCCTTTTTCATGAATATGCAACAAGCATAATAGAAATAGCCCAGTTGGAGGTTTTCTGCAGTTTGCAGCTCTATAGTAGTCTTGTACAGATAAGTTTTCAGTTTTATAACCTTCATGTATTAGGTTGGTTCCAACAACCTTTTCAGCTGGTTAAAAAGGAAAGAGGATCCCCTTTGACCACCAGAAATCCTGCTCTAGGAATTGTACGGGCAAAAGACATGTGGTTCAGGGGCTGTAGCAAGTAGGAGAATCAGGCAGGATTATGTTAAAAAGTTGGCTGGATCCAACCCCCTTCAGTTAAAACCTAAACAAAGCCTGACAACTATAAAGTTTGAAGAAACAAATATTTTACGTCCATGGTTATCTCCATTGGCACTGATATTTTATAGTGAAGAATTTTATTCGGAGAATTAGCCTGTTGGTCTCAACACAAATTAATACTGGTTAATGGCTTCTTGGATGGAAGATGGAATTTTACCCTATGAGAAAGTGTCAGATGAAATAAATGGTACCATCCACCTCTTCCTTCAGTACTTTCAGTGGTGAGCTATAGCACAAACAATATGTAGTAAGAAATTGTTCAATCAAAATAAGACAATTTGAATTTTTATTGGATCAGTATTAAAAAGATAAATTGGAAGAATATGCCATCTCCTGTTGAATCTCCAGATTAAGGGGTAATGCTACAAAGGACAAATGGTGAAAAGGTATTGGATGTCCCATTTTACAGCAGGAAAGAGACTAGAGTTGGGAAAACATTTCCAGAAATGTGATGCTTTTATAAATTTCACTTGAGGTTGAAATGTGTTTGTGATCATAATAGTGCAGGTTGTTGGCAATGCTGAACTCAAAGAGAAGAACCTGCTGTCAAGTTACAACAGACTTATGGCGAGCCCCATCCATGGGGCATTCCAGGCAATGGCTGAGTGGATGTGGCTTGCCATTGCCTTCCTCCTCATGGCAACCCCAGTGTTCCTTGGTGGTCTCCCATCCAAGGACTAACCATGGCTAAGCCTTCTTAGCTCCCAAGGTCTGACAATCCTGGGCTAAGATGGGCTATTCAGGCTGAACTGAACACAGGAATATAATGCACATGTTCTGAAAATGCCCATTAATGCTACCTTTTGGGGAACTGCATTTATGTATCATGTTGTTTTTAGTTTTAATGAATTGAATTACTTTTGTCTTTAAGAGTGTTCAGTGATTAATCTGATTATAAAAGCTTATCTCAAACTTCTTTTTGAAAAACCAGGAAGGGACAGCTATGCTTTTGGAGCATCTGGCTGGTAGTTTGGCTTCCGCGATCCCTGTGAGCACACAACTCGACATAGCAGCTCAGCATCATCTCTTTATGATGGGTCGAAATGGCAGCAACATCAAACATATCATGCAGAGAACTGGTGCTCAGATCCATTTCCCTGATCCCAGTAACCCACAGAAGAAATCCACAGTCTACCTCCAGGGCACTATTGAGTCAGTCTGTCTTGCTAGACAGTATCTCATGGTAAATAATTTTAACTAAAGCTGCGGGGAAATACCAAACAATAATGAGGGGAGGGGTGTTCGTGTGATTGAATGGGTGCTAGGTAGGGCCCTGTGTTGACCCTCAAGCGTACACTTGGCATGACTGCTGTCCTTGCAAGCTCTTTGAGGCAATCAATCCAAGTCTGGGCTATACCACTTGGGCTATACCACCTGGGCTATACAGGTGGGTCCTCCCATGATGCAATACTCTTCTGTGCAATGCTACCCGTGAAAAGTGTTAGCATGTTGAGGAGATGACCCCAAAAGCTAAGATTGTACATTGAGGGAAGTTTTGTCAAATCAAATCAAATTTATTAATCCGGTCAACTGACCAATCACATGTCTACACATTATAATTTCCAGACTCAATAGTTTTGCACCGCAGAATCACAGACTGCCCGTACAAATAAAGGTATAAGATCAATAAAACCAACCCCTGGTTAAAATTATCACCTTAAAATTGATAAAATTGTAAAATATTCTAACTATCATTCTCTAATAAAATGCTGTGTATTTTAATAGCAACAGTGCAGAACGTGGCAGTTTGGCATGTAAGCTGAAAATCTTCTCCTAATACGAGCTTCTTTGCCAAAAGCTCAACTGACTCTTCATGGAATTTACCAAGCAGGGGGAAAATAAGCTTTGATCTAGCTGTGGTAGAATGGGCAACATATCAGTGCATGTTCGATGATTTCAATGTCCCCTGTCCCACATGGACAAAACTTCTCTGATCTAGGGATCTTCTTATATTTCCCTTCTAAAACAACTGATGGTAAGGCCTGGTATCTGGCAAGGGTAAAGGCCTTCCTATAATTAATAGGCTCAAGATGAGAAAAATAAGCCACAGGTGAGACTAAGTATCTAGACTTATCAGGTACTAGGAAAAATGGTGATTTTCCAAGGTCTGTCTAGAGTTCAATGTCTTCCACCCTTTGCTTCAGGAAACTTGATGCTCAGTCTATGCCCATGGCTAACAGGGTAGGTGGAGAAAGGCCCAGGTAGGCCATTTTATTAAGGACCGTCTTTAGCCATGTTGACTGGAACTTATCCTGTAGAAGCAGGGGTAGTAGTCGGGAGGTTTTATCTATGAAGTACTAGTTGGTCATTTGACCCCAGACACAGGTTTACGATCTCATCTTATTAGGAGCATTTGGTGGTATGTGTTTCCATGTCTCATTCACCCACTTCTTCTTAGGTGGATGTATAAAACTTCTAAAGTGTATACATTTGTCCAGGTGATGGGTGTGATCCAATGAGTGTTAAGTTCTTCTAAGTACCATTCATTCCTATGGGAGAATTTAATCTTTCCCATTAAAATCAATGGGACTGAAAAGTGCGGTTTTAACTAACTGGGGAAGACACTGGCAAACCACCCCGCAAACAAAGTCTGCCTTGGAAACGTCGGGATGTGGCATCACCCCATGGGTCAGGAATGACCCGGTGCTTGCACAGGGGACCTTTACCTTTTTAAATCTGAAGCAAATATTTTTTTAAAAAACATTAGGTTTTCAAGTCCCAGCACAAATTTTGCAAAAATCTGCTTATTTCAGCCCCTAATGTTGGAATGAGCAAGCAAAATCTTTAAAATATCTTCTGAGGCTTTTGTTTTTTAAGCAGAACCACGAATGTTGGGATTTGAGGCTTATGATTCTTATAGCCATTATTTCCGTTCTTATAGCCCCAAAAACTTTGGACTTGTGTCACAGTAATTTGTAATGTGTGCCTTTTGATAGTAACTAACATGGCCATTCTTTCTTTCAATGCTGCAGGGAAGTGTACATATAGTGGGATGGTAAGACATGGTTCCATTTTATCTATATACTCTGTGATTACTAAAAATCTCCCTTATAGCATTCAGTGTGGAGGAAGAAATTAATCTAGAACCATGGTCTTTAATACTGTTCCATGATAAAATGGGACACAGTAAGTTTCTTTTTAGAGATGTAGAAAAAATAAAATAAATTTGCTTGCAGTGCCAAGGATCTTACATTCCTTAAATATACTGAACAATAACAAGCAGATTGAGGCCTAGCACAGTTTCACAGGTGATACTAAGCCCTGCTTAAGTCTTGAGTATGTCTAATGGTGGTTAAAGTGTAATAGAGGAGAGCGAATTTAAAATTTGAGGTGCATCATAACCCATCGATTTTGTTTTCGTTCATATCGTAAGCACAGGAAATAATGGAAGTATTTTCACTGGTATTGTAACAAACATGCTAAACTTTATAGATCCCACCAAAAAATAATCACTGATGGAAGTATTTCTGTCAGCAGAATGTGACTTTCTCTCCTCCCGCTACCTGCTGTAGCCCAAAAATTCCTCCCAAATTTCTGTTTCTCGGGGATGCGGGACCTCCAGAAACTGCACAAAGAGAGGAAGTTGGAGGTCCGCAATGGGAGGATCTCCGCCTGCAGGCAGCGCGGAGCGGTTCAAAGCCCCCGCCGGCGGGGACTGCAGGGAAGAGTGCGGGGGCTGGGTGGTGGGGGTTCAAAGCCCCCGCCGCCCAGCTGAGCCATTGTCAGGCTTCTGCAAATACATGGCGTTTCTGGCAATAGAACTCGAATCCAGGCAGAGCAGTGATTCAAAGATTTATTCCGAAAGTCAGTGATTTCAGTAAGGAGGCAAACAAGGCTGGAATACATTACTGGGGTGGAGAGGATACATATATAGGACAGATACAATAGGGTTATGGGAACAAAGAGACAATGTAGTCGTTTCCTGCCGGTAACGACTTAAGTAAAACTTAAACAGAAACCATTAAGAGCAATCAGTGGGGGAGATGGCCGAGCTCCCGGCTTTGTGTGCGGGACCCGATATCAGATGGAAGATTTACCCGGGCGGGTCCCAATACAAATGTAAATCCCTGGCCGGAGTTCGTGTGCAAAACGGGGGGGGGGAGGAGTGCACGGAGAACCCCATCTTGTTTGTGGGGAAACCATCTTGTTTGGGACCGGAGCTGTCAGAAGCCCTATCTGACAGCCGTGCATGCCAGCAGAGAGGGCTATGCCTGCCGACTCCAGCACGCGTGCCGTAGGTTCGCCAACACGGGTCTATGAGCTGAACCTTGGGTTTACAAACGAACCATGGCTGTGATGTATATCTGACAGATGCCAAAGAGTCATTCCTGGTGTCACAAGACACACATGAAGAAATCACCATGCAGAGCAGTGGGCTCCAGTATAGAGGAGGAAGGGAGTAAAGTTGCTCCTTGCCCCTGTTTTCCATCAGAGTTGTGTTGATGCAAGAGAGAGGAAGGTCAATGTTGGGTCACAGGGTTTCCCTGCAGCCTTTCAGTGATGAAAGGATAGGTCTTCATTCCTCACTTAGCCCTGTCTTTTGCTTTCGAAGCAAACACCAAAAGGATATTTGGGGTGAAGCCCACACAGAGATCATACATTCTCTATTCCTGGGGAAACAGAGGGCAGGGGGACCCGGAGTTATTGAGCAAAAGATGAGCTAAGGTCACTTTTTCCTCAGCCAATCCAGATCTCCAATCCTCCATTCCCAAGGCTGAAATCCAGATTTAGTTTCCCCATGCAGAAACCAGGATTATAAATCAGGCTAACCTGCACTCGTATCACAGGTAACCATTGCTAGTTTTTCACTGGGATTTCTCTGCTGGAGAAGGGGAAGGGGGGGCAAGCCGAGCAGCAAGCGTATTCATGCCCATCCCAACTTAATGCACCTGTTCAAGTAGTGTCTGGATGTATATTCAGATATCTCTCAACCATCAAGGTTATTGGTATTCATTACAAAGAAGTGGTGCAAATGGAAGAAAAACTGGTTCACACCTCCCAGTCTTATTTGCAGGATTTCTGTTCACTTGTAATTTTGTAATGCAAGAAATGAGAGGGACTCACATCCATTTTAGTATAGACACACCAAGCTGTTGAGATTTCCCAAAGCTGTCATTGTTGGCAGTCTAGGTCCAAGTTGTAGGTTCCTCACTTGTGTGCAATATATGGAAGAGGAAATCAATAAAATGTTTTCTACTGATGGCAAACTTCAGTTTACACATTGCTGTGCAGGTATTTTAGGTTGATGTTTTACAGGCTAGTTTTTTAAAACTGGATTTTGCAATGAATCTTTCAGGGTTGCCTTCCTCTTGTGTTGATGTTCGATATGAAGGAAGAAATTGATGTAGAACCACACTTTATAACTCAACTAATGGAACAGCTGGATGTCTTCATTAGTATTAAGCCAAAGCCAAAGCAACCAAGCAAGGTTGGTCAGAAGTCTGTCTTTTCTCGGGGAGATTCGTTTTCACTCTGTAGCCCTGAAATATACCAACTCTTGTGTATATAATGAGAACATTTTGCTTTTTATTCACAGTACTTTGTGTTTGCTGCTTCAGCAGAGTAATTGTAATACCAATTTGTATTTCTAAGGGATGGATCTAGTTTGAATTTTTGAGAATTATACTTTTCACTAATTCAGAAGTTCTGTGCCAGCCCACCCTTTGCTTCTGACACAATCAGGCAACTAAGTCATACCAAGGTAAAAGAGGGCAGTATTCCTGTGGTCCTCTCTTGATCCCTAACTATGAGTTATCGTATCTTCAGTCGGTCACAGTGATATTACTGCCAGTCTGTGTGAGTCTGGGTGTTGCCCTCAAGGTCCTTCTCTCACATCCCTGTCTGGACAGCCTTAGAATCCCTGGCTTGAGCCAGACTCAGAAGGGGTACAGACCTTGGAGACAATGTTTCCCCAGTCTTACAGCCCAGGACTTCTGCCTCTCGTTCTCTCTGGGTCAGGCTTCAGTCCACTCTTCTCCCCAGCATGGCTCATTCTGCTGCCTTTTATCCCTCTCTTCTCCAATCCCAGCCCCCACCCCTTTCTCCCAGTTGCTTCCCTTTTCCCTCGTGCCTCTGTTAACCCATGGTTGTCGGAGCCTTGGTCTGCCTCTGCCTGTCCTCCCAGGGCTACTTGTGAACCATCTTCCCTGGCTCTGCTGGCTTTCCCTCATTCCCTCCACCTGGGACCTTGCCTCCCAAGTGTAGGCCTTCATCAGCTTCTCCTCCCTGCTTGGCAGCCAGTGCTTTTGCAAGGCTGCTGGCCTTGGGAAGAAGAGTGGGCAGGGCCAGTGCCCTCCTGGACTGTAGGGTCTGTGGGCTCCTGCTCTTGCCCCCTTGCAGGTAAGTGGGGCTGGGGGTTCCTGGGAGGGGCTGGCATGGGAAGCCAGGAAGGCCTCCATGCCTGGGCAGTCGGCTTTGAAGGCTGGGATGGACTCTGCTGCCGCAGCAGAGACTGCATCGTTGGAGTCCATTCCCGGACAGTCTGTTCCCTTTAAAAAAATCCATTGGCTCCTGAAGTGCAATTGGACATTACCACCCAAGTTCACTGTGTAATAAGAGCTTACAAGACATTTAGCATCTTTCGCAGTCCCAGATGCTTTAAAGTGTATGGTTAGAAAAATGAACCTTTAAATAAAGCCTGAGTAACTTTCCTCTCTTTTCAAAAGAATTTATAAGGCTGCAATTAGTCTTTCTCCACAACAAAGAAGCTGTTGATTTGGCTTACATTCCCTTTGACAGGTATATTTGGGTGCCCTTGCACGGAAGTGATGGGGGAGTGACTTGTGCTTCCCCTGCTATGGCAGATCTCATCCTCAGTAGCAGGGAATGCATGCGCTTCTCTCATGGGGACAAAACATACCTTGTTCTTTGGTGTGTTGGGTTTCAAAACGCCCTGTTTGAGATCTGAAAAACACAAGTCACTGCCTCTTACCATTTCAGTGCTTATGCAAAAGGTGTACATGACCGTCCATATTTAAAATGAAGCGGCTCATAGTTTGCTTGGATTCTGAGCATTTGATCCTAGCTTCCACAACTCTGCAGCTCTTGTGCCAATTGCTGTTTTAAGAGAAGGAAGATAAAAATTAACATCTTGCAGAATTTTGGAGACGTTAATAGGAATGAGAATTAAATATGGCAACATCCTATCCAGTTACAATTGGATAATATCTACTGTTATCCTGCTTTTAACTTCAATATTACCTAATTTGTATCTGGCTTTATTTGAACTGGCTGTTCTGTACTGTGGTTTCAGTCTTATCACCTGCCATGAAGCCCCCCAAAAGTCAATGTTTATTTTCTTAATATCACAGTAAAACTTTTAATAATAAAGTCTTCCAAGGAAAGTGAAAGCAGAGCCCATAATTCCTTTTTTAATGTGGTTTTAGAAATGCAAGAAACACAAATACAAAATCACAAGCAAGAAGGGGGGGTGGAACGAGCCAGATGTTTTAACAGTCCCCTAAACGATAGCAGGCATCTTTACTATACTTGGGGCTGATTTGCTCACAGCCTGCAAGTGCTGCTGGGCAATTTATTCATCTCCTGTGGCTTATAAGCTTGTATGGAAGAACCATTATTTGAGTCCTTCCTCGTGTGCCCAGAACCTGGTTTTCCCTGGTTTTCCCTCCACAACACTGATCTTCCAAAAGTATTGCAGTGGTAAGGTGAAGCAGAGCCGGTGATAACAGCACTTGAGCTCTTTTTGTATGCTTTTAGTTCAAGCTAGCATGACTTTCAATATAAGCTTGGAAATGGCTCTTGTGAATTGGTACTTATCTTCCAGATGAGTGTGTGAACACCATAGTACCAGTCTCAGAGAATGAAATGTGCACTCGTATTAAGTTTACAGAATATCCACAGTCCTCCTGAAGACTTGGACCTGGAGTTTTTCTTCCCATCCTTGCCACCTAGAGGTGCGACAGGGTTGTGTGGACTTAACCCCCTCTCCTTGCAAACCATTGTTTAGAAATCAGGAACCTCCCTAGTAAAAGAGCTTCCACCCCTCTTGTTGGAGCAATCCCCTTTTCACCTTTTCCATTCTCAATGTTAACTTTGTTTCTTCCCTACACAAACCCAGTTTCTTTTAACTGTAGAATCAATAATTGGTTTACGGGGAGCCATGGTTTGTGTTGTTGTACATAGAATCATAGAGTTGGAAGAGACCACCAGGGTCATCTAGTCCAACCCCCTGCACAATACAGGAAATTCACAACTATCTCCCCCCCCCGCCCACACACACCCCCAGTGCGCAGAAGATGGCCAAGATGCCTTTCCTCTCATCATCTGCCTAAGGTCACAGAATCAGCATTGCTGACAAATGGCCATCTAACCTCTTCTTAAAAACCTCCAGGGAAGGAGAGCTTACCACCTCTCGAGGAAGCCTGTTCCACTGAGGAACCGCTTTAACTGTTAGAAAATTCTTCCTAATGTCTAGACGGAAACTGTTTTGATTTAATTTCAACCCATTGGTTCTGGTCCGACCTTCTGGGGCAACAGAAACAACTCAGCACCATCCTCTCTATGACAGCCCTTCAAGTACTTGAAGATGGTTATCATATCCCCTTTTAGTCTTCTCTTCAGGCTAAACATACCCAGCTCCTTCAACCTTTCCTCATAGGACTTGGTCTCCAGACCCCTCACCATCCTTGTTGCCCTCCTCTGGACACATGCAGCATGAAACCATGGTTAACTAAAAGGAAGAATACAGCGGCAAATAAAAATTCATGAGTCTGCTTTTAGGCAGCCAACATTGCATGTATGTTGTGTTGGAGTCATGCACAGTTGGGGCAAGGTATCAGTTGGTATGGGATATGGAATTTGGAAGTCCTTCAACATGGAAACAGGATCATTAGTAGCATGCATTTGTGAGATTCCACCATCTTCCCAAGATGCAAGAAAAACGGTGCATCTTTTTGAGCATCTGTAGAGCATCTTGTTGGCTAATTTTGCTTTATGAATGAGGAACAGATAGAGAAAAGGATAATGGATGATCTTGGGTAATGGAGATGTAGAGAACAGGCCATGAAGGGAGGAGAAAGTTTGCTTGGCTATGCTCATCAAAAATTGGCCAGATATCAAATAACTGTATAATTTTAAGTAATATTTATGTAAGAAATGGATTTTTGTTTAAATGTCGATTTACTCCCCTCTTTTGAAGTCTTACAAAACATAAACTTTGATTCAATAACTTTGTATTTTATCCTGTAACTGTTAGAAGAAGCAAGCTGCATTTTAGCATTTCCGTGTCCTAAAGGTCTGATTTAAAAAAAAATCAAATGTGCTAGAGGGCATGCGTGCTTTTTTCATGCATGCCAGAGGATGTTTGATTTAAGAGTAGGCTCATAAGCAATCCCTCTTGTACTTTGTTGCCAACTGTAGCAAATTGTTTAAAATATTTATTATACTCTCATGATTGTATATTTCTTTTTTCCTTCTTTACAGTCTGTAATTGTAAAAAGTGTTGAGCGAAATGCCTTAAACATGTACGAGGCACGGAAATGTCTCCTGGGCCTTGAAAGTAGTGGAGTTGCCATAGCAACGAGCTCGTCCACAGTCTCCTGTCCTATTGGCCTCTCATGTCCTGGCTTGGATATTCTGTCGTCAGCTGGGCTAGGACTCACTGGACTCGGTACAAACCATTATACTTGTCTTCGTAATATTTTAAAACTTAGCCTAATGAGTTGCAAAAAATGAGCTATGTGCATGAGACCCAACAGGGGAAATGGAAGTAATTGTGTTCATCTTAGACATGGGAAATAAAGGGATTTAGGCATCTGTTGGTAGGTCAGCAGTGAAGATTGAAACCGTTCAAATAAAATGTGCAACAGAGAAGAACTGGATAAAATATTTGGACTTCTAATTTTTAAAAAATAGGCATGCCGAGTTTCCCAAGTAGACTCTTGATCCCACATCACAGTAGTTTAAAATTTGGGGGACAGGGAGGCAAGCCACAGCTCCCCATTTCAACCCATTGCACATGTGTACATATGAGGTACACATAAAGTTGCCTTATACTGCAATCAGACCATCAGTCCCTCAGGGTCAGTATTGTCTACTCAGAGTGGCAGCGGCTCTCCAGGGCCTTGAGTTGAGATCTTTCACATCACCTACTACCTGATCCTTTTAACTGGAGATGCCTGAGCTTGAACCTGGGGCCTTCTGCATGCTAGCCAGTGAATCTACCACATGGATACACACACACACAAACACCCAGTTCTAGTACTCGGTGGGAGGAGCCATCATTCTGGGAGCCATGGATTTTAGTGGACTACTCTTCAAGAATATTGGGTATCCTTCCATGTGGTATCAAAACAGGATAACAAAACATAAATGACTTTGAACAAATGACTTCTTGTTTAACTTTTTCTGTACTGGCATTTGTAACAGGTGTTTTTGTTTTGTTTTTTGGTGCAGGTCTCTTGGGTCCAACTGCCTTGTCTGTCAACACATCTACAACTCCGAATTCTCTCTTAAATGCCCTTAATAGTTCTGTCAGTCCTTTGCAGAGTCCCAGTTCGGGCACGCCCAGCCCAACATTATGGGCTTCTTCCATTGCCAATGCAAGTGCCACAGGCAAGTATATATGTTATCAAAAAGTAACGTTTTTGCAGTATGGATGTTTTGTTTCAGGTCCCGAAAGAGGACTCGTGTTGATCTGGAGTGTCTTCTGTTTCCTCACAGGATTCTCTGCTATTCCCCACCTGATGATACCTTCTACTGCCCAGGCCACATTAACTAGTATACTTTTGTCAGGAGTGCCGAACTATAGTCAGAACACACCTTCTCCCCCTCCTGGCTTAACCCCTGTTGATATCCATGTAAATGACATTCAAATGGAAAACAAGAAAAGCCAAACTTCTTTGAATGGCCACGTAAAGGTAAGTAAAGTGACTTTAATCTATAAGCTATCAAAATCAAGCCTTGCAAAGTTTAGATTCATTCATCAAAAACCCTTTGATTTGAGAAGTTCCACAATTAGGACAGCAGACTGCACTAGATTTTGAAAATATTTTGAGATTTTAACCTAATAATTACAAAATATGATGTAGTGTCTGGGTAAGTGGAAGGTTGGGGATAATTCCCAAGAGGTAGCCATCTTGGTCTGTGGCACCTTTAAACCTACGAAATTTATTCCAGCAGAAGTCTTTGTGTGTCAGGGCTCAGTTCATCAGATGCATTGGAGTGAGTATCTTTTAACAGTTGTTTAGGTTACAAGCAACAGTCAGCTTTGGGGAGATGTTGCAAAGAGAGGCCAGTTTGAAACTACTGTAATAGGTGGATCAGCATTAGGGCTGTTGAATTAAAAAAAATTCGGTATAGTTCGGATTCGGCTGAATTTGGCCCGTTTAGATTCGGGATATGCCGAAGTCCGAACTCCCCCGCTTCGGGTCCGTGCAATTCGGTGGGAATTCAAAGTTCGGGGAAAAAATTCGGCCGAATAAAGCCATTAAAAACACAACCGCGCCTTTCCGCAGCTCTGGGGGGGCATTTTGGGGGTAGAGGTCCCAAACTTTCAGAGGAGCTTCAAAGGACCCTTCTTGCTAGACCCCCCAAGTTTTGTTTAGATTGGGTCGGGGGGGCTGAGATATGGGCCCCGAAAGGGGTCCCCCCCCACCCTTAATGTGCATCTCTGGGCAGAGCTTGCTGCCCACGCACAAAGTTCCCAGCCCCGACAAACAGCTGATGAGAGCAAGGGGGGCAGGTGCTAAGAACTTTGCAAAGCAATACAACTGCAAAGCAACACCTTTGCAAACATGCAAAGGGCGGGGCAGGTGTGAAGAATTTTGCAAAACAATACAACTGCAAAGCAACACAAGCACGCAATGCAACAGTGCAAAGCAACACAATACAACTGCAAAGCAACACAAGCACCTTTGCAACAGTGCAAAGCAACACCTGACACCTGGGAGTTTGCAAACCATGGAAAGGGACAGAGGCAGCTAGCTATGCATAATGAGCAGGAGGGGTGGAATTTCTCCTTTTGCATTGGACTTGGGACCAGGCAGATGCATTCTTTAAGTCACCATTTGAAAACCAGTTTTGAGCAAGCATCAAAATAACCTAACTGATCTTATGAATGAGGGAAAACCTGAAGACATAAAAATGAAGCCCCCCCCCCTCAAACCAGGGAGAGAGAGACTGGAGGGGGAACACACACCCCAGGCAGAACCGGCAAAAGCCCCCTTTGGCTTCCCCCCACCCACCCACAGAAACTTCTCCCTCCCCACACACACACAGACTCTGCTTTCCCCCCCACACACACACACAGAGAGAAAAGAAAAATTACAGATTAAAGCCCCCAAAGGGGTCTTACTGTGGCTGTCTTCTGTTCCATCAGGAGCGGCTGGGAGGCTGGGTAATCCAATATGATTCCATTTGTATCCAATATGAGATCCATATGTATGCATCTCTCGAGGGTGATCCATTCATCCCAATAGGGAAAAGGGGAAAGCCCATATCTCGGGGGCCCCGACCCAATGTTTACAAAACTTGGGTGGTCTCTTATGAAGCCTTGTCTGAAGCTCCGCTGAAAGTTTGGGATTGGCACACCCAAAAATGCCCCCCCTGCAGCCACGGAAAGAGAAAAGGGGGGGAGCTGATATTTCTGCCCCCACTGAACCCATCTTTACAAAACTTGGGTGGTCTCTTAAGAAGGATTGTCTGAAGCTATGATAAAAGTTTGGGGGCTGCACCCCCAAAAAAGCGCCCCCTGCAGCCAGGAAATGGAAAAGGGGGTAGAGGAAAAAGGGGTGGAGCCCATATCTCAGGACCCCCTGACCCAATGTTTACAAAACTTGGGGGGGTCTCTTAAGAAGCCTTGTCTGATGCTCCACTGAAAGTTTGGGGTCGGCACACCCAAAAATGCGCCCCCTGCAGCCATGGAAAGAAAAGGGGGGAGCCCATATCTCGGGACCCCCTGACCCAATGTTTACAAAACTTGGGTGGTCTCTTAAGAAGGCTTGTCTGAATATCCCCTGAAAGTTTGGGGTTTGTACCCCAAAAAATGCGCCCCCTGCAGCCATGGAAAGGAGCGAATGTGCACAAGCACCTCCGCACACACACACGAAGATTTCCCTCTCTCTCTCTCTCTCTCACTGGCCGGGCCGCACATCAGCTGATTCCTCCAGTACTCAATCCTGACTGATTGGCTAGAAGAAGACCCAGCTTGGCCACCGATTGGCCGGGGGAGGAGAATGCTGCTTACTGAAGGTTATGCTGCTTACTGACGGCCGAATTTGCCGGATTTATTCGTGAACTCCCGAACTTGCTGAATTCGGCCCCCCCGGTTGCCTGCCATTTTTGAGTTTGGTTCGTCCCGAACTAAAAACCACCGAATCAAGGGAAATTCGGCTGATTTTCAGTTCGGGCCAAACCGAATCAACAGCCCTAATCAGCACCCCACTTCTAGCTGTAGAAGAGGGCAGAGAAATATAAGCACAAAAATTAATCTAGGAAGGTATAATGTGAAATAAGAGAAGCAGAATTAACTGCAAAGGGTGGAGTCTTACTGAGCTTTTAATGCCTGCAATGAGGCAGTGAGGAAATCCACTGGGGAAGAAACAGGATTGAGTCTACTTGGGTCTGTATATTTTCCATGGTGCACCACAGGCTGAGGGTAAAAAAAGATTGGATAGCTCTTACTGCAATCCTATCCAAAAAATTTAGCTATGCTGAAGCCCCTTTGAAATTTTAATAAAACAACTGCAGGTAATTTTTGTTTGTTTGTTTGCCGTTGCACAACAAGTAAGAATTATTTTAAATCCATGATCAGTAAAATTCATGTGCTTGCTCCGGTCGGCACTGTAGTGTGTGAACTAGGAAACAAAACCTATTGCAGAACTGCATAGATAAGATCAGTCTTGATTCTCGGGGGTTTCCATTTGGATTGAGGGACAAATCAAGCAAGCTGCAGTTTAAAAAAGTAAAGATAGTCTCCTGGGCAAGCACTGGGTCATTACTGACCCATGAGGTGACATCACATCATGACATTTACTAGGCAGACTATGTTTACTGGGGGGGTTGCCATTGCCTTTCCTAGTCATTTACACTTTACCCCCAGCAAGCTGGGTACTCATTTTACCAACCTCGAAAGGACGGAAGGCAGAGTAAACCTTGAGGCTACCTGAAACCAACTTCCCTCGGGATAGAACTCAGGTCGTGAGCAGAGCTTCAACTGCAGTACTGCAGCTTACCACTCTGCATCATGGGGCTCCTCCCAAGCTGCTGTTAGCCGTGACTAATTGGGAGAGTCAAAACCTGCATCACCAATAGAAGAGAGCAGATAATGTCTCCTTATAAATGAATTGCCGCAATCAACTTCGGGGGGGGGGGGGGATGAATTGCTGTATTGTATCTGCTCCTCAGTGCTGGCAGGTCTAAAGGGTAGGATGCCATACAATACATGTAGATTATTCAGTGAAATTAACTCCAGAAGTTTTAATCCAAATTTATTTACTGCCACATAGGATGTGTAGGGTAGGATGAAGCTGTCATGGTGCTCGACCATATAAACTTTCAGCCATGCCCCTTAGTGTGCGTTGTTACAGAGGTTTTGCTAGTTGAAAATAAAAAAAATGGGCTGAAGTGATACTTCACTTGGGGGTTTTTTGGTTCTTAATCAGTTGTTTCAATAATAATCTTTTTTTTTTGGCCAAGTTGATGATTTAAACATTCTTGTACTGTTTCCAGACCTCAGCTATGAAGTATACCGCTCTGTCTGCTGCATCACTTGGTGAAAATGTGTTGAGTTCAAACCACAATGATCCATCCCGGCAAACAAGTAGCCATAATGCCTCCGAACAAGTGACCGCCAAGGCGAACGCTGGAGAAGGTAGAGTAAAATATAAGCATTATGTGTTCTTAATGAAGCTTCATCTTTTCTTTTGAAGACTCACCTTTCCCTCTCAGAATATTCAGGACAAATGTTATGCTTGAACAGGGGATGAGGGAGTCTAAACTTCAGCTGAGAAAGTGGCATTCTAGAAATTAAGGATGGGCTGCCCATTTAAGACTCTCTGGTCTTGCGAAATTGAGTTAGGGACCCAAGATCAAATTGCCTGGTGCAAAGGAGTCTTAGAATGTCCATTTGCTGTTCTTTTCAATTAGATCCACAGTGAGTCTCTGCAAGGTTTCATCCTGAGCCTAGAAATGCAAGTTCTGTTCGTCTCACAATGTATGAATGATGGGAGTGTGGCCACTTCAAATAAATGTATGTTGCTGATTCCATAGGGATATATGCATGGCCTTTAAAGCCTTAAAAGGTCTTGGACCATCGTACCTTCGGGACCGTCTCTCCTGGTGTACCCCCCAAGAGCTCTACACTCTAATGGTAATAATCTGCTGGTGGTCCCCGGCCCGAAGAGTGTGCAGCTGTCCTCAGCAAGGGCCAGGGCTTTTTCAGCCCTGGCCCTAGCCTGGTGGAATAGCCTCCCTAGTGACATCAGGGCCCTGCGGGACCTTAAGGAGTTCCACAGGGCCTGTAAAATGGAATTATTCCGCCAGGCCTACAACTGAGGGCAGCCATAAGTTTATTCATCGTTGCTGACCCCCCCCCCATTGACATGTGTGGGGGTGACCTGCCAAAACCCAGTTGCATGGTGGTGTCTGAGTTGTTTTAAGGCCACTTGGTTTATGGTTTTAATATGATATTTTAATGTATTGTTTTTATGGTTTTATATATCTTGAAGGTTGTTACCCACCCTGAGCCCAGCCTTGGCGGGCTATAAATCCGAAAAATAAAAATGGCTGTAGATCCTTTTTTATCTTGAGAGTTAAAAAAAAGATCTAACTAACATGGCCCCTAATTCGACATGAGAAAAGGTGAATTCTTGAGACTGCGTGTAAATTATACAAATAAGTATGTTTGTGTTTAGGATTCTGCATAGTTCTGCTATTTCTGGCAAAGTGCATTACTTGATGATGACTAGATGCACCCCCAGTCTCTTTCTGTCATCTCATTTAGTCAGACATGCCTATTTTAAGAGCCTTAAGCGCTGCCAGCTTCCTTTCCTGTAATGAAAGCTCTGCTCTGGTATTTTACTTTTTGCCAGTGTGATTACAGCATGCGCGATCACCCTGATCGTAGGTAGAACATTTATTCATTTGTTAACAGTTTACCTAAGCTTCATGGCTTCAGTATTGTAAAAAGGACTAGTAACCTCTATTAGTGGTAAGATTTCCCTTAGGTGTTGACACACACACACACACACACACACACACACACACACACACACATGAATGACTTATTTTTCATTGTTCTTTGCAGGTTGCAATGACGCTTTTGTGGAAGTGGGCATGCCAAGAAGTCCTTCGCATTCTGCAAATGCCAGTGATCTGAAGCAAATGATGAGTTCCTCCAAGCCACCCTGTGCCAAGAGGCAGACCGTAGAGTTGCTGCAAGGCACCAAAAACTCGCACTTACAGTATGTTGCATTCATAAGTATAAGACCACAGGAAGTACAGTGGGGACATTGTTGCCCTCTTGAGTGATATGAGCTGCTCAGTCGTTAATGATCCTCAAACTTTCATCCTCATGTTCCATACATGGGCCCAGGCCTGGTTCCAGGTTTTGGGGGACCCTGGCTTGCCACCAGGCCCTCTGCTCGCACATCCTTTCCTGCCCACCAACCTGCTCGCCAGCTCTGCATGGGGTGAAATGGCTATATTTGTGATAACCCCTCAATGACGTACACCTAGCTGAAATGCTGTTTTCCTGCTTGAGGGTAGTATGTGTGTCATGGTGCTTAACACTTATGTGGCACTCTGTGCTCAAAGTTGTTCATGTACATTATTATTGTTGTTAATATTTGGTTATTTATAGTCTGCTTTTCTCACAGAGACGTAAGGCGAATTATAAAGTGTAAATCAAGTACAGTCAACAGGTTGGGATACCTAATGAGCAACACAATAGGGTCTGGACTACAGAAATCTGAAAACAAACAGAAATCTCAAATGTTATCTGGTAATCCTATCAACCCCTGTAAGGTGTAAGCAGAGAGCCAGTGTGGTGTAGTGGTTAAGAGTGGTGGACTCTAATCTGTAGAACCGGGTTTGATTCCCCACTCCTCCACATGAGTGGTGGACTCTAATCTGGTGAACCGGGTTGGTTTCCCCACTTCCATGCAAGAAGCCATCTGGGTGACCTTGGGTTAGTCACAGTCCTCTTAGAGCTCTCTCAGCCCCACCTACCTCACAGGGTGTCTGTTGTGGGGAGAGAAAAGGAAGGCGATTGTAAGCTGGTTTGATTCTTCCTTAAGTAGTAGAGAAAGTCAGCATATAAAAACCAACTCTTCTTCTTCAGATATCCTAATATTGCAGATGGGGATGACTAAATACACCTGCTATGAATTCATGCCTAAGGCAATGTTGGGATCAAGGACTTCCTGATTCGCTGTGTTACCCACTACATTAACTCACTAGGGGAAATATGTTTTCAAAGGAGATCTTAGTCAAGAAACCAACTGTCTCTAACCACCTCTGTGTGTAACTACAAGGCCTGGGTTTTATATTACTTCAGTCCTACGGTTGCTGCTTCCATATGGTTGCTGCTCATGTTGCTCTGGCAAAGTGTGAGCTTGGAAAACCATGTGGGGGGGGGAAGTCTATAACGTTTCCTCGTTTCTGCAACCATGTCTCTGGCACAAGGAAAGAGGCAGAAGTGGTATTGTGGGATTCAGCCGTGTCATAGGACCCTCAGAGATTATCTTTCTGTCCCATGTTAATCCCAGAATGGCATGGGAAGCAACTATATTGAAAAGGCAGCCATCTTGCTGAAGTAACCTGGGAATTCTCTTAAGGAAACTGAGATGGTTCAGTTGGCAGTGTTCAGTTTCCCTCTGCCCAGGGGCACATGGGTGAAAAAATATCACAGTACATAGTCCCATATTGTTTGAAAGGTGAGGAGGCAGCTTGTATTGGAAGATAACTTAGTTATCTCTCCTTCCAAGCCCCACAAGTAACATTGAGTCAACACAAGGGGGGGCACACAGCTTCTTGTGTACCACAGGTTACACATGGGTGGGGTTTGCCTTCCCCTTCTGACCCTGTTTCGATATACTCTGAGACCTGGGGAGGGCCTGGTGTCTTTTCCAAAATAAACTTAATTTGAACCACTGCTCTAGTAGTATATCCATTCCATGCTTTGGGTGTTATGTACCGCTATTGCTAATCTTCTGTCAGCCTACTATGTAACATCTGCATAAAACCTCTGGGAGAGATCATCTGACTCATCGTCTTATGCATCCAACTCAGTCTCTCTTTTTCAACTAATACTGGGTGATGTGGAACTTGTGAACAGGAGTCTTGAGTCAGCAGTGGGCTGGATAAGGGCCATTCAACTGAAACTGAATCCAGACAAGACTGAAGGTGCTCTTGATGGTCGGTTTGTGTGTTCCATGAGGTGGTGTGAAGCCGTTTTAGATCTGTAGGCCTGTGTTCCACCACAGAGTTTTGAAGACTTGAGTGCACTTCTCAAAAAGGGGGCCTGGACTTCTTCCGAATCTTCCCTCCCTCCACATCCTACTGACCACTGTGACATTTTCTTCCTGGGAAGTTGGTGAATCCTCAGGAACTGTAGGGTCTGCTGTGGGAGCAGAAAACTGGCGAAGAGCATGTTCCATCTTAATATGTAAGGATACAAACTCCATGAGTGGATGCAGGCTGCCATCTTGTTATCCTGCCCTTCCTCCTGTGAGTGCAGGGTGGCATACAGAGGTCTTCTTTCTCCATTGTATCTTCACACAACAATAAGAACATAAGAAAAGCCACACTGGATCAGACCAAGGCCCATCCAGTCCAGCAGTCTGTTCACACAGTGGCCAACCAGGTGCTTCCAGGAAGCCCACAAACAAGATGACTGCAGCAGCTTTGTCCTGCCTGTGTTTCATAGCACCTAATATAATAGGCCTGCTCCTCTGATCCTGGAGAGAATATGTATGCATCATGACTAGTAGCCATTTTGACTAGTAGCCATGGATAGTCCTATTCTCCATGTACACATCCACTCCCCTCTTAAAGCCTTCCAGATTGGCAGCCATCACCACATCCTGGGGCAGGGAGTTCCACAATTTAACAATCCTGTCAGGATGGACTGAGAGAAGCAACTGGCTTACGGACTCCCTGTCCTTGCCTGACACAGCACCCTGCTTGCTGAAACTGGGCTGTGCTCTCACCTGACACCCATGTGCGCCTCTTGGGGTTGCTATTTATTAGCCCTTTCCTTGGAGGCTCATGAACTCCAGGGCATAAAGGAAACTTCCAGCTTCAGGTGATGACCCCTCATAGGGTATAGTCTTTCCACAGCTCTTCATGCTTATCTTACCATGCATGCAAGGCTGTTGCAATGCATTGGAATATGGGGCCGCTTCGAAGAATATTCAGAAATTGGTTCTTGTAGGTTATCCAGGCTGTGTAACCGTGGTCTTGGTATTTTCTTTCCTGACGTTTCGCCAGCAGCTGTGGCAGGCATCTTCAGAGGAGTAACACTGAAGGACATTGTCTCTCAGTGTCAAGTGTGTAGGAAGAGTAATATATAGTCAGAAAGGGGTTGGGTTGAGCTGAATCATTGTCCTGCAAAAAGGATCAAAGGTAATGTTCTAATCATTGTCCTTTGGTGACTTACAGGACAATGATTAGCACATTACCTTTGATACTTTTTGCAGGACAATGATTCAGCTCAACCCAACCCTTTCTGACTATATATTACTCTTCCTACACACTTGACACTGAGAGACACTGTCCTTCAGTGTTACTCCTCTGAAGATGCCTGCCACAGCTGCTGGCGAAACGTCAGGAAAGAAAATACCAAGACCACGGTTACACAGCCTGGATAACCTACAAGAACCAATGAACTCTGACCATGAAAGCCTTCGACAATATTTTAATATTCAGAAATTTGGTGAGTCTAGGATACAGAAGCCAAAATAGCATCAGATTTGGATACCTGAAGGACTGCTTGCTCCCACGTAAACCTTCCAGTGCATTGGAGGTTGCTGCTGCAATTGCATCTCCTCCTGCCTTCTGATGTTAGGCTGGTGGCAACTGGAGTTGTGGTCTTCTCTGTGATAGTGTCTTATTTCTGGAATTCCCACCTTCTCCAGGAAGTTCAAGTAGTACCAGATTTACCAAGGCTTAGTCTGAAATCTTTGTATTCTCCTAAGCATAGGTAGCTAAGCTTTATAAAGTTCCGCTTGCTTTTCTTTCCTGATGATGCACATTTGTTTTATTTTTATATTGTCTTTGTCTTTGTAATTTATTGCAGCCGTTCCGAGCACTTAAAAAAATGCAAAGAAGTCTCTGTTTGCAAAAAGAGACTAAGCTCTCCTTGCTTCTTACAATTGTACTTTGAGGAACAACCAATGATATTTAGATTTTTCTCGTGTGTATTTATTTATCCAAGGAAGGAAATGCTGATTGTTGGAGAATGAACCCAACTCTGTCTATTCTTTGATCTGAATTTACTGGAAGTGAACGCATGCAATTGTGGTGGCCATGGACACCAAAGCAAAACATTAGCAGATTGCCTGCTATGTCATCTGTTTAAAAAGCGAGCTTAAACTCTGGAGGAATATGTTCTGAAGGATTGATAGCCCACTTCCTAAAGATATCCGTCTTGCCCTTAAATTCTGTTTTCGTTTAGCTTAGCAATATATATATATTTAATTTTTACAGCACTGCAGAGAGGTTACTGTCAGACCCTGAACTGAGTGCTTCGGAGGGCCCTGTGGCAGATAAAAAAGCCCCTGGAAGCGAGCGAGCAGCTGAGAGAGCTGCAGCTGCCCAGCAGAATTCAGAAAGGGCACGTCTTGCTCCACGGTCGTCGTACGCGAATATGCAGGTACTGGGCATGGATTCAGCCAGCCATTCGTTCCTACAGTGGCCTGTAAACCAGGGGTGGCTTTACAGGCAGCTCTCAGAGCAATTTAATCTGGTCCCAGCTGCCAATTTCAGTTGGCTTACAGTTTCTCTTGTGAAGGGAAGAAAATGGTTTCCCCAAAGGTGGGGGGAAATCCACACTTGAAATGTAATATTCAGGGGGGGTTGCGTTTATCGTATCTCACCTATGCTTGTTCTGAAACCACTAGGTAATTCCATTGTGGTTCCAGCTCTTGACCAACTTGTGTGTATCTGTGTGGAATGTGCATGAGTCAGTTTTGTGTGACAAAATTCTCTTCTGGCTGCCAAACCCACTGTCTGGGGAAGAAGGTGGCCTCCAAGAATTCAGATGTTAGCTATTCCTATTATAAACTTATGGACGGCAACAAGTGCCTGGCTAGAAACATCTGGTAACAGTGACTGACTTGATGTTCTGTGACTTTGGGCCCTCCTCCCTGTAGAAATTATTCACTTCTCAGGCATTTGCAAATATAACTAATGAAAACCAAAGGACAAGTTGGCGAGAAGCTACGTCTCAGGGGCACAACGACATGCACTGTTAAGATCTGTGGCATGTGAAGGCCTGGGGGGAAAGTTAGAATATTGCCCTCCCACATCACTCTCACCTAATTGTGGGGAATACTCCTGTACAAATGGTACCTGTGGCCATTTCAGTGATTGAGAGGCCAGAAGCCGGCCTATAGAAGGAGGAACCGGGGCCAAGGAATCAATCAGTCTTCAGTCACCATCTTAAAAGAGTCACGGCTGTTTGACAGAGTTTCATATACTTTAGTGAATGCAAATTCCCCATCCTCCTTAAGAACATGGTAGAAAGGTGTGTACCACCAAGCTTTTCCAAGGGGCGAAAGGACATCATAAAGGTGCTGAATGAAGGGCCGGTGAAGACAAGCAGGAGAAAAGTGGAAAATCTTTTCCTGGCCTGGTCCCATTTCAGGATGCAGGGGGGGGATAATGAGCTGCATCACAGACAGGACAGGAGGGCCTGAAGTGGGATGGACCAGGCGAAACTTTAGCACAGTTCTGTTGCTTGGACAAACAGCTTGAACATGCAGAAAGAAGGAAAGTGGGAAACATTGCTTGTTACCATGTGCACATTCTCTTCACCATTGAGGTGTTTATCACTCGGGCCTGACTTGTGCTCTTTTCCCCATGTTCAGCACAGATACAGCAGAGAGCAGAAAGGGTTTTACCGTAAGCAGTCTGCTGTTTCATAACAGTGACGTAAAAAATGGGGTGGTCCAGAAATAAGCAATAAAACTGTGACCTAGCACAACAGCCCTCCTTTAAAATATACCCAGAGTCATACAGGTGCCACCAATGTTAGCTCTGTATGATTTTGCTTTAGGACATGTTTACATAACTCACAGGCGACTCTCCTCTGAAGAGGGTGGGTGTTAACTTGCAAGCTATATAGGCACGGTATAAAGCAAAGCTCAGCAGGGAGAATTTTTTCAGTATTCAACATGGGAGGAACCGCAGAGTCAGTGGCACTGTAGTGTATGTGCGTAAAGAAGATCAAAGTTTGGGGCATTGCTGTACGAGTGGAAACTGTCATCTAAAATATAAATAGTTTGGGGGGGAAAGATTGTGTTTGAAAATTTTGGATCGTGGTTATTGCTAAACCTTTACTCCAAGGTATTTACTGCCCTAATTAGCTAGCTTTAAATGAAAGTTTAAAGTATATCAGAAGTTCATTGGCCTGCTGGCACATTGTTGTTCCGTGCCTAGCCCTCCTCCTAGACAAATTCATGGACTGCTTTCAAAATCTTTGTGGCTTGGAAAGCAGAGTTACTGGCATGACATTTAGCTGGAGCTGTGATTAAGCTGCCTTCTGTGTGTTTTCATTTTTAGGCATTTGACTATGAACAGAAGAAGCTATTAGCAACCAAAGGTATGTGGAACAACTCTGACTGGTAGCCTATATCTGTTTGTTAATGGTGCAGTGAAAAAGGGTTTCTGCCTCTGGGCCTCCCACCATCACTCCCCCCCCCCCCCCCGAGATTTGGCTCGGTTGGTTGCTGAAATGGAGAAACTTTATCTTGGGACAATGAGTTTTGCAATCCCAACTTGTATGTGTGTAAAAACCCTGGGTCTGTTGCTATGTTTTATATAACAAGAGAATGCTGTAAACCTGAAACATCTTAGCGTCAGGGGTCGCTCAGTTGGCCCGTGATGGGGCAGGTGTTTAGAATAGACAATCTGCTGGTTCCTTTTGAATTCTAGTGCTTTGTTTTGGCCACTTTGTTTTCAAAAGGCAAAGTCGTAGTGCTTCCACGTAGGTGCTTCCACGTATAAGTGCTTAAAACTTCTACCTGCTTTTTATGACTGGTTGGGAAGCCAGTTCAGAAGTCCCTTGCCAGGCACCCTGAGTGCACTGAGGCTGTGCCTTAAGTTCATACATCCCACGCCTCAGAGCATAAGAGTTGAAGTGGGTGCATAATATGCATATATCCATGCATGTGGGGGAACTTTCCCTGGCACACAGAAGAAAACCTCCAGAAATTAGAGAAACTGGCATCATATAGCATCGGTGCCAAATTCTCACACCACACGTACGGCATCCCCAGCTGAAGTGTGAACTGGCTTTTGGTAAAATGCAGATCTTTTGGACCCCTTTTTCAGAGGGTTGGGATGGAGAAGGCAAAAATTGAGAGCGAACTATAGATTTATAAGGGCACCTAATGTAGTATATTGGCTAGCCGCTAGGATGAGGTTCGTTTTATCCAAAAGCTTACAGAATTAAGGCTTACTAATAAACATTTTTTTTTTGGGGGGGGGGTCTTTTCTCAAGCTATGTTGAAGAAGCCAGTTGTCACAGAGGTGAGGACACCAACCAACACCTGGAGTGGCCTTGGCTTCTCCAAATCTATGCCAGCTGAAACAATCAAGGAACTAAGACGAGCTAACCATGTATCGTACAAGCCATCTATGACGATAACTTATGAGGTATGTTGAACCGTTGGCGGTGGTTTCTTTAGAAGGTAAAATGTGCACGCAAAGGGATGGATCCATTAATCTTGCACAGGTACAGATATGGGAAGAGGAGAGGTTGCAGAGGTCAAGGGAACAGGTCCTACTGGAGCAGAAGGGATCCCTCTTGAAACGAAATATGTTTCAGCATGGGAAATTGTAGTGAGGAACAGGAACTAGGCAAATTCACCTCTTCCTGCCTCTTCCCATACCAGTAGTTTTGCCTGCTTCCTTATTCCTCACTTAGCCTCTTGTACTGCAAGTGTTTACAAGGGTCTCCTGGTTTTTGGCAAATGATTTTTCAGGGGGCAAAGGTGGAGAAGACCCACTTCCGCAGGCTCCTTCTGCTTGCCCATCCATAGGATAAAACACAAGGTCTTTCAGGGTATTAAGATACAGGAAAGCTCATGTTTACCTTACCCATCATTAACTGGTGGGGTCCGCCTTAATATTAATGGGTATTAAAAATGTGTTTGAGGGATGCAGAATCTGGGCATTGTACAATAGAAACAATGTGCAAGAACTAGAAAGGATGAGTATGGCTGTGGTGGACCAATCCCAAACTGCTTCTAGCCAATTCCTGTGGCCTGTCTGTGGCTCAGTGGTAGAGCATCTGCTTGGCATACAAAAGGTCCTAGGTTCAGTCTCCAGTTGAAAAGACCAGGCAGTAGGTTATGTGAAAGACCTCAGCCTGAGACCCTGGAGAGCTGCCGACAGTCTGAGTAGACAGTACTGACTTTGACGGACTGATGGTCTGATTCAGTGTAAGGCTGCTTCATGCGTGTTCCATTTTTTTGGCACAGATAGTCGGGCATGGTCATGATTCCCCATAATGGCAAGCCATGGGTTGGTGCCATAGGGGGAATCCTCTGGCCTATGTAATCTCTCTCCTTCCTGCCCCTTCCCTCAGCTGCATCCGGCAAATTAAGTGTTTTTGCTTTTGTAGCAAACCAAAATTTTGTCCAGATGGGAAACAGTGGCTTCTTCTCTGTCCTCCAAGGCATGGAAGTGTGAGCCCAATGTCTTTGCAGGATTGTTGTTGGAACAATATGGTTTGCTGGCATAGGTCTGTCAGAGATGAACCTCGCAAAGAAACAGAAGACCACCTTTGTAGCATCTGTATATGTAGTAGTGAAAAGGCTGAAGGCCTTGTGATTTCTGAATTGGAGGAACGAGGGTGGAATGATTCTCTCTGCTGGCAACTGCCCTTGGTAGGGAGATGCTTCATACAATTGGGAGGACTTGCATGGAATACAAATCTTACTCTGTCCTTCATTAATGTGTACGGGGAAATGTTCGGTGATGTGAGTCATAGTATACTAAGAGTCCCAATCTGAGATAAGGTAAGGTTTACTTACTAAATTCAACTGTAGTTTTCAAAACAGCTTATCTCGCTTTAAGAAATAATGAACAGTCTCACCTCAATTTATTCATTTATTCATTCCCCCTTACTGGGTGAATATTTTAAACCTTCCTCCGGATGAGACGTCTTTAATGTTCTAAGAACCAAGAAAGGCTTCTCTGTCTCTGATGTTAAGATAGCAACTGTTTGGACGGGGCGGGGGGGGGGGTCTCCAGTCCCCCCTCCTTCCAGGACAAAGAGGTCTTCACTGTCCTAAGTGTTATGCTAACAATCTTCTCTCCCCACTCCTCCCACAATGTGTGCTGTGAAGGAATGTCATTCCACGTTTCTTGCCCTGTCTGACTTTCACCCGGGATACCACAATCCTGTTTGTGTTTCCTAATTTCTTCCACCTCCTGCTGTGGCTCATTGGCCCTGACACAGTGGTGTTTTGGGTGTGTGGTGCTGAGGAGAACTAGGAATATTCTTTCAGGACTCTGCTTGGCTTTTGTGGTCAGAATAATGTACGCTGTGCTCTTCCGGCAGCCTCTCTCCCTTTAGCATTGCAGAATTCTCTTCACCTAGTGAAGGAACAATTCCTGCCCATATACCAGGTATCCCATGCATTTACTCAAACTAAGACCATCTGGCTTTGCTGCCATTTGGCTGGGGGAGGGTTTATTCCTCTGTGGAGGCCACAGGACAAAGTACAAAGACCATTGGTAGGAGGGTGCCTTACTCTTGTTTAGTTCAAACCTTGGCGAAAGCCGTGTACTCCCATAGATTCCTTCTCTCTTGCCAGGTCGTCACAATATTGCATTAAATGGGATGTAAACCATCTGCACATCTTTGAACGAGTTGCAAGTGATAAAACAAAGTGTTTTCCCCCCCCTTAGGAACAAGTTTAGATACGGAGTTCCGTGTGTTTTCTATTATCTTCCAGCCATTTTATTCTTGCTTCCTTTTTTCCCCTTTTGGCTGCAGTTTATTAGGAGACTAAAATGTTTTCTGTGTCTGAGTCATTTGGCTGTAGCCCAGAAACAAACCACAGCTCTCGGCTTCTTTGCTCTGTAAACGATTTCTTCAGAGACTCCAGTGCTTATTGTTTATGCTGAGCTTTAGGCCATGTGGGGAAAATAATTCTTTACAAAAACACCATGGGTCCCTTTGTTTTTCTACATGTTTTGGGCGGTTTTCCGAGCTCCCATTGGCCTTAGAAAGCACTCCTGTCATGGTACCTTGCATCATTTTCCAGAATGATAAGCCAAGGCTTACCAGTAAGCCGAGAGGAGTTTGTGGGTTGGGTCGCCAGGCTGCTGATGGGGCGGAGGGTGGCAAAAGAAACTGTTACTGGAGAATTGATTCACTTCCAAGTCAGTGTTAAGACTGACCAGACAAAAAGCTCTGTGACGTTGGTAGGACCTTCCCTCCCTCCCTCTTTTTTTTAAAAAGTATTGCAGAAAGTAACACAGTGTCATACAGGTTTAGTTTTGCAGTGGCCAGACATGTGTGTTTTATTCAAAGCTGTGTCTTTTTATTTTGGGGTGAGGCAGTCTCTTACTTATGGAAATTAATCTTTACACGATGCTCGCTGGAGACATTCTTTGACACTGTTTGTTTGCTCCACGTTTTATTTTCCAGTATTATGAGTGCAAACCTTATTGTCTGTGAAATGCCATTTGTAGAAGCCTTTAACCGTATGCTCCAGCCATTGTTAAGCAAAAGACAAAAACAAAATCTGACCGATGCTTGGTTCCTTTAGGTCTTTTCTCCATATGTATTATGCGGGGCTTTATTTTTGCATAGGGACCATCTTGAATTATGTGGCGATGCCAAAAGAAAATGCGCACCCTCTTTCTGGGGACTGAGCACCCCATCTTTTCCAGTGTGCTTCCAGATTATCTAACATTCTTAACTATACCAACCTTTCAGAGACTTTTCTTCTTGGCCAGACATAGTGCCTTACCCCTCAATGAATTCTTTGGCAGATTCTTAGATAGCCCAATCAAACAGAGAGTCTGCCTGTGTGGAAAGGCAAAGACAGAAACACTTAACCCCTTTTCTGTTCAGTTGTGGTTTATATTCCTCTATAAGATCTTCTTTTATTTCTCCTTTGATTTCACACTTTCCTGTATGTTCACATGATTATCATCTAATTTATCTGCTTTCTGGTAAAGATAAGGCTGTTACTCTGTCCGCCAAAAGTTACGACCAAGTTACGCCTAAATGCTCATATGCATGCAGGCGCTCTTTTTGCACTGGAACTGGAGCTGGCTTTATTTTTGCCTGTCTTGGGGAAACTGGGGCTGGGGTAGAGAGTTCTGTTCTTCAGCATTGATTAGCACACATTATCCTTCAGAGGACCTGTTTGTAAAGCAGGAATGGTCTGTTGAATATCTCTATTCAGGACGTGTGTGTATTGGGACTTGATTTGGTTACTGAGGGCTTCATCCTAAACTCCTTTATTTGTGTGTCTGTGTGCGTGGGTCCTTACCCCCCCCCCTTTAGTAGTCTTTGAGTACATCTGCACTGTTTGATAACTGTTTCATGGCCTCTTATTTCCTGGGCAGCGGCTGCTCCTTGGTACTCTGTGCCTTCCCTGGCCTTCGTCACTCTCTGCCCTTTCTGCCACTTTACTGAGCCGGCTGGGGTAGCCAGTGCAGTTTTGTTAATGACCGTCTGTGATATCATCAGCAAAACCATGAGGGTAATGTGAGGAAGCTGGGACAGCTGAAGACAAAGAATGCCAGTCAGGGGAACATGAGGGCCAAAACAGCATCCAAACAATATAATGGTGACTCTTCCAGTAATTGGTGTGGATGCACTCAACATGCTGAGCAGAAGCAGATATCAAAGCTCATGCATATTTGTTGCAGGACTGGTTTACTGTGCTCTGCAGAAATAAATGAGGCAGTGGCTGGCCACTGAACACGTAAGAGAGTATCCAACTTCAGCTTTATTTTGTCTTTAACTGCCTATGGAGAGCAGGGAGAAGGATTATTGCTTAGCCTTCTCCTTTAAGACTACACACATAACTTAAAGAAGTGTTGAGACATGTATCTGGAAGCGTGGTTATCCCGAAGGAGGTCCCCCATCCTGCATGTTGTTTTTTGTGAGGCCTCCACTGACCTATATGAAAGCATGCTTTGAAACACATGCGTGAAGCTGCCTTATACTGAATGAGACCATTGGTCCATCAAGAACTGTCTACTCCGACTGACAACAGCTCTCCAGGGTCTCTGGTGGAGGCCTTTTATATCATCTCCTACCTGATCGTTTTAGCTGGAGATACCTGGGATTGAACCTGGGACCTTCTGTGTGCCAAGCGGATGCTCTACCACTAAGCCCCTCCTGCAACAAGGCTCATTACTGGTTGGTTTGTGTTACTTTATCAAACCATGGTTATAGCATCTTTGCCTCTCAGTTTTTATGCCACCTTTTTTTTTCCTTCTGGACTTTCTTACAGGGTTCATCAATGTCTCTCTCACGGTCCAACAGCCGAGAGCACTTGGGGAATGGTAGTGACTCTGATAACTGGAGGGATCATAATGGCATTGGTCCTGCAGCACCCAGCAATTTTGTCTCATCCATTGGCAGCCCTAAACGGAAACAAAACAAATCAAGTAATGACTTATTAAAGCTTCTCTTTAAAAAAAAAATGGGGTGTGACTAAAGTAATGGTAAAGATAAGTCTGTTACTCTGTACAACATTACTCCATAATGTTGGATTAGATCAAATTTTGTTCCAAGCCTAGAAACGCAAAATTAGCTTTATGAAAGATGCTGTGTTGAGTACTACGACAGAGCAGAATGTTAGAATCGCAAAGCTGCTGCTGAAAATGCAAGCGGTGTGTTGAGTTCCCTTTCTGTCACAATGTGACAGTTTCCTTTATGAAGGATAGGTCTGTCAAGAGCTGTCAGCCACAATGGCTGAGTGGGGTCTCCATGTTTGGAAACAATATACCACTGGGGATAGTACCATTGGGGAGGCTTTGTTGCTCCTCCTTGTGGGCTTTCTGGGGTACCTGGTTGGCAACTCTAGGAAACGGGATGCTGGACCAGATGAACCATTGTTCTCATGCTCAGAGCTCTATGGTTTAAACGCTTGGGTGAGTGTTTCCATACCACATCTTGGGCCGCTGTTTGGTATGATATTGGAGTATATATTATGGAGGCAAGGGGAAGGGGAGAGAACTTGATACAGGGCTGCCATTTTCAGCAGCAACCGTGGTTTTCTAGTATTTAGTTCTTCCATTAATGGTATTAGTATTTGAATGTTTTAGTAGTGCTTTCAGTCTATTGTGAATATTGGCTCAGTACAGACGCAATGCAAAATCATGGTTTGTTTTTTAACTGAAACTAGGATTTGGCTCGCAAACTATCATTCAGCAAATGAACCGTCAATTGTGCAGCAAATGTTGGTTTTGAGACCCATCACTCCAGGCTAGGCATCTCCGTAACCGAGGGGAGTGCAGTGATTGGGTATGGGGACAGTGGCAGGGAATAAGTCAGGCAGAACATGTTCAAGCATCATGCATAAGGGTAGCCAACTCTTAACTGTGATGAATGGACCAGCTTCAAACCATGGTTTCAGATACTGGACTGGCAGACCATAAACTAAACCCTGTAATTGGAGTGTGTTGGATGATCCCACCAATATGATTAAATGGCGGTTTTGTATTATGCCAGAACTGATAGCAAACCGCTTTGTGCAGAGAATAAACGAAAGCTGCTTCTCAAGGTGGCTTGTGCACCATTAAAGTTTTTCAATGGGCTGTTTCTTTAAAGTGAAGTGCAAACTGATTGGAAACTCAAAAGGTCCTTCTTCTCTGAAATTCCAGCTGAACATTATCTCAGCAGCAGCAATTACATGGACTGCATCTCTTCGCTGACGGGAAGCAATGGCTGTAACTTGAACAGTCTATTTCAAGGATCGGACCTGCCTGAGCTTTTTAGCAAACTAGGCTTGGGCAAATACACAGACATATTCCAGCAACAAGAGGTCAGTGTCTGGAAGGAGAGGGTTTTTCTTGTTGCTCTTGTTGTTCCTGCTGCAGTTGTTCCTGCTGGATTACTTTCCCAACCAAACTGCTCAATGGCTACCATTTGCTGTGCTTCCATTGGCTGTTTTGTGAAGACCACCCATTGTGTTCCTTCAGTGTAGGAAGAGCCAGGCTTCAGACCTCAGTGTGTTCAGAACTCTGTGCTTCCCCTTAAAGCTTTATTTCCTTACTTCCTAATCATTCTGCAATGTGTGTTAACCTGCATTGCACGAATGGCTCCCTACCACATGGGTCAGTGGGCCATGGAAGATCAACATAGGAAAAGGAGTTCATGTGAATGCAATTGTGGGCAGGTTCGTGCTTAACGTTCCTGTGCTGCCTGCTTCCATGCTCAACAGAGGCAAGGTTGAGTATATACTTCAGTTCCATGAGAGCATAGATTTCCAATGTCTGAATACCAGGTTTCAATGACTCTGTACCCCTCCCATACCTTGGGGAATGAGAATAAGTTACTCAAAATAAGGAAAACCATGAAAACATGTTCAGTTTGCACTGTTTATACAGGCTACAGAATCTAGCTTCTCTTGGTTTAGAATTTGGATTGACTGGGTACAACACTTCATATTTTGCCTTAGGCAAAAGCACTTTGAGGTACAAAATCATAGAGTTGGAAGGGGCCATACAGGCCATCTAGTCCAACCCCCTGTTCAATGCATGATCAGCCTAGAGCAGAGGTTCCCAAACCTTTTGAGTAATGGAGCACTTTTCAAGAGAGAAATTTGTCACGGAGCACTAATTTTCTCCTAGTACCTATATACTAAACTGAATGACAGTAGTATTTTTCTTTCCAATCTCTTCACGGAGCACTAGGAGATGCTTCGTGGAGTACCAAGTGCTCCTTGGAGCACAGTTTGGGAACCTCTGGTCCCTGACAAGAGCTTGTCCAGCCTCTGCTTAAAGACTGCCAGTGAGGGGGAGCTCAGCACCTCCCTAGGTAGCTGATTCCACTGTCGAACAACTCTTACTGTAAAAAAACTTACCCCCTAATATCCAGCCCACAATTTAAACCCATTATTGCGAGTCCTAGCCCTTCAAATACTTAAAGAGAGAAATCATGTCCCCCCTCAACCTCCTCTTCTCCAGACTAAACATTCCCAAGTCCCTCAGCCTTTCCTCATAGGGCTTGGTCTCCAGGCCCCTGATCATCCTCATCACTCTCCTCTGCGCCTGCTCCATTCTGTCCACATCCTTGTTGACGTGAGACCTCCAGAACTTCACACAATACTCCTAGTGCATGCGTCTTCAGTCTCCCAATCTGCTCTGTGCTCTCTTGATAGGAAATGCAGTTTCTTCAGTGAGGTTATCAATACCACAATGTGAATAGCCCTGCAAAATATGCATTTAAAAACGGTTGTGGCAAAAATGCTTTTTAAGGATTAGTCTTCAATTACCGGACAGTATATTCTTTTTGACATTTGTCCCCTAGATTGATCTTCAGACGTTCCTAACTCTCACAGATCAGGATCTGAAAGAGCTTGGGATTACTACTTTTGGTGCACGAAGGAAAATGCTGCTTGCGATATCAGGTAAGCAAGCCTAGCCGTTCTTGTATATCCCTTCATTTCTCGGTCTGTCAGGGTGCTACAATAGCGATGATAATGCTTAGCGTTTATATAGTGCAGGGGTCCCCAACCTTTTTGAGCCTGCGGGCACCTTTGGAATTCTGACACAGCGTGGTGGGCGCAACCACAAAATGGCTGCTGTAGGAGGCGGAGCAAGTCACAAAATGGCTCCTGCAGCTTGCCTTCAACCACACAGTGAAGATCCTTGTGCTGCGGTGGCAGCAGCCCCCATTCAATGTTTTTTAATATCAACACAGCCAATCAAATCTCCAATGGCCAATCAGAAGCCTTGCTGGGCAGAAGCCCCTCCTGGCCCCTCCCCTTTCTAAAACCACGTGGCTGGCACCAGCAGGCACCATGGCGCCCACAGGCACGATGTTGGGAACTCCTGATATGGTACTTCAGTTCAGAACGTCCAAAGTGCATAATGTTAACCAGCTAATTCTCACCAGTCTGTGGAAAGCAGCTCCGTATTATGATAATTACCACACCCGACATGAGAACTTGAGGCTGAGAGATGGGCGCTAGAAGGTTCACAGATGAAATAACATTTGACTGGAACATCCCTGAAGCTCTCCTAGCAGCTATACTACACTGCCTCATGTTTTTCCGTTAATATTAATTTTGTCTCACCCTTCCTCCATGGAGCTCAAAGTGGTGTTTGTGATTCTCACCAGCTTTGCCTTGAGCACAACCCTATGAGGTAGGTTAGACTGAGTCAGCGTGATAGGCCAAGTGGGGGACAGTGAGTTCTATGGCCAAGTGAGGACTTGAACCTAGCTGTCATGGTCCTAGTCATACACTATAACCGCTGCAACACACTAGTGCCCTTCGATGGTTTGTGGGCCAAGGACATGTAAAAGCCTGCAGTATCAGTTCAACAAATTTAAGACAACAAATTGAGGTCTCCAACATGGTGCCCATGGGCGCCATGGTGCCTACTGACACCTTTCCTGGCACTCACCAAGTTTTTTTAGAAAGTGGGTGGGGCCAGATGGGGCTTTTGCACAGCAGGGCTTCTGATTGGCTGTGCAGATTTTTAAAAAACAGTTTTGGCAGCAGCTGTCACCACTGCACAAGGATCATCACTACATGACTGAAGGTGAGCTGTGTGTATGCAAAAGAATACTTTAAACAACCAGAAACAAGTTTGCATTGCCAAATCTCCCTTTGCCTCTCTTCGTTTGTTTAAAGAACAACACTTGTTAACTTGTTTAATTAAAATGTGTCTGTCCAGTTCCTGTTCAGCTGCTGGTTTTGTTTGTTTGTTTGTTTGTTTCACGGGAATCTCCCCCCTTTTCCCCACGCAGAACTGAATAAAAACCGAAGAAAACTGTTTGAACCCTCCAGCGCCCGTGCCTCATTCCTGGAAGGCGGCGCCAGCGGACGGCTGCCGCGTCAGTATCATTCGGACATTGCTAGTGTGAGCGGGCGCTGGTAGCAATAAAGGGAAACTCTCGCAGTCGACTGCGCAACCTGACATGGCGATCCTGTGGACAGCCATCACTGCACACCACCTTCTGCACTTTGGGGAGCCTGGGTACCGAGGACCAAAGCCTTTCTTTTTCTGCACAAATCCTTGTGCCAAAAAAAAAAAACAGAGAGAGAACAAACACTCGTTTTGTCTTTCCAAGCACCAAATGTGGATTGTTTTACTCGTTTAGATTGGACAGAATTGGCAATATAACATAGGGTTCTTTAGTATTTTATTACTTATAATAACTATATTGTATGCACTGATTTTTTTTTTTTTTTTTACTTCTTTGAACGAAGAGTGAAGGGCTGGGATACCAGAGGGGCATAGCATGCGGTTTTTAGCAAGAAGGTATTTCTGGTACTGCTTAATAATTAATTAATTGAGGTCTTTCTGCACTTTACGTATTCTGATTTCTTGTCCTGTGGAAATTTTGTTTCCCTCTAATTTCCATGGAGGGGGGGAAAAAACCAACTATTGTTTGGCACTAATCAGCCTTTGCCACGTATGTTCCCACATTAGATGAAAAATCTTTACCCATAAACGGTACTAGCAAAATCAAATTTTGATTATTTCTTCATTCCCCCCCCCCCCGCCACTCCTTAACTGTAAAGAAGTCTTCCATAATCAGATGCTTTGGTACTGAAGCCAACCCTGGTTTTTTCACTTCTGGGAAAGAAGTCTTGAAATCCTTACAGTTGCGCAAGCGCACTGTAAAAAGACGCAGTGAAAGACCAAAATGGACCTTATTGCCATCAATTTAACCCTATTTAACTGCTGCCTGTTAACGCTAAAACTGATTTTAATGGTTTTCTCAAAGCAAAGGACTATTTTTAGTATATACTGCCACTAAAGGACACTTTATTTATAGCAAACGTCTTATTTTTTAGAATCTGTACACTTAGAGTGCATCAGAGATTCAGTCAATCGACTAAAAAGTTGACGATAGAGAACGGAAGGGGATTTCATCAAACCAGAGCTCTGAGCCATCACTGTGTCTAAACAGAGCATTAATTTCATGGGACAAGACAGACCTGTTGCATTTATTTGGAGAAGGATTTTGCTTGCATGACTCTTTTTCAAGTGATAGAGTAACACGTACCCAATAGCTGAATTGACATCTGCTTTCATTGGTCAATTCAAGGATGCAATTGTCAGCTATCAGAGTTTCGAGACAAGTGGTTTTCAAAACCCTGGGTTGACTATCCCTGGAAAGAGTCCATGTTGTGCATGGGTAGAGCTAACAGTTATGTTCTATACTGTGAAAGGTCAAGAAATCTGGTTTATACTATTTCTGTCATGTTTGCAAGACGACTATGTATAAATTTATGAAGTGAAGGGGATAGCATGAAGTACCTCTCTGCGATGCAATATGTTTCCCAACACAAATTTATCAAACAAAGAAAAACATTCCCATAGCAAATATTGTGAATTAACTTGTACTGTAATGTCTTATTTATATACAATGTACAAACCCTTTAAAGTGGATGTAAACCACTCGCAACTGAAGGCATTAGACTTAAATCAATTTATCGTAGTGTTTTTTTTATATATGCAAAATCTGGTGGGGGAGATAGCTGTGACACTTTCTGCAGATAATTATTTTCTATGGTGAGGAAAAACATACACACAAAAGGGATTTTTTTTTCTAAGTGAGAGCATAGACGCAGTAGTAATCTATTATCTAGTTTTGCTAGTGGCCGTATAACAGAGCAGTTTGTTGCTGCTACTGAAACGGCTGCTGGTCTCCTTCCACAGGCCAGGTGAGCACTTGCAGGACTGTAGAGAGACTTTTTGGGTGTGTGTGAAGTCATTTGTTCAAACTGGGAACCCAATCTCAAGTCTAGAAACATAACAGGTACTTCTGCTGATGCTGTTAACGTAGAGCTCCTGATACTAAAAACACTTAAATTTCTAATCACGAGTACTCCCTTTAGTATGAGTCTGTTCGTGTGTTGTACAGTTAAGCACTTGTGTTAGCAGATCAGGACCTCTGCTTGCCCACTTAAATTATTGTTAGCAGAATGTAGCTTGGGGTTTAGTGTGGGGCCAGTTACTTAGAAGAGCTCCAGCCACTCTCTGGACTTAAATTGTCCCACCTCCCCAGTAAGTATTCTTTGCCCCCTCAGAACTGTGGATATTGAATTTTTCTTTGTTTTTGTACTTAAAATGCCATGTGTTACGACAGTATTATTCCAGAAACTGCAGTTAAACTACTGCTATCTGTGCTGAAGTAAAGAATTTCCCAGGTATAACAATAAAGATAGAACTGCACATTCTCTCACACACACTCACACACCACACTGGAAAAAATTCATTTTTTTTTCTCACTCCTTTTGATTCCACAAAAGGGAATATGGCAATGCAATAGTCTGTGTTGCCAGTCTGGTATTATGCACAAAAATATTGAAACATTAGTTTTAAATTTGTGCCTTTATAGTGACCAGTTATCTGTAAATATAGAGCAGATACAGATTGTATTTTGGGAGGGAAGGGGTCCTTTTTTAGTGATTCTTTTTTTAAAAATAAATAAATGAAAGATGGAATAAAGCATTTACGAATGGGAATTTTTGAAACTAATCAAATGTTACATGAAAGAATAAATTTATATAACCCCCTTGTTACACTGCTTATTAAATGTAGTCTTGTCGTCTTTCATTTCATGTTGTCTCACAGTGTGAAAAACTGCCCCTGAGGCAGATCAAATGAGTGTTGACAGCAGTGTTGTAATATTGCAGGCCTCTCCTGTCCCATCCTAAACAGAACTTGGCTTCAAAGAGCGTCGATCATCTTCTGGAACATGGAGGGATGTGTCTTGTGGACTGGGCTCATCCTTAGTTCTTTCCAAGATGGGTCCAAATGCTGATTTGCACTTGTCAGGGGCAGCAGCTCATGGACAACAGGAAGGGGAAGAGAAACCACTGACTGTGGGGTAGCCAGGCTGAGGAAAGGGTAGTGGTTGGGCGAGGAAACAGGAAGGAAAGAAGATCAGCAGGGTGGTTGACCGAGAAATGTCTGGGTACAGTTTCTTACTAAAGGTTTTAAAAGCTCTCAAAATGGCAACATATATATGAACATAAAAAGTTAACAAAAAGTGCAAGAGTGAAGACTATGAAGCATTATGTAATCTGAAAACCACAGGGAAAAAGCAAGAAAGGCACCCCTTTCCTTGACAACAACAGTCTCCACAAAACTCTACACCATGCAAGTGTACTTTCCCTGCTCACTGCCACCAACCCCAGGTCGGAATGACAGGTACATTTTCACAAGGCTTACTCTTTGTGAAGATTCCAGCTTTCATCACACACAATGTGTGCAGGATAAAAATGATACTACCTTGCAAGCAATTCTAATGACCAGCAGCTGCTTACTAGGAAAGGAAACCCTGCCATGAGGAAATATAATCTGTTTGACTCCGGGAATAAAAGATTTGGATCCTTCCAATTCGCTTGTAGACCTTCAACAAATTTAATACCCGGTACTTACTTTATTGAGAAGAAAATGTATAGGCTGCCTCTACAGAGACGTGCTTGAGGCAGTGAGCAAAGTTAAAACATAACAAAATAATAAAAAGCATAAAAATTACGAAACTGTTGAAAACCTACCCATTAAAACAAAGTCTGAAAGCAGTCTTGTAAATTCAGATTACTAGTTAGAAAGACTTATATAAAGAACATCCACAAAGTTTTGTTTATATGTTGGGTTAAGGAGGATTTGAAAGTGGAGTAAGTAGCAAAAAGTTGATAAAACTCAAAAAAGGAAAGAGCTGAGAGACAAGAATGAAGATCCTGGGCTTTGAAAGTGCAAATTCCTACAAAGTTGATAATGTTCTGAGAAGAACACAAAGGGAAAGTCACATGGAAGTTCCTGAAAAGGTTTTTAAAAAGCTGCAGTTCTGAGCTTTATCAGTGCAAAGGAAAGACTAGAAAGGAAGTGGAGGTGGGGGTCCCCAAGAGAGCGGTAGATAGTATAGAAACAAAAAAGGAAAATTTGGTTGTAAATGTACCCAAGAATAGGGGACACACAATGGATATTGAAGATCGAGCCAAATCAGGAACAAAGCACAGGAATGAGTGGTAGCTGGGGCAAGAGAACCAAACTCAGGTATGTGTTAGAAGGAATAAGTAGTGAAATAATATTCTTCAGTGTCCGCTGGGTAAATCCTTGCATCATTGGAAATTGCTATTCAGAGGCCCTGAAGGCCTCGATGCGGACTTCTTACCTAGCTCAGGTGCCAACAATCGTTCACCATGAGGGATGCATTTGGGGGCCAGGTGTTGCATCCACTGCTGAGGGAAGGTGGTGGTTTTGATTGCCTGACTTTTTTAAAGTTTAGGAGTACAGACGTTCTCGATTTACACAGGTTGAGAACTGAACAAAGCACTCTTGCCAGTTATATCTGGTCCTGCTGTATGCGAGGAGCCCCCCCACTGACTGTCCAAGTAGCCATACAAGCCTCCAAGTTCCTTTCCCCCCTTTCAAGCCAATTGAGAAGATATGTCATAGGAAATTAACTCCATATAAGATGGAGCTATAAAGTTGAAAGTGCTTAGATGGATCTTCTTCAATTGAATTTGATTAATGTCTCCAGATTCTTCATTAAATAGGTGTTAGCCATAGAAGACAAATACTTATGGTAGAGAACAACAGGTGGTTCCAAGATACAGATCTCGCTCTGCTCAAACAATACCAGCCAGCTGGCTTCCCATCGGCTAATCCAAAGGTGACAATTGACTGTGATATTGAATACCCTTCATACTTAAGCGGTCTTCTCGAGAATTAGTTGCTGACCAGAGAGCTGGGAGTAGAGCAGTTCCTGCAAACCAGAAAGGTAAAAATCGTACACGCCGTGTATGCTTTTAAGCTCTAAATTCTTTATTTCAATGAATATGGAAACAGTCAGATAATTGCTTGTAGATTCTCTTGAAAGCAGCAGCTACTCTGGGGGAATTGTGCATGCATTCCTCTGAATTCTGTCTAATTTTTATACCTCAGCCTTTATTTGGTTGATTTATACCCTTTATGTTCAATGGACACCCACGGTGACTAGCAATTTGTAAAGTAGCCCTTACAAATTGAAACCTTCAGTCCTGGGCCCACAGACCCCAAGTATGTACCATACAGTAGTTGTGCCAAAACCTTTGCCTGATACAACTTTAGGGCAGCCGGGATATATGGAATGGAAATTTTTTATTATAGCATGGGCTGAGCTCTCAGCACAATCAGCAATGTAGTCATAATGGGCCAAGTTTGATCCTGAGGCCTGTATTAGCACTCCCAGATATTTAAAGGAGTTTACTTGCTGGGTGTCATTTCCGTCTAATTTCCATTTCCTAATTTTTGGGCGCTTCCCAAAAGACATTATTTTAGTTTTAGGGTAGTTAATTTGGAGATGCTGGGTTTGACAGTATTTGGAGAATCTGTTTCGTGCTCTCCTCTGACCTACCGGGGTTCTAGACAGCAACACTGTATCGTCTGCATATAACAGCACTGGAATATGTCGGTGGGCCAGTTTCGGGGGATGAAAGTTTTTATCATTCAGATAATCCGCCTTATCATTTATATAATAGATAAACAGCAAAGGGGCTAAAAGACAGCCCTGTCTGACTCCTTTTTTTGTCCTAATTGGGTCTGTGAGATGACCTTTAGCACTGCATCTGACTCTGAATGGTCATGTATAAGGGCCAAGAGCCTTCTGTCGATATTTGTTGCTTCTAACTTTTGCCATAATTTAGGCCTTGAAACTGAGTCAAAGGCAGCTTTTAGATCAATAAAAGCTGCATGCAGGGACGCTGGACCCTTTGAAGTATATTTTTTACTTAGGTACTGCAATAGCAGGCAGTGGTCAGTTGTAGATTTACCTTCTCTAAAGCCCGCTTGTTCTGGCACTATCACATCTTCTTGCTCCAGCCAAATAAGGAATTTATCCAGTAAATGTCTGGAGTAGAGTTTACTAATGATACTTAAAAGGCTAATAGGTCTATAGTTTGCAGGATCTTTTTTGTTGCCTTTTTTAAAAATAGGAACCACTATTGCCATATTCCACTCCTTTGGGATTCAGCCTGTTTGGTCGGTGTAAGTAAATAGGGTTGCCAGAAAAGGGGCCCACCAGTCAACGTTTCCCTTTAATAATTCAGGAGGGATACCATCAGAGCCAGGTGCCTTGCCATTTTTTAACCCTCCTATGTGTGATTTTATTTCTGCTGGCGAGACAGGGGGCCATTCTCCTAACTTCCCCATATTTCCTTCCAACACACTTGATCCAGGGTCATCATATAGCCCCTGAAAAAAAGATGTCCATCTATCAGGAGCTACATTTAATTCCATAGGGGAGGGAGTCTTACCTCTGATTCCATTGCAAGGTCAAAGAAGAGTAGAGAAAGTGGACATCCTTGCCTGGTGTCTTTCTTAATATCAAAGTTCTCTTTAAGTTTTCGATTTATCAGAAGCCTAGCAAACTGGCTTGAATATATTGCCTTGAATACATGCACCCATTTTTCAAAGGGTTAAGAGCTTGGCAGTGCTCACGGAACCAGCTGTGCTGCCCAAAAAAGCAGGTTGGCACAGCAGCCAAAAGTGCTCTCTATCAGCATCCTTTTGCCAGTCAACTCTTCTCCCTTCTTGTACACAGCTGGCCTGTCCATGCAGTTGTCCATGACTGTAACAGGCTCTGTGGGGCTTCCCTTGAAAACAACCCAGAGATTGTAACTGGTTCAGACTGCAGCAATCCGATTATTGACAGGGGCTAACTGACGGGAATACATTTTGCCTATTTGAAAAACAGCTGTGTAGGAGTACAGTTTGTTTCAGAATTCAATTCAAGGTGCTGGATGTAACATTTGAAGCCTTTCATGATATAACAGCCACCTACCAGAAGGATGTGTCCTCCCGTATGTCCCTGTGCACCAACTGCAGTTCTCTGTCATGTTCTCATTGAGAAGAAAGGCTGCATGTACAGCCCAATCTTGTCAGATCGCAGAAGCTGAGCAGAGTCAGTACTTGGATGGGAGACTGCCAAGGAAGATTTTGCAGAAGAAGGCAATAGGAAACCACGCCTCTGGAAATACCTTTGCAGGGGTCACCTTTAAGTCAGTTGTGACTTGATAGCACTTACATACGCAACATGTTCTGCTGGTTCCTCTGCTTAAGGTTGCCTCTTACCCATCAAAGGCGGTTCCTTTTCAATAGTGGCTTCTACCGTGCGCAGCAGGAGGCAAGGACACCATTCCTTAGCAGTTTTTAGGGGATGCTGTAAGTCTATTTTTATTTGCTAGGGTTTTTAATAGAGTTTGATTTACAGGCATTTTTACAGGGGGTGTTATGGGCTCCAGGTGCTTTTATACATTATGAGCTACAAGTTTTATTGTATTATAGCTGATTTTAATTTAGGATTATAAGCCACTTTGAGCCACAAGAGAAAGGTATTTTAATAAACAAATGTAAAATACAACACAATGCAATGATTCTCAAGAAGACTGAGGTCGTTTTTGCATGGGTACTTACACTCATGTTCACCCCCCGCCCCTCTGTCTCGGTTGTTCCTTGGAGTTATGCATGAGTTTTCCCTCCATTAGAGATGACCTCGCTGCCAGCCCTCAAATCCCAGGACTTCCTGTTCCTCTGTTAACTCAATTCTTCTTTCTCCCCTGAGCTCAGCCTGGGTGAAATCCCCATGCATAAGGCAAAGCATGGGACACAGAAGCTTGGCTTCTCTCACAGGCAGAACTACAGCCAATCACAAAGCAGCATGTCAAGAGGCGGGCATTAAAACACTTCCTGCTCTTTCTGAGCAGAAGAAAGGCTTTTAAAAATGAGGCATGGGTTTCTGCCCCTCCGTTCCTTTCAGATAGCTCCCTTTTTTGTTTTTGTTCTTAAAATGCTTTTTTAATGCAGCAATTGGGTTTCGGGGGGGTGGAACTGTTCTCTCACTACAGCCAATTACCAATTACAAAGCAGCATTTCAAGGGGAGGGGACTTAAATGCTTCTTGATTCAAGCTTGGAGACTGCTGGTGCATAGATTCCCATCAGAAAAGTGTGGGTCCAGCGAGCAATGAACCTCAGGTAAAACTCCCATTCATAAACAACCTGAGGCTATCTTGAAGGTGGGAGCATATTCAAGACTTTGTACTACATTTCAAACATAAATCATAACTTGGCCCTTGAACCTGTTTTTAGAATGGACAGAGAAAATGCAACACATAAAGCAACGTGGTCTCTCCCCTAAAGACAGAGGTGGAGTTCAATATGTGTGGCACATCAAGAATGAACCTATTTGAACCCCGTACCTATTTTTAAGGAGCCGCTGAACCACAACGTGACACCTTCAGCATTGAGATACCAAAAGAAAATGCATTTCATGTTAGAAACCCAACTCAATCCCCTCCCTCATTGTCAAGAGGGGCTGGGTGCAAGTGAGGTTTGTTAAACACTGCGCTTTTCTTTCTGCTTCTTCCATCTGTTCATCCCCATGAGGTTGCAACAGCCTTTGGCGCCCAATGAGTAATTTTCATTATTTATGCTTAGCTGAAATAATGCCTGGAATTATTTAGCATCTCTGCCAAGGCAGCATTTTTAGGTCCTGCTAGCAAGAAGGAATTGTGAACACACACAATTCTGTTGCCCAACACGGGATGCTCTACATCACTGGGTGAATTCAGTTTATCGAACCAGAAGCAGCTTAGAGAGCAAACTCCAATTCAGCTTAACTAGGAAAAGTTTGGGAAATGGGATCACTTTAACATTACTCACGCTGTTGTAAAGAGTCGCTTCAGAGCGTCAGACCTGGAACTTGGATAGGCAAGATACACTCAGCACAACATCATGATTTCTTATAGGTATGCATCTTCAGTGGGCACAGGGGAATCTGCCTTCTACAGCTTCCCATTCATTTCAGGGAGACTGGGAAGGGAACAGAACATCAAAAGTTCTGTTGCTCAGGGAAAGACAAATAATTGCATGGTAGGATATGGCTTTTTTTAGAGTTCCTCCAAGGCAGGGGTCCCCAATGTGGTGCCTGTGGGGGCCAGGTAGGACTTTTGTCCAGCAAGGCTTCTGATTGACTGAATGGCTGTACAGTTTTTTTTTTTAAATGTTACTTTGGCAGCAGCTGCCACCACAGCAAAAGGATCTGCACTGTGTTATTGAAGTTAAGCTGTGGCAATCATTTTGTGTCTGGCTCCACCTCCTGCTGCAGCCATTTTGTGGCAACCATTTGTTCTCTTCCAAACTAATTATCTCAGGGTATGGAAAGAAATAGAAAAAGATCTGGATAGATGGTCTAGATTTAATATTTCATGATTGGGCAGAATATTGACAATAAAAATGAACATGCTTCCCAGGCTTAATTTTTTGTTTCAATTTCTTCCAATGACCCTCAATGAAATGGTGTTAAACAACTGGAAACAGAAAATCAACAAATTTGTCTGGAATGGGAAATAACCAAGAGAGATTTAAAACACTCCAAGATAAGAAGAGAGGAGGGCTTGGACTGCCGAATTTGAAATTATATTATCATGCTTCATGCCTTGTTTGGATCACGGATTGGATTAAAAAACCCAACAGACCGGATGTTGGCGTTAGAAAGAGCAGACCTACCAACTGGATTTCATAACATACTATGGACTTGCAAAGCAGCCAAGGCTCCGGTCATATCTAAACAAACAACTCAAGATTGCAGTATTAAGCCAGCTCTTCTAAAGGTTTGGAATAAATATAGAAAAAGGATAAGTCCCTCACCACGTACAATAATGTCCCCTCTGGAAGCTAACTATGAGGAATCCATCTGGAAGAGCTGCAAATATTTAACCTATCGAGACATGATAGACAAATCTGGGGAAATTAAACACATATCTGCCTTAAAAAAAGAGAACAAGGTTTTAAATTGGCTCACCTATTGAGATCAAGATTAAAAGAAGATTGTCTCAAAACTGGTACTCTGAGAACACAAACAGAATTTGAAACTATAATAGCCAAACACTCAGACCATCTACTTGGGATGATATATAAATTATTATTAAAGTATGATACAGAAATGGAACAAGTCAAGACAAATATGATTAAATGGATGCAGAATTTCAGTGAAATGATTACAATGGAGAATTGGGAATCATTATGTACCACAGAGTTGAAATTTACAGCCAGCTAGGAAATTCAAGAAAATTGGTACAAGATGTTTTATAGATGGCACCTTACACCAAATATGGTAAAGATCCATAAAACAAACAAAACGAGCCAAATGGATTGTTGGAAATGTAATGCCCAGGATGGTTCATATTATCACGTATGGTGGACACCTGTTCAAAGGTACAGTTATATTGGAGAACCAGTCACCTAGAACTTCAAAAGATGTTTCAGCATGAAATTCCCATTAGACCCTAAGAACATGCTGCTAGGCCATCAAAATTGCCTTTGCAACTAAAAGTAGTTTTGGCGAGGAAATGGAAACAACCACTTCTTCTGGATATAGAAGAATGGAAAGATAAATTGATGGAATACACTACCATGGCAAAAAGGACCAACATGATAAATACAAGCAACAATACTAACTACGAGAAGTTTTATGAAAGGTGGAAATTATTTTATAAATATGTTGAGGTTTAACATTAACAAAAATAGAATAAGAAAGTAGAGACCAATCAGTAGTAATGATATCTAACTTAAGTTCAAACTAATTTTTATGTCTTTACAAAAAATGAACACCTTAGAGACAAAGTGGAGATATTTGTTATGCTTAATAATTTCACAAGGTGATCACTTTTAGATTATATGTTAGTTTAAACATTCTTTCTCTATTCAATAATCAGAACAAATATTTGATCATAATGTAGAAAAGCAGGGCAATGTAGTCTGATTGACCTATATTTGTATGTTGGCTATTTCTATTTGTACCCCATCCCTCTTTCCTTCTGTACCCTTCTTTATAAAACAATAACATTTTTTTTAAAAGAAAAAGAAAAACGGGTGCAGGAGTCAAACTGGGGATCAGACTTGATACGCTGCGAGTTGGTCATCTGAACCAAATTTCATCGGAATCCTTCAGTCATCGTAATGTACTGCTATGGCTTCAAGACTGGGAAGACATCGATCTAAGAGCTCCAGGGCATCTGCGGAAGCATTCCACGCAGTTTTTTGACTGCTGTTGTCACTCACCCTGCCCACAGACGGAGAAGCTGGACATGTTTCCCTGTCTTTGGTCTTTTCACAACTCCTCAGTAATAGTACTAACGTTTTCCATCAGGAAATTACCATGAAAACCCATCGCTAGAGAGTGGACAATGAAGAAATGTTATTTCAGAGATACTTGGAATAATATTGAATAAGGAACCTTAAAATGTAATCAGTTTAGTTATAGGAATCTCAAACACTGGGCCTCTCTGAGCCCTCGAGGCAAGCCCTGAAAACAAAAATCTTGGAAGCTCTTTGCTACTTCACAGTCTCGGTAAATGTAGGATCTCTCCTTCTCACAGCCTGTATACCTCACAGCTAAATCCGGGCAGGAGGATATCAGATTACCTAAATAACATAAAAGTTATGTTATCTATGAAGTTCTTGTAGCTTGGTATTACTATAGAATACTAAAAATGGCAAACTGAGGAGAAGCTTGGTGCATCTGGTATACATAAAATCCTGGGCCTTGGATGCAAGGGTTGAATCGTGGCCCTCCTTTATGGAAATTGGCTGCACATTTTCCAGTTTTTGTTTAATAATTTCTTCATCATATCCTGTCTCCGACCTTTGAATGTTAGAGGCCCGGAACAGCTTTTGGAACCACACGTAGCTTTGTGGACTTTGTAGTTACACAAACACAGCGGTGCCTGGTCTTTATTTAAAGTGATGAATGTGGAAGATTTCCAAATCTGTAAGAACCAGAAAAAGGAACATTTACAGGACAAAGTTGTATTAACGTGAGGGCAGCGGAAACCAAGTAATTCTAGAATGGAAGTGAGGCGATAAGGGCTGGGGTGGTTTTCTCTGCTGGGTAAATGTGGAGTTTACTTTTATCTGTGGAGTTTACTTTTATTTTATTCACCTCAGCAAGAGCTGAAGTGTTCAGAATCCAGGATTACTCTACCTCAGGGGACAAAGGATACCATAGTCTTAAGGTCTTTCACTGTGTGTAAGTGAAACTCTGCAACTGGAGAAGAGTAGTGGTCTTCTCCCAAGCTTCTTCCCGCACCAACTGGTTCAAAACCAGACTTGGCTCTCTTCCTTCACAATGTACACTTTAAGGGAAGGCTCATGGCTCAGTTGTAGAGCATCTGCTTTACATGCAGAGGGGTGGGGTTGCCAGCCTCTGGGTGAGGCCTGGAGATCTCCCAGAATTATAACTGATCTCTGTGGACTCTATGGCATTATGCCCTGCTGAGGCCCTTCCCCAAACCTCATCCTTCCCAGGTCCCACCTCTGAATCTCCAGGGATATCCCAACCTGGAGTTGGGAATCCTAAGAAAGGCCCTGGCAACTCCAGTTAAAAGGATCTGATAATGGTATGAAAGACTTCTACCTGAGACCCTGGGGAGTTGCTGCTAATCAAAGAAGACAAGACTCATCTTGGGAGACCAATGGTCTACCTAGGTATGAAGTTGCTTGCTGTGCTTTCACTCTGGTCAGCAGTTCACCTTACAGGAGAGGATCTAGGATGTACTAAAACATCCCCTATTCCCTTATAGCCCTCTAATCAGATTTCCCTATTTTCTTCCTTTTTGAAATAGGGCTCCACTAAAATCAACAGATCAATCAGCATTTGGCTTGAGTCATAATGAAGAAGATACAGATTTAGAATAAAGGGACCATCTTGAACTATGTGGTGATGCCAAAAGGAAATGTGCACCCTCTTTCTGGGGACAGAACACCTCATTCGACAATATTTTAGAACACCTCATCTTTTCCATTGTTCCCAGATTATCTAGAATTCTTAACCATTCCAACCTTTTGAAGACTTTTCTTCTTGGCCAGACATAATGCCTTACCACTCAACGAATTATTTGGCAGATTCTTAGATAGTCCAATCGAATAGAGAGTCTGCCCATGTGGAAAGGCAAAGACAGAAACACCCATTTTTTACCCAGTTGTGATTTATATTCTTCTATAAGATCTTCTTTTATTATTCCATTAATTTCACACTTTCCTGTATGTTCTCACGACTATCATTTAATCTATCTTCTGTCTGATAAAGATAAGGCTGTTACTCTATCTGTAGTATATTATTGAATATCAGCTTCGAAGATATGCCAAAAGTTATAATCGTTACACCTAAATGCTCATTTGCATACAGGCGCTCATTTTGCACTGGAGCTGGAAAGTGTAGAAAAGAAAAAATAACAAAAACCTCCCATCCTCTTAATCTTTTCCTATCACTTGCCATAGGTTATGATAAGCATTACTCGGGGGGGGGGGGGGGAGAGAGAGAAACACTTGTCTGTGTGAAGAACAGCTGCATAAAAACCCTTGTGAGGAATAATTGGGAGGATTTCTTCCAATGAAAAAGATACACACTGTATAAATAAAAGCCTGCATGAGTGGAAGAGAGAGTTCTAGCATTAAATAACGTGTGTGTTTGTGGTTCTAAAGCAGCTGGCTTCAAGTGCCTTTTTTGAGCCTTGACAACACATGTGCTGAATCTTCGCTACCATGAGCTGCAGGAGCATTTTTCAATAAAATGCTGCTCCACTTGTAATACAATTGAACATCACCCCCAAACAAAAACAAAACCTTTACATTTGCTAAGTTTCTGTATTCTGGAACATCAATAGCATAGCAGTCCTACAGGAACTAAAAATGGTCACAATGCTACTTGGTTTCTGCACTCCCCAGTTCACACAAATCCTTAGCATCTGAAAGCTGACATGACGGTAAACACTGAGCTGTCTAAGCCTGAGAGCAGGACTGCCGCTTGCAGGCAACAGCAGATGGCAGACTGTTTCCATGGGAGTGTCTGTGAGAGCAAAGTGGAGATTCTTCCACTCCTGCTGTGGCAGCAGATGGAAGCATTGGCCAGAAAGGAGGCCACGACACTGTAATGGTATGTATTGCAGGGGGCTGCAAGTTGGCACGTGCATCTTTAATAAGCAGCAAGCAGGGTAGACCAGAACACATCCCCAAGAGCATAGTAGGCCAAGAGCTAGGAAAAGTAGCCAATCTGATGTCCATTCATTCAAATGCAAGTCTCCCCTATGCCCCATTGTCAAATAATTGTGCATTCATCTGCAGCCCAAGGCACTCTGTGATGTAAGTCGCTGGGGAAAAAGTGAAACAACTCTGCTATGGGTGGAGTGTGAGGACTGGATAGGCATTCAAAGACTTGTGTTCCCATTTGGTGTAGCCTTGCGAGGGATGCCAGCCTCCAGGTGGGAGCTGGGGATCCCCTGGAATTACAGCTCATCTCCAGGCTACAGAGATCAGTTCTCCTGGAGAAAATGGATGCTTTGGAGGGTGGACTCTATGGCATTGTACCCCACTGAGGTCCCTCTCCTCCAGAGGCTCCATCCTTTCCCAACCAGGATCTGGCAACCCTATCACCCCCACCATTCCCCGCTGGTGGCCAGGTTGGTGGCAACCCTAGGTCATGCAGGCATGCAACATTCTTGTCCTGCTGATGTTGTCTAATGCTGCAGCCTCTTCAATATTCAAGCTGAGTTGTGTTACCTGACTGGGCCTCCCGCACATGTCTTTTAATAGTTGTGTGAGAGAAATTCAGCAAGTACAAATACCTGCTGGTGAGGAATCAAAGGAGTTTGAAAATTCTCCCTGTACATAAAAACATCTTACGCATGGAAGTCAGTATGTTAAAGAGAAAGGCCTTGTTGGCTATGACAAACTAACTTTTACCATGCAATCCTGAGTGGAGGGGTGGTTCCGAGGCAGCTGGAGGCTGCAGAGCTGCACCCCGCCTCCAGAGCAGCTGGCTGCCAGGGCAGCAAGCAGGGAAAAAGTTTTTTATTTTTTTTAAAAAGTAAGCCCTGTTTTTTTTTTTTTTAAAATTAACTCCACAGGGCTGCACCATGAATTTTGCAGGCGTATCAGGGCACCCCCCCCCCCAGGAAAAAAACCCCAGGATGCTGGTGTGGAGAGATATGCCGAGGGAATGCCAGAGAGAGGCTGCACTGGCATCCGGGAGCCACGCTGCCGACGCAGCCCAAAGAGGCTAACGTAAGTCACCCTACACTGGCGTCCGTGCCGGTTTGCACGGCACAAGTGGTACGGATGCCAGCATGGGGTCATGCCAGCTCCTATGGGCATTCAATGACCCCCCCCCCTTTAGGAATGGGCTGTAAATGTGAAATGACTCAATAGAGGAAAGGGACAGGTATTCAGTTGCCAAGCGGATTCTGGACCCCTGAGATTTTTGCTGATCGTAGTGCTCAGTTCTACAGAATTTCTCTTGAATAAACAGTTCCATCTTCACATTACAGGCAACCCATCATCTAAACTTGTCTAAATAATGCAGTTTACATTGCTGAAGCACCTTGTTCAGTGAAGGTTACAGATGGTAAACTTGGTTTTATCAAGTTATTAACACAATGTTTCTGTGTCTGGGTCACAGCTGGAGTAGCAAATAATGCCTTCTGGTTTTTTTTTAAAAAAAAAGAAAAATCACTGAACCTCCAGAGGAACACCTTACCAGGAAGAATCTAGCTGGAATCTTCAGAAAAACTAGGAACCAGATGAATTTTGTAAGTGTATGAGAAGTGTTCCATAAAATAACTTTCTCCAAATCCAGCTGCAATACTATCGGGGGGGGGGGGGACCTGTTGACATTGTGGCCACCGTCCTTCAGAGTGGCTATTTCCAAAATTATTTTCTGAGTGTGACCAGAATGGATTTCTGTATTGGTTCTCGTAGGTTATCCGGGCTGTGTAACCGTGGTCTTGGTATTTTCTTTCCTGACGTTTCACCAGCAGCTGTGGCCGGCATCTTCAGAGGAGTAACACTCCAAGACCACGGTTACACAGCCCGGATAACCTACGAGAACCAATGAACTCTGACCGTGAAAGCCTTCGACAATATTTTGGATTTCTGTATGTTTACACCATGTGTAGAATACAGAGTTCAGCATGTATTGGGATTCTCATCCCTGCATGATAAATTTCATCCCGCAAAATTTCCTCTTGTGCCTGGAGTGGGGATTAATCTGGAGGGAAGGGAGAGATGGTTGACACAGACACACTGGACTGGGAGAAAATCACATCACGCCTATATTGATCACAGGTTCCTCAGGTCTTGGCACAGCAGAGGCTGGGAACATAAGAAAGGCCCTGCTGGATCAGACCAAGGCCCATCAAGTCCAGCAATCTGTTCACACAGTGGCCAACCAGGTGCCTTTAGGAAGCCACAAACAAGACAAGTGCAGCACCTGACCACTAACCCCCCAACTGACCTGTTAGTGAGGGTAACCAAGGAAAGAGGACTGTTTTTTATTTATTTATTATTATTGCTGCACATGGCAGAAGCCGCTGTTCCTGCCCATTACCAGCCTCTTGAGAGAGGGGTCAACATCCCAGCTCCAGAAGTGGCTGGCCAGTACCGGCCCCAAAATTTCCTCTTGTGCCTGGAGTGGGGATTAATCTGGAGGGAAGGGAGAGATGGTTGACACAGACACACTGGACTGGGAGAAAATCACATCATGCCTATATTGATCACAGGTTCCTCAGGTCTTGGCACAGCAGAGGCTGGGAACATAAGAACATAAGAAAGGCCCTGCTGGATCAGACCCAGGCCCATCAAGTCCAGCAGTCTGTTCACACAGTGGCCAACCAGGTGCCTCTAGGAAGCCACTAACAAGACGACTGCAGCAGCACCATCCTGCTGCTGCACTGGGTGCGGTTAACATCCCGACCACTGTGACCAACCCCCCAACTGACCTGTTAGTGAGGGTAACCAAGGAAAGAGGACTGTTTTTTATTTATTTATTATTATTGCTGCACATGGCAGAAGCCGCTGTTCCTGCCCATTACCAGCCTCTTGAGAGAGTGGTCAACATGCCAGCTCCAGAAGTGGCTGGCCGGTACAGGGCCCAAAGACCTCCTTCAAGGGACCACCTCTTCAGGGCTATGTGGGGAGCCTGTCCTGTCTTGTTCCCCAACCGGTGCCTCAATGCGAGCAGCTAGTTGTGACAGTTATAAATTAACAGTACAATTTCACATACATAAAACGTACCCTGGGAAGGTGAAAACTTCAATGAAAAACAGTGAAGTCACTCCCAAAGCTTTTTTTTTTATTGCAGGTTTGTGGATTGCTTGAAAACACACTGAGGACGTCTTGTTGTCAGTTATAAGAATTGTTCATTTATATGATGAATTTTTAGGCAGGGGGAGGCAATTTCTCTGCAAGTGCGTTCTTAAAACATGAACCTGAGGTGACAAACTAATGTTGCATTTCACGTGGGTGTGCCTTGATTCCTTCATGGGGGATCAGCTCACGCATAGAAGCATGGCCAAGAAATATCTCTTCAAATGGTAGCATTTAAACTGATCTGCAAAACAAACATTTAGGTTAAAAGCAGGGATGTGGAGATCATCAGATCCCAGAAGCTAAGAAGGGTCGGTACATGGAATGGAGACCACCAAGGAAGACTCTGCAGAGAAAGACAATGGCAAACCACCTCTGCTTCTCACTTGCCTTGAAAGCCCTTTGCTAGGGTCGCCAAAAGTCAGCTTTGACTTGACCGCACTTTACACACACACAGGTTAAAAACAATTACAGAAACACTAGGTGCTTATTCTTTAAAAAAAATGAAATATACGAAAAATGTATCATCTCTCTTGTTCACTCTTTTTTTTATATATATAGAACATGGAAAGTGAAGAGTGAAACCAAAGTTTAGTAAGTTTCTCCTGCAGTGCTTGCTTTCCAATCCATTAAAAACAGAACAAACTGGGAATTTTACCACTTGTTAAACATTGCGTTTAGAAATAAAGAATTCCATTTTCAATGAATGGATGAGTGGATATTGAGGGAGTGCAAAACCCTCCTGAGTTCTGCTTCGCAACCATATTGCCCAATGCCTCTTGAGAATGCTAGGAAAGCTTTTTTTATCACCAGTCCCTCTTGAACAGAAGCCAAAATCTGAGAAATGAAAGCAGGCAAGAGAATCTCTACTCTGGAATGCCCCCCAAGAGACCGTTATATTCTGGAGGTTGAAGACCTCTGGGAAGCCTGAACAATTTGCCCTGCTGCTTCTTCAGACAAATCTTCAGGTAAGAGCCCCTGTTGCTCAGTCTCTAAGCACAAGGGTGGAGCTGTGCTGGATCTTGGTGCAATAGTGACCGCTCTGACTGAGAAGATCTTTCTAGATTGGAAGAGTCCAGGAGGTCCTAATAAGGATGTCCTTATTTGGTCCTACTTTGGCCATTGTACAATTTTACATCAAATGTATGAGTTTCATGTATTTATTGGCTGTGAATGACTCGCCTATGATATATAGGCCTTATGTTTTTAACTTTACTGTGCACCATATTAAAATTTATATATTTGTAATTTTAGTATTTTCTAGCTCAGCCTTTTCGGTTTGGAGTTAACTTCTTTACTACATACTAGCATTGCTCTTCCACAGACCACATTCATTTTAATGGCCCTTGCACAGGAGAACTTCTGAGAATACGGTCCTAGTAAGTGCAAGCAGAGCAACATTCAGGCAAACAAACTTTTAGACCTCCCCCATCCTGCCACAGTCTTGGGGGCTTCCTGAAATAATGTCCCTGGGGTCAGTGGACCCCTAGGAATGGCATGGGGGTAAAGTGGGAGTCTGCAACAGCAAGGGGGAATCTTGCTCCATCTTCTCATCTGCCAGAAACACCTTCTGCCATCAGAAAACATAGATTAGGGTCTAAACTTGGGTGCCCTAGTATCCATGATTACCTTACCATTTTCCTGCACCACCAGAAATAACAGGTGACTTACTTTTCTTGCTCATCTCTGGGGGTGGGGAATTATGAATGACTCATACAAGGTTTGTGTAACTTGTGATCCACCAATGTGAGCACCAAGCATGAGTTATTGTCCTCCAGGTGCTTCACAGTCCCAGGCAGGCAGGATATGGGCCTGGTTGCACTATTCCCTGGTCACGAATTGCCCATGCTTGACACATGCCATCATTATCTGACCCTTCCATATTTGCATGTAGCAACATCCCTTTTAAAGACACAAGGTGGGGGAAACCCCTCAACAGAGTACATTCATGTTAGATATCACAGCCTATTAAGCACATTTAGGAGCCCCGTGGCGCAGAGTGTTAAGCTGCAGTACTGCAGTCAAAAGCTCTGCTTACGACCTGAGTTCGATCCCGCCGGAAGTCAGTTTCAGGTAGCCGGCTCGAGGTCGACTCAGCCTTCCATCCTTCCAAGGTCAGTGAAATGAGTACCCAGCTTGCTGGGGGTAACGGGAAGATGACTGGGGAAGGCACTGGCAAACCACCCCGCAAAACAAAGTCTGCCTTGGAAACGTCGGGGTGTGACGTCACCCCATGGGTCAGGAATGACCTGGTGCTTGCACAGGGGACCTTTACCTTTTTAAGCACATAACTTGGAGTATTGTTGATTTAAAAAAAAAATTCTGTGTGACCTGATTCTTTCATTCACACTATGAAAAAATCCAGTTAATGACTGTATGTGCCCCCTAAAAATATAAACCAGGAATTTTAAAAACTCCATGCTCAGCATTTTCCTGGGGAATTTAATAACCTTCCAAATGTTGTTCAAAAGGATTGCACAACGGCATGCCGGCACATCTGCAGTGTAATTTTTGCCAGTTCTCTTCCCACGCAAGTTTAGTCTCTAAGGTATTTGAGCTTGTTGAATGCAGGGCAGTTAATGCACTGTAGGAATATGAAACGAATGTCTGAGGCCATTACTCTGCACTATGAAGTGCATGTGAATGTTTAACACAGAGAGCTGAAAAATACATTGAATATATATTTATCTATTACCGGGTGCCTTTTGATCATCTGTTTTCTTTGTTAATTGGTTTTTCAAAGCAAGGAAGATTTTAAAAGGCAGAGATAATGATTTATATTCAACGATTGCTTTACAATGTGAAATATCTGATGAATATTTGTAGATGCACATGCTTTGTTATTCCACTCCTGAATGAACAGTTGCTAGTTTGCTTTAGATTGGAGAGATGAACACAGGGAAGGAACTAAAGTAGACAGAAATGGAACCAAAGTGGCATGCCTATGCATCTTGTTTTTCCATTATTCTCTGGTGAGCATCTTTCTCGTTGTCCAATATTTGGCATGTAAGATTCCTGCGGCTGATACACTTGAGTACTTTTTGATAGCTCCTGTGTATGGTTTCCATAACAGAAATTTCAAAGGCTCTACATTTAATAAGCACTCCGGTAATTCAGTAAACCATTCTGCCAATGTCAAACCAATATTTTTTAGCAATTGGGCCAGTCCACCATAATAAAACACTCCTCTCTAATATTTCTAATATAAAGGACTATAAATGCCATTTTATTTCAACTGGCTGTTCTCGGGTAATAGAAACCATTGTGAGATATTTTTACCTTGTGGCCAAGGGAGAGTTTGCCATATTTCTTTTCTTGCAGATTATACTCTGAAAGTCTTAGGAAATTTTTATTTACTGAATTGGTAAAAAATAAAAAAGAGTCCAGTCAATCAGACAAAAAATTGTTTAGCCAAAGTCTATCATGTGATGTTGAGTGTCTCATGGTAGGACCCAGAGTTTCATCAGGGTTTGGTTATGAAGTAATGAAGAAACATGGTTTGTTTTAACTACAATTTCTGAAAATCACTAAAGTCTCAGTTTTCCTCAACAAATGGTTTCATCCCCTTTGCTCTCTCGGTTAAGGGTGTCTACAGCCAGGAAGAACAGCACCAGGGAGAAAGCCCAGATTAAGCCCCAATGTCTGCATTCATTCATGCATCACATGAAACCACGGGTGGCCCTATCCACCAGGCAGCCCAAAGGCCAGAGTACGGCAGGGCACCAGGGGACGCCTTGTGGTGCACTGGCCCCAGAATGGCCAGCCAGTGGTTTGGGGGGTGCCAACCCAGGCCAGCTAACCATCTGGCAACTCAGTGAGTACCTGGGCCATAGACAGGTAGCTGAAGGCACGCTGGGCTAGTTGGCTGGAAAGAGGTGATCCTGGGCTGGTTTAGGGCATGGAAAAAAAAACTTGGGCTGGCCCAAGTGAGGTCAATAAACCAACTTCAAACCATGGTTTTAGAACCTGGTTTGATGTATCCTAATTAACCCAAGTGTGTGGAGTGAACAAAATCAGCCTCTTGCATGAGTGGAACTCCACTGCTGGAAGATGCTGGAGGGAAAATGAATGGGGAAAGCAAGAACCATCTAATAGCTGGTTCCCTCCGAAGTTTCCCTCAGGATAGCTGGCGCTCGCGGACGCGCGGAAAACCCGTCTTGTTTCTCACACCTGTCTTTTCTACATTTATGGGATTGTTTGGATTTATACTGTAGCAGTCTCTGACATGATCGTGGTATCTTATGAACATGTGCAGAATTAATTCCATATAGGGCTTAAACACATCATACACATACAGAGGTTTGTGTAATGTATAATGAAAGTCTGTGTCATGCTGACAGGCAACTCTGTGTCATGCTGACAGGCAACTCAAGGTTAGCTCTAATCAGTTAAGCTAACTACTAAAGTTACTCTGGCTTGCCCTTGAAGGGGCAGCGTAAAAGTCATCTTAATCTACTAAGAGTGCATTAATAGTTGGAAGTGTGCTTAAAATATAGTTCTCTCAACGATAGGAATAATATGCTTCCTTGCTCTACTGTAATCTTGCAGTAGAGAATGCAGCAGAATGCAAACCTGCTAAACTAATGTAAACAAAACACTTTGCAAAGTGACAATGTCAGCTATAATTATGTTTCATGAGTTATATAGTTAAACGTTGTGCTACAGGTTTCTAAGTAGTCTCATTTAATGCGTATAGTCCTAACGAAGAGGATGGTATAGAAATTAAATATGTAACTTGATCATGTAACTCAGAAATAAGGGTTTATACTTTGGGCACAGAGGACTGAAAGGGAAGGATGTCCATATTTGGACAATAAGATATCAGAAGACAGGAAAAGAAGCCACCTAAGCTCCTGGTTTTGGATACGAAAGGGAAATAAAAGTACCCTTTCGAGGGCTAAGGAAGAGAAGTTCCTGAAGGAAAAGGAACATTCTTCACTCTTAATGGGTCTAGAAATAGTATAAATGCCAGCCACAGTCCAGCTTGCATTTTAGAGTTCTATGGCTGGCAGACTGCAGCTGTCTGGCATAGCACCTCCATCTCAAAAGGCTTGAGATGTAAAACATTGAAACTCTGATCCTTGCGTGGACAGAAGTTCTCAGATATCTTGAAATATCAAGATCTGGATATTTCAACATATCTTACTTACAGTCTTCTTGTGAGACTGCTCTATTCCTAGAAGAGGATAGAGACCCTTAGAATTCCTATTCTTTGAATAGGAATCTAAGTGCAGTGATCTTTCCATGTATTGGAACACTGAGAGTCCATCAGATTTATGGATTCTTACAAACTAAGCCTATTTGGCTTACCAATGCTAAGAAGCATCCTGAATACAGGGATAATAGCTAGACCTCTGGGATTGTGTCAGAACGTCCTCTACTTAACAGAGGGACTTCTGAACCTCCTCAGAGCAAGAGACCAGAGAAGGGAAAGGAGACTCTCTGTACTCTATGAGATATGCACAATGCACATACACAGATTGGCACAGTCAAAGAGACTGTAAACAGCTTTAAGCTAACACATAGTATTTATATATTCAGCATTGCTGTCTAAAACTAGAAAGAGCATGCATAGCATGTACATACACAATGCCTGATCTTAATGATGATCAGTTAAGAATATTAATAGAAGTCTTTAAAGGACTCCAGGTGACACAGATGACACAGCAAGGTATAGTGTGTCTTCTGTACAGAAATGTTATGATGTTTTGAATGATTTAAGTTAGGATGTTTCTAACCAAATCTTTCTCTAAAGAATTAACCATATTTTGACAGGATTTCTGTAACCTTATATTCTGAATGAAGGTGCATTGCACTAAGGATACTTTATGAGTATATTCTGACTAAAATACTCCTTTATGGAGGCATAGAGAATGTGAATGATTACTTGCTACATAAACATGTTTAAGACTAATGATGTCTATCCTTATATGATATTTTAAGGCTTTGCAACCAAAAAGCATATATTGTATAATGTAAATAAATGTGTTTTTTATATATACTTCAACTCTTGTCCATTATTACAAATTTATTGGCGTGTTCAAGAGATGTCCTAGAAGCAATAACAAGTTTCTAGGAACCGTTGATTCCGGTCTAGTGGTGTCTCGCTGAATAAGATAACTCCATTTCTCAGTAAATGGTACATTCTAAGAGTGTAGGCACTTAACGGCCCGAACCGCGACAATACAGTGAAGCAACCGGAGTTTCTGACTATTTTCCTTTTTTGCACTGGAGCAGCAAGTACTCCTCTTGTTATGTTCGACTGTTTGAATGGATGTGATTACTGCGTTACTTTATATCTGCATTATTTATGCATATATCTGGAGACTACTGTTTATCTGATTTAATCTTGTTACTAAAAATTTTTTGTGATTGTAATTCTGAGCTGTGGTGCTGTTTGTTGTTTCTAAGTACCTGGAGGCTGGCAACCCTAGGTATAATGCTATTGAGCCCACCCTCCAAAGCAGAGCCATTTTCTCCAGGGGAAGTGATGGCTGTCATCTGCCGATCAGTTGGGAGATTTCCAGGCCCCACCTGGAGGTGGGGCAACCCTGGAGAGAAGTTGGAATATTGTAGCCATTGGCCAAAAGCAGCCACAGAGAGCTTCCGAGGTTTCTTTGGGGGAGCAGATGCTACATGAAGACTGGCAATGGCAGATTGTTATGCTCACCTGTGCTCAAATGACCTATGCGTAAAATGTGGCATTTTTGTTGTCTCCAGTGCTCTCTTTTGACAAAGCAACAGGCCCTGACCTGAAGCCTTCCAACCACTTGGAGACACATAAATCAATTCCTATATTTCCTGTACTGTTGAGTATCTGTCCCTGGCTTAGGTACATCACAGCGTTCTCGTTGTTGGCAGAGCTGAGTGTTCCCGGACGAGCTTCTCCCCTCCTGTGAACACTTTTAAAGTGTAAAATCACCACTCACCCTTCTGCAGTGCTCTGGGGAAATTACTGGGGAGCTACAAGCCAGTAGAGTGATTTAATAATGTTGCAAAAAAAAGTGTTTTATTAATTTTTGGCAACAGTAGCCATGCGAACTCTTCCGAGAGGACAAAAGGAAGCGAATGGGCAGTGCTGGCCAGCCTTGGAGAGGAAGCACATGGCCATGGGGCCAGGGTTTGGAACCCCAAAATGGGCCAAGAATGTGCAACAGAGGACTTCGGCTTGGAATCCAGAGCGACCTTTCCATAGCAACCAGCACATAAAACAGGAGGAGGAGGGATTATTTTTTTCTGACATAGCCCATCCCTAACTGGGCCTTTCTTGTCATATTTTCAAAATGAATTTAGTTCAAGGAGCTCAATAAACCTCTATTTTGCAATCCAACGGAGGGGCAGTGTGTACATTCCTGGGGCTAATCCGGGAAAGTGCCTGAGCTTTTGACATTATCGTCCATGGTGCAGGTTTGCAACTCTGGGTTGGGAAATTCCTAGAGATTTAGGGGTGGGAGTTTGGGGAGGGCAAGGGCCTCAGAGGGGTATAAAGCCAGAGTCCATCCTCCGAAGCAGCTATTTTTCTCCAGCGGAGCTGATCTCTGTAGCCTGGAGATTAGGGTTGCCAGGTCCCTCTTCGCCACCAGCAGGAGGTTTTTGGGGCGGAGCCTGAGGAGGGCGGGGTTTGGGGAGGGACTTCAATGCCATAGAGTCCAATGGCCAGAGTGGCCATTTTCTCCAGGGGAACTGATCTCTCTCTGCTGGAGGTCAGTTGTAATAGCAGGAGATATCCAGCTAGTACCGGGAGGTTGGCAACCCTACTGGAGACCCATTGTAATTCTGGGAGATCTCCAGGGCCGACGTGGTGGTTGGCAACCTTAGTATTGCGGTGGTAGTGGGGGAAGACAGAAAAATGCTCTGCCTTTTAAAAAGAGCCTTAAGGTATAGAAATGGGCAGATTAAGCTTTGCATGGCATGGATGCAAAGCTTAATCTGCCCATGCAGATTCCATGCAAACACCATCCCATTCCATTAGGCCTCTGTTAAAGGGACAGGCCTTTTTTTTCTTCCTCCCGGTAGTTATCTCAGTCCTTATATCCTTTAAACAATAGATTTAGAATTATGCTGTTCAAGATTTATTAGTCAAAGAGCTTCTAAGGGAGAAAGGAAAGGTAGTTGCCAACATCAGGGAAAGAGATTTGATCATTGTGCAGATGTAGGGTTGTTAGGGTTGCCAACCTCCAGGTACGAGCTGGAGATCTCCTGGTATTACAACTGATCTCCAGCCGACAGAGATCATTTCACCTGGAGAAAATGGCCACTTTGGCAATTGGTCTCTACGGCATTGAAGTTCCTCCCCTCCCCGAACCCCGCCCTCCTCAGGCTCCGCCCCAAAAACCTCCCACCAGTGGCAAAGAGGGACCTGGCAACCCTATCCTGACCTGCCCCAAACAGTTACTGGAGACACTTTTAGATGGTGCTTCTCAGCCCAGGGAAAGAGAAACCCAGCACTTATCCAAACTATTTCCTCTGGCTGGATCAGGACATTGTTCCTAAAAGGCAATTTTGAACATTACATAGTAATGAAGAGAAAATACTGCTAACTTATTATCTGAAAGGGAACCTCCTCATTTATTGTCTCCCTAGGTTCCCTATGACCGTAACAACAATAAAATTACTAACTAACTCCCTAGGCTTGCCAGGTCCCTCTTCGCCACCGGCAGGAGGTTTTTGGGGAAGAGCCTGGGGCGGGCGGGGTTTGGGGAGGGGAGGGACTTTAATGCCATAGAGTCCAATTGCCAAAGCAGTCATTTTCTCCAGGTGAACTGATTGCTATCGGCTGGAGATCAGTTGTAATAGCAGGAGATCTCCAGCTAATACCTGGAGGTTGGCATTATATGTCTCCCATGATGGCTTCTCCCTGCTTGGCTTCTGGTACATTAAAGATCGAAGACAAACAAGTGGGTTATAGATCAAATCAAGCCTGAACTCTCCCTAGAAGTTAAATGTCTAAACTGAGGCTATCGTACTTGGGTCACATTATGAGAAGAGGCGTCACTGGAAAAGACAATAATACTTGGAAAAGTTGAAGGCAGCAGGAAAAGAAGAAAACCCAACATGAGATGGATTGATTCAATAGAGGAAGCCACAGCCCTCAGTTTGCAAGACCTGAGCAAGACTGTTAATGAAAGGACATTTTGGAGGTCAATAATTTATAGGATCACCATGAGTCAGAAGCGACTTGACGGCCCTTAACATAAACAGTCCTAGCGAAAAGGGAACAGGCACCATCAAAGCAATTATCCTTCCTAATCCACCAATGGTGTGAGTGTGTGTGTATGTTTTATATATTGGACATACAAAAGGTGGGTCAAGAAGACATTAAAACGGTGTTTTTAAATATTGCAAGCCCATTAAAGGATCTTATGGTTAACAAGCTAGGTATAAAACTGCTGAAGAGAGATGCTGAGATGCCTGAGCTCGGTGGACAACAGTAGCCTATCATGGACTTGTTTAATTATCACATTTGTGCACACCAAACTGGATGCACACTACCCCATTGAGAGCCAGTGTGGTGTAGTGGTTAGAGTGCCAGACTAGGATCTGGTAGACCCAGATTCGAATTCCCACTCTGCCATGGAAGCTTGCTGGGTAACATTCAGTCAGTCACACACACTCAGCCCTCATCTACCTTACATTGGAGCATAGGGAGAGAGGCTGTCTTGCAGGTATGAGGGTCCATAGCCATGAAGGGCTCTGTATGTGATAGCTAATATCTTAAATTGAGCCCGGTAACTGATGGGCAGCCGATGAAGAGCCTGCAGGATGGGAGTAGTTTGCTAGCTCCTGATAACAGCTGAGCCGTGGCATTCTGCACCAACTGGAGTTTCCAAACTGAGTTTGAGGGGAGACCAATGTACAGTGCATTGCTGTAGTCTAGTCTCGATGTCACTGTGGCATGGATCCAGGTGGCCAGATCAGCCATATCAAGGTAAGGGGCCATCTTTTGGGCCAGGCTGAATTGGTAGAAAGCCTTTTTTTGCAACTGCATTAAGTTGCTTTTCCAGTAATAACATTGGGTCCAGTATAACTTTAAGGTTCTTAACTGAGCCAGGAAGGGTCGGTGGAACTCCATCAAAAGTGGGGAGATAAAAATGTTTAAAGGGACAGTAGCCCTGGGATGCCCTAGTAAGTGCTTCGACTGACACTACAGAGCAGTTTGGTGCTGCAGTTGCATTTGAAGTTCGCGTTGCCAGGTCTCCTCCGGCCACCAGTGGGGGTTGGGGGGTTGGATTGCCAGCTCCAGGTTGGGAAACTCCTGGAGATCTGGGGGCACAGCCTGTGGAGAACAGGGAGCTCAGCAGGGTATAATGCCATACAGTCCACCCTCCAAAGCATCTATTTCCTCCAAGGGAACTGATTTCTGTAGTCTGGGGATGAGCTGTAATTCCAGGGGATTCCCAGGTCCCACCTGGAGGCCGGCATCTAGGATTGCCAGGTCCCTCTTCACCGAGGAATTTAGTGTACGATCCAAACTGACCCAAAGGTGGTGATAGATGCGGTCAGGTCAGCTCTCCTCCACAAGAATCACTGTAGTGGTTAGAGGACTCCTGCTGTAAATATCACATGGTGACCTTAAGCCAGTTACGCTCATCCTACAGAGTCTCTCAGTAGGGTTGCCGGCCACAGCTGGGGGGTGGGTGGGAACAGTTGCACTGGAGTCATACAATGTCACTTCTGGTGCCAAACCATAAGGACCATCATTACGTAAGGTGCTACTCTAAGATTCACCCAAAATTATGTGGTTAACTATAGAATTGTAGGCAAATCCCAGAGTGGTGCCCCAGCGTGATGATGGCATTTCTGGTTTTGCACTAGAGGTGACATCATGCATTGGCACGATGCCAGCAAGCACCCACCCACCCCCTGCACTGTAAAGCAATGGTGGGGAGTGGTGGCCAACAACGGGAGACCTGCCCCTTATTTCTCAGGGTTGTTGTGTGGTGCTCTGAGCTCCTTGAAGGAAGGATGGAGTAAAATGCACTAGGGAGATAAGCCTGACTCCCCCTCCCAGTAACATGAGGGGACTATTTGCTTGCTAAGGCTGAATGAATGGGTTATACACACTTTTGCAGTGTAAGGATCAATGGCTAATAGTATAATTATGGCTGCCAAGCGAGAATTATATTTTATCTATTTTGCACAGTTAATAGCGAAAGAGGTTTAGTTAATGGGCATTGACTGCTGCAAGAAGGCTGCTTAAATTAGCATTAACAGGTTTTAATTGCTGACGGTTATTACCTTCAAGTTCTGATACACGCCACACTGGCGGTGGGGGGAGAGGGCTGTTGAGAGAAGGTGGTTGGCATTTGAATGCTGCCAGCGAAGGAGGCAGAGGTCTGACTTTTGCATCTGTTTGGGAAGACAGAGCTTTGAGGAAAGAGCTTTGGGGAAACTGATGCTCCATTAAGACTGGCATGGTGAACTTGCCTGTGCAGCTTCTAGCAGCGGGGGCTGGTCCTTTAGGGTGAATGGGGTAGTGCCCACCAGCTCAGGTTACCCCCACACTTTTGCTGCCCCTTATTATCCTCACCAGACAAGCAAGGGGGCGTAAGGCTGCCAGCTATGTATTTAGTCTCTTTGTTGCTTTTGCTTAACTGAACATTGTAATCAAGTCCCTCCCTGTAGAGGACTTTTCTTCCTTGGGTTGCCAGGTCCCTCTTCACCATCGGCGAGAGGTTTTTGGGGTGGAGCCTGAGGAGGGGAGGGTTTGGGGAGGGGAGGGACTTCAATGCCATAGAGTCCAATTGCCAAAGCAGCCATTTTTTCCAGGTGAACTGATCTCTATCAGTAGGCTTACCAGGTCTCTTTGCTCCACCGGCGGGAGCTCTTCAGCAGTGCACACCCATGCAATGCGTCCACATCCCTTCTGGTTTTACCCAGAAGTGACGCGGATGCTCTATCAATCTCTGCCAAAACTCTATGGCATTTTGGCGGAGGTTGCTAGACCGTCCGCGTCCCTTCCGGGTAAAAACAAAAGTGATGTGGACGCATCGCATGGGCGCACGAGTACACGTTGCCCACCGGCCCTCAGGTGGTCAGCGGGCAGCCTGGTGGATTTGTGGGATTTTACCTGCCACCACCAGGTGGCAACCCTATCTATCAGCTGGAGATCAGTTGTAAATATAGCAGATCTTCAGCTAGTACATGGAGGTTGGCATCCCTATTTCTTACCCTTTAGCCACACTCGCTAGGGAGCCATTCTTGATTGGTCAGTTGACACATAGGAATCCATTGAGCTGGCCTGTCAATTTATCTTCTTTCGCAGGGTGGAGGGAAAGGGAAGAACATTTGAAGAAGATGGATAAATTGTTTGGCTACTAAAGCTTTAAATGAACTAGAGTGCTGTTTCTTTAAGTCTTCCACCCACCCCAATTCAGAATCAGGGTGTTGGTTTTTTTTTTTTTTTTTTTTGCACATGCCTATTTCACTAAGGACTTTGATCCCTTCCTCTTCCAAATGGCCATGTTAGTAAGAGGAGAAAGCCAGGAGAAGAATATTTGGGTATGACTCTCTTAGAGAAATTTTGCTTCAATAGCAGTTTCTCTCTTAGAGTGAGGGGGGGGGGAATATTGTCCTTCAGCTTCTTCTCTAGCTCTGAGAAGTGAAGAAGAAGAAGGGTTACGGTCAGAAGGTAACTTTTCCAGTAATTCAGTTGTTGAGCATGGTATGCATTTAAGGACAATGTGCTTCCCCCCACCCCACAAGTTTTCCTTGACTCAAGAAAACCAAATATTCCTCAGCCTACAGACCTATACAGACTTACCTGAGAGAGTGAATCCTGTTGACTACAGAGGACTTATTTCTAGGGTTGCCAACCTCCAGGTAATAGCTGGAGATCTGCTATTACAACTGATCTCCAGCCGATTAATTACTTTGGTATTAAGGTATGTCAGGCAGAATTTTGTTCTTTTTTAAGCTTTATTGTGCAATGTTTAAATTAACCTATTTATTGTAAGCATGAAAGAATATTTATTGTATTTATAGAGGAGCCTTGTCTCCCGTCATTTAAACGGTGCGCTGATGAAGCCGCCGCTGCGGCGGTGAAAACGTTAAGTTAATCCGGACTGCGTTTCGATTTGATCACTTCCACCGTCTTTTTTAAGAACATTCATGAATGAAAAATATTTTGGACTAGCTTATTAATTCCAGACGACTACATTGAAGACTTCTTGAGAGCTATGTATATGTTTATTGTATTGTGTTGTTGACTTGTGTCTCAGTTCACCCTTGCACTTTGTTCACTTTCACTAAAGTTTTGTTTTGCATTATAGAATATTGGTACTTATCCTTTTTGAACTGCTGTACCCTCATTAGTACCAAGTGCCTCTTTTTTCCAGTCCAACCTCCAGGTAATAGCTGGAGATCTGCTATTACAACTGATCTCCAGCCGATAGAGATCAGTTTACTAGGAGAAAATGGCCGCTGTGGCAATTGGACTCTATGGCATTGAAGTCCCCCCTCCCCAAACCCTGCCCTCCTCAGACTCCACCCCCAAAACCTCCATCTGGTGGCGAAGAGGGACCTGGCAAGTCTACTTATTTCTGGTTATGCGTGCATAGGATTGCACCATTAGTGGTAAACAGGGTTACCAACTCTGGGTTAGGAAATTACTGGAGATTTGGGGATAGAGACTGGGGAGATTGGAGTCTGGCCAAGGGAGGGAGCTCGGCAGAGACCAATGCCATGGAGTCCACCCTCCAAAGCTGCCGGTTCCCCTAGTGGAACTAATCTCTACTCTGGAGATTGGTTGTAATTCCAGGAGATATCCAGGCCCCACCTAGAGACTGGCAACCCTAAATTAAAGGCACTCTGTACATGCTTTCAATCATTTTACTTCCAGAGCTTCTGCACAATGTGACTCTTGAAAGGAAAGGTGTTGGGACTCCTTTCTGAAACCAGAAACTCTTAATTTGGTTTTGGGCTGGTGGCATGTAGTTAATTACCCAGTAGTGAGGCAATGCTTTGACTGCTATACGTGGCCAAAGATGTGATGCTTGAAATGGCTGTCACTCTTCAATATTTTGTACTAACAGGACTAGCCCCAGTTTGAATCTGTTTCAAGCTACTCCTCTCTTCCTTGTTATCTGTAGAAATCCTGAGTCCCGCATTATTTGCTCCCAGTCTTCTGCTTTTGTACGGCTCTGCTTTTTGGATTTTTTAGTCCACCTTATGCAGAGCAAGGCAATGGCAAACTACCTCTGTTAGTCTCTTGCCTTGAAAACCCCATAAGGGGTCACCATAAGTTAGCTGCGACTTGATGGCACTTTACACACACACACACACACACTTCCAAAGGATCCAAAATGCAAACACATTTCTTTGACTTGTGAACCAACATTCTTGCAGTCAAACTGCATTGGGAGTATTGTGTTCATATAATTATGTACAGGTGGCTTTAACCTTTAATATTGCTTCAGTTTTTATAATCAGGGTTATGAAACATCAGCTGGAGCCTGTTTTTTAACTCTGCCTTTCTACAGTTTTTTTAAATGACATTTTGAATATAGTCCATACACAGAATGGGTAAAACCCTATGTTGCGTACAGGCAGGTCTGAGTCTCTACTTTCCACACAGCAATGGATCGGTGCTGAAGAAAGCAGAGCCTGACGCGTATTTTACTCTTGCCGGGAGGGGCCGGCAGCTCCTTAATAAGGACAGAAACAGTATACTTACTATACAGGAACAAGGTCACAGACAGACACCAGCTCCTCGCCCTTAAGGTCTTGGCTGCAGGCCACGGCTTTCTTCCAAGTTCAACAGCACGGCAAACCGGACTCCAAACAAAGCTTTCTCAAGATAAGAGACGGACAGCATGCAATAACATTGCTCCCACGAGGCACTTAACGGTCAGTCTTGCTTATATTGCCTTCATGACTCTCCAGGTGTTTCAGCTCAACTGTCGGCTTCAGACTCTGATTCCTCCTGCGCCAGCTTACGTCTTTTGTCCAAAAGCCGGGCCGACTTTCTCCTTTGCTGCAATGCCATTCTACCTTTTACTCTTCTTCTCTCCACTGGTGGAGGAGACCCTGAAGGTGAAAGGCTTTCTCTTCCCTGTTCCTGTTCTCTTGTTTCAGCCGGCCGGTCTTATGGCTCAGAGGTCCAGTCTTGCTGTTCCGGTGTTATCTCTTCAGAGGGAGTGAGGGCTTGTTCTGCCACCTCCTCTTCTTCTGAAGAGTAACTCTCAGGCTGACTCACGACACCCTATAGGTTAACACAGAACTGTGAGAACATTCATACAAAAATGTGAACATAGAAACATGTAAGTCTGTTTCATACTTATTCAGGTCATTAGTTTCCTTATCAGAGCAATCCTAAGCAGTCTACTCAGAAGTAAGTTCCATGTTTAACATGTTAATATAGCTATTAAGACATTTATTTGCCAGTGCCACCTTTCCTCTTGGTTTAAGGTGGCTTACAATAATAGTTAAAACATCCCCAGCTAAAACCACAGATAAAAATGACAGGCCCCAAATCCCACCCCTTGTTATTTTAAGACCTCTCTCCTCTGAGTAGACCTGCTAAGTCTAGCAGTGTTTTTACTCTGTGTAATAGCAGGCAGAATTCATGCCTGGCCAAGTTATTTGAAATTCTTTTAACTGGCGACGCTTGGAATTATTCTTGAGAACTTCTGATGTTTGCATGGTTCCTTTCTGGAGTGACTTATGCATAGTTCTGGCATTTTTTTTTATTAATGGGAAAATAACTTATACATTTTTCCCAATCAAAAGATTCTCAAACACAATAAAATGCAGCAGTAAAAAGAAACGATGCTAATACTAGAACAAAAACAAAATCACAATGCAAAATAAAGGAGAAACAAAATTCTGCCGGCCTAGCTGTTTGTGAGCCAGGAGCAAAAAGCTGGGGGATATTCAATGCTTCCCATCAGACACACTCTCTCAGCAAGCACAATTGCTGCAATCCTGCGCACTGCAAGGGTGCTTTAATCTCACTGTAGTGGATGGGATTTAATCAGGCTAACTGTATGCAGGACGGTGGCCTATGGGTATATTTCCCATCACAACACTTATTAACTAGTTCTTTTATTCATTCACAAGCATCTCAAACAGCCATCAGAGGGAAAAAAAGAAAACACACCATGAGTCATGGTTTTGAAATGCCAGTTATTTCTAAATCACCTTGTTACCTAATGTGTATTGAACTTTTCCATCATAATGGGTCTATTCGGGCACATGTGATCAGGACAAAGGCTCCTGATTACGGTGCTGCTGTTACACTGGATGCCGGGCGGGGTGTGTGTGTGTGTGTTGATAAGGAGAGAATTTTACATCCAGGTCTTGGAAACTTTAAGGGAAAAGGCAATTAAAAAGTAACCTATCATTAAAAGCAAGGGCGATTATCTCGGTAACAACCTTACCATGTCATTCACCTCTGCTTGTTCAATAGGTTCAAGTGGTTTTGTTTTCTCATTGGGTAAACAGGCTGCTGGTACCCAGCATTGGTGCTTACCTCCCACCTGTCTGTGTTTACCCATCAAATCAGGATTATTATTTTTTTAAGGAGAAAGAATAAAAAGCTTTGTAAGACAAGGTTTTACAGTATAGCCCCAAGCAGCTCTACTCAGGATCCTACTCGGTGGGGTTTACTTCCAGAAAAGTATTCTTAGGATTGTGCTGTTAGTCTGTTGTGGGCAAGCCATATTATAGGTATATATGGGTTGAATATATAGATAGTAAGTTGCTGGGAACGCTGATATATTAGTTGCTACTATATAATAGTTTAAGAAATCTTTGTTATAATGCTTTGAATAGGCTATAGTGTTTAAGAAACAGGCTTCATTACACCTGTTAGCTCCAAAACTAAGAACAGCTACAGTGACCTTCATGAATCAAAACAATGAGATTAGCAACTTTTTGCATTCTGGATCTCTGCCCAGTGGGTGTAATAGGATTTCATTATAAGAGCTATAAGAGCCTTGTTACTGTCCTTTACCTGTCATATTAAAATTAAACAACATCCATCATAAAGATCTAATTGTATGTTTATATTATAACATCCTTGGAGATAAGCTTTGAGCCTTGAAGATAAGAATTGAAGGCTATGAAGGTCATGATCTTAGATATGATAGGTGTGAATAGTCCTTGAAAAATGTTATAAGAAGAGCTGAAGACAGAACCTCTTCAGAGGTCCTGTAAGTAGATTTCTCATGCGGTAGGTTGCGTGATATGAAATCTTATGATCTGTGTACTTTGTGAATTTTTTGTGAGCTTGCCTGTTTAAGTTTGAATACTTTTTGCATTGTCTGACTTTGAATTGCATTGAAACTGTTTGACTTTGAATTGTATTGAAACTGTTATAATTTGAAACTGTTAGAGTTTAAGCTTGAAATGTTTGAAACTGTTTGAAATGCACTGAAACTGTTAGAGTTTAAGTTGGAATTTCACTGAAACTGTTTGAACACTGTCATGTTACATACTGCCTGCTTATGTCTTGGATGAAACTGTTTGCATATGTGAAGTGCTTATAACATTTGAGTACATTGCTTGCCTGTTTGAATATGCTTATGGCTTCAATGAAATAGCTTGCCTCACACATGTTTTGACATCATTTGACTACGTTATATTCTGCATTTCATTCTGTATTTTGTCATTGCCTATCACTGCCTTTATACTTTGAAATATAGCAATTGTACTGCATTGCCTATATATTTCTGTTATACTCTGCTTTAAAGTTCTGGAATTCACCTTTATATTACTGAAGTTTAGCAATAAATAGAATCTTTTTGATTCAAATGGTTGCCCCACATACTTTGGCTACGTACATAAGAACATAAGAAAGGCCCTGCTAGATCAGACCAAGGTCCATCAGGTCCAGCAGTCTGTTCACACAGCGGCCAACCAGGAGCCTCTAGGAAGCCACTAACAAGACGAGTGCAGCAGCACCATCCTACGTAGTCTAACAAAGAACCATATCTCTTAGTGAGATATAAGTCTTATAGATTTCGTTGCAGATACAGTATCTGAGCCCACTTCAAGTCCAACAGAGTGTACAGTATGAAGAATTGTATATGAATCTGCAATGTTAGATAACAATAATTTCAGTGTATAATATTGAAAAGACCGTCATGATAGGAAAAGTTGAGGGCAGCAGGAAAAGAGGAAGACCCAACAAGAGATGGATTGACTCAATAAAGGAAGCCACAGCCTTCAATTTGCAAGATCTGAGCAAGACTGTCAAAGATAGGACATTTTGGAGGACTTTCATTCATAGGGTCACCATGAGTCGGAAGCGACTTGACGGCACTTAACACACACACATAATATTGATCAGGGATCCCCAACCATGTTGCACCTATAGGCAGTTTTGGACTTTTGAGAACAAGAAGCGAGCACCACCACAAAATGTCTGCTGGGGGGTGGTGGTGGGGGGCTGGGGCCACTCGCAGAACGTTGAGAGGTTCCAAGCCAAGTATATCCTACAATGTCTCCACATGGGTGCTACCTGCACACCCAAAAGAGATGCCTCCTGTGCTCTTCTGAAGCACTTTCTGCTTCAGTGAGGTACAGGAAAGCCAGGATTGGCTCTTTGCTCTGAGCACCAGGACGTGGATCAGCGGGTGCTATGATGCCTGTGGGCACCATGTTGGGGATCATCGCTGCTGTAGGTGTACACAACATATTCTCAACCACATGTTTATATATGACTAATTTTGGCAACACTGCATATGCTACGCTATTCAATAGTTCAGTGTTTTCAATGTTATATACATTTTTAACTCAGTATTTTAAATATGCTCCTACTGTGGCTGTATGAAACTGTTTCTGTATATATTACATACTGTCTTTACTACAAAATTTGTGTTTTTTATTTTCATATTTTCCTACTTCTCAGGTAGTAATCAATAAGACACAAGCTAAGGCAGTATAAAGGGCAGCAGTTTGTTGCTCTCTCTTTAGTATTGGGTATATTCACAATTTTCCTTGTACAAAACGAAGGCATTTTGACTTCTAAATTTCATAAATATGCCAAGTAGTACCATTTTATATGTTCATTAGGTTAGAAATAATGCATTTTAGGTTGTTAATGCATTTTAGGTTGTTGAAACGAGTTAATAAATTTAGGATTGCCAAGTAAACAAATACTGCATATGTTTTAATTTCCACCCAAATTTCTATTTTCCCTTGGGGGGGGGGAAGGGAAAGTAAACCCCTCCCACCCCCGCAATGGCTGCTTTGGAAGGTAGACTATATGGCATTATACCCTACCAAGGTCCCTCCTCTCCCTAAACCCCACCCTCCCAGGCTCCACCCTCAAATCTCCAGGTATTTTCAAAACAGGTGTTGCCTAGCCTAGTAGCAGAGACCAGCAAGATTTTGGGGGTATAAGCTTTTCCCATCATCTCAGGAGAGTCAACATGGTGTGGTGGTTAAGAGCGGTGGACTCTAATCTGGAAAACCAGGTTTGATTCTCCACTCCTCTACATGAAGCCATCTGGGTGACCTTGGGCCAGTCACAGTTCTCTTGGAACTTTCTCACCCTGCCCTACCTCATAAAGTGCCTGTTGTGGAGAGAGGAAGGGATTGTGTTTTTAAGCCGCTTTGAGATTCCTTAAGTAGAGAAAAGGGGGTTTAAAAAGCGATTCTTCCTCTAGGATGATTCTGGACTTGAATCTACTTTCAGAGTTGTAATTGACTCCATGCAGGGGATTTTTTTTCAGGAATTATGTGAGAGTTCATATATATTTTATAGATCTGGAAATTGAGAATGAGGGCTCTAAAACCACAAATGCATGTGACGAGCCAAGAAAAGAAAATTAAGTTATGAATTCATCTAACCGGCTTAAGTATACATCTCATGTATACTTGTTTTGTTTTTGGAAAGCTAGAATTGAAAAACTTTAAAATATGAATGTGATTTCCCCCATTTGGAGCACGTACCAACTTGCCACTGAACCTCAGGTAGTTTCCTTGTTGTTGGCGGACATTAGTCCTGCTGTTATGCAATCTGTGGCCAAATTCTTGTCTATTATAATATCTTTGAGACACTCTCATGCTATGTATTATCATGACAATCTCTCAGTTTTACTAGTGGCATACTTTTATTAATTATTCTGTCATTTGTTATTCATATTAGAACTGTGGTTTTATTGTATGGCTTAAGACCTCTAGTCGACAGAGCTGATTGTTAAGAAAGAAAAGGATAAAAGTATGAATGTGATAAACCCATGAACCCTCTTCAGATAATATATCCATGCAAACAGAGAATCCATCAACCATAAGTATTGAGAGAGTGCAGTCCCCACAATGCTCCTGATAAGCACACTTGCCATCCTGTGTGAATTGCTGGCTCATGTGCATGGAAGCCACACGTGTATGGAAAATCCACACATTGCCCACCTTGCATGGAATGGCAGCTGTGTGTATTGGGCGCATCATGGGGACTGTGAGTTCCTGATAGGCGTGGTCCGAGGGGCTCCCAGTTTGTGAAGACATCATGTCTGAACAGGTTTATATTCGAATCCTACCATTGCACTTATCAGAGAACTTGACTTGGCTGAGGCTCCCTTTTTAGTGTATACTTGCTTACAAACTGGGGTTTGCCTGTACCTAATGCTTGGATTGGCCTTACCATATCATGACCATGTGTATTTTATCATTGACAGACAAGGCCTTAATATTAATGTGCCTTCAGTGATTAAAATAAAATATAATATTCCAGTATTATTGCCAACTTTTTAAAAAAGACACTTTGCTATGGGGGCTCAATTCTGGTCGGGACCACCACAGTGTGGAGGGAGGAGGAGATCCTGCTCTACGCTGTGCTGTTTTTCCTCCTCGAAATGTTGCCAGGTTAAAGAAGTTCTCTACTAGGAACCCACATTTTAAAATGGTGGTACATCCATGGGGCAAACCCAGGGATGCCCACCACCTTTAGGTGAGCCCTCAGATGCTTCTTGCAGCTGAGCCAAGACACATGCTATCTATTTATTAATATATCTAAGTCTCAACGATGCCTGATCTGTGGATACTTAAATTTGGAGATTGGGGCCATGGACAAACAAGACAGCTCTTTCTATATACCTAAGAACAGCCCCATGTTGGCAGAAAATTCTGTAATCTTAAAAAAAAGGGGGATGAATCCCCCCCAAATGGTAAAAGGAGTGCCTTTTAGAAATGGCTGCTCTCCATGGCCATTGCTAGGCAACAACAACAGTATTGACAGCCTTCAGTTTCTGTCATTAAAAGGCAGGGGGAAGGAGCTGGACCCTTTCCAGGGCTGTTTTGGCCTTTGAGAAAGGACTCATCAGGGCCAGGCACAGCAGCAGCCAATGGGTGACTTGCTACTAGGCTTGTGCATATTGGTAAACCAGAGCCGAAAAAAAAGCTGAAAATTGCAATTTCAGCTTATTTTCAGCTCAGGTTTACTGGAAAAAGAACATGGGAATCAGCCAAGCTGAATAGGCAATTCCTGGAAAAGCCAAATAAGGGGGAAAGCCGAATAAGGGGTCGCCCCCCTCCATAGAGAAACAATAGGAAGTTTGCAATGTTTCTCTATGGAGTGGGAATGGAATGGTTGGCTGAGAATGAGAGAACGAAACAAGGAAAGTTGAGGATATGGGGCTGCCAGGAGAAAGGAAAGAGGAAATAGTGTGGGGAGGGGATACAGAGGAAAGTGAGGTATCCTGGCAACTCCTTGCAGGGCCCAATTTAGCCGGCACCATTCAACTTTGCTGTAGTTTTCCCGGGGAAAGGCTGCCAGGGAGCGGGAAGGAGGGAAAGCTGAAGAGATGAAGCAAATGAAGGTAGGTTGGCTGGGGGGTAGGAAGGTAAGAAAGAAGCAGTGAAAGGGGACAGGCTGTGGGGGCTGCAAGAGAAGGGAAAGAGGAAATAATGAGAAGGAAATGAGATGCACCCTGCAGATCCTTGCAGGTTCCCCGCTTGTATTTTTAATCTACTAAAGGTTCTATTAGTCTGTTATTCCTTTGTTCCTTGTCCCTCTCCAAGGCTGTTCTATTCTGGCTTCTGAACTCTGCATTTGGCGTGTTTCACTGTTTAGCTGAGAGACTGGGCCAACTCTGATTCTGCCCTGCAGAAGCATCCTCCATGATCTTTTGAGTCAAGAACAGCAACTGTATTTTGGCTATATCTGTGACACCATTCACAACATTGTCCCCATTCTTATCAACATTTCAAGTGCCATTGACCAGGATCTTCCTGGGCAACAGGGAGTGAAAGGAGTAGAGGGGTCAGGAACGCCCCAACCCACTGAATCCCTCATCTGAAGAACCATGGGGGTTATTACGGGGCAGGGTTGTAGTAGGGTCCTTGCCAGTCTTTTGGAGGCATTTATGTGCTTGAAAAATCATTCCTCAAGCCACAGTCCTTCTCTGCTTGGGAGCACGGGCAAAAAAAAATGAGGGGAAAAAATGAACTAACCAGTGTGGAAGTCACTTACGAACAGAAAGTTCTCTGCATCCATAAATCATGGAGATTTTGTACTAAATAAATTTCATACTAAATATTTCCACAGGCAAACCGATCGGCTGAAAGAAATATGAAATGATCTATTTCCCCCCATAAACTCAATCCAAATGAAAATATTTTTTGAGGTTAACAAAATGAATAATGTTCAGAATTGTTTTCCATTATGCTTTCTCCTCTGATGTTCATGGAAGTTCTAGGATTCTGGAAATCATTTGTGTGTGTGTGTGTGATGGTTTGGGCAGTGCCTGAGCCAGGAAATCATGAAAATCCCAAGGAATTTGGTTCCCAAACTTTTCATTGAAGCTGCCAAACATTTTCAGTCTTATCTATCAACAGTTAAATACTCCCAGTTTCTGAAATGTTCTTTTCTCATTAGGTTGCAACCAAAGAGTTTTATAGAATTACACCCTTCTAAGTTTATTGAAGTCAGTGGGTTTAGAAGGGTGTAATTCTTTAGCATTGCAATCCTCTGTTTAGGGCTGCAAAACATTTGGTAAGTATATTGTACAACAGCAATTAGAAATCACCCTTTGCAGTTGTCTTCTGGAAGTTAGCCTTATTTCTCCCAAAAAATTTGAATTGCAAATATTGTTTGATTAATATTCTAGGCTATGCAAGGCTGCTTAAACCAGGAAGAAAATTCATTTTCTGAGGACTCAACAAAAGCCCTGTGGCCTGTGAATGTGTATATACTTCAGAAATGAATAAGATGGTTGTCTGTAATTTCTTGTACATATAATGATCTTCTTTTGGCAGGTTTTCTGGGAGGAATGGCTGTTTTGGAAATGATTTGATTGCCTTGCACTTCTAGCCCACTTAATATATGGCTCCCTGTAGGGTATTGTGAGGCAGAATATTCAGTTCTTCTGAAATCCATATACTGTGCATTATATCCAGTTCATTTATTTCTCTTTCTGCACTTTCAGCTACTGGTTTGGGATTTTGAAAAATGAAACCGCTTGCGTCTTAACTAATCTTTCCTATTCTTGTTTTATTTTTCATTGCCTTATCTGTCTGCTAACAGCAACATGCAGATAGTCCAGAAGGCTATATGGGAACAGAACAGTCAAGGGGTTCCATCAAAAGCAGGGACATACCGTCTCCTGCCAAAAAAGAGAATGCCCACTGACCCCTTTGTTCATCCACAAAACAATCCCATACTGGCTCACGCACACTAGCCCTTGGCCAATGGATTCAGATAGGATCCAATATTAGCATGTGTAGTATACGTTTAAATGTTGGGAGAGTTACAATTTGAGAGGGCAACCTTTGTTCTGCCCCCACCTGAAGCCCCAGTACAATAGTACAAAGAACCTTTTTTTTACTAGCCTACCAAACTCAAGACGTTCCAGACGTCCACTGCAATTGCTGGGTCAGTTCCATGACCACTGGAAGGGTCTAGGCCAGGCCTACAGAGAAGAGGAAGGGCCAAAGAGTGTGAAGGAGTCTCCTGCTCACTGTCTTGCCCCTAGGGTTGCCAGCTTCGGGTCGGGAAATTAATGGAGATTTGAGGGGTGGAGCCTGGGGAGGGCAGGATTTGAGGAGGGACCTCAGCAGGGTATAATACCATACAACCCACCTCCAAAGCAGCCATTTTCTCCAGGAGACCTGGTGATCGTTTGTAATTGTGGGTGATTTCCAGGCCCCACCTGGAGTTTGGCAGACTTACTTGCCCCCTTTGCCCACCATAATATCTAGCAGGTCCCCACTAGCTCTTATCAACAGGCTAGTTTTAGATAAACAACAAATTGTGGTTTCCTGAGGAAAACGGTAGTATGTCTGACATAACTGGGGGAGCTGGTGGTATAAGAGTTAAAGATGTATATATAACCATATAACCAGAACCTCCAACCGTGAGTGTACAAATACCCAAAGCAATAAGACATCCAGGGTTGCGATGTTTGTGTATTACACAGCTGAGGCTCCTGGGGTGTATCCATGTTTCTGTTCACATGTGGGAAATTCCATCATTATTGTATTTCTCTCTGATATCCCTCAGTGAGATATATCAAATGGGGTGATGAAAAGCTCTCTCTCTGCTGCCTCTGTGCAGTCACTCTTGTTCATGATGACCACAGCCCCTTCCTTTCTTTGGCCTCTTTGGTTGTGATGTCAGGATTGTCCTAGGGAGGTTATGCCACATAATTTCCTTATGATTGTGTGATATGGGCTATAAAAACAGAACAGGATGTGTGCTGTTGGCAGGAAGGGATGAGGAGGAGACGTGGGCAAGACTATATCCCATCTACGCTGCACTTTCTTGGGTACATCTTCATCCTCTCCTCATGGAGAGTGTAGTTGGCAAAAAACCAAGCAGGGTGAAGGAAGGCATGTCTCAAAAATACTACTGGATATAAAGGTGATCTCAACACTAACCTTTTCTTTCTTGCAGCATGAATCACCATGGTTACTAGCTTTCTGCATTCAAGAAGAATTTGGCTGAGCTAAGTACCGCTGACATGTATGTACTGTATCAGAAAAGACTTGGTTATTTCCTTTGAGCCCTTGCTTTCTTGGGGTCACTGTCGGGGCTTCCAGATGGATGGATTTCTGATCGCCTTTGGTCACTTCCCCCCTGATGGGCAAACACCATTACCTACTACCATCTTTTCCCGAGAACCCTGGCGGACAGTTTCTTCCCACTGCCGCCACCCCTCTGGCTTTCTTTAGTCATGTTATTTTTGGTTTCGTATCCCACACGGTTTCCAATCAGCAACTCCTCTGGAACAGCAGGGGAGTTCAACCAACAGCTGGAAAACTCACAGACATGACAGGTGATAGTCTACTGACGTTCGCTTTGATCTGTGAACTTGGTTCAAATTCATGTGAACTGCTGTAATGTTTTGGCTGTATTGGTACTTCTGGATTTTTAAAAAAATAAGAGATTGAAGTATTTTGTACTTAAATTTAACAACTTAATATCTGTATTACAGTAAGTGTCTTAAGAATGGTTTCCACGCACAATCCTATTTTAGGTTGTTTATGCACGGGTACTTTCAACTCATATCCCCCCCCCCCGCCCGCTGTCTGTGTAGGAGTGGGGAAACCAGCCTGATTTTATTATTACAGCAATAGCCAGATAAGCTGCAAACCTTGTCAAACCAACCTGGTTCACCAGATTAGAGTCTACCACTCTTAACCACTACACCACATTGATAGCTGCATCTACGTGTGTGTAGGGATGCTGTGAACTTTACATAAAACATGTTCAGCTGACAAACATACCATGCTCGACAGCTGCCATGAGCCAAGCCTTGGATCTGTTTGCCTCGTTGCCAATGTTTTGCAGCTGCACAGTAGTATGTGTGTCGCGGTTCGGGCCGTTAAGTGCCTACACTCTTAGAATGTACCATTTACTGAGAAATGGAGTTATCTTATTCAGCGAGACACCACTAGACCGGAATCAACGGTTCCTAGAAACTTGTTATTGCTTCTAGGACATCTCTTGAACACGCCAATAAATTTATAATAATGGACAAGAGTAGAAGTATATATAAAAAACACATTTATTTACATTATACAATATATGCTTTCTGGTTGCAAAGCCTTAAAATATCATATAAGGATAGACATCATTAGTCTTAAACATGTTTATGTAGCAAGTAATCATTCACATTCTCTATGCCTCCATAAAGGAGTATCTTAGTCAGAATATACTCATAAAGTATCCTTAGTGCAATGCACCTTCATTCAGAATATAAGGTTACAGAAATCCTGTCAAAATATGGTTAATTCTTTGGAGAAAGATTTAGTTAGAAACATCCTAACTTAAATCATTCAAAACATCATAACATTTCTGTACAGAAGACACACTATACCTTGCTGTGTCATCTGTGTATGTGCATTGTGCATATCTCACAGAGTACAGAGAGTCTCCTTTCCCTTCTCTGGTCTCTTGCTCTGAGGAGGTTCAGAAGTCCCTCTGTTAAGTAGAGGACGTTCTGACACAATCCCAGAGGTCTAGCTATTATCCCTGTATTCAGGATGCTTCTTAGCATTGGTAAGCCAAATAGGCTTAGTTTGTAAGAATCCATAAATCTGATGGACTCTCAGTGTTCCAATACATGGAAAGATCACTGCACTTAGATTCCTATTCAAAGAATAGGAATTCTAAGGGTCTCTATCCTCTTCTAGGAATAGAGCAGTCTCACAAGAAGACTGTAAGTAAGATATGTTGAAATATCCAGATCTTGATATTTCAAGATATCTGAGAACTTCTGTCCACGCAAGGATCAGAGTTTCAATGTTTTACATCTCAAGCTTTTTGAGATGGAGGTGCTATGCCAGACAGCTGCAGTCTGCCAGCCATAGAACTCTAAAATGCAAGCTGGACTGTGGCTGGTATTTATACTATTTCTAGACCCATTAAGAGTGAAGAATGTTCCTTTTCCTTCAGGAACGTCTCTTCCTTAGCCCTTGAAAGGATAATTTTATTTCCCTTTCGTATCCAGAATCAGGAGCTTTGGTGGTTTCTTTTCCTGTCTTCTGATATCTTATTGTCCAAATATGGACATCCTTCCCTTTCAGTCCTCTGTGCCTAAAGTATAAATCCTTATTTCTGAATGACATGATCAAGTTACATATTTAATTTCTATACCATCCTCTTCGTTAGGACTATACGCATTAAATGAGACTACTTAGAAACCTGTAGCACAACGTTTAACTATATAACTCATGAAACACAATTATAGCTGACATTGTCACTTTACAAAGTGTTGTTTACATTAGTTTAGCAGGTTTGCATTCTGCTGCATTCTCTGCTGCATTCTCTGCTGCAAGATTACAGTAGAGCAAGGAAGCATATTATTCTTATGTTGAGAGAACTATTTTTTAAGCACACTTCCAATTATTAATGCACTCTTAGTAGATTAAGATTCTGACATCTGGCAGCTAAGTCAGAAAGATGATTTTTACGCTGCCCCTTCAAGGGCAAGCCAGAGTTACTTTAGTAGTTAGCTTTGATTAGAGCTAACCTTGAGTTGCCTGTCAGCATGACACAGAGTTGCCTGTCAGCATGACACAGACTTTCAGTATACATTACACAAACCTCTGTATGTGTATGATGTGTTTAAGCCCTATATGGAATTAATTCTGCACATGTTCATAAGATACCACGATCATGTCAGAGACTGCTACACCCTCTCCTATGAACATTTGCAGTATTTATTCCCGCAAAAATATTCAACATGTCACAGAAATTCAATAACATAACTTAGGTACATTCATTAAGTTGTAGAGTCTTTCAATTTTCTTGGATCTGTCATTCCAATTTTTTTTTTTTGAATCCTCCATTTTTATCCATTTGTTCATTAGGAAATAGTCCATAAGCAAATCTTCTTATCTGTTCTCACTCCAAGGCTTAAGGGAGAGAGAGACCCTTAGTTAAAGGGTCCAAGACAGTAAAAGAACTTAATTTTGTATAAAGCTTCTCTGCACATTTCAGAGAAGTACTGAAACCAAGTATTGAATACAGCAGTATTCTACCTCATTTTATACATTTAAGAATATGATATGGGAATCCATGAGCATAGCATGCCTCATGAATCCCCCCCATGCTTATGGAATACCATAGAATCAATCACCAAAATTAAGTAGCAGTGAGAAACAGTATCACTATCATATAACAATACAAATCAAACTGTTATACAGCAGAGCCATTACATGTAGGCTATTACAAAATATTACAAAATAACAATGAAGTACAATGAAGGAGATGCCTTTACATAAGTCTTCATGCCATAATATAATGTCTTCTTCAATCAGTTGTCTTCAAACATTTGCATCTGTAAATCCATAGTTCTTCCTACCTCAGTGGAGGAAAGTATTTAAAAACAATTTATTAATCATAATTCCAAAGCATTTAACAGTAGCTTTACTTTTCAAACCAGTGTTAAAGCTTAACTAAGCTCATAAGTGCAACTGCAATCATATAGTCCTTTAGTGTTACTTCTCTGAAAACACCAAGACCAGGGTCATATAGCCCATATAATTTACAAGAACTTTGACCATGAAAATCCTTGACAATATATAGTTTAAGCATTCTATGCTTGATACATACAAATTGTGGCATATATGCATCCCTGTTAGCAATGGTTATAACTGCATAGGAAACCTCGGTTTCACAAAAGCTTATTCAGTGAACGAGAGAGAGTAGGGAGTTTACTCATATCTTATCTGGAGCTGTTGGCTCTAAGCCCAGACACAGCTCTCTTCATTTTTTCCAAAGTCAAGCCTCGGCACAGGAAAAAAGTGGTCGTTTTAAAATGTACTGTAAATGATAGAACGTTCGTTCGTTGTTAAAAAAAGGTTAATCTCATGTAGATCGAGATGAGCCCTCAAGTTATGTATGATTTCGTAGGGTTGCATTAAACCCATTCCAGAATTGGTCTTTTTGGCTTTTGGTTTAAAAGCATGGCCAAACGTTTGTCTCAAACAAATTGGAGTTGCAAGGTTAACATTGCAACATCTACAAAAATATGTTCTGGGTTCTTCCCTTCAGATTGACATCCAAAGTGCCAGAAACCATGTTTTCTGGTCATCTCATTGTGAGAACCCACAATCAAATTGGAGCAGAATGTCGGACTGCTATGTGGGCCCATATCTTTCAACATGAGTTTTAATACAGAATTAGCTAATTCTAAGAGATCATTAAAATCATTTAACACAAACCCTTACATGTCACTGTCACTGTGTGTCAGTTGTGTCATTATGTAATCTTGTATCCTATGACACAAGTAAACATGACATCCTTACAGTTATAGTTCAATTCTGTATAATACTAATACATTCTGAATTGTAACAAACATGAATAGTATATTTATAATATACTCACACACCTACTATATACCCCCATAAATCTTAAGACCTGCTCACTGCAGAGACCAGAAACTTGTGTCTCCCATAGTGGGCAGCACCTCTTATGGGTGTACGGTTTCTGTTTGTAAAATATAAATGTGAGAAGCTTTCACATTCTCAATATACAAGTATAGGCAATACCTCACATTACATTGTATATTTATTACATTTAATTAGGCATATAGTCAATAATGCCATACATTCCCTGTGGGAAACATATCATTTTTACCTCCAATTACCTGGTGCCATGAAATACTCTAGGAAATATTCTTGTTTACACCCTTGGCGTAATCTTTTTGTATTCAGCTTTCAAAACTCTAGACCATATTATTTCCATCTCTGGATACATATCTTCTTTGAAGCACTTTACTTGCTTGTAGTCATATTTTGCTGAACTTTGAGCTTTTCTCAGCTATGTTAGCCAGCATATGAACATCAGTATATAGAAATCTATACAGTCTTGTTTGACTATTTCTTCTTATCACCAAAGCTTCTTTGGAGCATAAACCTACAACTTTGTTGTGGTTTTCTATGATCTTCCACTTTAAGTTTATCTTCAGGAAGAATAAGATTACAGTTTCTTTCTTTCTGTATCATTTTGTAAAAAATATTATTTCTCATTCTGGTCATCATAATACAATTCTTCTTGTTGTGCTGTTTAGTCTTGGATAATCATCCGCAATGAACTCTTTTGTGGGCCATTCACGAAGTTTTCTCCAAGAGGAATAACACAAAAAAGAGTCTCAATGTCTCGTTTACATAGCTACATATCTTGGACTTCCTAAACTGAAGTCCCTCTCCTTAGGATAGAATGAGGTTAAAGCTTCCAGCTTCTCTTGTATATGGAGCTTCCATCATACAGACTCACTGATCTTTAATTCTTTTTCCAATGGTATTGGCATATACTGTAATATACTGAAGCATAATTATTTCTTGCTTCTTTATCATAAAGCATTTATGCTAGTCTTGCATTTTCTTCTTGGATGCAAAGTATATAAAAAAGTTCACTGTACCTTTATCAAGGCTGTCTTCAATCCTTTGTTGAATGACGAATATGGTTGATATGGTTGTTTCTTCCATATTTCTTCTGACATGAATATTGATTTATCACATTTATAGTATCATCAGTTCCTCCAGCCCATATAAGTTTGCATTTTAGACAGTCTCTGAGGAGTTTGCCTCAAACTCATAAAGGTCTATCATGAGAGTCCTTATCTCAAAAGGTCCTCTATGCAAAGGTTTTGACTTGCTGCAATCCGATGTACACCTACTGGGTGGTATCCCAAAACATCAATTGCTCACAAGCTTAGTGGTATACTTGCTTCTGAGTATATAAATGGGTTGAATGGATAAACAGTTGTTTTCACGAATAACATATATCACATCATTTTTCAGACATCAATACCTGCTTCTGATGGTTAGTATGGATAACCATTATCAAGTCACCAAGCAGGGGTAGGTTCCAGATCAGAGTTAGTCACTTATTCTGGGGGGTGACTTTTTCTGCCAACTCAATCAGAGACTCATCAGGTTAGTCTCTGTATATTCTCTTCTTCAGCTGCACATCTTATGTAGCAGATGGATTCCAATACAGTTCAGATACAGTAGGCCTTAGACATCTGTCTGTTGTTTATAGCTGTGGAGTAAATACAGTTTTACTTACTTCTTTAACAATGATCCCTTTGGGCTGTGTTCCACCATATTATGTTCCACTATGTGGTTTTCACAACTCTTCAAAATATTCTCTTCAGATCATTGTTCAATTATTTTCTTTAAACATATATGGTCCATTATTCTCAGATGACCTCAGTCTGGTGATGGCATTTTACCAAATTCTTCTTTCACATCTGCTGGAAAGTAAGATCTAGAACACTTGTACTTTCTGAAAAGTATAACATATACTTATATAAAATATCTTCATGTTTCTGAACATTATCATTGGTCTGAGTAACATCAGCTGAACCTTATCCAAATTCCTAGACACCAAGATTCCTTTTACTCTATTTGGAGATAAAAACGAAATATTTTTACAATGAATCATTGTATATTTTCTTTCAATCATATTTATAATGCATGATATTTACTTAGTAATTACACATTGGGGAACAAATAGGAGTTCAATCATACTACATGTCATTCTGTCCTTTTTTCGCTCCACTTACCCACTACTTAGGGTGTGACAAACGCTCCTGTATTTATGATCATAATTGCCCAGGTTTCAGTTTGTCTATCCAGCAGACAACTGTTTGTCCTTAGTACAATAATCTCATAATAGCATAATGAGGAACAGAAAAGTGAGTAGCAGACATCTCTTCAACCACCTGAACACTCGTGGGTTAAGAACCAAGTAAAGAAACATACATTCCATTTCATTAATATTCATTTGTATTCATCATGTCTTACATTCTCTTATATAAAGACATGTTTCAGAAATTCCAGATATTTTCTAATCTGGCATATAGCATTGTATGTGTACCTTAGTACTTCAATTCAATACATCTTAATGTATCTTAATATATCTGACTGCATATCATACAGTTATCACATAGAGTTGCTTACTTGCTCAGCCACCTGTAGGCTGTTATTGAAAAGGCTAGTACAGTATAGTAGCCTTCATTTCTCTATAAGTACTTAGAGAAATGCCCATTGGTTTAGTTGTGCCCTGGCTCAATGTACAGTATACAAAGGGCAGTAGATTGCAAAGTAATGTTACCTTTACCTTCACCTTATGAAGTCAGTCAATTCCTGACTGTGGTATTGTCATTGTAGTCACTTCTACAAGCTTTGCAAATATATAGAGCCAAAATCTCCTAAGCCGTGCTTTAGGATCCTGCAGGAATAAATACCAATGGTTTAAATTGTGTGCTTGCAAAACACTCTGAATTCGAACCCACGTCTGGATTCAAACCCTTCGCTCTGTCCTGCCGCGGTCGCCAACTGTCGCGGTTCGGGCCGTTAAGTGCCTACACTCTTAGAATGTACCATTTACTGAGAAATGGAGTTATCTTATTCAGCGAGACACCACTAGACCGGAATCAACGGTTCCTAGAAACTTGTTATTGCTTCTAGGACATCTCTTGAACACGCCAATAAATTTATAATAATGGACAAGAGTAGAAGTATATATAAAAAACACATTTATTTACATTATACAATATATGCTTTCTGGTTGCAAAGCCTTAAAATATCATATAAGGATAGACATCATTAGTCTTAAACATGTTTATGTAGCAAGTAATCATTCACATTCTCTATGCCTCCATAAAGGAGTATCTTAGTCAGAATATACTCATAAAGTATCCTTAGTGCAATGCACCTTCATTCAGAATATAAGGTTACAGAAATCCTGTCAAAATATGGTTAATTCTTTGGAGAAAGATTTAGTTAGAAACATCCTAACTTAAATCATTCAAAACATCATAACATTTCTGTACAGAAGACACACTATACCTTGCTGTGTCATCTGTGTATGTGCATTGTGCATATCTCACAGAGTACAGAGAGTCTCCTTTCCCTTCTCTGGTCTCTTGCTCTGAGGAGGTTCAGAAGTCCCTCTGTTAAGTAGAGGACGTTCTGACACAATCCCAGAGGTCTAGCTATTATCCCTGTATTCAGGATGCTTCTTAGCATTGGTAAGCCAAATAGGCTTAGTTTGTAAGAATCCATAAATCTGATGGACTCTCAGTGTTCCAATACATGGAAAGATCACTGCACTTAGATTCCTATTCAAAGAATAGGAATTCTAAGGGTCTCTATCCTCTTCTAGGAATAGAGCAGTCTCACAAGAAGACTGTAAGTAAGATATGTTGAAATATCCAGATCTTGATATTTCAAGATATCTGAGAACTTCTGTCCACGCAAGGATCAGAGTTTCAATGTTTTACATCTCAAGCCTTTTGAGATGGAGGTGCTATGCCAGACAGCTGCAGTCTGCCAGCCATAGAACTCTAAAATGCAAGCTGGACTGTGGCTGGTATTTATACTATTTCTAGACCCATTAAGAGTGAAGAATGTTCCTTTTCCTTCAGGAACGTCTCTTCCTTAGCCCTTGAAAGGATAATTTTATTTCCCTTTCGTATCCAGAATCAGGAGCTTTGGTGGTTTCTTTTCCTGTCTTCTGATATCTTATTGTCCAAATATGGACATCCTTCCCTTTCAGTCCTCTGTGCCTAAAGTATAAATCCTTATTTCTGAATGACATGATCAAGTTACATATTTAATTTCTATACCATCCTCTTCGTTAGGACTATACGCATTAAATGAGACTACTTAGAAACCTGTAGCACAACGTTTAACTATATAACTCATGAAACACAATTATAGCTGACATTGTCACTTTACAAAGTGTTGTTTACATTAGTTTAGCAGGTTTGCATTCTGCTGCATTCTCTGCTGCATTCTCTGCTGCAAGATTACAGTAGAGCAAGGAAGCATATTATTCTTATGTTGAGAGAACTATTTTTTAAGCACACTTCCAATTATTAATGCACTCTTAGTAGATTAAGATTCTGACATCTGGCAGCTAAGTCAGAAAGATGATTTTTACGCTGCCCCTTCAAGGGCAAGCCAGAGTTACTTTAGTAGTTAGCTTTGATTAGAGCTAACCTTGAGTTGCCTGTCAGCATGACACAGAGTTGCCTGTCAGCATGACACAGACTTTCAGTATACATTACACAAACCTCTGTATGTGTATGATGTGTTTAAGCCCTATATGGAATTAATTCTGCACATGTTCATAAGATACCACGATCATGTCAGAGACTGCTACATGTGGTGGTGAAGTTTTATTTGCTTGCTTTGCCAGTGCTTCATGCATCTGCAGTAGGTGAAACTGATGGGCCAAGTGAGGAAGCTAAATGATGTGGGAGGGAGAAAATCACATTAACCTCAGAAACGCAGATTTAAATGAACACCAAATGGTGGTGGCTATGGAAAGTGCAAGTTGCAGCTGATTTATGGTGACCCCTCATGGGATTTTCAAGGCAAGGGACGAACAGAGGTGGTTTGCAATTGCCTGATTCTGGGTAGCAACCCTGGACTTCATTGGTGGTCTCCCACCCAAGTACTAACCAGGGCCAACCCTGCTTAGCTTCTGTGATCTAATGTAATTGGGCTAGCCTGGGCCATCCAGGTCAGGGCAAATATCAACCAGTAAGGTGTTAAACACAAAAACAAAAAACCTATAGTCCCTGGATATCTAATGGATCAGCTCACTATTTATTTATGCAATTAGCTACCCAGGGGTGTGCTGTGCTGACAACTCTGTGGGAAATGGGGTAAGCTAGCACTCTCAGCAGGTTAGATGAGAACACATGCATGGAACATGGCTGATTGCAATGTGCTGTTTGAATGTGTGAAAAGGAACTTGTCAAATAGGCTCAAACTGCTCACAAACAACCAAACAGATTGATGAAAATCATCTCCCTGCTTGCATGCGAGGCTCTCTTTACACAAGACACCTGACCTGAGTTGGCTTGGGGAATCTCTGACCATACTCACAATTACCTGTTCAACAAGGAACTGGCTTTGGAAGCGATTTGGGGGAGAAGATTTTCACGGAGTGGCAGCATGGCATGAGAAGGGGCTTCACTCTCTTTTTTGCAGTTTTTGGCAGCAAAAAATGGTTGGGGAGGGATTTTTGTCCCACTGCCAGTCACCACATGTTGTCATTCACCTGATCCCAGGACACGTGGTCCTGGCAGTGAGACAAACAGTGCTCCCCCCCCCCCAATCATTTTTGGCCCCTTCTCATGCCATGCCACTATTCCAAGAAAAATAAAACCCCCAAACCACTGTTAAGGTGAGTCCCCTGTTGGACTGTTACTGGGGTTAGGGAACCCTGACCTGACTCTCATCGGGCGTCTCATGCAATGGGAGCCTGATGGGGCAGGAGGCGAGCTGGCCGATGTCTGAGCATCCCTGGTGGTGTGGCTGGTGGGGTGCTGCCAATATTTCTGCCTGCTGTATTGTGGTCTTCCTCTGCTTAAGGTAGACAAATACAAAATAAAATTTGAATTTAGAGGCATGATTATGTATGTTTTAGCTTTTGGTGGTAGCGGAAACCTTTCTCTTTTTTTGCCCTCGTGCGTTTACAGAAACAGAGTTTGTTCCAGATGGAAAAGGAGAATATCCATCTGAGATCAAAGCACTCAAGCTTCTTAAAAGGGATTACCCTTGAGCAGAGCAACAGAAAAGCATTCGAACTCCATCTGGCATTGCTCCAACAGCCAACGAAATTTGCCTTTAAATTCCTATTCACTGCCATGACCTCTTGACCAGTTGTGACTTCAGCTTGCCTGCCGGCTTAAGTCCCTCTTACTGTTATCTCATCTTTCCATCCTTCTTGCTCCCCACCTGTGATGTAAATTGTGAGCTTCTCTGGGACTGCTGTTAGCTACATTGGTGCATTCCCACATAGTTCATCTACCAGCCGTCCTATAAACCAGCAAGGTCAGTGGCAATGACAGACATAAGACCAAACGAGGATTCACAGCATGTTCCTTAGTGATGTTGTGAACTCTGCTTTCTCCTGGCTGTGTGGTCAGACAGTAAGATGTGCACCCTTGAGAATCAAACGCTAGTTCAGCTGTCCATCTCACGTTTCCCTGTCACTTGCAACTGCTCCAGGACCCAGATGGGGAAGGGAATGCAAGACCAACCTTGACCCACTTACTTCATGCAAGGTGCCATGAGACAAGGAGGAGGAAGAAGAAGAGTTGGTTTTTATATGCCAACTTTCTCTACCACTTAAGGAAGAATCAAACCGGCTTACAATCATCTTCCCTTCCCCACAACAAAGGCAGGTGGGACTGAGAGAGCTGTGACTAGCCCAAGGTCACCCAGCTGGCTCCATGTGTAGGAGTGGGGAAACAAATCCAGTTCACCAGATTAGCCTCCACCGCTCATGTGGAGGAGTGGGGAATCAAACCCGGTTCTCCAGATCAGAGTCCACTGCTCCAAACCACCACTCTTAACTACTACACCAGGCTGGCTCTCTGTAACTTCTTCCTGTCTGTGAAACCTGCCTCTGGGGTGCTTTGTTAACTTTCACCAGGTAGAGGGGGAGGGGGAGACAGGTGGGGAGAGGGGCAAGGCTGGCAACCGAGCCAACCTAACGGGCTGCGAGGCACATTTGTCTTTTCAATAATGAAGCTGGGAGGAAGCCATTACCAATTTTAGACATCTTTTCATTCCATATGATAGTAAAACAGTCAGTGGATCTAGCCATGCTTTAAGGAAACGGAAGAGCAAAGTAGGGATCTCAGTGGGTTGCCTTGGAAGGACAGAATGGGTAAAAATCACTTTCCCCGCCCCCCTCCAAAACCCTAAGAGTCCTTCATTGTGTGGAACTGCATGGTTGGGCACAAGCTACTGGTCTTTTATATGGACTGATAAGGCAGTAGGGGGGAGGGAAGGTGGCATGGTATAGCTCCATCTCATCATATTTCGGAAGCTAAGCAGGGTTGGTACTTGGAAGGAAGACCACCAAGGAAGACTCTGCAGAGGGAACCAATGGCAAACCCACCCTGAGCCAGCTTGCTGGGGAGGGAGGGCTACAAATTCAAAAAACAAATAAACAAATAAACCACCTCTGCTTCTGACTAGCCTTGAAAGTCCCTTGCTGGGGTCGCCATAAGTCAGCTGTGCACTTTACACACACAAGGCAGTAGGGACACATGTTTGCAGTTTAGGGACACCGAACTCTGTATGGAGGAAGTCAGCTGAACTGATCAGGTCTTAGGGCTACCGACTACCATGGCTCGGCTATTATCGGGTGTCAAGCAGAATCTGCATATCACTCCCACTCAGCACATGCTCCATTGGTTACTGATCAGGTACGGGGCTCAGTTTAAGGTTCTAACTGTCACCTGGCCTTTCATGGCACGGGACCCATGTACCTGCAGGCCCACCCTCTCCTGCTATGTTCCACTGTAACAGCTCTGCTCGACAGAGGAAAACCTTCTGAAGGAGCACCATACAAACGGGTAAAACTGGCAAATGTTTACAGGCACTCTTTAGGGCCTTTTATGTACGGGTTGTTTCTGTGGCAGTCACCTCTCGACTACTTCGGAGGCACATAGTTTCTGACTTTTAGAAGTCACTTTGCTCTCCCCGCGTTTTCCGGAGGCTGTTCTACATGGCAGAAGAAGGAATTTGAATACCTGTGGGAACAATCCATGTTATGGGGAAGGGGGTTATAGGCCCTTTACTCACCAGATACTACAGAACAATTTATTTTTTGAAACGCACACTTTGCTTTTATAGTAATTTGTCGGACCATCATACCTTTCATTGGGGCTGATCCAGACTACCTGGCATTCTTTGTTCCAATTTTCTAATTGGGACGAAGCTCCAGTCAGCCATTGACTCTGGCCCATCTACGAGGCTTCCTTTCTCAGGATCGGGCTCCTTCCAAAAATTCAAAGCCTGGGTTCCCAACAGTGCAATCTTAAGCCATCCCAAGTCCATTAAAGCTAAAGGGGTTAGAAGGGTAAACGCTGCTTAGGAGTGCACTGTACAACTTAGTTGCAAAGAGTGAGAGCCGGGGACAGGAGATAAAACTAATAATGGGAGGAGGAAGTAATAAGTAACATTGTAGTGAGAGGTTGTAACCTCCCACGCCCATTTTGGCATTTCTCCCTCTTCCATTTCTCCCTACTAGAACTTGAGGGAATCCAGTGAAGCTGGTGGACAGTAGATTCAGGACTGACAAAAGGGAATACATTCCACACCAAGTGATTAAAATGTGAAATTCATTGCCAGAGGATATAGTGATGGCCACAGGCTTAGACGGCTTTAAAAGGGGATATACAGATTCATGGAGGAGAGATCTGTCAGTGTCTGCTTAGCCATGCCGATTAAAGGGGACCTCCACATTCAGAGGCTGCTGAATACCAGGGTCAGGAGGCCACATCAGGGGAAGGCCTTGGCCTCTATGCCCTATTGTCGGCCCTTAGGGTTACCAGCCTCCAGGTGGTAGCTGAAGATCTCCCAGAATTACAACTGGTCTCCTGGTTACAGGAGAAGACAGCTGCTTTGAAAGGTGGACTCTGTGGCATTATACCCCACTGAGATCCCTCCTCTCCCCAAACTCCAACCCACCAGTCTCCACCCCCAAATTCTCCAGGAATTTCCCAGTCCAGAGCTGGCAGCCCTATATGGCCCTCCTGAGGAACTGGTGGGCCATTGTGAGACAGGATGTTGGACTAGATGGACCCCTGGTCTGATCCAGCAGGGCTCTTCTTATGATGTCTGCTCTTGCTACACTATCAATGCAAGACTAAGGCAGAGTTTACTCCTGCCTTAAACCCACTGAAGTCAAATGGGCTTGGACTGGAATATCTCTGCCTAGGATTACATTATAATTCGTGAGTATGTGCTGTGGCCATACTAAAACTATCACTGTGGGCTTCTGACATTAAATTTCTGGTCCTTCCTTTTCATCAGTTTCCGCAGTTGTGCTTGTAGGCCTTGGATACAGTGACTATGAGATTGCCAGCATTTAAATATGAAATAAGAAAAAGGTACAAATGCCATTTCATGCAGTCTTAATTCCTTGAGGCTTTAAAGATTTATGACTGTGCAGTGGTTTATCCTTCAGCTTTTCCCAAGTACTTAGATTAATGTCTTTATAAATATTACTTGGACATGAAATGAAATATTATTTACAATAAAACAACTACATTCTGAATTCTGAGTCTGTTTTCAATCAGCCTTAACTGTTTGCAGGACTTTGGGAGGAGAATCTTCTGCTGTTGTCTTTGACCCTACTGGCCTCTGCAGAGGGTATTGCGTATACCCAGTAGCTTCAGTTCAGCGAGGTGAACGCTGTGTGCATGAGGCTGAGGAGATGCTGACAGCTTTTTAATTTTGCCAACATGAATGCCAAGAGTGTCACACAACAGCTTAGGGATGTCTGGAAGAAACGGAAGATAATAAGAGGGGACGTGTCGGTTCTGACACGATTTAGCATTTAGCTGTTCTGCTCGTGAACAGAAGGCACAAAATATGTTACTTCTTTAATGCCCAATGGCAAATGATTAAAAAGGCAAACAAGAGTACAAAAATGTAGTATATGGAATTTAAAAAAAGGCATATAATTAAACATGTTGTTGTTGTTGTTGCTTTTAAGGAAAACTTTCTCAGGTGCTCTTTCACCATCTGGAACTGTATGCTATGAGGGAAGCAGAATGCTCCCAGCCCTGTGATTCCCATGAAATGTGAATATTGGGGCAGAAATGGGATATACAGGGAAAAGTTTGGTGGTTGGAAGGGAAACCTGTAACTTCTCCCCTGCGAATATTCCATGAGTAACTTTTCCCTGGGAAACTGCACTGAGTTCCTGCAAAAGGATGAGCCTCAGCCAAGTTGGGGGTGAATCATAAGGGTGCCAACTCTGGGTTGGGAAATTCCTGCAGATTGGGGGGTGACGCCTGGGAAGGGAGGGAGCTCGGTAGGGATATGATGCCACAGAGTCCACCCTCTGAAGTTGCCATTTTCTGTAGAACTAATCTCTAGTCTGGAGATGAACTAGAGAACTGGAGATGAACTAGAGAACTGGGAGGACTCCAGGCCTCACCTGGCGCTTGGCAACCCCAGTGAATCAGCTGAGGCCCAGCTTTTGATCTCCTGCCCAGAAAACGTCCCAGCCTTTGTAGGGATGCGGAGAATTGGGAGGGGGAGGGGTCAGAAGTTCATTCCCTGGTGATCAGAGATCAGTGGGCAGTTGTCATCTGTTGCTTCCCCCCACCCAAATTTTTGCTCAGTCCCTGCAAGGATGGACACAGCAAAGTTTGGTTGGGGGGGGGGTCGAGGGAGGGGACGATCAGAAGCTGCGTATTAGCTGACCCTCTCCCCAGATCAGCTCAGAACAGAGGTCCCCAACGTGGTGCCCTTGGGTGCCATGGCATCCGCCAACACCTTTTCTTAGTGCCCGCCAAGTGTTTTTAGAAAATGGGCAGTGCTGGGTGGGGCATTAGCCCAGCAAGGCTTCTAATTGGCAACTGTATATTCGATTGCCCGTGCAGATTTTTAAAAATGCTGCTGTGGCAGCAGCTGCAATCACAATACACCTTACTGCAGGTAAGCCACTTTGTGGCTGCACCCACCACGTTGTGTCAGAAATCCAAAGGGACCCACAGGCTCAAAAAGGTTGGGGACGCCTGGCCTAGAGGCCCTTCCCTAACCTCGCTTTGTTTCTCCGCAAGGCTGAGCTACAGCAAGTGCTTCCTGTTCCTGCCAAATAAGCATGAACAGCTGAGAAGCCCATCGATGAATCAGCTTCCCTGATCATGTCCCGCAATCCGAACGTGAGCCCAGTTGGTGGGTGCTGAAAGGTCCCTAATTTAAATTGCAGCTTTGGGAATTTGGGAGCCAGTGTGGTTTAGTTGCTGGACTAGGGTCTGGAAGATCTGGGTTCAAATCTATAAATTCAAATTCCAAGTTCAGATCCCAACTCTGCCATATGACGAAGGGAGCTTTGACTCTCAAAACCGCATACCCCCAAAATCTTCTTGGTCTCTAAGGTGCTAGTGGACTCCAATCTAGCTGTTCTACTCTGCCATGGGAGATTGCTGGGTGGCCTAGAGCCTCAACCTAGCCTACCTCACAAAATTGTTGTGAGAATGAAATAGACAAGGGGAGGATAATGTATGCCACCCTGAGCTTCATGGAGGAAGAGTGGGGTAAAATGTACTAAATAAATATCTGGGGAATATGTTCCACTGAAAAGAGTGTGTTTACTGATGACAATACATACTACTGTTTGTGTGGATCTGTATTTCTAACTACCATAAAACAGGAATAAGTTTACCTGAAATCCTCAGTATGTTTCTGTTTGCTACCTTCTGAATTTCCATCATTCTGTGTATACAAGAGAAGTCACCAAAAAAATTAAGTTTTGCTGGTGCCACCCTTGAAGGTTTGGGCCTATTGTGTTTATTTTAAGGTTTGGGGTTTTAAAACACACACACAGTTTTGAGGTCAGTTAAAGCAATTGTGAGCCTTTTTGGTTATTTATTATTGACATTGGCAGGGCCTGAAACAATTTGAAATGGAGCCATATTTGGCATGTTAGCTCAGTGAGGAACAGAGGGGGAAAGGTGGGGTCAGACATTGCCAAATGGAAAGGGATAAAACTAGGGTAATGATATATTGCAATATATTGTGAGGGGGGGAAACTGCTACAGAAAATTGCTAGTCTAACAGTGCATTCCTGAGATTTTGGCGTTCGGGGATGGCAGAGAGGAGGTGCCATCCTCCTAACTAGTTTCCCAGGCACGGAAAACTAAAAAAAAAAAGCCTTTTAAAGGCTTTTAAAATGTTACATGGGGCTTTTTGCCCCATACAGAAAAGCGAGGCTGTGCCTGCTAAAAAGCAGGCGCAGCCTCACTCTTCTCACCACCAGCATACCCGGGGCAAACGGGGACAGGAGGCTGCCTAACGGCAGCTCCTTCCCCCGGAACGCCCCGGGAATGCTTCCTGGGACGCCGGGACACCCCCTGGAATGCCGGTGTGAGCCTTTACACTGGTGGGATGCTGGTGGAAGGCCCCACCGGTGTTCCGGGGTGGTGCTGCGCCGGCGCCCGGGGTCCAGCATCCAGGCTTCCACACCGACGCTGGGGCCACTAATGCCAGCATAAGTAGCCTGGGCGATTGCACGGGGGCCCCGAACGCCAGCGCAGCGCCTTCTTGGCCTCCTAAGGGCTTTCGCTCTCTAAGCTCAGGAATGCGCTGTTAGAGCATTTTTCCCAGTATCCAGTTCCTTTACTCACCCCAGTATAGATTTCCTTTTAGCTTTTTTTCCCTGCCTCAACTGTAAAGAGCAATAGTTAACTTTCGTGTTTAAGCTTCTTGGAAGGATGTGGGAGGGGGGAATTAAACTGTTAGAGAGATCCAAATGAACTGGGCTTTGCACATATTGAATTGATGCAACTCAGCCCTGCTTAAAATCAAGGCTTTTTTTTTTTTGTCTTGGGTGATCTTTCAGCCATATAGTTCTGTGAGAAACCTGTACGTTCCCGAGTTTTGATTTCCTGCCATTCTGGGCTCTCTTGGTTTTCAAAAAGGGAAAAAAGGAAAAGAAATAAGAAAAAAAAGAGGTCTAGTTTCACAGTTGTGCTGATATTCGAAAACATTCTGGGTGTGCCCGTATAAAGGCTTTTGGATTTGGCAGTGGACATGGTTAAGAGGCCCTTTTCAATTCTGAGGTACCAGAATCTTTTCTTTAAAAAAAAAAAAAGCTTTTAGCTGTAGGCAGAAACAAAGCCAAAATACTTAGGCCCTGCCTTGAACCCAAGGGGCTGGCTATAATGGAACTGAGACCTGAAGCATATGCTGTCTGTCCCAAGGGCCCTAAACCAGCTGCTAGAAGTGGCAGCTGGAGAAACTGGAGGCTGAAGTTCAGTCGATAGAATATGCAGCTCTGCTGACCAGGCAAGGGCAGAAGGCCAGAGTTACCGCTGGCTTTATATTGGCTGCCGGTCACAGAGCCTGACTGGTGTAACGCATTTCTTCTCTTCTGCAGCTCAGCAGGCCTCTGAGGCCAGCACTTATACAATTCTAGGGGGGTTAGGCCCCTTCCTGATTGTTCCCATTTCAGACCCCAGAGTCTCTGGCTAGGGCAGTGGTTCCCAACCTTTTTTTGACCAGGGACCACTAGGACTTTTTTGTTCGGTGCAGGGACCCCAAGGTTCAAAATAAAAATTCAGAGAATTTGAAAATAAACTTTAATCATAACATTGTCGAAGGCTTTAATCATAACAGTTAGTTAAACATTAAACTTAGAATAATATCTGAATATATTTTTTATAATAGAGAACTTTTAATTGAAAATCAATGTGATTTTTGAGCTTGCATCCTTTTTACAAGCTGGGCAATTCTGGGGCTAATACTGTTGCTCAGAGCTACACTAATATCATCACTTGCTTCCAATCGATTTCTGGTCTTGTTCTTAATTATAAGCAAAGCAGAAAACCCTTGTTCGCATAAATAAGTTGTGGAGAAGAGCATAAGATATCGCAAGGCGAATCCCCGAACTGTAGGATATGAAATTGCTTTTTTACACCAGAACTCTTCAAGATAAACTGATTCAAATGCATTCTTACAGTGCCTATCATTTTGGAATTCAATGAGCTCTTCCTGGATTTCTTCTGCAACCTCTTCAACAGCAATACCAAAAGGATTGCGAATCAGCTTTTGGGTATCTTTTGATTTGGTCTGGTTATATTCTGGGAAGTAATGGCGGAATTCATCGACCAGCATTTGCAGATGACTTCTGATGTTGTCTTGTATATTCGCAGTGATCATGTCATCTTTACTATCATCAACCAGTGCTTTTAATGTCACAAACACAGAATAATTGTTTTCACCAACTTTACCTACCCATACTTGAAGTTTGCAAATAAAGGCACGCAGTTTGTCTTCAAACATAAAAATGTTTCCCACACCTGCTAAATTTATGTTTCCAGAACCTTGCAATTGTAAGTTTAGTTTATTCAAATGTGAGAAAATATCCACAAGATAAGCCAAATGCATCTGACTTTTCGAATCAGAAAACTGCTCTAGTAAATCTTTAATTTTCTTCTCTGCTAGAAACAGCTCAACCTCTTTTCTTAGTTCAAATAACCTTCCCAGCATATTGCCTTTCGATAGCCAACAAACTTCGGTGTGGAAAAGAAGAGTCTCATGATCGGAGTCCATTTCGGTGCAAATTTTTTTTAAAAGGCGTGTATTTAAGGCACTGCTTTTAATAACATTGACCACTTTTATGGCCATTTCCATGGTATTAACAAGGCTTTTAGGAAGAGACTTGGAAGCTAAAGCCTGACGATGTATGATACAATGAGTTGTTATTGCTGAAGGATTCTTCTGTTTTATTAATGTTGCTAGACTGGAGCATGATCCTAACATGGCTGGAGCGCCACCCATACAGAAGCCGGCGAGCTTTTCCCACATAATGCTATGTTTCTCAAAACTCTGCTACTATATTCATGATGTCGATACCTTTTGACGTCGTTTCCAGTTTCCGTGAAATCAATAATTTCTCTTTAATAGTGTTGTTGTCGTCTAAAAAGCAGACAAATACGAGCAACTGACTGCAATTAGAAGCGTCTGTTGATTCATCACACTGCAAAGCGAAACATGGCGAATTTTTTATTTTCGAAACAAGCTGCTCCTCAATGTATTTTGACATAATTTCAATTCGAGCTTTTACCATGTTGCTCGATAGAGGAATTTCTTGTATTTTCTTTTTGGCTTCCATCCCTAAAACTTCTTCGACAGCTAACATCAAACAAGGTTTGATTGCGCTATCAATTTCAAAATCTCAAACGACGCGACTAATGTTTTTTCCGATGATGCATATCTTGAACCGCTAGGCCCGAGTTTCATCTTTTTCAGATTCTCTAATTTACCTTCAAAGAATTCAGGTGGTCGGTCAGATAAATTAGGATGGACCGTTTCTAAGTGGCATTTCAATTTTGCTGGCTTCAGAGCATCGTTTCCGAGAACGGTGGCACATATAATGCACTGTGGTTTTATTTCTCCATTACTTTCAATAAAGGTAAATCCGAATTTGATGTAACTATTGTCGTATTTTCTCTTTTTTGACGCCATTCTCTGAAAATTAAACAAAGACGCAATCAAAATTCATTTCCATAACTAGTCATTTCGAATCAATAAATTAATACACTAATTATGTCCAGCAGTGGACTGTGATAGGCTGAGTTGATTGATTGAAATTAACCTCTCACACCCCAGTCTGGGATCGTACGGTCCTGTGCAAATGGACGCCATTCGGGGTTGGGACCCATGGGTCCCAGCTACACCACCACCTAGTATTTTATTTTATTATTTTTTTCATGGCAAATCCTAAATCCAACATCCAAATTAAAAAATAAAAGCTCCTTCTCTATGGTATGTGATTGAATAACGATTTTTTATAAGAGATACAGTGGTCAATAGCTCAAATTTATTTTACCAATAGTGTGTAACACCAGTGAAAAGTGAACCAGATGGTGTTTTGTGTCACGCTCATCAGAACTACGTGTACTGCCACCAAATGATGTGCACCGCAGGACGCAGGGGAGCATGGTGCATATTTCGCAGGTATCTTAGAGGTTAATACAAATTTGAAGGACTTACCGTTAATCTGGAACCATCATATCACTTCACTAAACAGTAGTCATGGATACAGCCCTGAGCAAAACAAAGTAGGTACTTAATGCGTGTGACACGACTTGCGCTACATACTTGTGGATGCAAAATAGCGTGAGCCGTGAGGCTCGCTTGCACCCTCCCCCGGCCTCCCCGCCCCCGCATGTTCTTTACTCATCGCTCACCGCTCCCACGAGTCACCGCTGCACGCTGCCGCTCTCTGCGCCCACGAGCTGCTGCTAAGTCACCCGCGTAAATATTAATTTATTATGGGTTTATAACTTTGTTTCGCGGACCTTGATTTAGTTCTCGCGGACCCCTGGTGGTCCGTGGACCACCGGTTGGGAACCAGTGGGCTAGGGTTACCAACGTTAAGGTGGGGCCCAAATTACACCTGATCTTCAGACTACAGAGATCTCTCCTGAAGGACATGGCAACATCAGAGGACATATTCCACAGGGTCTAGAGGAAATGGAAGTTCTAGAGTGGATGCAGAGGGTGGGAGGCTTTGGGACATCCTCTTTTCCTGTCGTATACCATAGGCACTTGGGGAAACTGATTACTGTAAAGACATTGAAGGGCAGAAGCAGGCTGAGAACTGAGAGTGGATGGGTTTTCAGAGTGGACCTTCCTCATTAACTGTAAGAAAAGACTTAAGGGGAAAAAGACTTAAGTGGCCTATGGGTACTACATAAGGAAAACGAGTGGGATGAATGACATCTAGGGTTGCCAGGTCCCTCTTCACCACCTGCGGGAGGTTTTTGGGGCAGGGCCTGAGGAGGGCAGGGTTTGGGGAGGGGGGACTTCAATGTCCAATTGCCAAAGCAGCCATTTTCTCCAGGTGAACTGATCTCTATCGCCTGGAGATCAGTTGTAATAGCAGGAGATCTCCAGCTACTACCTGGAGGTTAAGAGGAGAAGATCTTAACTCTGGCACAGGTGTATTGCATTTGTTGTAACACTGCCTGGAGGTTGGCAACCCTAATGACATAATACTAGAAGGGGCAGGGTACTGCTCAGCAAACCAATTGATTATTTTAAAATTACAATTAACCTTTGTGTTTGAGATGATGGGAGGGGATAGAATTAGGGTTGCCAGGTGCCCGCTGGTGGCGGGCAACCCCCCGGCCATTTACCCCTCTGCCCGCCGACCACCTAAGGGTCGGCGGGCAAACGTGCATGCATGCATGCTTAGGCTGTGCTCTGCTGGGGGAGGGGCTGTGGCTCACTTGGTAGAGCATCTGCTTGGCATGCAGAAGGTCCCAGGTTCAATCCCCGGCATCTCCAGTTAAAGGGACCAGGCAAGTAGGTGATGTGAAAGACCTCTGCCTGAGACTCTGGAGAGCCGCTGCTGGTCTGAGTAGACAATGCTGACTTTGATGGACCAACGGTCTGATTCAGTATAAGGCAGCTTCATGTGTTCAAGTTTCTATGGCGCACAGCGCTTCCGGTTTAGAACAGGAAGTTCTGCCTCGTGAGTGGCCTTTACCTCTTAGTTTGAGTGGTAAAGGGCTGCTTTACCACACAAACGAAGAGGTAAAGGCCCCTTGCGAGGAGGCACTTCCGGTTCTAAACCAGAAGTGCCACGTGTGCATCGGCGCGTGCACGCGATTACAAAGAAAAGCTTCCCTACAGAGGAGAGGAGGCACCCTGCAACCCTAGATAGAATAGCTCTGTGGTGCTTGGTCTGGAATGCCACCTAAGCACATGCAAGTTGCTGCTTGAATGCTGAGTGTCTTAACCAAGCTGCAAATTGAACCACAGTTGTGGTTCAGTGGGAGTGGTTTACTTTCTCGTAAGTGTTCTCACCAGGAGAATCCCTGTTCCATGCACAACTGTTTGAGCCCACTAGATCCTAGTCCAACACCCTGACCGCTACACCACACTGGCTCTCCTACACCACACTGGCTTTATGAATTCCTTATGCATTTTATTGATACTGAGCGGAGATCAGTTCAAAAAAGTAGTAAGGCAGAGAGTGGAAGACACTGAGAGACAGCATGACCTCGCAAGGTCCCCTGCTTTCATAGCCTCACAGAAGTTCAGACACCTGATGACGGCAGCCCTATATCTGATGACACTGGAGGTGAACAAAGTTAGAAGGGCTTTTACGTTAGCCAGATGCTATCGGCTGTCCTAGAAGGCAGGTATAAAAAAACTCCTCTTTCCAAGAGAGTCTGCCCATGCAATGGTGAAGAAATGGAGACCCGCGAACACGTCTTTTTATACTGCCCTCTTTATCATGAGTTAAGATCTAAAACTATCCAAGAAATTTTAAGAAATAATATAGGGCTACCTGATAAAATTTGTATCCAACGACTACTGGAAGATAGTAATCCACAAACTTCGAGATGTGTGGCCAAATTTTGTGTTGCTATATATAAGGCCCGAAAGGATGCAATTTACAAATAGGTAAAATTTGACAGATAAATATTTTAGAAGCTAGCTTATTTGCCTCTTTAGATATGGGATTTTATTGATATGTTTTATTTTGTGGACTCTTTGTCTGACTGATACTGTTTTTATTACAAATTTATGTTACTTCTGATTAGATGTGTTCTATTTTTTGGTCAAATGACCGTAAAATAAAAACTGAACTTGTGGTGCATTGGAGGAATTTATATGAGCTGGGAATCAACTGTGGCATTATAGATGAGGTCAGGGATGGGCAATCTTTTTGAGCCTGCGGGCACCTTTGGAATTCTGACACTGTGTGGTGGGCACAGCCACAAAATGGCTGCTGCAGGAGGTGGAGCCAACCACAAAATGCTGCCACAGCTTATCTTCAGTTACACAGTGCAGATCCTTAGGCTGTGGTAGCAGCTGCGCCCAAAGCAACATTAAAAAAAAAAAAATCTGCACAAGCCCCAACTTTGGTGTGCAATGTCTTGGGAATGATAATTATAAGTCATCGTAGAAACAAATGGTTGAAAGAAGAAGAAGAAGAAGAAGAGTTGGTTTTTATATGCCGACTTTCTCTACCACTTAAGGGAGAATCAAACCGGCTTACAATCACCTTCCCTTCCCTTCCCTGCAACAGACACCCTGTGAGGTACTGTAGGTGGGGCTGAGAGAGCTCTAAGGGAGCTGCAACTAGCCCAAGGTCACTCAGCTGGCTTCATGTGGAGGAGTGGGGAAACAAACCCGGTTCTGCAGATTAGAGTCCACCACGCCAAACCACCACTCTTAACCACTACACCACGCTGGTTAATCAGCTAGGATTCTCGATAGATACTGTAAAACAACTTGGGGAAAGGAGGGCAGTGACTTCGATTTTTAAAAAGCTTGATTTTATTAGGTCGCAATAGTGTGCCCAATAGAGCACAGAAAGTTTGCTCCACCCTCTTTTGGGGTATTTTACCACGCAGTATGCTAGAGTACTTAAATCTGTTAACGTTTCCCAAGTATAGGAGCGCCTCTATGATGGCCCAGCTGAACACTGTGCCGTCACCTGCGATGAAGGACAGATTTAGAAACGTTCCATTTTTCACTAGGATCTGCCCTTGTGTGTCTGGCAGTATAGGTACAATAAGTCTTTTCTTTTTTAATTGTCTGTTACTTGAGGTTGATAGACAGAGACTGGTTGAATCATTTGATAATGGAAAGAAGGCACTCACCCTTCCTGAATTTTTAAAATAACCAACAAATCAGAGAGATATATTAGCTGCCTATTTTAAAGGATAAGGGGACTATATTAAATATTTTGGCCATTGTGTTTTAGTGTGGTACTGCTTAAGACTTATTGGTCGTTTGAGCAGAATATTTAAAGAAAGAATATATATATATGTGTGTGTGTGTGTGTGTGTGTGTGTGTGTGTGTGTGTGTGTGTGTATATATATATATATATATATATATATATATATATATATATATATATATATATATATATATATATATATATATATATATAAAATCTGCACAGCCAATCAAATTTCCAATGGCCAATCAGAACATTTGCTGGGCAAAGCCCCACCTGGCCCTGCCCATTTCCTAAAAACACTTGGTGGGTGCCAGAAAGGTTTCAGTGGGTGCCATGGCGCCCGACGGCACCACATTGGGGACCCCTGGGTTAGGTGCTTTCAACCCATCTTTCATTGGGTACTGTCAATGAAAGCAGGGCACTTAACTCTGAGCAGGGCTGTCCCTAGAATAGGGTGAACAGAGGCAATCGTTCTGGAGCCTGGGTTCGGAGAGGCTGCATTTCCCCAGTCCTGTGAGCAGCGGGGGGGGGGGGGGGGTCTCTGCTGCTGATCAGCAGTGGAGCGGTACTCTTGTGCCATTGAGGGGTGGTGGTGGAAGGAGCTTGTCCTGGTCACATGTTTCCCTAGGGCCTTTGTGGGTTGGAGGCCACCGTTCCCTAGAGATCCACAGTGACCCGGGAATACCTCCAAAATAATCAGCACAGGGATGTGGCTGAAACACTATGGAGTTCTCGGCTGCTCAATCGAAGTGGGACAGACCACCTAACAACCCTTTAGGTCTGGACTGTGTAAACAAGCCCTCAAAAGCCTCAATTTTTTTTTTTTTTTTGAGCACATCCGTAAAGCACGGCTGAACCAGGTCTTATGTCAGCAATCCTAGGATTTTTCCATTGCCGGAGCCTGTTCTTTTATTTCTCTTGGATGCAGATGGCGTTCCTTTGTTATTCTCATGTTATTTCATATTTATACAATTAAAATGTGACTTTTCAGTACATCGTTTGCTTCCTGTTTGAAGTTCACCACCACATCCTCGCACTCCCCAAGCCCCTGCGCTCTGCTTCACTCAAAAATAACAATAAAACCTGAAAAGGTCTCTTATTCCTCCTGCAACCAAATGGATGTTGGTAGTTAGCTGTGCTTCCCCCCGCCCCCGCCCCATAGCCGCCTGGCGGTCTGCCTTTCTCCATCTCCTTCTTTGCCCTCGGAGGACTGAGCCTGGTTCATCGCGCAGATAAAGACACATTTCTGTAAGTCTGCAGCCGACTTTCCCTTTTGATCCTTAGAGCTTTCCGCTTCTACTGTAACACAGGGCTTTCACTTTCTCTCAAAAGCTTACTTTCCCCTGTGGGGATTCCTAAAGTTGCTGATTTTTTTCCCTTTCAAAACTGCCTGTAACATTGTATTTCTCATTTAAAAAAATTATAATTGAAATAAAGTTTTGTTTTGGTTTTCGGTGAAGGTCGATGCCTGGCACCCATGCTCACTTAGCAGAGGGCAATAAAGTTGAATCTAGACAAGATGGAAAGAAGAAGAATGTTTTTTAGATCCCAATTTTTCACTACCTTTAAGGAGTCTCAAACCGGCATACAATCGCCTTCCCTTCCTCTCCCCACAACAGGCACCTTGTGAGGTAGGTGGGGCTGAGAGAGTTCAGAGATGTGGAGGAGTGGGGAAACCAACCCGGTTCACCAGATTAGCATCCGCCGCTCCTATGGAGGAGTGGGGAATCGAACCTGGTTCTTCAGATTAGAGTCCCATGCTCTTAACCACTACACCATGCTGATACTGATGGGGGAGGGTGAAGTCCTGGAGGTACGGTTGCCAACCCCAGCTTGGGAAATTCCTGGCGATTTGGGCGTGGAGACTGGGGTTTGGGGAGAGGAGGGACTTTGGCAGGCTATAATGCCACAGAGCCCACCCTGTGTAGCAGCCATTTTCTCCCAACCAAATACTAGACAGGGCCAACTCTACTTAGCTTCCAAGATCTGAGATCATGCCAGCCTGGGCCATCCAGGCGAGGGCAAAGTGCCTATTGCAGAGGTTTTAAGAGCATTATATCGTCTGTCTGTCCCCACCCCCCAGTCCCAACTCATTTTGGCTATTATGATACAATAAAGTTTATTTTGTTTAGCCGAAGGCCATTACAGTCTGTCATATAAAACCAAGTCATAAATTATAACATTAAAACAGTCTGACTAAAAGATGCTAGCCATTACATACATTAAATGCCCTCATTAAATACAGCTTTGGCCAGAATTTGCTAAGGCAAAGAGTGAAACGGATGGATCAACATCTGAGAGGAGAAAGAGCAACTTCTCTGAATCGGTAAAGAGATTTAAGCAGTTTAAAAGCACTGTAAGAAATTTTGTCCGAGGCTCCGTATAAAGCGGACAGAATAAAATATTGTGCAAGAGGTCCTCTGGAACTGCAGCTTTACAAATGCACAGTCGAAGAGGCCCACGTTGTTTGGGAGTAGCGCCCAGCTAGCAAAACCGTTGGACATGGTTTGAAACCGGATTGAAGTGATACCTATTCTGAGATTGTGGAAGACGGTACTGACCAGATAATTAGCCTCTGGCACGGTTCCTTTTAAACAGTTTAAATAATGGGGAGGATTTGGACTGGGAAACTGGTTGCCTGTCTGATGCAGAGTCACACTTAAACATCCAATCACGGATGTTGATACCTGCCATGGGGACACACTGGGTGTCATCCGATATGGAGTAGCAATGCAGGATGTTGTTACAGCAGAGACAATTAGCAAAGGAAACCATCAGGGATTAGCGATCATTTCTAGTCAAGGAGGCTGGGAGTACTGGTCTTGTCAGCTGGTGATTCCTACTAGCTGGTGGCAGCGTACTGAAGAACGAGTGAGAAGACGACCCCTCCCGGGGCCAGACAGGTCAGGAGAGGGGCACATCTCTGGACAGGGGCTGGAGACGGTTGCTGGGTGCCAAAAATGCCTCGGAGGGCTGAATGGAGCGAGCCGGTGGGATGACTCTACCACATTCCCTTTTAAATCAACAGCACCCAAGGCCTAGAAATGGACCCAGCTGTTTGTAGGAAGGAGAGGGGAAGAGATTACTCTGAGTAATCTGAAAGGGTATCTGTGTGAGAGAGGAGAGTGGTAAATGAATGGTGTGTGACAAATGGGAAGTGGGCAGATGTCGCAGCAGCAAACAAAAACCACACCTGTGCACATTGGTAAATCTCAGTTTGGCTTGGCATTGCCAGGGAGGGTGAGATATAACTCAAACAAACAAACAAATAGTACCAGCTTGTACCATGATCTGTGGCAATTAGAGTAGCTTCACACATTATGTTTTGTATGGGAATACCTAAGATATTTTAGTTGTAGTGGGAAAGCAACACAGCCCTGTGGCACAGAGTGGTAAGCTGCAGTACTGCAGTCCAAACTCTGCTCACAAACTGAGTTCGATCCCAACAGAAGGCAGGATCAGGTAGCCAGCTCAAGGTCGACTCAGCCTTCCATCCTTCCAAGGTCAGTAAAATGAGTACCCAACTTGCTGGGGGTAAAGTGTAGATGACTGGGGGAATGCTAGAATGAGAGCATCACGAAGGAAATATTGTGGTTCTACAGAAATGTTAATTCTATGGAGGCCGTTCATATTGCCATCTTGAGACCATGTACCTACATGCAGAATTGGAAATATCTGTTTGGTATGAAAGAGGGATTCCTTTGGGGGGGGGGTAGGGGGAGATTAGTTTGAAGGTCTGAAAACCATTGATGGAGGGGAGCATATCAAGCTCAGGTCAAGCTTTGGGGGGGTTGAGGATGGACTGCACGGGTGCAGTTCCTATGTGGGCTGTGTGGAATACCACTCGATAAGTGTCAGTTACAGGCAAGTACAACTGTATTTTCCTGTAGTTTAAATGGCTGTTTGCTTAGTATAGCAGAGCTGCACCATCACATAGGGAAAGTGTGACCCAAGCTATATGTGTGGGGCAGCCATGGCATGGTTATGATAAGAAGTGAATCCCCATAGTTCAAACCATAGGTAATTATCCCTCTGGACCATCCTTATTTCTGATTATTGTGAGACAGTAAAAAGTAACCATGAGAAGTTCATAGAATTCACTGCTGTTTTGTAGTTTAAGCTTGAGTGTAGCCAAGAAGGGTGTCTTTGACTCTGGCTGTGAATCCTTTGAAAGTAGAAATGTTACCTCTGATTGTGGCTGGGATATGGCTGCTTTATATGGATCTAGTCCATATAAACACCTTTTTTTTTTTGGTGTGGCAAGAAATGCAGCAGTGTGAACCCCTTTTAAGCAACAATGAATTTGAGCACATTAATCTTTTTTCAGCTGGTGCAATACCTCTGTAGTCCACTAGATAGCAACGTTGCATCATGTTCTGATTGGGAGTGTGGTCCTTCTAACTCTTTAACCTTCCCTGAAGCCTAACAGGCCAGCTGGCTGTAAAAGCTGTCGCCTGAGGACTTGGCTGCTTGTGAAAGAGGCGTCATGGCTTGTGAACGAGACCGAGACGTCTTATTGTATGTCTGCTTACTTTTGAGTAAGGCCTACTGAGCACATTGAAAGCCCAGTGTATTATAGTGGAGGAAGGTGTCCTCAAGTCATAGACAATTTATGGCGACCCCAAAGGGTTTTCAAGGCAAGAGGTGGTTTGCCATTGCCTGCCTCTGCATGTAGCAACCATGGACTTCCTTGGTGGTCTCCCATCCAAGTACTAACCAGGGCTGACCCTGCTAAGCATGTGAGATCTGATGAGATCATGCTAGCCTGGGCCATATTGTAAAGGCAAATTAAAACAAGAATGTCACCTTAAAAGACTTGCACAATTCATTTCAGCATGGACTTTCATGAGTCAGAACTTTATTAGAGCTTAGATTACATAGCACTTGGGGTTTTAATCTCTGCTCAATCATATGGAATGTAGGGGCGGTTTGCTATCTCTCAGCCTAACCTACCTCACAGAGTTGTTATGAGGGTAAAAGGGATCAAGATAGTTCTCTTGAAAGGGTACGGAGTCATGCTGCCTTACCATAGGCATAGGATTGACTGCATATGTACTTTTGGTGCACTATCAATTTTTTCTGCTGCATTGGCACTCAAAAAAAAAAGTTTGTCGTCCTTTAGGCGGAAGAGCCAGTGTCCCTGTCTTCTGACTTGGCTGCAGCCAATGAAAAACAGCCTGGCCAGGATGAGCCTGATTCGCCAGGGGCCAGAAGGAGGTTGAGGAAGCCCCGGAAACCCACGCATGCGCAGAGGCCTCCCTGGCCACTATCTGGCTGCACCGCCAGGCCCAGCAAGGCCAGCCAATGCTGCCTCCCTCAACGCCCCCTGCGGGAATGCAAAATGGGTCCCAGCAGAGTCTGGGGCCCGCTGGTTTCCTAGCAGCAAAAAACAAGGCAAAATTCCAGAACGATGTGACCGGTCAGTCAGCTGTGATTGGTGATGCATGATGTACACTTGGTGATAAAAGATCACAGCTGTGCACTGTTAATGCTACACCCTATGGAGGCCTTTAGAAAGGAATGGGAAGACATAGAAGCTATCTAGAATCTAAATCTAACACCTGGTACTTTGCTGCTGCTAATACTTGATCACTTTTTATATCCTGACTTTCTTCCATGACGCTCAAGATGGTAAATATGAGATCTATTCCATTATATCTGTACAATAACCCTGCAAGGTAGTCTGAGATTTGACTCCTACCAAGTCTTATGAGGAAAGGTTGAAGGAGCTGGGTATATTTAGCCTGGAGAGGAGACGTCTGAGAGGTGATATAATAACCATCTTCAAGTACTTGAAGGGGTGTCATATAGAGGATGGTGCGTGTAATAGTATTAGGCAAATATTGGGTAAAAATATATTAAATATATTAAATGCATTGCAAATTTTGGCAATTAAAGTATTAAAACCAGGGCCCTTCCAAGTAAATGTCATATTATTATTAACCATTAACATAACACAATAAAAACACCTCTTGCTGAAAAGAAATATCCCAATGGCGAACCACCATGCCCCCTAGGGCCACCACCACCTTGCCAATGGAATTGGTGGCTTTTCGATGCACCACATCCAGCTTCTGTGGGTACTTCACATGACACCAACAGCGTCGCTTCAGCATGTCCGACCATGCTATTACTGTTCCAGGCCACTGGGCCACAATAGCTTGCAAGTCATCACTGGCAGCTTCAGACAAGTCTTTCTCTTTTCTTACACCTAGGTCGTTCTCCCCAAGCTGGACCAACAAAACATCTGGTGCTCCATGCCTCCTTGTTCCTTTAATTAAGGTAGGCCACAATGCAGACCACTGCATACCTCGCCGGCCCATCCAGTAAATTCGCAACCGTCCTTCAAGGCCAAGGTGTCTGCCCCAACTGGATGACAAGACCTGCTTGCCCAGTGAACGATACTGTGGCCAATGATCCATACCCGTAACAAGTGTCTCACTGAAACTCAAACAAAAGGAGGTTATAAAGATTCCAGGTAAGGCTTGCTATTACCCTTGACTTCCACCTGCTGTTGGCCTGGATTCTGGTAGCTGGCAGTCCCAAACTGTCCACATCTGTGGCAGCCCCAATTCTAAATGAGTGGGCCCCGAATTCTCTCGGAGGCAAACCAATAGCCTCCAACCCCATACGGAGCACCTTAATAAATGGAAAACGGGTGAGTGGGGACCCAGCCTGATGAATACACAACGGGCCCTGACAACTAGGCTGGACTTTTAAGAAATGTGTTAAAGACTTTACAGGGCAAAGTCCCTTACCCTTGAGAGCATAGAGGCGTACTTTGGCTCCTTTGTTTGCCTGATCCATTTTGGGCCATCTAATAACTATGCACAGCTCACTGCCTGAGACAGCCATATCACTGATCCTCAACGCCCATCCTGACCTGTCTCTAGAGGAGCTGACCACCAGCTCACCCATCCTGAGAGCCCCATAAAAAGCCACCACATAAGCAGCCTTAAACAAATAGGCCTCAAATGGCATCCAACACAGCGCCTTCAGACTGTGAACCAGCCTTGCCAAGATGTCAAAATTGACTGGCCTGCGACTGTCCAGATTAGATGGGTAAGAGCGCTGCCAACTGCTCAAAGCTCATCACGCTATGAACGAGGCACACGGATCCACGCAGCCATTAGTTTTACTAAAAAAGGAAATGGGTGCCATATGATCCTCAGTGGTCCTGGCAGAGAATTCCATCATCCTCATATGGGTCAAATATTGAAGCACCACATGCTCCAGTGCTGGCCAGTTGCCTGGGCCACCCAACCCTGCAGAAAGCCTTAGAAAATTGTTTGCAGCTGCTGAATAGGAATGAAAAGTAGACGAAGAGATGGAATCGTATACCCCTTTCATAATTACATGCCTCCAAGGGACCATAATTCTTGCGGGAATGTCTCAGAAAGGAGGTCCGCCTCTGGGGCCAAGCTGCAGAATCTCTCCTGTGGGAGGTGAGACAGTGGGAGAAAATGCACAGTCGCTTTATCCTCCTTTAATCCCTGTTTCAGCCAGGATTCAGCCAGGATTGAACGCATGCGTTTCGCCTAATGTGCGTTCGATCCTGGCTAAAACAGGGATTAAAGGAGGATAAAGCGACCATGCGTTTTCCCCCAGTGAGTGCATCCTGTGATGCTGTTGTCAACTCCGGGAACTTGTCGAGCCGTGAAAGTAATGTTCACCAATAAACACGTTAACACAAAATGGCGGGCCAGCCTCATCACTCGTTCGGATTTGGAAGTCTGCTTGTTGATGACCCCAACCACTGCTAGATTGTCACATCGAAAGTGAACACGCTTATTCCTGAAATGGGTTTGCCAAATGGTGACTGCCACAACCAATGGGAAGAGTTCAAGGAAGGTTAGGTCCCTAACAAACCCTGTTCCAAGCCACTGGCGAGGCCACCTCTGTGTGCACCACCTGACATTAAAAAACATTAAAGAGCTTTCTCAAAAAGGTCAACCATGTGATAAGGTCCTCCTTCACCCCCTGGTGAAGCGGATCCTGTGATGAGGAGCCCTGACCCTCAGCCAAGGCCTTAAAGGAAGCCAAAAGCTGTTCACGTGTGTCATCTGTCACTGGGCCCCCAAACAAAAAATCATCCAAGTAATGCGTGGTGAAAGCCACACCGGTACGTTCTTTTACTGCCCACTCCAGGAATGTGCTGAATGTTTCAAAGGCTGCACAGTCCACTGAGCAGCCCATTGGCATGGCCTTGTCCACATGCCAGTATCCTTGGAATTGGAAGCCCAGTAAACAAAAATCAGCAGGATGAACTGGAAGGAGGCAAAACATGGACTGAATATCACATTTTGCCATCTTCGCCCCCTGCCTACAGGATCAAAACAAGCTAATAGCGTGATCGAAAGATGCATATTTAACTGAACACAGTTCTGGGGGAATTGCCTCATTTACAGATGACCCTTTTGGGTAGGAGAGGTGGTGTATTAGACTAAATTCCCAGGTACCTTCTTGGGAATGACTCCCAGCCATACATTCCTTACTTACTTTGGCCTGAACCACATTGGGAATTTTCCTTGCAAATTTTAGGTTCCCTGTAAGCATAGGAACCTGAGGGCCCAAAAAAGGGATGCAAAAACCTTCCATGAATCCATCCCACAAAATCTTTGGAGCTGCCCTGGCTGGGTATCGAGCCAAGAATGGGGCCACAGCCTCCTGCTTAACAGGTGTGCTGGTCAGCACGCCTAATGACCCCACATTATTTTCCAGTCAAAGTGGGGCTGGTAGCCCCCCCCCTTAGGGGAAGATGAGGGCCTGCTCCCGCGAAAGGGCTGCACGTTACTGATAGTCAGTCATTTATTAATACGGCACATAGACAGTCACATACAAAAGAACAGAATCGTCGTTACTGTTACTCTGCGTGCAAAGAGTCCTGGGATGAGGACCAAAACATTTCTCACAACAATACTCAAAGCAACATTTGGCTCTCTGGCATTTCCCTTGACTGTACTCCCAGCCCACCCTCCTGGAACCATCCCTGCAAGCTGCCATCCATCTGTTAGGGCGACCACCTTCAACTTTTCCTTTGATGTGAGGGCCCACATTAACCAGCCATAACTTGTCATTAATCAAGTCCCATCTGGCCCTCTCACTTTGAGAAGCTGGTTTCCGAAAGGCCTCATCATACTCTATGGCTGCTGAATCCCCAGCCAAAGAACGAGCCCTTAGGCCATTTGCCAAATGGTTTGCTAAATGCCACCCCCATTCTGGGTAAGTGGAGGACACCACCCCCCATAAATATGGCATTTCCTGCCAACCATTTATTGAAGGACTTGTCCTCATTGCTCAGCTTTCCCCTTCTTTTTTCTTTTGAAGAAGACCGAGATTTCTGACCGTCTTCCACTTTTGGTTTTACTAGGGCAAAGATGTCCACATAAAACCCATCCAAAATATCCTCCCTGATTTTGCATGGGAGATGACTACCTGGGGGATATTCTTCATCCTCAAAAAGACTTTGATCTTCTTGGGATTGATTAATTTCAGTTTGGAGCACTAGTCCAGGATGGTGCCCAGGGTGCCCACTGACAATCTGCTCAGAGGTCTTCTAGCCATGCTCAAATTTATTGCCCCGAACTGCGTAGGAAAAATGCAGCTCTGGATAAAACCTGCCCATCTGTTTGATCACCTTTCCACAGTCTGGAGTGCCAGCTCGTACGTTGGGGAAAGGCACAAACTCTGTGAGTATTTGTTCTCGAGTTCTACTCGGCTAAGCATGGCCAAGTCTAACTCTGCCTTCTTGCTGGTACCAGACAGAGACTGTGCAATCAGGTTCTGCATGGGCTCCAACATCATAGGCAATGCATTTTCCTGATCTTGGCTAGTCTGTTGAAACCCTTAGCGTAGACACCCTGTAGCAGTTGTGGCTTCAGCTGCAACTTCTTGAAAGTCTTCACGGAGGAGAGGGTCAATGCGGGATCCCTCTGCAGCACCTCCACTTGGTTTGTGTGGTCCACCAGGTTGCTGTGTATCAGCTTGTTCAGCTTGGGCCGCTCTATCCTCTTTCTCCTCCTCTTCTGTCTTCTCTGCATTATCTTCTGTCTTAACAACAGCACCACTTGACTCTGGTTTGGGTCTCTCCTCCTCCAGATGCAGATTACTCAATGACTCCTGCTTGTCCACTGCCAGTGCCCAGACCCTTCTGCATCCCAAAAATGGATTTGGAATGGGGTTTGGCCCACGGGCACCGCAGGTCACCTTTGATCAATGTAAACAAATAATGAAATAAACTTGGCCCTTTTTCTTTCCCAACGGAGATGCCAGCTCTCCTAATCCTGTGTCTGTAGGCAAGAGCCTAGAAATAATGGTTTGCAGCAGGGGATCTGAGGGAGGGAATCTCTGAGGGCCAGTGATCTGAAGGGGGCACAGAAAGAAGAGAATGGGTCGGTTCTAAAAGAGAATCCGTGTGATCTTTTCATATTCTCATTTAGAAAAATAATTCACGTTCTGGTTTTCTAACCTCTAAATGCCATACAAGATTCACAGAAGTGGCACCTTAAAATTTTCAACAGGAAGGAAAATGATTGGCCATGAGTATTCTCCTCTGTTCCCTCATCTTGTCCTCAGTCTACTGAAAGAGGATCGCTCTTGCAAATTCATTTCCTAGAATTATGCGGAAATCTCACTGATATTTGTTCATTAAAAATGTCAGCTTGGCAAAGGCAGTCAGCCTGATTACCACAGTGTTCATATACCTCATCATAGCAGTGGTGAGCATTTGAGGAAGAAATACTCTTAAAGTACTTAAAACATGGCTTTCTAGCATATCATAGGAGCAAAACTACCTTTGGTGGTGGAAAGTGCCATTAAGTCGAGCTAACTTACAGCGACCCTGTAGGGTTTTCAAGGCAAGAGACGTTCAGAGGAGGTTTGCCATTGCCTGCCTCTGCGTAGTGACCCTGGACTTCCTCAGTGGTCTCCCATCAAAGTACTAACCAGAGATGACCCTGCTTAACTTCCAAGTTACCTATACCTGGTCAGAAACAAAGGGTCCTGGGGGATCTTGAGGGGACAGATTGAGAAGCCAATGGAATTAAGGGCAAAATCTGCCTTCCCATGCCTGTTGGTCTCAGCCATTCTGTGTGAGCAGGGTAATAAATGTGCACTTGGCTGTTTCCCCAATTCATATTATAGCCTCATCGTACCTGTGGCAAAATTTCATGGCTTCGGAAACCAACAGATTCTCCTTGAGCCATTTATCAAGGACGCGAAGTGCAGACAGCTGCCTCTGTAGGAAAAGAGAGTAATATTTGCCCAGTTAGCAACAAGTCCAGGACAAGGACAAGCTGCCTCTGGTTCTTCTGTCGTGTGCCTCTGAAGGCCTTCTGTCTCCATTGGTGCATCTGCCAAATTTAAGGAGACCTGAATGTGCATGGGTAGGCAAATGCAGAGCCACCTTTCATTCAGATCTATATAAAGTAATTGTATCTGCCTTCTTTCCTGCAACTCCAGGCAGATAACAAAGCAACAGGAAGTTGCAAACACATACAGCAGTATAAATGCATTACACGGGATTTGAAAACACAGCCAGATGTGCCAAAACGGTTTCCCTTACACCACCAACCGCCTTCTGAAATAAATCCTGCTTTCCTGCCTGCATTGAGTAAAGGCCCCTTCTGCAGCGGCTCTGGAAGGACATTCCAGAGGACCGGACACACTACAGAGAAAGTCCTCAGCTTCAAGTGTTGCCATATGGACACAGACAGGCAGCTTGCTCTTGAGGTGCAATCCTGCAGCCGCTGAAGTTACTGGTAGAACTCTTACAAGGTAAAGCTAGTCCCCTATGCAAGCACTGGGTCATTAATGACCCACAGGGTGACATCACATCATGACATTTACTAGGCAGACTATGTTTATGGAGTGGTTTGCCATTGCTGTCCCCAGTCATCTACAGTTTACCCCCAGCAAGCTGGGTACTCATTTTACTGACCTTGGATGCATGGAAGGCTGAATCAACCTTGAGCTGGCTACCTGAAACCGACTTCCGTCGGGATCGAACTCAAGTCATGAGCAGAGCTTTGACTGCAGTATTGCTGCTTACCACTCTGCGCCACGGGGCTCTGGTAGACCCTTACCAGCTGATAAATACCCTATGTATTTGTCAACAGGTCATGCAACTAGTGACTCGTGTCACCAAGAAATACAGTGATTTGTTAAACACATTTGATTTTTTCTGGGCATGCTTCCTAGAATGGTCAAAATAATACTACTGGGCCAACTCAAGTGTAAGATGAGAAAAAGTAGAAGCTTGTTAAGTTCTTGGGATGGGGGTTGGGGCACAATAAGAGTAACTTAAGTTGCTTAGAAATTGATTATTTAAAAAAAAAACTTACTTTGATTTTTTTAAATTAAGCCACATGTTCTTAGCCAAAAGGCCTCTTGAGGTGGCTTCCAAAGATTAAATAATTAAACAGCCATAAAACACAAGACCACAGAACACCAGTCCTAAAACATCATTTTAACCAGAAGAGCAGTAAAATGCTCAACTGGAGCCAGTATTATAATTACAAACAGACAGCAAAGTGATGAAGAAGGGGAAAAACATAATCTCAAATCCTAGATAAGTATTTTATCTAGTACTTTAAGTTGATAGGCTTATTTCACTGTGTGAATTGCTATGTGTGTGTTAAGTGCTGTCAAGTCCTTTCTGACTCATGGCAAACCTATGAATCACTTTCCTTCAAAACGTCCTATCTTTAACAGCCTTGCTCAGGTCTTGCAAACTGAGGGCGGTGGCTTCCTTTATAGAGTCAATCCATCTCTTGTTGGGTCTTCCTCTTTTCCTGCTGCCTTAAAGTTTTCCTAGCATGACTGTCTTTTCCAGTGACTCTTGTCTTCTCCTAATGTGACCAAAGTATGATAGCCTCAGTTTAGTCATTTTAGCTTCTAGGTAGGGTTGCCAGGTCCCTCTTCACCACTGATGGGAGATTTTTGGCGTGGAGCCTGAGGAGGGCGGGGTTTGGGGAGGGGAGGGACATCAATGCCATAGAGTCCAATTGCCAAAGTGGCCATTTTCTCCAGATGAACTGATCTCTATCAACTGGAGATCAGTTGTAATAGCAGGAGATCTCCAGCTAGTACCTGGAGGTTGGCAACCCTACTTCTAGGGTCAGTTCAGGCTTGATTTGATCTATAACCCACTGATCTGTTTTTTTGGCAGTTCATGGTATCTGTAACACTCTCCTCCAACACCTCATTTCAAAGGAATCTACTTTCTTCCTGTCTGCTTTCTTCATTGTCAAGCTTTCACAACCATACATAGTAACAGGGAATATGGTAACACGAATTATCTTGATCTTGGTGGCCAGTGACACATCCTTACACTTAAGAATCTTTTCTAGCTCCTTCATGGCTGCCTTTCCCAGTCTCAATCACCTCCTGATTTCTTGGCTGCAGTCTCCCTTTTGGTTGATGATGGAGCCAAGGAATTGCTGTAGGGAGGGAACACCAGAGTCGAGGTGCCACTAGGGCTGTTGAAAAAAAAATCGGTATAGTTCGGATTCGGCCGAATTTGGCCCGTCTGGATTCGGGATATGCCGAAGTCCGAACTCCCCCACTTCGGGTCCGTGCAATTTGGCACGAATTCAAAGTTCGGGGAAACAAATTCAGCCGAATAAAGCCATTAAAAACACAACTGCACCTTTCCACAGCTCCGGGGGGGGGCATTTTTGGGGGAAGAGGTCCCAAACTTTCAGCGGAGCTTCAAAGGACCCTTCTTGCCAGACCCCCCAAGTTTTGTAAAGATTGGGTCGGGGGGGCTGAGATATGGGCCCCGAAAGGGGTCCCCCCACCCTTAATGTGCATCTCTGAGCAGAGCTTGCCGCCCACGCACAAACCTCTCAGCCCCGACAAACAGCTGAGCTGCGGGGAGCAAGGGCGGGGCGGGTGCGAAGAAGTTTGCAAAGCAACACAACTGCAAAGTAACACAACTGCAAAGCAACACAACCATGCAAAGCAACACGTTTGCAACCATGCAAAGCAACACCTAACACCTGGGAGTTTGCAAACCATGGAAAGGGACAGAGGCAGCTAGCTATGCATAATGAGCAGGAGGGGTGGATTTTCCCCTTTTGCATCGGACTTGAGTCGGGACCAGGAAAATGCATTCTTTAAGTCACCATTTGAAAACCAGTTTTGAGCAAGCATCAAAATAGAGACTCGAGGGGGCACACACACCCCAGGCAGAATGGGTGAAAGCCCCCTTTAGCTTCCCCCCTCCCACCCACAGAAACTGCTCCCTCCCCACACACACACAGACTCTGCTTCCCCCCCCACACACACACACAGGAGAAAAATTATAGATTAAAGCCCCCAAATGGGTCTTACTGTGGCTGTCTTCTGTTCCATCAGGAAGGGCTGGGAGGAATGGGTAATCCAATACGATTCTATTTAAGCACGGGAGGTTTTGCCTTGGATTTGCCGCTCTGGAGATGCATACAGGATCGGGTGATCCGTTCATCCCAATAGGGAAAAGGGGAAAGCCCATATCTTGGGACCCCCTGACCCAATGTTTACACAACTTGGGGGGTCTCTTAAGAAGGCTCGTCTGAAGCTATGCTGAATGTTTGGGGTCTCTACCCCCCAAAATGCGCCCCCTGCAGCCACGGAAAGAGAAAAGGGGGAGCCCATATTTCTGCCCCCACTGAACCCATCTTTACAAAACTTGGGGGGTCTCTTAAGAAGGCTTGTCTGAAGCTATGCTGAAAGTTTGGGGGCTGCACCCCCAAAAAAGCACCCCCTGCAGCCACGGAAATGGGAAAGGGGGGGAGGGAAAAGGGGTAGAGCCCATATCTCGGGACCCCCTGACCCAATGTTTACAAAACTTGGGGGTCTCTTAAGAAGGCTCGTCTGAAGCTCCGCTGAAAGTTGGGGGTCTCTACCCCCAAAAATGCACCCCCTGCAGCCATGGAAAAGAGAGAATGTGCACACCCACTCCCCCACGAGGATTTCTCTCTCTTTCTCTCCCCGGCTGGGCCGCGCAGCAGCTGATTCCTCCAGTACTCAATCCTGACTGATTGGCCAGAAGAAGACCCAGCTTGGCCACCGATTGGCTGGGGGAGAATGCTGATTACTGACGGTTATGCTGCTGCGCCCCGAATTTGCTGAATTTATTCGTGAACTCCCGAACTCGCTGAATTCGGCTCCCCCGTTCTCCCGCCATTTTTGAGTTCGGTTCGTCCCAAACTAAAAACCACCGAAACAGGGGAAATTCAGCTGTTTTTCGGTTCGGGCCGAACTGAATCGACAGCCCTAGGTGCCACCAAAGAGCAGGCCCTGTCGCCACCCACCTCATTTCTAAAGAGGCATACCTCATTTCTAAAGAGGCATATACTCAGACCAGGACCTCTCCAAAAGATCTTAATTGCCTGTGTAGTCCACTAAAGTTTATTAAGTCAAGCGTCATGTTACAAACCACACTGTAAAAGTCACTGGCCGGAGAACCTGCTTCCCACGGGGTGTCCACTGGTACCAAAGTAGCCAGCTCAATTTCTGCTTGCCAGAAATGGCTCTTCAGGGAAGGTGGAGGGGGAGAATCAGCAAACACAGAGATCACTCTGTATCTTGCACTCCTCTTATCTCTAATCACCCCCCCTTGTTGCTAAGAGTCAACGACCTCACATGTGTCCCACTCCCTGCAAAAGGAGGAGAAAAAGTGATACAGGGGTGCGGTAGCTATGGCAACGAGGCTTCTCGGGAGAGTGAGATGTAGAACTGCTCTCGCCAGTTGCTCTTTGAGAGAAGTAAGTTCCTCCCCAGGAGGATACCGAAAACACACTGCGTCCTTTAAAGCAGCAGAAGGGGAAAACAGGTGAATCTGTTGCGCAGCCGAAGCAACGAGGAAGTATATTTGTTGAGATGCCCAGGAATATATTCTTTGCCAGCGGAGGTACAACACTTAGTGCATCTGATGAAGCACACTGTTGCGCTCCCTGTCGTCCACAGATGCTTTACACCACATCCGCTTGTCTTTCAGGTGCCACAAGACTCCCCTTTTGTTTTAACAAGTTGTGGTGTCTGGCGAATAGGTCTGCAGGGGGTAAGCCAGAACCAGACCCAGACTTGGGGCTCTCCTGCACCTCCCCCCACCCCAGCCACCTCAGTAGATAATATAAGATGAAGGTAAGTACAAGGAATATCAGTGGTTCCCCCTTCAGCCAGCCACCTTCATTGTGTGCTGGAATGATACATTGCTGTCTCCTTGTTGCTTCTGCTGTGCAGTGGACTCACTTGTTTATCTCTCTGCTGTTTTAAAGGACACAACGTATGACACTGTTAAAGGTGCAAAATTAATCATGTTGCGTGATAAATGTGACTGATACCCGGCCATGGTGTGTGTACATCAGAAACCGTGGTTTGGTCAAGTCTGATATGGGGAACACTGGCGCCCACCCGCTTTTTCCTCTCCCAAGTAGCCAGCGGTATTTGTCCTGGATGGGAAAGCTGATTCCCCCATTGCATTCTTAGCTGGTATAACCTGATCTCATCAGCTAATCAGGGTCGGTACTTGGAAGGCAGACCATTCAGGAAGACTCTGCAGAGGAAGGCAATGGCAAACTACTGCTGCTTCTCACCTGCCTTGGAAGCCCCTTGCTGGGGTTGCCATAAGCTGGCTGAAACTTGACTGCATTTTTACACACACACACACACAACTGTACCAGTTAAGAATGCAGTGGGGGAAATCACTTATCTCCTCCAGGGATATACAGTCTTCCTCTAAGAAATCTGGCCTGCAAGTCCTCTGTCATTGATGTGGTATTCCCTTCAATCCTCTCTGAGATTCCTCCTAATTGTTGAATGGAGCAAGGGCTGGTGGAGAAGAGCCCAAGAGGATGCAAGGACTTAGGACATACATTTCAGACTGGGCAATACCCTGGATGGGCAGGGAGCTGATCAGAACTGGATGCAAGGGGGGTAGGAAGCCAGTGTTGTTACCCAAATCACTATTACACGTGAAGCCCATGCAGCTAGCAAAAGCGTCCTTGTGCTAACAAGGGTCTTTTATGCATGGGTTGGATCTCCCTGCTTGGACCTAGGTTCATCGCACATTAAAGTAACCCGTGTTGGGGAAAACTTTATGCATTGGCTTGAACGATCAGGCATGAAACTGTGTGCTAATCGAACCATGAATACAGAAAAACAGTCTCCCAAGCTCAAATCAAGTCCTACCCCTTTAAATGCTGCTCTGTAATTGACTTATTTCGCAATGCTCCACATGAGAGAAGATTTCCTTCCCCCCAAACCCAACTACTGCATAAAAAAGCATTTTAAGAACAAAAAATTAAAAACGGAGCTACCTGAAAGAAGGGGGGGGGATCCAAGACTCGTTTTAAAAAAGCCTTTCTTTTGCTCAGAAAGAGCTCGGAGGTAGCAGGAAGTAGGAAGCACTTGAATCCCTGCCTCTTTACACACTGCTTTTTGATTGGACGTGAGAGAAGCCAATCTTCTGTTTCCCCTGTTTAACCATTGGCATACTGCTTTGAGGAGGGGGTTGGAAAGGGGTGGGACATGATGGCGCGGGGAAGCTCAACTCGAGAAAGTAGTATGCATGCTCTGTGACTCCAGAATGAGCCAGGATGAACGGTTTAATTTGGGCCAGAAGAGGAATGAGGAAAGCCGGGTTCGTTTTGAGTCAAAACAGCATTGAGCTTCCAAGGAATGAGATACCGGTGTTTTATGCATGGTCACTTTAACCTCCTTTATTCCCCGTTTCAGCCAGGATCAAATTTTTCAGTATGCACAATAAAATACCAAGGAGAAAACATGTGTATTAGGGATATTAATTACTGATCTTTTAACCCTGTGTATACTGGGGTCAATATACAGACCACAACTCTAAAGAACTGAAGGGGAATAAGCTTCTTAAACAAGAAAAGAAACTGTATTGGATTAACAGAAAGAGAACCAAGTTAAATCTGGTAAATAAAAAGAGAGGAGCTACAGAAAGGAAATAAATGCATATGCGAAATACGAACAAACCCCTTTCCAGCGTGGTGTAGTGGATTAGAGCGGCAGACTCTAATCTGGAGAACCAGGTTCAATTCCCCACTCCTCCACATGAAGCCTGCTGGATGACCTCAAGCTAGTCACAGTTCTCTGAACTCTCTCAGCCTCACCTACCTCACAAGGTGACTGTTGTGGGGGGGGGGGAGGGAAGGTGATTGTAAGCCGCTTTGAGACTCCTTTTGGTAGAGAAAAGCAGGGTATAAAAACCAACTCTTCTTCTTCTAACAAGCTACCTGCTACTAAGGGAAGAAATGAAAGGGGAGAATTGAAGGCATACAAGCCTGCTTCCTGAAGACAGCAGGGAAGCTCTGGAGAGGAAAATTGACCAGAGTGGAGACACAGCAGAATGGGATGGAAAAGTGGAGAAGCCAACCATAGAGCGGGGATAGCAGACAGTGTTGTTCAAAGCTTTCCATATCAGACTTGACCAAATCACTGTTTCTGATTCGTCTGCACCACGGGTATCAATCGAGGGAATGCTAATTCACATTTACAATGTAACATGATTAATTTTGCACCCTTAACAGTGTCAACTTGCAAAGAAAAACCGCGGGCTGTTTGCTTAGCCAGAGATCTGTGAGGACATGGAGAAAGTTAATTACTCACTTAGGGGCTAAATATATCGTTTGGTTCTAAATCGAGATTACATATAAAAACACTAGTACATCTTCACAGGGGCGGGCATATCTCGAACAAACATGCATTTGTGCCTGAAATAAAACATCCCCAAGTGTGATAAACCCAAACCGAGAAAACATTCTCTGTCATTTTTTTGGCCTGCCTTTTCAATCACACCAGTAAATGCATGCAGCTGCAAGCTGAATAGGGTCATTCAAAAATGTAACTGGTGTGTGCATGGTATTGCGTGGCACGAGCATGGCTGATCCAGAGATGCCCAAAAGCAGAGCCGGACAGTTTTTTAATTGTCATTTTTCATAAACCTTAACCCCCTGAGTCTGAATCATAAAGACCCAGATTAGGAAATGTATTCTTGCTCTGTTACCTGAACGTTGCACACTGACTCCAAATGGAAGGCTTGTTAGCAGAATAAATCATTCTGAAATTATCATTTATTTCTGACTCCTCCTTCCACACGGGGGATTCTACATGTTGCTTTCATTCCTGCAAGAGCAAAGGCCTGCGCGTTGGCAACAGAGTTTTCACATGGGAGTTTTCTGTACACTTTTTCACTCTTGCTGCTGCCATTTTCCCTTTATTCCTTCCTCCTCTTGTTGCATCATTAGAAAAATGTCAGATGTGCTATGGCCTCAGGTCAGGAGCTGGCCCTTTAAACCTGGGCTCCACTTAGGGTTGCCAACCTCTAAGTACCATCTGGAGATCTCCTGCTATTACAACTGATCTCCAGCTGATAGAGATCAGTTCACCTGGAGAAAATGGCCGCTTTGGCAATTGGACTCTATGGCATTAAACTCCCTCCATTCTCCAAACCCCACCCTCCTCAGGCTCCACCAAAAAAACCTCCCACCGGTGGCAAAGAGGGACCTGGCAACCCTACATATGTCAGTTTCCCCTTCATTTTCCTTGACCCCTCCCCATGGCCACCGTTGCCCCCTAGCACTACCAGAGACTTTATCAGGCTTTTAAAAAATCATAATTTTTGGATTGCACTAGAATTATAACAATCTATCTGTTTCCACAATCTGCAAGCTCCTTTGAATCCCCAGCTTTCATTTATTTTAAAAAAGTCTCTAACCCTTTTTATTGCAGGGATATAAGTGGTTAACCTTTCCCCTTATATCTCAGTAATTAAAAAGCCTAGAGATTGCCTTTTAAAGATGGCAGTTCAGAGCAGCCAGCAGGTTACAACATTAAATCACTATAACATCAGTGTGCTATAACTGCCAATTTTCCCCTCCCCCCAAAAAAACCCCAACTGTGAGTGCTGGAGGGGATTATGGCCATGGGAATTGACACAAGGCATATAGTACCAATTTGAGTGGGACTTTACATTGCTCCAGTTTGGATGCCAACCTGGAGCAAAATCAGTCTGTGGAGGTCCCAGAAGGCCAAACATACAATCTGATACCAGCTCTACCCAGCACCACTTAATCTACTTAAATCTGCCTGGCATTCTAGACAGGGACAAGAGGCCTTAAAATCATGGCTAGAAACATCTCTGCCTGACTCCCTTTTTAATATCCAGCCTGATGAAGAAACTTCTGGAGAACTTGAAAGCTTGCGTGCTGTTTTGTGCTATTGCAGTTGGTCTTAAATGAATGGCGTTTCATGGCTTTTGGAGCTTACAACTCCATTAAACCTCCTCTTTTTGCTGGGAATACCAAAAATGAGACTGGTCAGACAATTGGCAGGCCACCATACATGGCTGGTACTTAGGTTTACCAACCTCCTGGTGGAGCCTGGAGTTCTCCCAGAGTTACAACTGATCTCCAGACTAGAGTGATTAACTCCCCTGGAGAAAATGGCAGCTTTGGAGGGTGGACTCTATGGTATACCATGGAGTCTGGGAGAAACTGAAGTCACTCCCCAGGTATCACCTGCAAATCTCCAGGACTCTACCACTGAGCCATGGGTCTAATCCACCAGCACTGTCTCCCAAGGAATTCTGCATCCCACATTTTTAATGTGTATTTGTTTTTGAGCTTCAGTGTACCAGGATGCTTTCTGATACCACCTTTCCATCATCATTCTTATTCCAGTTGTACTTTGGCTGTGCCTCAGAATATTTTAACTTTTAACTCTTCTCCACCTGACTGCACACAGTCATTCGACCTGCCTCTGATTTCCCCCCCCCCTCTCCAAACCCACCAGCTTGCTTGAGTCAGCAATAATTTCCCCCGCCTCAATCCCCTAGCTCTGGTTCCAGAGATATTAACATTTCTTGGGGATTAAATTTCAGCTTGAAGGAGAAATGCAAACTCGTGCCAGTGCCCTTTCTGTCCCTGTCATGAGGAGAGGGAGCTGAAGTCGATTCTCTGCTCAGAGAAGTGCATCTTAACCTTCTCCTTGCCGTCTGCATTGTGATGTCTCTGGGCTGTGGCCGTGTGTTAGCTAGCAGGGGCCGTGTGTTAGCCTGTCATAGCAAAGAACAGCAAAGGCCAGGCTTTAAAGACATGTGAAATCTCCTGCCACACTAAATGGGTTAGGGAGCAATCCTGAGCAGGTCTGCTTGGAAGTAAGTCCCATATTGTAGGCCTTCCTCCCAGGAAAATGTCCTTAGGACTGCAGCCTCAAGATGCCATGGGACTCTGCAGTTACTGAGAGCACCAGATCCTTCCTGGCAGTTAAATTCAAAGTGTTCATCAGACCTTCCTTCCTCCCAGTGTTTATTAGGGATCCCTGTGCCCATCTCGATGCTTACAAATCAGTCCTGGCGAGGGCACCGCTCGGCTCTGGTGTGCTGCAGCGGCCGTTCCGTGGCAGTCACAAGGCGCTGCAGAAAAGGAGGCTGGGTCGCGCAGGTTCATCTTTGCTGTGTATTATTACTGTGTCAGTATGTTTAAATTCACCGCTGCAGAAGTCGCTCGCCTGGCATCTTCGTGACTTTGGATGAGCAGTTGGGGTGGGGGGGAAGGCACTGACAAGAAGGGGAGCATAAGATCCCTTCTTACACACACACACAAACACACACACATATATATACCCTCTTATATATATTTATTTAATATAGATCCTTTCGTAGCAGGAAAGGTTAAGAAAACAATGTTGGTTTGTGACCTTAGGCTTCCTCGCCCCCCAAGAATCCAGATGGCAGTATTTTGGAGCAGAATCAAAGAGTCTGATAGCAACCAAATCTCCAAAGATGTAGCTGAACTAAGACGCATTTGATAGTCTTTCTCGGGTTGTCTTGTCACAGCCGAGTCCAAAAGAGTGTGCGAACGATTCCCTGGCCGACACACACTATTCATTGCAATGATTAAGGTCATGGGAGAAGGGTCTGGCGTTTGGGATGTGGTAAACAGCTTAGCCGGATGAGTAAATTTCCGAGCACAGTGGGGACCCTTCATGACCGCCAAAGCCGCTTATTGGGAGTGGAACAACACAAATGTACGACAAGACACAAACAAAAATCTCTTTTTTTTTTTGCTTCTGAGGATTTGGAAGAGCTCCTTTGCAGTCGTCTTTGGATGGTTTCGTTTTCTTGACAACAGATGGCTTAATGTGCAAGGCTTAATCTGGGCTAGGACTCTCCCCTGGAACCATCTTCTAGGATCAGAGTGTTTTAGAGCATGTATAAAATACATATTCCTTATCACTTGAGCAAGCTCAAGCTACACTCATGCCTCAAGAAAATTAAACTCCTGCATCCTGGTGTTCTGTATTCTGTATCAGTAACAGCTGAATTGTGTGCCCTTCTCATGAGCCCTGCTCTTCCTGCTTTCCCTTGCAGAGGGACAGTGCTTTTTCAGTGGTGGCACCTCACCCTTGGAATGCCCCTCCCCTTGAGGACCCAATCTGGCCCCAATCTGACTCTTTTCAGTGCCAGACCAAAGCATTTCTTTTCACCTAGGCTTTAAATGAAGCAGTTGATCTTTTAAAATTGCTTCTAGCTTGAGGCCTGTTTCACGAGAATGATTTTAGGCTGCTGAATGTTTTATGCTGTTTTTTTATATACTGCAGTTAGGGTTTTAATGGCTGGGTATTTAATAGTTTGTTAGCTTTAATGACTTCTATGCTGGCTTTATGATTTTATCGCGTTTGACTTTGCAAACTGTCTCAGGCACGGTCTCTGGAGAGGTGGCACATAAATGTTCTAAATAAATAATGCACCTTGAACAAATATGCTTGTTGCTAAAGTCCTGCAAAGGTACAGGGCGATGTGCAGAGCCCAGAAGCCCAGCTGCAGCTGGTGAAATAATATTCATCTCCCTGACTCCTGAGATTTTAGCAATGCATTTTCTGCACTTTTTAAAATACATTTTGATGGCAATAAGAACTAGAAACTTGCTTTAAAAAGAAAGAAAGAAAGAAAGAAAGAAAGAAAGAAAGAAAGAAAGAAAGAAAGAAAGAAAGAAAGAAAGAAAGAAAGAAAGAAAGAAAGAAAGAAAGAAAACATTTTTAAGAAGCCAAATTTTGCACCCAGTACCACCTTTTGTATGTTTTGGTACACCAGGAGCGTGCACAGTCCTTGACTTGGGTCTTGCCTAGAATTTCAGCAGCTGCAACAAAGAGGGCAATTTTCACTGATTCCCAGGGTTGGCCAGGTCCCTCCTCACAACTGGTGGGAGGTTTACGGAGGCGGGGTTGGGACAGCAATCTGTGTCATCTACGTGATGACATCACTTCTGGTTTATGCGTAAGTTCCGGCATCACACTGGGGGGACACATTAGTGCTCATGGGGAAAAACTCTATGGTTTCCATAGAATTTTTCGTGACTGCTAGAGCGTCCCGCAGTGCAATGGCAGAACTTCCGTATAAACTGGAAGTGATGTCATCACATAGATGACGCTGATCGCTCCCCCTCTTCCCCCAGCCTGCTTCCACCCGCCAACCAGCTGAGAGTCGACAGGCAGTAGAAGCGATTGGCAGGCAATTGCCTGCCATAACTGGCAGTTGGGAACCCTACCTATTCCCCATCCCACAGGAGACCTCCGATTTTACCTCCCCAAGCTATTCCTGGAGCCCCGTGCCCTCCGGGAGCAGCATTTTAGGGGGTGGGAACTGGCAGAAACTGCTCCCCTCCTTGTACCTGCAGAGATTCTGGTTGAGATCCAAGCCCTTGACTTCAGCCCATTCCTTTATCTGAGGACTTTGAAGGTGGAAGCTGTGACATCCAGGAAAATGTGAGCCTCGGAACCTCTTCGCTTATCAAATTTAACTACTGCTTTTGAATATATATGACAGATGGATCACATTGTTGAAAGGAATGGATATAATGTATGGGGAAACAATGCCGAAGAAAATGCATGTTTTAATTGTAATTTACAAAGGGAAAGTCTGTTTATTCTTCGTCTTCAGTATCCAGCTCGTCTCCTGTGTAAGCATTCAGAGCCTGGACGATGCGGATCTTCAACAGTTACAAAAATAAATTGCCAAGTCTAATGGTTTCCATGGTGAAAATCTTACAGGCTGTTAGAAAGAGCCTTTATAGAAAGTAACCATGTCACAAAATAAACACAGATGCACATTGCCAACATTTTCTCTGTGGATCAGTCAGAAAGTGGGTGTTTTCACCATTCACAAAGTCTGCAGCAGCAAACATTTTACACAGTGGAGCCGGGTTCCATCCGTGGCTGAGCTGACCATGAGCCCATCAACGTCTATGTGTGAATGACTCAAATCAAGTCCAGATAATAATGTGTTTGTTTCAGAATTGTCATCCTTGGTTAGATGTAGCTCTCCTAAGATCTAGGTTGTCAGCAGGATATCGTTTTGTTTGAACTTTGAAAGTGGTAGGGGAGAGGCATTGTGTGCACATGGATCTCACTGTTGTTGCTGGCTAAACAGGTTTTGAGGTTTGTGTAGTGCTTCAAAAACATGCAACTCCTGTATGACCAGACATGAAACATGAAATGTGTCTGTACACTGCAGGCAAGGTTGCTTTTCTTGTACCACCTTCAGCTGTCTTAATGACTATTGGTTGTCACTGCCCCCCCCCAAGCAGAAATGTATCCTACACCTTGCTATCAGGTGTTCCTTCAACTAGAGATACAGATTTACATATCTTTACAAACCTGGTTGTTTTTGCCTTTCTTTTTTCTTCCCTTTTCCCAAACTAAATGGACTATTTTATTTTATTTTTTGTATGTCCTGGGCACAGTTGTCTACAGTTAAGGCGAACATCTCAGTTGAATGTCAGGAGTGTGACAATAATGAGGAATATCTGAAGCTCCTGATTCTACAAGAGCTGCCTGATTCATCTCAATGGAGAGCAATTCCAGATATAAAAGGAGGTACATGAATAGAGCCATCCGGAAGACATTCTCAGCTGGATCAGAACAGTGGTTCTAGTCCAGTATCCTTTCACTCAGTGACTAACCAGGGTCATGTCCGCACTTGCCATTTGCAGCGCCGACTTCCGCGGGCTTTCCTTGCATGTTCGCGCTTCATCTCCACCGAAGGATGTCGGACACGGCTTCAATGCACAGTTTCTCCACGGTAAGAGGATCCGCTTATACAGCGATTTATTAAAATGAAACGTGTTGCCCACGCAGAGCTTTGAAGTGCAAGCATGCAACTCCGCTGAAAGTCCACCGCCTCGCCCCCATCCTTCCTAACCGCCCACACTCGTTCCCCCCCCTTTCCGGCTTTGCAGTGCTTAGATGCGAGAGGGTGGGATGGCGGCAAGTCCAATCGAGGCGGTTTCGCTTTCCCCTCGAACTCCCGCCATGCAGTACAATTCTCGGGTTTTCTTCTTCTTTTCCCCCCTTTTTTGCTGCCATTTTTTGAACAGCCTTTCCCGCTACCGTTGTGGGAAAGCCCGGGAATTTTTTTTATTATCCCTGGACCAATTGCCGTCCTTCCTTCAACCGCAGTACAGTGGAGAAAGGCGGTGCAGAGGGAGCAGAAATCATGCGGATTTTATAAAAAATATGGAGAGAGGCGGCGGTGTGGGAACAGAAATATTATTTCGCTTTGGATCCTTTTGTACTCGACACGTATAAATAGCAAGGTAAGTTGCTGGTGCGTTCACAGGCCAGTTGCCCAAGCAGGATTTAGAATCTAGTCCCTCCCCCTCCATGTTGCCTTCCAGAACTGTTATTCAGAGATTTTCTGCTTCTGGGCGTGGAGGTTCTTTTAGTCTTCATGGCCATTAGCCATTGACGGATCTCTTCTCCATGAATCTGTCTTCTCCCGCTTTAAAGCCATCTATGCTCATGCGGAAAGCCAGTGTGGTGTAGTGGTTAAGGTGTTGGACTAGGACTTGGGAAATCCGGGTTCGAATCCCCACTCAAGCCATGGAAGCTTGCTGGGTGCCCTTGGGCCAGTTACACACTCTCAGCCCTGACCCTGGCTAGTACTTGGATGGGAGACCTCCAAGGAACACCACGGTCATGACATGGAGGCAGGCAATGGCCAAACCACCTCTGAACGTCCCTTGCCTAGAAAACCCTATGGGGAAGCCATAAGCCAGCTGTGACCTGACAGAAAAAGAAAAAGAAAAAAAGCTCATGGCCAGCACTACACCCAATAGCAGTGAATCCCACTGTTTAATTAATTGTTCTGGGTCGTATTAAATAGAATAATAATATTTTAGGATGATATTTTAAACTTCGCGGCTTGCAAAATAAATTAGGCATACTCTTATAAGAAGGAATGTTATTTGCTGCCAAACTGATGCCGTTTGAGGTACTTTGGTTCTTTAATTTTCTGCCATTCTTTTAATGCTAGATATTATTGCTGTTTTTTATTATCTGGTAACATTCCTATTTTACCTGTGGTGGAAAGTGTTTCAAGTTGTAGATGACTTACGGTGACCCTGTAGGGCTTTCAAGGCAAAAGACATTCAGAGGTGGTTTGCCATTGCCTGCCTCTCCGTGGCATTTGGCATTTTACTTGTACTATTCATTAAAGCAACGTTAAGCTATCTACATTTTCACAGGCTGTGCCTCATGTGATGATAACTGGTTTATCCTAACATCAGAGTCCAGTAGTATAGCCACATTCTAAAACTGTATACATTTGCTGGAACAGCTATTGGGTAGGACCCTCAGTGCATCCATTATAATACTTAGGATTTCCTTATATGTCTAGAGATGGGAAATGGATTGAAGGGGGGAAAGTACTCTCCTAATAGTACTATTCTTGTACTGATGAAGCTTTTGGGAGGTTCTGAATTGTTGTGGAGCCTGGGGTAATGGATAATTGTGTTTTCATCATTTTCATTTTTCTTACATTTGTTCTTGCTTTTAATTTATACCAGTGATATAAAGCAGAACTGAATTCGCAAATGAATTTGCTAAAAGCATTGTGGAATTGTACTAAGCATAAACAAATGGGATTCAGATGCTGAATAAGCATGTAAAAAACATGTGTGGACCAGCCTAGTTGGCTGCCACGTGGATGTTTTGCTCCAGTTTGGCATTACAACTGGACTAGGGGTTTTTTATGTTTTGTTTTTGCTCTTTTTTTGGGCAGCATCCATATGAATTTTCCCCTAATTCTCTACTTTCTGGGGTTTTCCCTATTTTGATCTTTCCCAAACCTGATTTGATTAAATCTTTTTGAAAAGCGTGCTGTAAGAACATATTAGGACATGTGTAATGGGAAGTTGCACATTTGGAAGGTCCCACCCACATAAATATCTTTTTCTCAGCCTCAGCCCCCCATAGCCACCATTTGCCCCTGCACCACTGGAGGACTTGTTTGGGCTTTAAAAAAAAATAAATCAGTAATTGCTGGTTGCTATAGCATTGTAACGATCTATTTCCACCCTCTACTAGTTTTTCTGATTTCCCAGCTGGTAGCTGGTTAGCTGTAATGTCTAATTGGGAAGTTTGGGGTGAGAAATTTTCCTGAGTGCTTATTTGCGACCCATCAGAAATCTTCCGAAGCATGGATGTGATAAAAATTGCTTCACCACATGGCTCTGAGCTACAAATGACTGGCTTCCCACAGGGTAGCATTTACAGTAAGAATATGCTCTCACTAGCTTCTTCTGGTTGCACCAGATCCCAGCTGGAGTCGCTGAACGGTTCCTAAAAAGAGAAACTTGTTTCCCTCCAGAATGTTCCCTGCGAGGTTTAAACAGAAATCCCAAGAAATGGTTGTTTGGGAGGGCTCCAGCCTCCTGTTTGAAACAGAGCCCTTTTCCAACTGGCATATCTGTCCTCTGGTGCCAGCTCCTCAGGAGAACTGTGTTTGAAGCTGCAAAAGGCGAGACTGTCTCTTGAAAGAGACAGCCAGCCAGCCAATTCGCAAAAGGCACTGTAACCGTGAAATTAAGTCCATATAAGTGTTTAGAGCAGAGGGGAAACAACCAGCCTCTTTGAAAACAGGTTACATTCAAGTCCAGTAGCACCCTAGAGACCAATACAATTTTGGGGACATAGGTTTTCGCGAGTCACATCTCCCTTGGTCAGAGTTTTGACTCTTGAAAGCTACCCTGAAAATCTTGTTAGTCTCCAAGATGCGAGTAGACTTAATCTATAGATGTTCTACTGCAGACCAACATGGCCTGCCCTCTGAAACTATCTTGAAAACATATGCGACCTTGATTCTTGGAATCAAACCTTGAGGGGGCTTGGTAGGCTGCCCCAAAATGCAGGTTAAAGCTGCTGGAGCAGAAGGAGGAGGAGGAGGAGAAGAAGAAGAATTTTTTTTATATATGCTAACTTTCTCTACCACTTAAGGAAGAATCAAACCGGCTTACAATCACCTTCCCTCCCCCTCCCCACAACAGACACCCTGTGAGGTAGGTGGGGCTGAGACCGCTCGATTTCAGCTGTGACTAGCCCAAGATCACCCAGCTGGCTTCATGTGTAGGAGTGGGGAAACCAACCCAGTTCACCAGATTAGCATCCACCGCTCATGTGGAAGAAAGGGGAATCAAACCTGGTTTCCAGATTAGAGTCCACTGCTCCAAACCACCTCTCTTAACCACTACACCACACTATCCTCAACTCACCTGCATCTTTCTTTATTCCTCCACTTCTTGCCCCCTGAGTGCATTCTGGGAACTACAATTTCCAGAACGTAATTGAGGGAAAGGAAGAATGGCACCTGGGGCATTCTGGGAATGCCAATAGTTCATGTCACATATTCTGGGAACTACATTTCCCATGCCACATACTTGGGGGTGTAAAAGGATTAAAAAATGGATGGACGACTTTGCGTAGTGTCTCCTCTTGGTTGCTTTTTCCTACAACTGCGACATTCCCCATTGACAAAGAAAACCAATCGGGGTGGGATGGAAGAGGGAAAGGTGTGGAATTCTACTCTGGCTTGGAAGTTAGATTTGGGATCCAAGCCAGAGAGGAATTTAGCCTTGGAACTTCTTCTCATACTCCAAACCAAAAGAGAATAAACCTTGTCAAATTCCTCAAATTAGTCAGATTTTGTGTGCTCATTGGACCATTAGTCCCAGAATCAAAATCACCTAACTGGACCACTGGAAGCAGCAACCAGAACACACAAGCATTGTGTGAATCAGCCCAAGATAACTGTAGAAACTGATCTCTATGTGCAATTAAAAAAAAATAGCTGTATACTTGTTCAGGAAAGGGGCTTTCTTTTTTATTCATTTGTTCAGTGGTTCCTTGACATGGCTGCTTGCGGTTTGTTGGTGCATCTCTTACTGTAAAGTACGTGTACTGGGGTTCTTGAAATTAATACAGTATATTTCCCATTTAAGTCTCTGGTTCAGCTCCTTTGAGGACCAGCTGCCTAGCTATTATGAAAGAAATAGCTCTGAGATTAATGCCAGCCCCTCTCTGAAGTCAGCAGCCACCCGATTTTGCTGTCACCAGGGTATAAGCTGGGCATACATGTTAAGACATTTGCAGAAGAGGTGCAGTGTGTTAAAACTGTTTTTAATTTTTTTATTAATAAGGTTTTATTTTTAAATACAAGACAAACACATAAACATATAAACAGAAACAGAATTATTGCATTACAGTGGAGCTTACTTTGAAATTACATTTCAATTATTATCTTCAATTACTAACTTCTTTAACTTACATTTCTCTATGTTCTCATTATATTTTCATATCCGATAATAGCTTTATTTTTAAACGTTTGTTCCCTAGATTTGTGTACTCTGTTTCTATTCTTAATTTTTGATTAAAAACACACCATTTTTCATGTAATTCAGAAGTTGATCTATTATTTATCAAACATGTTAATTTTGCCATAGTTGCATGTTCTGTTAGTTTATTCATCCGTTCAGTCAAATCTGGATATTCCTTTGCTTGTGTTAAAATTGTTGAGCTTGTTTTCATCATGCCAAGCTCAACGTTGAGAGGTGGGACAGGCCCCCACAAATGGAGATGTTTTGGATATCCGAAGCCAGGGGACGCTGTTTGGTTCCCAGATTAGCATAAATAAGAACCTGCCCTCTGCTGAGCCCGACTTTGGTCTACCAATAGAGTTTTCAGGTGCCTGCTGGGGGCAGGCAACCCCCCAGCAATTGCCCCCTTTGCCCGCCGACCACCTGAGGGTCGGGGGGCAAACATGCACGGCCACGTGCATACCGAGCGCAGGACTTCCGGTTTAGAACCGCTTTACCACTCAGAGGTAAAGGCCCTTTGCGAGGCGGCACTTCCAGTTCTAAACCAGAAGTGCCGCGCGCGCACGCTTAAAAGCGAAAGCCTCCCGCAGGAGGAAAAGAGGGACCTGGCAACCCTATCTATCAAGGTCAGTGTTGTCTACTGTTTACAGGCAGTGGCTTTCCAGGGTCTCAGGTTGAGGGACGTCCATTCACTCCCCGATCCTCTTCACTGGGGAAGCTGGGGATCAAACCTGGGGCCTTCTGCACGTAAAACAATCTCATTTGGCCCTCTAACACTGAGGGCCAAACTAGATGATACGTCTGATTTGTTGTGGGGCTCCACATGCTGTAGTTATTCACCACCACAGTGGGGCAAACCAAACCCCTCCCCAGTGTCCATTTTGGCTGAGACAAATGGCGACGGAGGGAAGTCTGACGGCCCTCTTCCCCCTGTGTTGTGCTTCTAAGCTGAACTGGGCCCTGGCATGCTTGGTAATGTTATATATTTATGTACCTAATTTATATCCTGCCTTTCGGCCTTCACAAGGGCCGCCAAGGTAGCTAACAATTTAAAACATACATGATGACATTATAAAACCATTAAAATAAACCCTCCTCCCAAACATACATCTAGGCTTGCCAATCTCCAGGTGGAGGCTGGAGATCTCCTGCTATTACAACTGATCTCCAGCCGATAGAGATCAGTTCACCTGGAGAAAATGGCCTCTTTGGCCATTGGACTCTATAGCATTGAAGTCCCTCCCCTCCCCAGACCCCACCCTCCTCAAGTTCTGCCCCAAAAACCTCCTGCCGGTGGCAAACAGGAACCTGGCAGCCCTACATACATCATTAAAACAATTTTAACAAGAGGTAAAAACAGAGATAAAATACATACAAAACAGTTAAAAACACACAGAAAACATAAAAGCATTGGTTAGGAAGGAGAGATCATTGAGGGAATGCCAAGTGAAACAAAAAGTCTTCAGCTGCTGGCAGAAGATGGCAACAGAAGGGGACAGATGAATCTCACTAGGGAGAGAGTTCCAGAGCATTGCTTCCATGACTAAGAAGGCCCTTTCCCAGGTTGCCACCCACCTAATCTCAGAAGGCAGATGTAAGGTCCAAGTTCACCCATTAAATCCCAATCACCAAACGTCCAAACAGAGTAGTCTAAGAAGCTGGTTTATTCAGGAAGCAGGAGGTGAGTAGCAGAAACTTACAGGGAAAGGTACGAGGACTCTAATGGGGGGGGGAGAGTAGGTTGGAACATATACAGAAAACCAAAGGCACAGTTGGATCCCAGGCCAAGCCTGGTTCTCATGGTAGATTACAGTTATCACGCAAACAGAGAACGAGCAGACATAACAACCTTCTGAGCTACACAACCTTGGAGGCCAGCTGCACTCCCAGGCCTGGAGCTCACATTCTGTCCCCCCCCCCCCAGGGCCCACCTCTCGTCCGACGGTGCGGGCTTATCACTTCGAAAGGGATCCTCAAATCGTCTTCGCAGCACCCACATAAAGCCATTTAGGGTTCATATGGATCTGGCCCATGAATCAAATTGTTGGATCATCCAATCTGCCGCCTCTCCCTGCAGAAGGGAGGCCACATATCGTACACGACTGTCCTCAGTGGGGAACCACTGTCTCTGCTCTCTCATAAAGCTGTCTACCTGGTGCAAAAAGTAGGGTAGGGCTTCTGCAGAGCCATTAAAAGTTACTCGTAGGTCCTTCAGAGAAGCATGCAGACGAGGCGGTGGGTACTGCCATGGTGGAGGAAGTCCCCCTGGCCACCCCGGCGGGCCCAGCGGGGGCACTTGTGGACCTGGCCCTACAGGTGGTACACCAGGACGACCTGGTTGGGGTCCCCCCGGTGGAGGGATAACTGGCAGCGGCAACACCGGCGGCGGCACCACTGGTGGCGGCACCGCAGGAGGCTGCACCTGCGGTTGGGGAAGCACTTGAGGCTGTTGCCGCTGTCCCAATTAACGGCACAAAACATCCATTTGCTCTTGCATTTGAGCCATTTGTTGCTGTAGTTCCTGGTTCTGGGAGTGCAAACGAGAAACTTCATCTGCTGGTCCCCCTCTGCGTTGGCCCTGAGAAACACCAAATTGAGTATGCCAGTCTTCGGTAGTTTCTCCTCCATACCAACCCTGAGAAACGTTCAAAGGGGCATTCCAGTCCTCTGCATCTTCCCGGTCCGAATACTCCTTGCCCGGGTATTCGCAAATGTCTTGTGTCAGGGCGTAATGAACGGTAGCTCGAGGGCGACAAGCTAGATGTCTGGGAAGGGCTAAAAAAGACCGATCTGAAGAGAGAGAAAACGAAAAGTCCTCCTCTCCCGGTCCCTGTCCCGAACCCTGCCGCCCAAGGTCCTTGGATCGCGCCCCGAGGCTTGTCAATCCAGTAGAGGCTTCTGCTGCGGCTTTGGCTGTTTCGGCTGCCCACACGTCGTCCAGCGTCTTGGCCCGCGCCTCTATCAGTTCCGCTGTCTGGGCCTCTGCTTTAGCCAATGCCGCTGCCAATTCTGCCGCTTGAGCCGTGACGGTGTCCCTGAAGAGTTGCTCCAAAAGAGGAGTTAGAAGCAACTTGACTTCATCCAGGTTAGTGAGAAGCGGCATCACTTGCCGCACCAAGCCCCCAGAAGCCGAACCAAAGTCTGATTGTAGCAGTTGCTGGACTTGAGCTTCCGTGACCGATTACGGTGATAGTTCCATGATGCGCAACACAATTTTGGTGGCAGCGTTTCTCACCACCAACTGAAAGCGGTCGCTGCCCTCAGTGCCCTCCGCCATAGCAGCCCGTAAAAAAGGATTGTACAACAAATCCTCGAGAGCCACGGTACACGCGACCAGCTGCGTTAGCAGGGAAGTTCCCTCCTGTGCTAGCCGGGTCTCCCCCTCCGGCAAATCCCACCGGTAACGTTGCTTAACCGGCGATACTGGTTCAAAAGGTAGGCTCTTGTGGCCTTCCTCCTTTCCTCGCACCATTGCCGGTCTGCCACCCTCTGGACTTGATCCTCTGTCTCCTCCCGCAGGAGCTGTCGGAGGATTTCTCGAGCGGTAGAGGCCTTCAGCTGTCCCTCCCGGGTGGAGTGACCGTCCTCTTCCAAAGAGGAGCCAGTGAAGTCAGGTCCTGTTGCCATACAAGTTAGGAATGAGATACTAACCACACTCTGGACCCCCCCCCCAAAAGGAAAATAAAAATGAGGGGATTAGAGTCCTAATGTAAGGTCTGAGTTCACCCGTTAAATCCCAATCACCAAACGTCCAAACAGAGTAGTCTAAGAAGCTGGTTTATTAAGGAAGCAGGAGGTGAGTAGCAGAAACTTACAGGGAAAGGTACGAGGACTCTAATGGGGGTGGGGAGAGCAGGTTGGAACATATACAGAAAACCAAAGGCACAGTTGGATCACAGGCCAAGCCTGGTTCTCATGGTAGATTACAGTTATCACGTAAACAGAGAACGAGCAGACATAACAACCTTCTGAGCTACACAACCTTGGAGGCCAGCTGCACTCCCAAGCTTGGAGCTCACAGCAGGGTAGGGTTGTCAGGTACACACTAGCAACTGGCAGAGGAGGGAGGGCTTACCAGGCCCAATGAGGCCTAGGCCTCAACGTCGTTAGTGCATTGATATCACTTCCAAAAGTGACGTCGTCATGTTGCCAATGACAAGGGAGATGCTCTGGTATTTGGGCAAAACTCTATGGTAAAAACAGCTTCTACCATACAGTTTTTGCCCAAATATCAGAGTATCTCCCTCATTGTTGGCGATGTGATGACGTCACAAAGTGATGCCATCACACTGGTAACGTTGCGGCCTAGGCCTCATTTTAAGCCCGATAAGACGCCCCCATCCCCTCCCCCACCAGTTGCCAGGCAACCTGGCAACCCTAGATCCTGTCCACATCCTCAGACTGAAAAAAACTGAAAAGTATTCCACACAATTGAACAAGTCAGCACCCTGGCACCATCCAACACAGGCAGGATGGTGCTGCTGCACTCGTCTTGTTAGTGGCTTCCTAGAGGCACCTGGTTGGCCACTGTGTGAACACACTGCTTGACTTGAGGGGCCTTGGTCTGATCCAGCAGGGCCTTTCTTATGTTCTTATGTTCTAACCCTGTTACTGCTAACATAGAGTCCCAATTGGAACGGATGCAAAAGATGTCAATTTCCTGATGGCACATATGACCGCAAGTTGGGTTGACCCAACTTGTGCCAAACCTGTCATCTAGTTTGGCCTTTAGCAATAGCCACGAGGGGCAAAGTAATGTGACTGCAGTATAGCTTCCCTGTATTTTTCAATATACAGCTTTATATGTTTTGTATTGGCTACTGTCTGATGGGACACTTCTTGGCTATATGGGACATCGAGCAATTCTCACCCAAAGGTTTGATTTCATGGGTACTGTGTTCAGCAAATGTGCAGTGTGTCAATACACAGCAGTACACAGCAGGCAATCTTTCTGCATCCATCTGATCCCCTTTACTGATGGCAAGTTCACAAGTGCATATTCCTTGAATAAAGTGAATAAAGAACAGTTGAGGATGTTCAGTGAATGGGTGTGTGACGGATAAGGGGTTAATCTGCAGCAAGAGCTGACAGACCAAGAGTGGGCAGAACCAGAGAGCTGACACTCTGAGCTCTGAGAGACAGAAAGCATTCGAAGCTTGGGACCCAGCCTGAGAGGAGGCTGTGAAAGGAGTCCTAAGATTGGAACCAGCCAGAGAAGGCTGTGATAGATTCTGAGCTTGGTAGCGAGACTGAGTGGAAGCCAGACTGTACTCTGTCAACCTGAGGGGTTCTGTTAAAGCCGAAGCTATTGAAACACACAACCTGTGGGGGTGATAGGAGTGAGAATTGGGTTAGAGAGGACCCCTTCTCAGGTCACAAGGGGGAATTAGTCTCTGAGGTAGAGCTGTTCCGGTAGCAGGGAGGTGTGGAGGATTACGGCCACTGGTGTGGGGTAGTCAGAGAGAGAACTGGAAGAGGGATTTTGGATATTTCCCCAAACTTCTGAGAGTTCTCTGAGGAGGGAAAGGAACTCAGACGTCCTTCGCTCCTGTGAGCTAGGCTGGGGACAGAGTCTGAGAGTCTGAATCTGAGTAACAGTTCTGAGGGACAAAACTAAGCTTGAAACTAAGAACTGAAGGAACTTGAGTGAAGAAAACATCTAAGCTATCTCTAAAGTAATTCTGTGTATATAAATCTGACTCTGAGTTTTCCCTCCAATTTCTGCCTTTTCCTTGAAAATCAATCTCTGTGACTTCTGTTCAATAAACATCCCTGTTTTGTCTGTTTAAGTTAAAAAGCTTCATGTGTCCTATTTCTCTCTGAGGTAAATACTGGTGTGGGACTGGAGGAGAAGGAAAATAATCTCCTAACAAATATACTCAGGCCAACACTTTTCCCTCAGCATATACGGCCGGGCTGAGTGAGTGGGATATTAAAGCGGTTGAAAGGGGGGGTGCATCATAGGGTGAAATTACTTTGTTGTGAAGCAGTGTGAAAAGATGCTGTGAGTTGTCATGGGATCTGAGGATGGCTTATTCACACATCCTCATTTGATGCTGCAGTCACTGTGATGGAACACACATATGTGAACCAGTGGAGAATGATGGAAGTGCTGAGAAATCAAATAATGAAAGAACAAATGGCGAAGATATAAATATGAAACAGGCCTGAACTACTCATCAGCTTTGCATATTCAAGACATAACCAGTTATGAAAACTGAGCCCTGTTCCTCCTCATCCCCTCTTACAATTATCAGTTTTCAGTTACCATATGAAACCACAATACATTGGCTTGTTACTGCGTAGTCAGCTGGTGCCTCTGAGCTCTCTGCTTGAGCCATGTAACTTTGTGTACCACACACTGGTGATGGCTCTATTATGGTCATCTCAGCACTAACATCCTGGCACTTCTAGCACATAATTTCATGTGACTTTTTAAAAAAGTGACTGTCTGCCACATCAGGGGTGCAAACAGTGGTGGCAGTTCTCAAGGCCAACCAGTTTGATGCAAACAATTTTGTAGGCATGAGAAGGGCGGGGGGACATATCTACACACCCGTGAGAAAAACTCAGTTTTTGAAAGTGCACTTTTCCAGAAAGTGGACAGGAAAACAAGGGGATCTGCTATCTTAGATTTGATTCTCACCAACAGGAAGAACTGGTTGATGAGGTTAAAGTAGTAGGCCCCCTGGGTAGTAGTGACCATGTAATCTTTGAATTTACAATCTTGGGGAAAGAAAAACTGTACATAGTCAGACATATAGGTTGGACTTTAGGAGAGCAAATTTTAACAAACTTAAACTTATGCTGGGTAGAATCCCATGGTCAGAAATACTTAAGGAGAAGGCGGTTCAAGAAGAGTGGGAGTGTCGTAAAAATGAAATACTGAAGGTGCAATCACAAACCATTCCTATGAGAAGGAAAATGGGAGGAGCCTAAAGAGGCCAGGGTGGCTCCATAAACAGCTTTTTAAAGAGTTGAGAAGTAAAAAAGACTCATTTAGGAAGTGGAAGGAGGACCTTATAACCAAAGATGAATATAAACAAATAACTAGTGCTTGTAGAGAGAGTGTTAGGAAAGCTAAAGCTCAGTATGAGCTTAGGCTAGCGAGGGATGCTAAACACAACAAAAAAGGGTTCTTTTCCTATGTACAGAGTAAGAATAAGAACAAGATAAGCCCATTGAGGGGACCAGAAAGTGAAATTATAACAGGAGATGAAGAGAGGGCAGAACTCCTCAATTCCTACTTTTCCTCAGTCTTTTCTTGTGAGGGAAGCGGTGCTCAACATGGCATGAACAGAACACATGATGAGGGAAGGGATTTGCAGCCTAGAATTGGCATTGGGGTAGTGTACAAACACCTAGTTTCTTTAAATGAAACAAAGTCATCTGGGCCAGATGAATTGCATCCAAGGGTACTCAAAGAACTTGCAGATGTAATTTCTGAGCCTCTGTCCATTATTTTTGAGAAGTCTTGGAGAACAGGTGAGGTGCCAAAAGATTGGAGGTGGGCAAATGTCATCCCCATCTTCAAGAACGAAAAAAAGGAGGATCCTGGTAACTACCGACCCATCAGCTTGACTTCTATACCGGGAAAAGATTTTGAACAAATCATCAAACTGTCAGTCCTTGAGCATTTAGGAAGGATGGGTCTGATTACTAAGAGCCAGCACAGGTTTCTCAAGAACAAGTCATGTCAGACTAATCTTATCTCTTTTTTTGACAAAGTTACTACCTTGCTGGATCAGGGGAATGCTGTAGATATAGTTTATCTAGATTTCAGTAAGGCTTTTGATAAGGTTCCCCATAATATTCTTGTTGACAAATTGGGAAAATGTGGTTTAGATCCAATTTATGTTAGGTGGACCTGTAACTGGTTGACAGATTGCACCCAAAGGGTGCTTGTTAATGGTTCCTCATCCACTTGGAGAAATGTGACTAGTGGAGTTCCTCAGGGATAAGTCCTGGGCCCTGTGTTGTTCAATATCTTTATAAATGATTTGGATGAAGGAATAGAGGGGATGCTTATTAAATTTGCAGATGATACTAAATTGGGAGGGGTAGCAAATACTGTAGAAGACAGAGCCAGAATACAGGATGATCTTGACAGGCTGGAGATTTGGACTAAAACTAATAAAATGCACTTCAACAAAGATAAATGTAAAGTTCTGCATTTAGGTAGGAAAAATCAAATGCATAATTATAGAATGGGGGAGACTTGACTCAGCAGTAGTGTGTTCAAAAAGGATCTTGGTGTCTTAGTAGACCAAACACTGAACATGAGTCAGCAGTGTGATTGAAATTATGATTGATTGAATCAGCAGTGTGATGCGGCAGCTAAAAAGGCAAATGTGATCTTGGGCAGTATCAACAGAAGTATAGTGTCCAGAACACGCAAAGTGATGGTATCACTTTACTCTGCTCTGGTTAGACCTCACCTAGAATATTGTGTTCAGTTTTGGGCTCTGCGATTTAAGAAAGATGTAGACAAGCTGGAACGTGTCCAGAGGAGGACAACAAAGATGGTGAGGGGTCTGAAGATCAAGTCCTATGAGGAAAGGTTGAAGGAGCTGTGTATGTTAAGCCTGAAGGGGAGAAGACTGAGAGGGGATATGATAACCATCTTCAAGTACCTGAAGGGCTGTCATATAGAGGAGGGTACCGAATTGTTTTCTGTTGCTCCAGAAGGTTGGACCAGAACCAAGGGGTTGAAATTAAACCAAAAGAGTTTCCATCCAGACATTAGGAAGAATTTTCTAACAGAGCGGTTCCTCAGTGGAACAGACTTCCTCGGGAGGTGGTAAGCTCTCCTTCCCTGGAGGTTTTTAAGAAGAGGCTAGATGACCATCTGTCAGCAATGCTGATTCTATTACCTTAGGCAGATGATGAGAGGGAAGTCACCTTGGCCATCTTCTGGTCATGAAGTATGGGTCACTGGGTGTGTGTGTGGGGGAGGTAGTTGTGAATTTCCTGCATTGTGCAGGGCGTTGGACTAGATGACCCTGGTGGTCCCTTCCAACTCTATGATTCTATTATTCTATTCTATGATTCTATGAACATGAAAAACCTTCTGGCTGATGGAGCAGTATGGGAAGCATGGTGAGGAAAAGAGCCTCACAAGCGTGAATGTTCAATATGACAACTGGTGCGGTGAGTTATTTGCTTTTTAAAGGAAGCATTTGCAGAAAAACCTAGTTTTGTATCAATAGTCAAGCATGGTTCATCAATAGTATGAACCCCTGTACTCTGAAGTGCCTCCTTGTCACTTTACAGACTAGCAACATTTATTTCAGCATAAGGTTTTGTGAGTCAGAGCTCCTTTCATCAGATGTGTGGAGATAGGCTGAAATAAATTTTGATGGTCTTTAAAGTGCCTCTGAACCTCCGTTTGATTTTGCTACAAAAGATAACATGGCTCTCCTTCTAGAATTCTTTTCTTATGGCCATTCATGGTGTAGAACAAACAGATATGGTTGGTGGCTCCCACCTTATCAACACCATTCAGTTTTTGGCTCATGTCTTCCTGAAGACAATGAGACCGTCAATTCAACTGTAATTTTAACGTGACTGGGTTCAAATATCTTTGGGTTTGCAGATTAGTCTTATAGATACAACGTCTTCCATTTTAAGCGCTTTGTGCTCTTTGTGGAACCTCAGAGTGTACACACAACCCACCAAGAGGTGTACTTTTAAAAAGTGTTTAACAGCAAGATTTGAGGTTAAAGTAGTCAAAGAAGGCTCCCAGCATGATGTAAGGAGGTTTCTTTGCTTGGCTGGGCAAAGAATAGTCAATACTGTTACCCAGAGGCTACAAGTCACATGAATGTTTGGGTCTGTGGATTGCAATCAATGCCAAGATGTGCTGATGGGACTAAAACTATAATAGGAGAGGAGGGTTGGATGCTTTGAGGCTCACCTGGTAGATTTAAATAGACTTGGGTTTCTATAAATAAGCCACTCTGGATCTCTTGGCTCCTTCCTCTCCTTAATGTATTTTGAAGTATCTGATGGGGTTTTCCTTCCTTTTATCCCTTAGAAGCTCCTTGATCAATTGATCTTGAGCAGCATATATCTAGTGTTGGAGGGATATAAGGACTGAAACAAATCTTGCCACTGACAATGTAGCCTTGGGGTCCCTATCACTTAGTAAAAAAGGCATTATGTCAGTCACAGAGGCATTGGATTTGTATATTAAAAGGGGGGAAATATAGTGCGATCGAAGTTCCTCGTAAAAGCAGCATTCCAAAAGGGCATGGGCTAATGAATCAATAGAGCCAGAAGAGCAAGGGCAGATCCTGTCAGAGTATGGTATATTCAGAATTCTGCCCTGCATTACCATAGAAGGGTTAGCATTCAATCTAGCCAAGCAAAAAGCTCTACAGAGACGAGGAGTTGTCAGATAATACGTATAGGCAGGCAGACCATGTGGAGGGGGTATTCCGAAGAACTGGGATGAACAGACGCGACGAGCACGAAAAGTAGTGCTGTTATCATCGAGCTCTTTAATGTGCTTTTTAATTTTGGTAAAAGCTTCAGTTTTCCCAAGATCTAATAACATATCCTGCGAGAAGCCCAACAACGCCAGTTTCTCATCTAAGATTTTTTGCCATGAGGGTTTAAAAGGGTGGACTTCCTGTAGAGCGTTTGGTCCGAGCGCCATTGTTTCCTGGGGGCTCCCAGGAGACACCAAGAGTCGTTTAGATTTGGAGTGCAAAAAGCACCCCAACTCGGTCCTAAATAGTGGATCGGGAAGCAGGAAATTCCCCTACAGCCTTCAAGAGCGGTTTGGACTCCCATATTCTCTGAGAGAGCTTTTATTAAGCCTCTCGTAGATTTGGAAGCTGTCCCCTCCAGCACATAGGGGCTACCATTGCCACGGACGACTCTTTGGATTTAGGCTTTGACCTCCTCTATACATTAACATCAAAGAATCTATGAAAAGAACAAGAAGCCTCACCTTTGGAAGTCAGAGTGAGTAAAAAGACACTTTTTGCCTTTATCTTGATTGAGAAGACCTGAATGACAATAAAAACACCTACGAAAACCGGCGACTCCCTGCCCAGCGTAACGAGACTTTTTAAATAAACAAATGCCATTAAATGAACTGACTAAGACCTTATCAACTTGATCAGTGAGTAGACGCAATAAAAGGGACTTTTGAATGACTTTACAACTACCAATTAAATGCTTTGAGGGGAGGGAGGGAGACGAAAACCTTCCCCCCCCCCCACTTCCGGCTCTCTTTGATTCAATGTCCAGCCACGTCGCCTCTTAAGACCGGAAGATAATAAGAAGGGCTTTGTTACCATCGAAAAGACAGGGCAGATTGGAAGACTTGAAGTGAATCTCCCCGGTGTAACCATCAAATTGTTCCTACCACTTAACCACCGAGAGGAGACGACACAGGGTCTATGATACTGCAGTTTTCTGTCTACTTTCTTTTCTTTATCTGTGCCGCTTTGAAACGTAATTGAGGATATCTTGAAAATTACAAAGCCTGCTTCTATATAAGAATACAAGCAGATATGTCAAACAAGAGGATGGAAGAGATGTTACTCAAACAAATGGACATGTTTGCAGTGCAATAAGATTTAGTCTTTGAAAAACAACAAGCGCTCTCACATCAAGTATTTCAACTAGCTGAGGTGATGAATATCCTATTTAAATCAATTAATGGAAAACTGGACACAATTATTGAGGAGATCCACGATATGAAGACCCAAGATACGACAACAATTATGTCAATGGAAAAAAAAGTTTCTACTAAGGAGATGACGATTGAATGCTATGTGGAAATGGTGATAAAATCTGGAAAAAATGACAATGAATTAGAACAATTTATTTTTAAAGAGGTAGCTGCAAGTGACCAGCTGGCAATGAGAGAGAGCAACATGAGAGAATTCAATACCTCTACAATCTACTTGTCTGAGTTACTGCTGACAGGAGGAACATTATTATCCCAAGAAAACACTTCCTGGCAGCCGGCGATGGAGGGAGACATGACGAAGGATTTTACCAAGAAGCTGCTGGAAATTTTAACAAGAAGCCAATGGATACAATCACTAGGATCTTCTTTTACATTTTCAGAGGCCAGAATTGCAGCTACTATACTGAAAAACGGGGGGTGGGGATTGGGAAATAAAGAAGGACTGGCAGATCCCCTCCCAAAACAAGATAATGGCTAAGATGATGCTTATTTTTGGGGTGTAAGGGAGGCACGGTGGATTTACTTTGATGAATTTCTAATGGGAAAATTTATTTATGTATTGATCTAATCCCTTTATTATAGAATAATAGAATGTTATATAGAGACAATGATGATAATATTATAACTAGGTAGGACTTGAAACTGCTTATAGAAGTAGTATAGATAGCTTAAAGCAAGTCTGTATGAGAGAAAATAAGGATTAGAAATTAATTTGAAATGCAAAAGTGTTAACCAGTAGCATTAGTGACTGAAGAAGATGCGGGGAAGTCATATATAGCAGATAGCATTGAATATTATAGATAACATATTCTCAGTAATAGCAATGAGCTTTTTTTGTTACAAGTAGTTACAACTGAATATATTGTTGAGATATGTTTATTTTTGTTGAATTGTAGAAAATAATAAAAATAATTTTAAAAAAAGGATTTAAAAGGGTCATGCTTCAGAGAAGCTAGGAACCCCTCAGTGCTAAAGCACAATTTAAGGTGTAGTTTAAAGGCGGCCAACCACGCCCTAGCTTCAAGTGACATTTAGCCAAACTCGGAACGAAGAGTAATGCCAGCAACACATCGAGGGACATTTAGGAGTTTTGGTAAGAACTGAAGCAGTGGATGATCTATAGATTCATTGATGACTGTAATCCAGATGGCAACACCAAAGAGGATAATTGGGGTAATTTTCAGGTTAAAAACCTGAATGATGGGGTTTTCAGTTTAGAGTTACTGTAAATATAGAAAGGAATCCCTTTCCGCCATACTGGAAAAGAGACTTGTTGACATACTTTTTTGAATCAGTCTGATCAGCTGTCTTCAGTTCATTTGATTCTTGAAACAACCCATAAAACATTTTAAAATCGTGTCCCCAGCCAACGAGTGAGATACATAAATAGGTTTCCACATACGTAGCAAATATGCAGCAACGCCCCTGGTTTGTATTCAAATGCCTGTTGTAGTGAGCAAGGGGGTATTGCCAGTGGCAATATTGGCAAGAAATTTAAGTTGCTTTCCCCCTGCTTTGTCTGGCTAGCCCAGAGGTCCCTAGCCTTTCTCAGCCTGTGGGCCCCTTTGGAATTCCAGCATAGTGTGGGTGCAACCACAAAATGGTGGCTGCGGAAGGAAAGGCCAACCACAAAATGGCTGCAGCAGGAGGTAGAGTCACACACATACAGGAAGCCCCAGCTCAGGGGTGGAGAAGCCCCGCTGGGCAAGAGCCCCACTTGGCCCCACCCACTTTCTAAAAACACTTGGAAGGCACCAGAAAAGGTGTTGTGGGCACCACGCTTTGGACTCCGGGGCCAGCCCAGCTGTCTTTCTGCATCCTGCTCCTTTTGGTCAGAAACCGTGGCCTTTATTTGGTTTCGGACAGCGCTTTCCTGCATGCTGCTTCTTAGACAACCTCACACCAATGGCTCCAGGAGCTCTCTGGGAATGAAGGGCTCCGATCCTGCAAGGACTCAAAGTTTGACTCCACAGGAGGAAGGTGACAGCCATTTCTTGATGTTCATCTCCAGCATCTGACACTTGAAGGTGTGCAGCATGTGAACAAGAAGGCTCCCTTTGGCTATCATGATTAATAGTGTTTTATCTGGGGAAAGGGAAGAAAAGGCTGTTTGCACTGACTTTCCCACTCAGACACCATCTGAGAAGACCTCTCCCCTGACAACTTGTTCAAATCTCCCAAAATGGACTCCCTCAGTGTGAGAATCATGGGTGTGGAGGCTTAAGGGGCCAGTTTCTTTCAGTTCTGGGGTCGGCACGCAAGCACCAAGCAGGTCTTGAACCTGCAACCCTGTGAACATCAAGCAGGGACTTCGTGCCCCACTTTTTGGCAAGGGTCAGTAAACAAAATGACATTTATTGTGGAAGTGCAATAGCAAGGCCGTACGAGCATCTCAAACTGTTGCCATAGTATTTATTTCATCCTAATTTGTGCAGCATGCTTTGAGTTGCTAGGTTTTTACCTTATTGATTTCCACTATTAAAAGGTGGCCGAAGAAGCTCTTGCAGGAGGGAGATGAACGGTGCTCAGAGCCCTCGGCTGTGCATTACTAGGTCTCTTGATCTGCACAACAGTCACTTCTTCCCCACCTTTCCCCCAGCCGTCATACCATTTTCATGAGTGATCTCAGGGAAAAGCTCCTGAAATAACAGCTGGTTTCTACAGCTGGTAGAAAGAGCCCACACTATCTCAGGTTCATATTCCTGCTCATCTTCTAATGTGATTTATGCCATCACATGCCAGCAATGCCCTTCCACAATCTACATTGGACAAACAGGTCAGTCTCTTAGACAAAGATTAAATGGACATAAGTCTGACATCAGAAACCACAATATTCAAAAACCAGTGGGTGAACATTTCAACCTTCCAGCACATTCTGTTGCAGAATTAAGAGTAGCAGTTCTCTTACAAAGGAATTTTAAAGGGAGGTTGGAAAGAGAAACTGCTGAATTACAAAATATTGTCGAAGGCTGGCGAAACGTCAGGAAAGAAAATTCCAAGACCACGGTTACACAGCCCGGATAGCCTACAAGAACCAATGCTGAATTACAGTTGATATTCAAACTAAAGTCAATGCATTTACCTGGGCTGAATAAAGACCTTGCATTCATGGCCCATTACCAATGCTGATTTCTCCACACCTATCTCTCCCCTGGACATCACAGACTCTTCTGCATATCACACCTAATCCCATCAAGCCTGCTATTCACATTTACATACTGTTCCTCTACTTAAAGACCGATGGATTCACCTTCTAGCTGTATCTGAAGAAGTGAGCTGTGGCTCACGAAAGCTCATACCCTACCAGAAAATATTTTTGTTAGTCTTTAAGTTGCTACTGGACTCTTGCCCTTTTTGACTAGTACCAGTCTGTGAAACTGAAGTCATTTTTTTTGTGAGGAAAGTGTGACTTCTATAGAACAAAAAGAGAGAAGCCTACACATGAAGCTGCCTTATTCTGAGTCAGACCATCAGTCAATCAAGCATCGTTAACTCTGAAGGGCATTTGGTCTCCAGGGTCTCAGGTCCTTCACATCACCTCTTACCAGATCCTTAAATGGAGATGCCGGGGACTGAACCTGGGGTCTTCTGCACACAAAGCAGATGCTCTGCCACTGAGCCATGGCCCTTCCATACTGTGTGCATGTTTGTGACATGCATTAAGGCCCTTTGGATGGTACTGTTCCACCAGCCTCCTTTAGGCCAGCTGAAGGAGCACTCAATGGACAGAGATTTTAGGAAGGCAATGGAATCAGCAGGTGCAAAACGGAATGTCTTGCAGGGACAGGAAGCTCAATGCATTCTGCGCTATGTTCACCGTTAGCGGAACTCAGTCACACATTTCAGAAATATAGCTGTGCAGTTGCTCCAAAGGGTTTTCTGTCATAGACATATTTTTATAGCAGCTTTAAAATTCAAGCGTTCAGCTCTAACTATGGCTGAAATACGGTTTTCCTGTTCTTTTTTTATATTAAGTTTTTTTTTACAAAATACAATTCAACTAGCCAAGGATAACAAGCTTTTGATAACCTCCTTCCTCCACAAAAATAACCATCCCATTTCTAGAAAAGGTAAACTAAATTTTGAGTGTATATGTGTTCAGGTCGTTCCTGCCCTTCATTCATCTTTTATATCTTCCTCTTGTATAGATGGCGTAGTTGATGCATATAGTAAAGACGGAGGGGGGCGGGCAATATGCACACACAAAAAGGGATAAACACAAGAACCCACAACAAGGGACAAAGAGAATCAGGAAGGGCAGGAGAGAGGTACCAGCTGAGTAGGTTGCCAACTATTGATCTCTCAAACCCTTGAGGTGGAAGATGATGCCTTGGTTTACTGTGGAGCGCTGTGACATGAAGAGATGTCTTGAATGGCATTAGTGGGAAACTCAAATTGAATCTGATGGACAGTGGAAGACCCATGAGGTGGCAAAGACAGTGGCAAAGATATCTTACTTTTCTGCTACCACTGCATCAGCCAGTTCACACCTAGCTCAGCTGCTTCAAGTATTTCAGCAGCTGACTCCAAAGTCTGAGCCTTTCAGTTCCAGGAGCTGGTAGATTAGTTATGATGCTTTTGTAAAGTTTTTGTTTGTTTGTTTGTTTGTTTGTTTGTTTGTTGAGAACATTTCTCAGATATGTTCTGATTTGGATGTTGCACCTGCTCAAAAGAAAAGCTCTGTGTGTCTATGTCAGTTGAACCATCTGACAGGCTTGTAGAAGAAGCTCCAATGAAAGCCAGTGTGGTACTGGCCTGGCAACCACTGAGAGACTGGGGGGGGGGGGAGGACATGGAGGGTGCCATCACCAATTAAGTGACATCACTCCCGGGGGAAACCCAGAAGTGATGTCACACCTCTCAAGGAAGTGCTGGAAACTCTATGGCAACCTAAGTGCCACTCACTTACTTCTGGGTATCTGTCTCTCAGGATGGTACGGAAAGTTAGGCACAGGGGGAAAGAGCAAACAGGAAGGCAATAATGGTGGTGAGGTAGAAGGAAGGGTGGGAGCCCACCATGGGCATGTTGTCCAAGACCCCCCCCCTTTGCATGGAGCTGACGCTGTTGGCCACAGCAGAGAGTAATGGGAAAGAAAGTTGGAATGTTCTCAAAATCTCCTCCTGTTGTTTAAAATTGTTCCGAATATTATGAGAAAATCCAGGAAGCTGCTGGTAGTCAGAATAAGATGGGGAAGACCTCTACTCAAGACATTTTGCAGCTGCAAGCTCACTGGCTGGCTTTGGCCAAGTTGCCAGTCTCACAGACAAATTACATTCCTTTGGCATTGGCTAAATGCTGTTGTGTACCTGGGTCTTCTCCATTCTTGTGTGTTAGCTGCCAAGAATAGTTCTGAGGTCATGGGAATTTTATTGGTAGTTCTCCCTTCTAATTTCACTAAATGGGTTTATTTTAGAATAGATGCTGAACTATGTAGGATGTTTGGGAGGCACATTTGGAGGAGGATTGTTGTGTGTGAGAGAGAAAATAAGGAGTTTCATACTCCATTCTTCCCCTTCTAATCTCATTAACCCCGTGCATCAAATTTCAGTGGCCTTTGGAGCGAATGGTTGGATACACGCTTTTCCTTCTATACCCTGCAGCTGAGCAGTCCAAAGTTATCTTGTTTTCTCATTTATAAATGTTGTTAAAGGAAATTCCCAGGAGATTAAGCAGCGCACTGAACATGAAAGCTTTTCCTGATCTGAACTGCTAGGGAGAAATCTCAATGACTCTGCTCCTTAAAGGTACAGCGTTGGAGGAAGCTATGAAACCAGAGAAGAGTTAGACTCTCCTGCATAGTTTCATTTTTCCATATTTACATGATATTCCTGAAGCTCTCAGGGCTGAACTGTGATTGTCCCTATTGGAGACAGGGCCAGGTGGCCATAGAGGAGCAGGTAAAGTGTGGATATGATAGACAAGAATAAGGGTTTTGTTCAATGGATCTTGAAGGAGGTAAGGAATATGAACAGAATTCAGGACTCAGACTAGGAATTACCCGGCTGCAAACCCAGTTAAGTCTTGGTAGTGAATCAGCAACTATACCTCTTCAGACGGAAGAACGTACTATGTGGCAAACACAGGATTCCCAATCTTGTGTTTGCTGTCTTATGTAAATGCAGGCCCTCAAGAAGTAGCAGTGCTACAGATCTGTGGAAATAATGTGTTCAGAAATTGAGCGTGCCTTGCTGGTGATGTCAATTACCTTCAGAATTGATCACCCCCTATGACTGCATGGATGGTTTGTTCACAAGCAGCACCTCAGGTGCTTTAGCAGGTGTGCGATTGGCAGTGTGCAGCGTGGCGGCTGGCTGGCCAGGCACTGTAGAGACATGCTGACCATTGGCGGGATTGCTAGGATTGCAAATGCCCCAGGGTCACCATGGGCACGTATCTTTCAGAATCAGCAAGATTTTTGAGTATGTGCGCTGCTCCTGCTCTTGTACAGCAATGTTGGCATATGCTCAGAGCATACTGGATTGAACTACCGTCCCCAGTTAGCAGTATGAGAGCATGGAAAGTATCTGTGATCCAACTTGGGACTCTTGATGAGCACGTGGCTTTGGGAATGAGGCAAGCAAAATTGGTGAGCCATGTAGGTCCTCCATGTATGCACACCAAAGGAGGGTTAAAACAACCAAGGAAAACTCCTCTTTAGCAAGCTAATTTCTCTTTCTCTGTCTCTGAGCTTATCCATCAGTGACACTGTTTCTTCGCATTTTCCCCACAGCTACAACTGTATTCAGTTTATTACTGAACACCAAAACCTTTACTTTCTCCTATAGTGAAATAAATAATGTTCTGGTTTTGTTTAGCCCTGGACTCTTCCTTGGTTGTATACAAGCAGGCAAGGTTGTAACGGGTTAAATGCCAGGAAAGTGGAGACAGCAAGAGTGTCCCCACAGCACTCCAGAGGCAGGTGTCACCGGCATCAGTTATTAACCTCATGGGTGGCTAACAGCCAGTAAATTACCAAACACTAACAGACAAGATCATAATCCAGTCTTTGGCCTCTCTGAGTTAAGTTTGCCTTGTGATTGGGCAGAGTGGTGTGGAGGCCACCCGCTAATATTCACAATCTTACATGCTACCCATTACAGGACAGTGGTGTTTTATTAAACGGGAGGCTTCCCCCGCCGAAATAGAAAAGGCCTCAGGGCTGTGCTCACACACACACATCTATAACGTAACAGAAAAATAACAAGATCCACATGAATCCTCACCAAAAGCAAACAGTCACAGCAACGAAGTTTGCACAGTTCTGAGCCATAAAGCTAAATGCAGGCTGTATCGTGGCCTGCTGGGTGTTTGACAACTCAGCCTCTTTTTGTATTGCCTGAGACAAGCAACAAAACTAGGAGGTTTAGCGAGCCCCCTGGTGAGCTATCAGACATGGCTGAATGCGTTTTGTTCCAGTTAGGGGGATCACAGCTCTCCTCTGTTTGCAAAGGTCATCATGGGTGCGATCTCATCACTAGGCTGCGTGTTCTACAACTAATGCCAGCTGATCATGGGCCAATGCATTTGTGAGTGCAGTAGAGAGGCTGAAAGGTTTAGACTGATTTTATCCAAAAGATGCTGCCCTAACTTCATCTCAGGATGAGGAAATAGGCCTCCGAGATATTACTGGCTGTGTATTGTGGCTATGGGCTTCTGAGGTTATTACTTTGTCCAAGAGAGCACCAGCTCAGCGCAAGCAATCTGGGAAGCCTGTAGACATTGCACATGTGTACCGTTGTGGAGTCCTGTTGGAAGCTCTTCCCTGCCACCAGAGAAGGCTGGCTAGATGTACGGAGGGGGAGGAGTAAGAAATACAGCTTTGACTTTCTCTTTTGACTGGCAAAAAGCCTTACGTTTGTATTCTGCCATAAACTTGAGAGTATTGCAGAGAAAGCCCAGCGCTGCCCAATGTTTGACTCCAATAGTGGCTTCAACACCAAGAAATTGTATTTCTATGCCACCGCTCCCAGAGGAAGGGCTGCAAGCTCTGGGTTGGGAAATACCTGGAGATTTGGGAGGTGGAGCCTGGGGAAGGCAGGGTTTGGAGAGAGGAGCGAGTGCAATGGGGTATGATGCCATAGAGCTTACCTTCCAAAACTTCCAAAAATATTAAGGATCGGGATTCCCTACTTCGTCCCTATAAGAGGGATATTACTAAGCAGCCTAGAATACAGGCTTCTTTAGAATTTAATCATCTCTCATTTGAAATACAGAAGATCATTCGTAAACATTGGCACATCATAGATAGCATACCAGGGTGCTCAATACCACCTATCATCGGACTTAGAAGGACAAAATCTTTTCGCAATATGTTGGTTAAGACTGACAGATTAGCCGAACCACAGGGTAATCTACCATCCGGGCACTTTAAATGTGGCGCATGCGCCTTTTGCCCGTCTAGCCTTTCTATTAAGGAAGTCAGTTCCTCGAGTTCCAATTTTAAGTACACTCTTAAACAATTTACCAACTGTGCATCTAAGAACGTGGTCTACGCGATTATTTGTCCGTGCCTTTTGATGTACATCAGGTCCACAAGCCGCCAATTAAAATTAAGAATTGGCGAGCACAAAGCGCGGATACGCTCTAGGACCCTGGAGGCACCACTCACGAGCCATTTCTTGGAGAAGGGGCACTCCGACTCAGATTTGTCTTTTTTTGCTTTGTGGAAATATAAACATTGAAAATATCAGATGGAAGATGTTTCAAAAATTTTGCATAGACGTGAAATGCAGCTCATTTTTTTGTTCAAAACAATGGCTCCCATGGGCTTGAACAATGAGTTTGATCTTTCCAGCTTTCTTTAAGTTTTTTCAGCAAGGCTCCCCTAGCTGTTAATTGGTCTCAGCTGTAGCTAGCATATTTCTTTCCTGCATCTAGCAGAGCAGTTACCAGCCCTCAGAGAGACAGAACTATTTGGTCAGCTGGTCATTGGTAGGTATGGAACTAATCTGATTATGGGATGTACATGATTATCATGTATAAGATTATTCTCTAGGTATGTGGTGTGTTATTTACTTTTTCTAGAGGTCTATGGACCCGCTTCAAAGAAGGAACACCAACTGAAGAAGCATTTCTGGCAAAACGTACACAAATCCGGAGGTGGCGTTTTGAATTCTTGAATTCATGAATGAACTTTTTTTGTTTGAATTATTGAACCACTGGAACTTGAACTATTGCAACGGTGGACTCTTGGACTTTCTATGATTCATGTGTCTTTATAGGACTTTTTTGGACTCTTTTGAGTTTGCATTAAATAAGGGCGATTGCACCCTATATTGTTTTACACGGAGATTCATGGTGATGTAACCTTTATAATTTATGTTATACTGTATAGTTTCTTTAATACAAGAGAGTTCTGCTTCACATTTCAATGGAGAATTTTTTATACTGAACTACTATTGAAAGTGCATAGTGAGCTGGTGCTGTTGATTGATTTAACCACCTGGAGTTTGGCATCCCTACCCAGAGGAGTCTCTTGCCCTGGGGTTGCCAACTCTTCCTTGGGAAATTCCTGGAGAGGGCAGATTTTGGAAAGGGGCTGAAGCTCAGTGAGAATGTGATGCCATAGAGTCTGCCCTCTAATGCCGCCATTTCATCCAGGGGAACTGGTCTCTGTAGTCTGGAGATCAGCTATAAACTCCGGGCCCCACCCCTCTGCAGCAGGCTGTTTCCTTGCATTTGAAGTCTACCTTATCATCTAAAGGGGTGCCCATCTAAGTCCATTAAGTCCAGCAATTGAAATTATATAAGTCCATCTATGATTTGGACCTAGTGAAGTCAGACATAAAGGAGGGCAGAAACCCAGGTTATTGCGAGACCCTGAGATACCCCCACTGTTCTTCATGAGCTTATGCAACAACAACAAAACACCACATGATGTTCCAGCATGAGAAATAAATATCACGCTACCCTTTCAGACTGCTCCCTGTGGAGTGAGACCTGAGTGCTGCTCTTTAAGCCTACCGATTTGGCAGCTGGCCCTGGACTGTCTCTGCTCATAAGAGCAATATTTTCCTTTGGAATGGCAGAGATGTCCATCAAAACAAAATGAAAGAGCCTCTTCCTTTCTTCATGCCCTAGCCCAGAGCTGTTTTCATTTCCCACTGATCCGGGCCCTGTCATGTACTCTCGTCAACAGGCCGATATCTCACTTCTCCCTGAGTCCTGAATTTTGGACTCAACATAGGTTCACTCTCATCCAAATATTATATCTGGCTGAAATTATGCTTTCTTGGGGTTCCAAACACTGTAAGTCTGTATCTGTATAATTTTGACATTTCTGAAAGTTGTAGTATTTGGGAGGTAAGCTCCTGCGGCATTTCAAATTTCAAATTAAGATACACACTTGAATATCGTGGAATGTACAGATGTGTTTTCTAAGTGTACAAAATCACATCGTTTTCAGGTCGATGACATTCTTAATGTGCTTGCTTTCGAAATCCACGGTATGTGTAGTTTGTGCCTTAACAGGAACTCAGAAGCTTTTGCCGAAGTGCGGATAGTTGCCATAGCAATGCATAGAGTGATGACAGGTCTTGGTTCTCTAGAACAGGCCAAGCCTGGCTGCTTTTGAGCAATGTTGTGGATTACTTACATGTCATATTGGAGTGTCATAGCATATAGAGGTTAAATAAAGGAGATGTATGTGTTTCATTAGGTCTCTATTTTACAATTTTCTGTTTGTCTGCTAGTGCACAACTCCAAACTCAACACAGATATGGGCCTCATTTTGAAGCAACCTGAGACCTATAAATGGGGAGAGGGTGAATGCTGGCTGGATAAAAATGACAACTGGGAAGAAAGCAAATGAACCGAGACCAAGGGCTGTCAGGCATGGCTTGGAAATCAGCAGAAGACCAGAGAGTGGCAGGGATGTGGGGGCATGCCGTAGGCAACTGCATGGTATCATATCTGGGAAACCCTGGAAGTGATGTCAGTCCTCTCTAGAAATCACTGGCAACTGTATGGTAAAACCATAGAATTTCTAGAGATTCCTAGAGAGGACTGATGTCACTTCCAGATTTTCCCAGGAAGTGAAGTCATGTTGTTGGGCTGATGATGACTTTTTTGTTGTTTACTTTTCTCCCACTGCCACTCCAAGCCAGGGATGGGGATTCCCCACATCTGAAGGGGAACTTGCAGCCCTATTGGGATCACTGACATAGGCCCTAGATGGAGCCCAGCCTTGGGAAGGCTGTGAGAAATCTTGGAAAGAAATACCTTAGAAAAGGCTGCCAATTTGAGCCCAGGAGCAGAGGGTTCTTGCTTTAGGGTCTGAGGACTGGAAGCAGCACCTTGAAAAGGGTTTGGATATTTAAGAAGGCCCCTCCAGTCTTCCTTGCTCTCCCATTTGTAGACATTCCTGCTTACATTATCATCCCAAGTTCAGAACCTCTCCCCCTTGTGCATTCAGGCTGTCCTCATCTACTCTCTTTGATCCCTTACTTAGAAGAGACACTGGATCCAGTGTCCTGGAGGCCATGTTGGTTTCCTGTCCGCAGTCAGCCACAGAACAGTTTCTTTCTTGGATTCCTCCCTTCCTCTTTCTTTGTCTTGTGTTCTTGAGCTGCTGCTATAATTTTATTAGTATTTTTGTTGATGTTTCAACTATCAAGAGAAGTAATGCAAGTGCTATAGCACCCTCTCAACAAGGAAGCTGCCCCCTCCCAGATTACTCAGCCCACTCAGATTACTCAACCCACTATTTCTTTCTCAAACAACCCTTTCAAGTGGCCATTAGGTAGGGTTGCCAGGTCCCTCTTCACCACCGGTGGGAGGTTTTTGGGGCGGTTTGCAGAGGGGAGGGACTTCAATGTCATACAGTCCAATTGCCAAAGTGTCCATTTCCTCCAGGTGAACTGATCTCTATCAACTGGAGATCAGTCGTAATAGCGGGAGATCTCCAGCTACTACCTGGAGGTTAGGAAAACAGTTCAGGGGCAACAGTCATGTACAAAAAAGTGCAATTTATATAAGCTACTGAAGTGAAAACATGTACAATATTGTACTCAACAAGGTAACCACACAACAAACTAACAATCAATATGTACAATATATATAGCAAGGAGCCACAATGATTTTCCAAAAGTCTCAGTGGAGTAACAGTAGCAGCGGAGTAACAGTAGCAATCCAGTTTCTGTGTACAAAATTTCATAAGGAGCCACAATCTTCCTATGGAAGATTCCTATGGAAGATTGTTAGTTTGTTGTGTGGTTACCTTGTTGAGTACAATATTGTACATGTTTTCACTTCAGTAGCTTATATAAACTGCACTTTTTTGTACATGACTGTTGCCCCTGTACTGTTTTCCTAACCTAATTGGTTTTAGTATAGAGGTGCCTTTTTCTTCTCCACTACCTGGAGGTTGGCAACCTTACCATTAGGGGGGAAAGATAGTTAGAATGCTGGACTGAGATTTGAGACCAGAGTTCTGATTGAAGTTCCAGTCAGCCTAGCCTACCTCGTAGTGTTTTTGTGATGATAATGTGGAAGAGAATCCTATATACTGCCTTTCCTTCTTTGGAGGAAAAGCAGGGTAAATAGAAAAATGGGAGGCCAGTTGCGATATCCAAAGCTCAACAAACTGTTCATACAGTGGAAAGAACTGAGGCTAGATCCATTTGTGGGGCATCACAGATAGTAAATGGAAGGGTTTTTAAAACCCCGGTTCTCGTGTACTGTCTATCTAGTCCTCTGTGGGCTGGCTCTTGGAAATGGAGGCCCTCTTGTCTTTTGGGATTCACGGGGCTGTTGGAAAGCATGCATGCCGGATTGTGTGCAAGCGCCAGTAAGTATGAACTGGTATTTTAGTATAGAGCTTAGTTGTGAGGCCGCTGAAGGCTCACATCTGTACACGGTGGGCCACATCAGTACGGTCAGGGGGTTCGTATAATTTGCACCTCTGTGTGATTCTGGTTGGGTTGTGAGGAGGCCATTAGCCCTACTGCACAATCCTGGATACCCTTGTACGTGGATATTTGGCTGTTTAATATTCCTATGGATTGGATGAATCAAGATTCGCCTACCTGATCAAGTTGAAGAACTCACCCTTTGCCATGTTTTCATAAGACTTAGTTGTCTGGAATGTAGTCCACAGGGTTGTCAACTCTGAGTTGGGAAATACCTGGAGATTCAGGAGTGGAGCCTAAGGAGGGTGAGGTTTGAGGAGGGGAGAGACCTCAGCAGGGTATAATGCCATAGAACCCACCCTCCATAGCAGCCATTTTCTCTAGGGGAACTGATCTCTGTAGTCTGGAAATCCAGGCCCCACCTGGAGGCTGGCAATCCTACCAGTACTCCAGCAGGCAACAGTTAAACGGCAAGGTGCAATGAAGATCGAAGGACTAAATTTCCCATCTTTCAACTTTGCAAAACTCTGGGGCTGTGTAAGGCCACGGCTCTTATATAAGGAAAACAAATCTGGTCCCTCCCCCACCTCCTTTGCACTCAGTTCCTTGCAAAAATATATTGTTATGGAACACAGGTGAGTGGGTGCCCCATTGGCTCTTGTGCTATGCACTTAGCACTTGAAGGCACTTAGATTGGGAAAATATCACTCACTTAAAAAAAAAGCAATACTCATGATGTAGCAATCACTGCAGTGAGTTATTGTAACAAAAAAAATGGTCCTAGGCTGTTTTCCTCTCTGATTTTTCATGCCGTCATCTCCTGTGTTTCCAGTACAGTCTCATAGGCTGACCAAGCTTTTTGCTGCAATGCAAACCTAATTAATTTATGGATGAACCTTCCCCGCATTGGGCTATTACAGAACTGCTCTTGGCCTTAGCACACAGCAATCTGCTTTAGTTCCAGGTTTGCTCAGAGTTTTCTGCCAGGACTGGAGAATACAAGAGAAACCCTGGGCCACAGTCTCTCACACGGCCCCTTCTTGGAACACATTGAAGATGCACAATCTTGCTTGCTTTCCTTTTCCTTGTCTTGCTTGATTGTCGGCTGGCCTCAGTGCATGTCGCTTGAGTCAGATGTCATTCACAGGTAACAGTGGCAGCTCTCTTAGACAGATTGATTGCCATTGTCCTAACGCAATCAATAGAAGAGCTTGTCCATCCTTGCAATTATCCTCTTGTTTTCTCTCTGAGAGTTTCTGCACCATCCCTTTCCAGTTTCCCTGGATCCTGCTTACGCATCATCATTAACTGTGGGCTCTTCCAGACCACTGATGGCTTTCTGTGGAAATAACATTGCGGATATCCAGCACTGCCTCCTACACTGGGCAGCATTACATCTCCAGGGGACAAGGTTACCTTTGCTTTTTGGAAATTCCTATTATTAATTGCTATTATTAATTTACAAGCGGGGAAAATCTCGAGGTCTGATCTGGAAGCTCTACCTCCTAATAAGAGAAATCCCTTTCCTTGCTGGCTCACCCCTTCCCGATCCAGGCCTGCTTTCCACCAATCCAGCCTCTACTCCTCTCCCATGCCAATCACTTCTGCCCTCTTGTGCCAGCTCTGGTTTCCTTTCCCCTCATCACTTCTTCCTCGGGGCACCATTTTTGGGCTGCCCAAATAATAATAGCAATTTCTGAACTTTTAAAATCTTAAAATGTTGGCACATGCACAAACAACTCTTTTACCTTCCCCAGGCTTTTTTATACACCCACTTTAAAAACATGTTCTTCTAGAACCTGGGGATTCTACCAAGTTTACAAAACCCACACTGTAGCCATGACATGGCCTGTTGTACAGATTTTTTGATCTGCACGGTGGTCATCCCTTGGCTGTTAGATATAAGGATTATTATTCCTGGCTATATATATGTCAGAAGGATGGCCCAGACTAGTCTGACCTTTGAAGCTAAGCAGGGTTGGTCCTGGTTAGTATTTGGGGGGGAGAGCACCAAGGAAGTCCAGGGCTGCTATGCAGAGGCAGCCAATGGCAAACTACCTCTGTTCATCTCCTTGCCTTGAAAACCCTACGGGGATGCCATAAGTCAGCTTCAACTTGATGGCATTTTCTATCCTCCACAGAAGGAAAAGGAAAGAAAAGCCATGAAGGGGGAGAATATTTGGTGTTAAGTATATGGGTCATGCCCAGGAGTGATGTCATGTGAACACCATCCAATAAGGGGCAACATTTCCACAATCACCATCGCCACAGCGAAGTAATGGATGATATTTGTGTTTTTTGGCCTCAGTACTTCTATTTGCTAGCAGTTTCTATAAATCACTGGTTCCCAACCAGGGATCCGTGGACCCCCAGGGGTCCGCGAGAACTAAATTAAGGTCCGCGAAACAAAGTTATAAACCCATAATAAATTAATATTTTCAATTAAAAGTTCTCTATTATAAAATATATATATTCAAATATTATTCTAAGTTTAATGTTTAACTAACAGTTATGATTAAAGTTTATTTTCAAATTCTCAAAATGTTTATTTTGAACCTTGGGGTCCCTGCACCGAACAAAAAAGTCCTAGTGGTCCCTGGTCAAAAAAAGGCTGGGAACCACTGCTATAAATGCTGCTGTGATTCTTGCAGAATTTATGTTGTAGGGGCAGAAGGGTGCTGATCACTTGCAATCCCACGACCAAACCTACTAAAAATGTGGAAGGAACTTTTATTGTCCTTTCTTAAATCTGTTCCTTTTTGATTCTTAATTATATTATCACGCAGCGTGCTGTCTAATGTGTATGCCTTTGTAGCCTCTGTAAATGAAAATGGCTTTTAAAAAATTATATGTGTAATTTTTGATGATTTTGTTGTAAGCCGCTTTACGGCAGCATAAAAATCACCTAATAAATAATAAACAGAAAATTTCCCCCACTATAATCAATTTATGTAACCAAAAGATCTAGTTAAATTGATTGATCATCTAGTCCTACGCCAAATATTGTGCAGTTTTCATTTTCAGGTTGAAACATTTTAGTGAAGTGTGCATCCCCACCCCCCATCACTTAACCAGCAGTCTCCAACCTTTTTAAACCCGTGGGCACCTGTGGAATTCTGACACAGGTTGGTGGGTGCAACTACAAAATTGGTGCCAGATAGGGTTGCCAACCTCCAGGTACTGGGGAGAAAAACGGCACCTCTGTACTTGTACCAAAAGGTTTAGAAAAACAGTACAGGAAACTGTATATACACAAAGTGCAAATATTTATAAGCTACTGAGGTGAAACATAGACCATATACGTGACATATATACAACACAATTATATACAATATGTACAGTTCACACAAAAAATGTAGAGAAATTTCCAAAGGTCTCAGCTGAGTACCACAAATATATAGAGGAAGTTCCAAAGGTCTCAACTGAGTACCAAATGAATGCTAATATTGTAATCCTTGTGTAAAGTTCATATAGAGCCACAATCATCGATGGATACGGCCGTTTCAGATCCACAGCAGTGGAAATCTTTCTTCAGTCCTTCTAAAAATTAATATATTACCATCAGTATATAAATATATAAAGATTATGACTATTAAAAATTGAGTCAATACAATATACTTACAATACAAAAGTGCTGTTACATAGTCATCATTCCTTCCCACACAGGGTAAGTATGAGCAATCAGAAGTCAGTAAAGTACATCACATAGTGCAGCTAATAAACTAGAACAGAGTCTTAATCAGATACATAGGAAAACCCAGGTGTTGCTGATGATGCATCCCCGAAGTGGGTTAGAATTCTTTAAAGTGACAATGTATATTTTAGCAGCATTTTAACATCAGCTTTACCCTATAGGAAGTAAGAAATCTCCAGGCCCCACCTGGAGCTTGGCAACCTTAGAACTGACAGTCCTAGTATAATACCATATAGTCCACCATTTAAGGGTAAAGAGTCATGCTTCAGGTCACAAACTGGCAACCCCAATAATGCAATTTGTGGTGGGTAGTTGGTTGGAATTCTTAAAGTGACAGTGTATATTTTAGCAGCATTTTAACATTGGCTTTACCCTATAGAAAGCAAGAAAAATCATTATCCAGGTTTAATCCATTTGGAGACATCGTGTTCAAAAGGTGAATGAAGAAAGCCTCCTTCTGCCTTAACAATCTTTCGTTGTCACCTATATTGAAACGATTTCTTACTTCCTATAGGGTAAAGCTGATGTTAAAATGCTGCTAAAATATACATTGTCACTTTAAAGAATTCTAACCCACTTCGGGGATGCATCATCAGCAACACCTGGGTTTTCCTATGTATCTGATTAAGACTCTGTTCTAGTTTATTAGCTGCACTATGTGATGTACTTTACTGACTTCTGATTGCTCATACTTACCCTGTGTGGGAAGGAATGATGACTATGTAACAGCACTTTTGTATTGTAAGTATATTGTATTGACTCAATTTTTAATAGTCATAATCTTTATATATTTATATACTGATGGTAATATATTAATTTTTAGAAGGACTGAAGAAAGATTTCCACTGCTGTGGATCTGAAACGGCCGTATCCATCGATGATTGTGGCTCTATATGAACTTTACACAAGGATTACAATATTAGCATTCATTTGGTACTCAGTTGAGACCTTTGGAACTTCCTCTATATATTTGTGGTACTCAGCTGAGACCTTTGGAAATTTCTCTACATTTTTTGTGTGAACTGTACATATTGTATATAATTGTGTTGTATATATGTCACGTATATGGTCTATGTTTCACCTCAGTAGCTTATAAATATTTGCACTTTGTGTATATACAGTTTCCTGTACTGTTTTTCTAAACCTCCAGGTACTAGCTGGAAATCTCCCACTATTAGAACTGATCTCCAGCCGACAGAGATCAGTTCACCTGGAGAAAATGGCTGCTTTGGCAATTAGACTCTATAGCATTGAAGTCTCCCCTCCCCAAGCCCCGCCCTCCTCAGGCTCTGCCCCAAAAAACCTCCCACCAGTGGCAAAGAGGGATCTAGCAACCCTACTGCCACAGGAAGCGGAGCCAACCACAAAATGGCCACCTCAGGAGGCAAAGCCACATAGAAGAAACCCAACTGCAGGGGAGAAGAGGGGTAATTAAAGAATGTGCTGGGAAAGGGGTGAGAGAGAATGAAAGAAAGCACTGTGGTGGCAGCTACAACTGAAACTGGAATGCATGCAGTGGAAGCAAGGCTCATGTTGAGCTTGCTATTCTCTCCAGGCTCCGTCGCCTGCGATTCTGATTGGACAATGGGCTATAGCCGCCCAATCATGGACTTGGGTTACACCTGTTTTCCCATTGGACTATGGACTACAACCGGCCAATCGTGAACTTGGGGACTTGGCTCCGGATGGTTGGGATTGGCATATAAGCCGGGGTGTTGTGCACTTACAGTTCATTTCGGTTCAATTCAAGAGAGTTCAGTTCTAGGTTGTTAATAAAGTGGTTGTTGTTGGAACTCCGGTCTCGTGTCCAGATGAAAGGTGACAGGGAGACGGAGGAGGTCAAGAGGCTGCATTCTGGAGGGTCCAACCGAGGACCACAACTGGGAAGGAGTACCCGAGCTGCAGGGACCAAGCACGACCACCAAACGTGCAGGTTCCATGACACGAGGTGCCGTACATGTGGCAAGGTTGGCCACATCGCTAGAGTCAGTCGCTCAAAGAATCTAGACAGCGAAGACCAGCCAACCCACTCCACTGACACAGGGCAAAGGGACACTCAGCAGCTGCACATTCAGAGAGTGCAGTGTGACAAGCTTCACTTAGTGAAAAAAATCAGTGAGACAGTCCAGATCCAAGGTGTCCCATGTGAGATGGAGGTTGACTCAGGGTCAGCCCTCTCTGTAGTGTCAGCCGACACATTCAAGCGGCTTTGTGCTAAAAGGAGAGCACCCTGCCTACGATGGAGCAACCTTATCCTCACAGACTTCCAGAGGAGATGGGTTCCCGTCAAAGGCATCACTAGTGTCAATGTCCACTTCAAGCAGTCATCCAGCAACCTGTGACTCGTGGTTGTTGAGGTCCTGGGAATCCACGTGAGCGGGGTTCAACACAGCCACCAAGCACAGTCCAAGGCTGGTGGGAAGGAAGGTGTCTGGAACACACCATTGGGCTGCTACACGGGCCCGCCAAGAGGTCATCAACGTGAATCGAGTGCCGCACCAATCTGGGTCCAGCCCCGGCGACTCTCCTGCATGCTCAAAAACAAGCCAACACGTGTGCCGTCAAGCAACACCCCCATCCCAATTGGGGCAGTAGCTATGCCGATGCCCTCAACTGCCTTCCCCTGGGCAACATGGTCTCCGACCTGGACTGTCGGCATTCGGCATCCGACAGAGAGTCTCCAGCGACTCCCAGATCCCTGGCTCAGGACGAGCCTGATCATGCCAGGAACTATGGCTCAGACCTTGTGGGTGCCAGCGACCATCTACGAGACCGTCTGGCAGGCCCATCGTTAGGCAGGGTGGCCCCTGCACCATTGGCAGAACATGGACTAAAGGGGGGACCCTCCAGCATCTCCAAAAACAGGACAGATCCCTCACTGAGGGACTTAGCTACCTGCAGGACTTTGTTGGGTGAGGCGGGTAAGCTCTGTCATAGGGGGGAGGGGTGTTATGTATGCAGTGGAAGCAAGGCTCATGTTGAGCTTGCTATTCTCTCCAGGCTCCATCGCCTGCGATTCTGATTGGACAATGGGCTAAGGCCGCCCAATCATGGACTTGGGTTACACCTGTTTTCCCATTGGACTGTGGACTACAACAGGCCAATCGTGGACTTGGGGGCATGGCTCCGGGTGGTTGGGATTGGCATATAAACTGGGGTGTTGTGCACTTACAGTTCAGTTCAGTTCAATTCAAGAGAGTTCAGTTCTAGGTTGTTAATAAAGCAGTTGTTGTTGGAACTCTGTCTCTGGTCTTCTGCATCACCCACACATACATAATAGAAACAATTTTATTTTAATCTGCATAGTTTATCAGATCTTCAGTGGCCAATCAGAAGGCCTGCTGGGCAAGGGCCCTGCCTGGCCCCAACTACTTTTTAAAAGCAGTTGGTGGGCATGTTGGGGAACCCTTGACTTAAACAGTGCAAGTATTCACTTTCTCCCAATCCTAGTCAGCATTGTGCCTTCCCTTGCTACCAAGTCACATGAGGACTCCCTTCCAATCAGGGATCAAACACATGAGATCTCAACCCAACACAACCACATTTTATATCGCTGAGAGCAAATGCAGGCAATGTAACATTTTGACATCAAGTGCTGATAGGGTTGCCAGCTCCGGGTTGGGAAATTCCTGGAGATTTCGGGGGTGGAGTCTGAGGAGGGCAGGGTTTGGAGAGGGGAGGGACATCAATGCCATAGAGTCAAATTGCCAAAACGGCCATTTTCTCCAGGGGAACTAATTTCTATTGCCTGGAGAGCAGTTGTAATAGCGGGAGATCTCCAGCCACCGCCTGGAGGTTGGCAACCCTAAGCACTGACAGGTCGCTGGGGAAAGGGAGGCATTTCTCACCCTGGCCAAAAACATTTGTGAAAAAACTGAATTGCTTTGGCTCTGCTCTAATTTTTTACCTGCTTTCCGGGGCTACTGTTGCTAATGTGTGTCTGTGATTTATGAACTTTGTGCTATTGAAAAGCAATTAAGCCCCGGTAAGCCTTTTAGTTGTTTAGTTGCACGAAAGCAGTCAGTATTTTAGAATGAATTTGTGGCATGCCAAAAAGGTAACAAATGCACCCAGAATGCCTTGAAGGGGAGTCTTGTAAGCAGTACCTTTCAGACATTGTACACCGACGGATATTTTACCGACCGTCTTCCCTGGACCTCTAAATTGGAAAAGCAGACCTGGGAGGCTGAGCTAAATCCTGTCCCACCATTCCACAGGATAATGTACAGTTCCTGCATTCCTCTTTGTTTTCCCTATGATGTTGACTTCCATCTAGCTGGGGCCCATCGATAGGGTTGCCAACTGCCAGGTAGTAGCAGGAGATCTTCTGCTAATTCAACTGATCTCCAGCCAATAGAGATCAGTTCACCTGGAGAAAAATGGCCGCTTGGATAATTGAACTCTATGGCATTGAAGTCCCTCCCCTCCCCAAACCCCGCCCTCCTCAGGCTCCTCCCCAAAAATCTCCTACCGGTGGCGAAGAGAGACCTGGCAACCTTACCCATTGAAGTCTTTTCAAACTCTGCACTGACAGCTTTTGCACAGTTCTTTCTCCCAACTCCTTTCCTGAAATTTCCGCTCAGCCTTGGGTTACCAGACTGCAAGCTGACTGTAAACAGTCCTTGGAATAAGAGAAACAATTAGAAGGGAAAGATCCCAGGTGCATCATTATATGTTTACGAAAAATCTTCAGCCTCCTAGTTCCAATATGTTGTTGTTGTCTGTCTTCTGCATTTTTAATTTTCTGGCATTGAGGCAAAAGCTCCAGAAATTAAAGTTCTCTCTCTCTTTTGGCTGGCCCTCTTTTTTCTTTTTTTCTTCAAGATTTTATTGTAAATATGGGGTACAGGAAAGGAAAAAAGGGAAGGGTAAAAGCAATCCGTCTGCAATAAACGAGCATTCTTTTTAGTCGTTGGTATATTCAATAACATTTTACATTTTCATACAGCTAATTATATTGTCTAATTTCTTACATTATGTTTATCTATATGTTGGCTGATATATAAGTATAAAACGGCTGCCATTTCTCATTAAACTGTTCTACAGATTCAATGTCTGCTAAAGGTCATTTTAGCCAAATTTTGCATATTCAAACATCTTATCTTTCCATTCTTCTACATCAGGTATAGTCGTTTGTTTCCAAGTCCTTGTCAAAATAATTCTCGCTGCTGTTGTAGCATATTTAAACAGGTCTTTAGATCTCACGGGTAGATTAGATGGTGTTATGCTTAACAGAAAGTATTTTGGGTCTAGGCTTATTTTCTGTTATTAAGCATATTCTGTATTTCACCTTGAATCTTCTTCCAGTAGACTTTCATCTTCGGACAAGTCCACCAAACATGAAAGCAGGAACCGTCTGTTTCACGGCATTTCCAGCACACCCCTTTTTTTCCCTTTGAGCAAGTCATCTGAGAGATCATATTGGAGAGATCATATCTATAGATCATATTGGAGAGTTCATATTGGAGAGATCATATCTATAGAACGTACCAGTTTTCTTTTACTTCTTGGCTTGCGGTATACTTCAATTCAAGGGTGCAAAGTTTTTCCCATGTTTCCATCGTAACCTTTCATCGAAATTTTGCATCCATTCGATCATATTTATCTTGACTTGTTCCGCTTCCGAATCATACTTCAGTAATAATTTATAAACTTTTCCTAGGAAATGGTCATTGCTCTTGGTTACAGTTGTCTTAAATTCCATTAACTCTCTCAGTGTACCGGATTTTAAACAGTCTTGTTTAAGGCTGGATCTCAGTTGAAGATATGTCAACCAGTTCAAGTTTCTAAAGTTGTCTTGAAGCACTTGTAAGCTTTTGATCTTTCCCGCTGGATCCGCCATATTGGGCTGGCCCTGTTGTGGTGCTTTTAGCAGAAGCCTGGGCTGCCAAAATCCAGCTGCCTGAGCTTTTTTCTAGACAGGAGATAAAAGCAATGAGAAAGGCTTTACCTGCTTAATTTCTGCCAGTCAGGAATGCTGTTAAAAGGCAAAGAACCAAGGTCTGGAAAAACAGTTGACCTCCAAGGATTGCAACGCTTGCCTAGCCATAGATTTACAAGCTAGGGTTGCCATCTCTGGGCTAAGAAATTCCTGGAGATTTCAGGGGTGGAGCCTGGGGAGAATGGGATTTGGGTAGGGGAAGGACACCAGCCAGGTACAAGTGCCCTGGAGTCCACTATCCAAAGCAGCCATTTTCTCCAGGGGAACTGACCTCTGCAGTCCAGAGGTCAATTGTAACAGCAGGAGATCTCCAGGCCCCACCTGGAGGTTGGTAAGCCTATTACAACTGCCATCTCCCAGCCTTCCCTTCTCATCTTACACCTCCATCAAACTGTAAAGCTCAGGATGAAGGAGACAAGTTTGCAATGTTCTTTGCACACCGAGGATGCACTGCAGGGAAAGTTCAGAGGGAAATGAATCTAAAGTGCTTTGATCCCACTTGAGTACCATTGTGAAGTAGCATAGGGTTGCTAGCAACCTGGCAGAAAAAACGTCCTGTCTCTTTAATGCAGGCTTAAAGTGTGGAAATAGGCAGCTCAAGTTTTTTTTTTTATGGCATGGAGGTAAGCAACATCACCTGGTAAATAACATCCCTTAAAGGGACAGGGCAGGTTTTTTCTCCAGATTGTTAGCAACCCTAAGAGCAGGGAATGCACACGAGGTAGACCACTACCATCTGCACCATCTAAAATGTGTTTTTGCTTGCTCTTCCTATTTCCTTTATGTGGGTATAAAAACTGGGAGTAGCCTGAGGCTTGAGCTGATGGGCTTTTGACAAGTGGGACTGTTGACCTCTGGCCCCAACTCAGGACATGGTTGCTTATTCTGCTTGTGCACCTAAATGTATTTTTTGTACTGAGTTTGGAGTGTCTTTATGGTTGTAAGCTGCTTTATTCATTTAGATCCTGCTTCTCTCCCCAATGGTGACTGAAAGCAGCTTACAATACAGTACAATATTACAGCACAAAAACAAAATACAGCAGGAACATACCAAAACAGAAGAAAAGGTAGGGGATGGTACAATGCCACAAAGTCCAGCTTCCAAAGCATCCATTTTCTCCAGTGGAACTGATCTCTCGTCTGGAGATGAGCTGTAATTCCAGGGGATCTCCAGGTCCCACCTGGAGGCTGGCATCCCTAGCTGGACCCAATTTTTCAGATGCATGTAATTATCCAGTAAGTTGCTAGTAGTAGATGCAGATGGGGAAAAATAGTCCAAAAACCCACCAAAACTCAAGCCACAGCCATACTCGACACAATTCTAGGCATGAATTCCAGACTTGTCAGAGGTGATGATTCAATTCCATGCTGCCGTCAGATTAGAACCTGCCCGAAATTAGTGCAACTGCAGCTGCATCATACCTGCAATTAAATTGGAACAAGCTCTAGGTAATGCCTCGGAGAAAAGCTGTGTGTGGCTATAGCAACGCATTTATTCAGACTCACTACATCTGATGCTGGAGTACACGTCTTTGTCTTACTTGACATAAAAGAATCATGGCTTTACTTGTCAATTTCTAGACAGTTCTGTATCACATGTGTTCAAATTGCATATCCCCAAGAGTACTGAAAGGCCTGGAAATAAATGCTTACCAGATGGTTCCTAGCTTGGTCTGAAAAGGAAGTATATTGTTTTCTTGGCTAATTTACCTACACTGGCATTTACAATATGAATACACACACACACACACACACCATTTCCGGGCATGCCTGGATATTTCTCACTAAGTTTGTTCTTGACTGATGTTGTTTGTGTGTACTTAGGTGCAATTGCACCCATGTGTAGTTGTAAGTTTGGCTTGTATTCTGCAAGTGTAGATACATATTCATGGCTGTTATAGGAGATCCCCTCCCCGCCTTCCCCATTCAATTCAATACACAGAGAAGCAAACAGAACTCCAAAAGCACAACATTCGCAAAGTGTGATTTTGCTTGCTTGGCACTGGATTGCTCAGCTGCCCTCTATTACAAAGCAAATGCCATGTCCTAGTTTGGACTCTTAGGTATAATCAGAGGTCATGGTATTTGGGGCTATGCGCGAAGCCAATTTCAACTTTCTAGGTAGTGTGGAAATATATTTGGGGGTATACTTCATGGCCCTCATGTTATAGGAACAGTGGTCCATTTTCAGATTTATTTTTTTACTTCATTTGTATTCCAGTGGGAATGCAAAGTGGCTTACAACATTCTCCCCTTCTCTTAGGGCTGTGCATATCGATAAACCCGAACCGAAAATAAACCGAAAAAGGCTTTTTTTGGCTTCTTTCAGGTTTAATTTAACCTGAATATTAAAACTGGGAATAAAGTCAAAGCCAGATACTCAATCACAGAAACAGCTGAATACGTATTCGGCTTTTTTCAGCTTTGGCTTTCCCCAGGCTTTTCCCTATGGGAATTATTTGATGAACTCTGGGGGAGGCATTTTTGGAGGTAGAGTTCTGAAATTTTCAGGGTAGCTTCAAGGGACTTTCCTTGCATGAACCCCGGCATTTGGTGGAGATTGGGTCAGGGGGTCCAATTTTATGGAGTCCTGAAGGGGTCCCCCCTCATCCATAGAAAAGCATTTATATCTTTATAAATGATTTGGATGAAGGAATAGAGGGGATGCTTATTAAATTTGCAGATGATACTAAATTGGGAGGGGTAGCAAATATGGTAGAAGACAGAGCCAGGATACAGGATGATCTTGACAGGCTGGAGAATTGGGCTAAAATCAATAAAATGCATTTCAACAGAGATAAATGTAAATTTCTGCATCTAGATAGGAAAAATCAAATGCATAATTATAGGATGGGGGAGACTTGTCTTAGCAGTAGTGTGTGCGAAAAGGATCTTGGGGTCTTAGTAGACCAAACACTGAATATGAGTCAGCAGTGTGATGCGGCAGCTAAAAAGGCAAATGCGATCTTGGGCAGTATCAACAGAAGTATAGTGTTCAGATCACGTGAAGTGATGGTATCACTTTACTCTGCTCTGGTTAGACCTCACCTAGAGTATTGTGTTCAGTTTAGGGCACCTCAATTTAAAAAAAGTTGTAGACAAGCTGGAACATTTCCAGAGGAGGGCAACAAAGATGGTGAGGGGTCTGGAGACCAAGTCCTATGAGAAAAGGTTGAAGGAGCTGGATATGTTTAGCCTGAAGAGGAGAAGACTGAGAGGGGATATGATAACCATCTTCAAGTACTTGAAGGGCTGTCATATAGAGGAGGGTGCTGAGTTGTTTGCTTTTGCTCCACAAGGTAATATCAGAAACAACGAGTTGAAATTAAATCAAAACAGTTTCTGTCTAGACAGTAGGAAGAATTTTCTAACAGTCAGAGCGGTTCCTCGGTGGAACAGGCTTCCTTGGGAGGTGGAAAGTGCTCCTTCCCTGGAGGTTTTTAAGCAGAGGCTAGATGGCCATCTGTCAGCAATGCTGATTGTGACCTTGGCAGTCCATGAGAAGGAGGGCATCTTTGCCATCTTCTGGGCATGGTGTAGGGGTCACTGGGGTGTGTAGGGGAGGCAGTTGTGAATTTCCTGCATTGTGCATTGAACTGGAATTAATTACCCTGGTGGTCTCTTCCAATTCGATTATTCTATGATTCTACTTACTTTTCATAGTCTGTAATGGCCACTTCCTTACCCAAAAATCATGGTAAAACTCAGTTTCCCATGGGCCTGCCCAATAAACCCGAACCAGAAATTTACCCCCAAAAGTTTTTTTTGCACAACCCTATTTTCTATTTTATCCTCACAACAACCCCACATGATAGGGTAGGTTGCTTGTGTGTGACTGGCTCAAGACCTCTCAGCACGTTTCTATGACTGAGTGAGGATCTGAACCTGTGTCTCCCAGATTCTTTTCTGACTAACTACTACACCATGCTGAAAGTGGAGATAGTGATATATCAAGCCATACATTGCAGTAGAGAAATTATACGAGTGCTTCTGTGACAGAACAGAGATTTTTACCTGGGTCTCCCAGTTCCCAGTCCAACACTCTAACCATTATACCACACAGACTACCTTAACCATTTTGAGTAAGGGGCATAGCTAAGGATGGCAGGCGGTGGTGCAAAGTGGGTGTGGTTGAAGGAAATGGATGCCCTGACCTGGTTAGAGCCAGGGTAGCCTGATTTTGTCAGATCTCAGAAGCTAAGGAGGGTCAGCCTTGGTTAATATTTGGATGGGAGACCACCAAGGAACATCAGAGTCATGACGTGGAGGCAGGTAATGGCAAAACACCTCCAAACGTTTCTTGCCTTCAAAACCCAATGGGATTGCCTAAGTCAGCTGTGACTTGATGGCAAAAAAATAAAAATAAAAAAGGAGATGGACAAGGGTGCTTATACAACCAAGACCAACCACTTCTACAAGAGAGGTTTTTTCAAATGGCACCACTTGAGAAGGTGAGCTGCTAACTTGCTTACAGGGCTTCTGTCTGTTAGTGAAAGCCATTATCATGTAAGCAGTTTTGTTCTCCATTTAATATGAGCTCAGCTTTCACCCTTTTCAAGAGGAATGCAGATGCTAAGCACTTCTGCAAGCCACACTGCAAAAGGGCACATTAGATAATCAGCCCCAGCGCTTTGTTTGTCATCACTGAAGCTTTCGTGGTTCCTCCCCTCTCCCCCATCTTGATCTTTTGTAAGAGCTCTGGAAGTACACAGATGCTTTTATCGAGTGACTGCCACTTCTTTTGCTTTGTTGCTCTTTCAAAGAATTTATTGCTGCTTTGTTTGATTTTTTTTTAATGGTGCTGGTTTCAGTTGTTTTTTGCAGTTTTTATGAATGCTATGAGCTACCTGAAGTGTAAGGATGTGTCTGGCCACCAAGATTAGGTTAATTCATGCCATCATATTCCCTATTACTATGTATGGGTGTGAAAGCTGGAGAATGAAGAAAGCTGACAGGAAGAAAGTAGACTCCTTTGAAATGTGGTGTTGGAGGAGAGTGTTACGGATACCATGGACTGCCCCCCCCAAAAATAAGTGGTTTACAGATCAAATCAAGCCTGAACTGACCCTAGAAGCTAAAATGACTAAACTGAGGCTATCATATTTTGGTCACATTATGAGAAGGCAAGAGTCACTAGAAAATACAGTAATGCTAGGAAAAGTTGAGGGCAGCAGGAAAAGAGGAAGACCCAACAAGAGATGGATTGACTCTGTCTTCTGTGCAGTCCCACATTGGGGACTGCGCACGCGCAGGCCGGCTGTCAGAAAGATTTCATAGCTTCTTAATGCTGGATAGGGGGCGCCGTGTCCTCTGCAGATGCGTCAACTTTCCCACCCAAGTGACATGACATCGGAGGGCTGCGTCAACGTTCCCACCCAAGCGACATGACGTCGGAGGGCTGCACCCCCTTTCCCTCAGTTCTTTCTCTGCTGCATTCGAGGAAGGTACTTCTATGCTTCTCTCATTCTTTGTATATACGCTATTCCTGTGAGTTTTAAAGAAAGTAAAGTTAACATCGAAAGCTGCGGCTGCGGCTATGGTGCAGATCACGCTTTTTGAGAAATGTTCCCAATGTGGAATGAAAATGTCCAAAACGGACGACCATTCTCTATGTGTGATCTGTTTAGGTGAGGCCCATAAGGTGGGCTCCTGTAAGATCTATGTTCAATTTACGCCAACAGCCCGATCCAACAGGGCGGCGCGTTTACAGGCTGTCTTATATAAAAAAGCCTTATCTTGCTCTGATCTGCCGACTTTGTCAAAATCGGTCGCGCGGGAGCATGCCCCCTGTTCTGAATCCGTCGGTTCCGTTCGCTTGGATCCAGCGTCGGATTCGAAGACAAAACGCTCTGTTTCACCTGGTACCAAGGAGAAGAGAGCTTCCTCGGAACCGGTACATAAGAAAGTGAAAGCTAAAACCAAGCATACTGAAGGTCACCATGATAATGGGGGCTCTACTAAGGCTTCCATGCGCTCAGTTTCGAAGCCATCGGATCTGAAGCCATCGGAACCGACACCACTGGAACCGGTGACAGTGAAGAGGCTTACTACGCACCCCCCTCCGCACCCCCCTCCACACACTCCCTCTCCGATGAGCGGCCTGGACTCGGAATTGGAATTAGATCTCCCCGATTTATCCATTGGGGGTTGCCTTCAGATTAAGCCTGCTTCATCTGCTCCTGATATCTTCCCGACCCAGCTTGCTCCAACTGCACCTTTACAGGGCCCGTCGGTTCCGGCCCAACAATTCCAGGTACCGCAACCATGGTGGGTCCCACAATGGCTGGTTCAACCCCAACAACCGCAGTGGTCTAACTTTGTGATGTATCCGCAATGGTTCCCGCCTCAGGTACAACCGGCTCCGTGGTCCTCTATGCCTTATCAATCTGCTGGCCAACCATAATCTCAACCTCATAAAGATGCCCATTTTTTGGCTCAGGGCAGTGACACTGAATCTGAGCATGGCTCTCAAACCTACTGTTCTGAGCTTGGTTCTGAGGCACTGTCCAATCCATCACTGGACGATACCATGGGTGACTCTGCTTCTTCGTCTCACATGAACACATGAAGCTGCCTTGTATTGAATCAGACCCTTGGGTCCATCAAAGTCAGTATTGTCTACCTAGACTGGCAGTGGCTCTCCAGGGTCTCAGACAGATACTGATGATACCTGTTCCTTTTCAGAGCAAATTATGAGGATGGCAAAGTCGCTGGAAATATCAACCGTCAAATCTTAAACCTAAAGAAAAGATCTTATCAGCCTTGTACTTGGAAGCTCCAGCTGCAGTGGCTTTCCCAATTCTGTCTGATTTTATGGACATGGCGAAAAAGATCTGGGAGAAGCCATCTTCTATTCCCTGTACCGCTAGGAAAGTAGAAAACCTTTACAGGGTGTAGCCGGCTGATTGTGAGTTTTTATTTTCTCACCCTGCTCTGTCTTCATTGATTGCCGCTGAGGTCCAATCAAAGCACTGTCAAGGTGGTCACTCGGCTCCTGTCGACAAGGACAGTCGTAAAATTGATGCCCTCAGTAGAAAGGTGTATTTGGCCGATGCACTTGGATTCCGTATTGGTAACTATCAGGCCATAATGGCAGCTTGCCAACTCTTTTTGTGGAATAGGATTTCCACCTTTATTGATGGTTTACCTGACGAGGAGAAACCCCTGGCCAAGGTGGTTGCTTCTGAAGGATCCAAGCTAGCCAAGCACCAAATGTACTCCATTCCATTTGTATCTGACAAATGAAACTTCGACTCTCGAACGCTCATACCCTGGAAATTTTGATGGTCTCTAAGGTGCTCCTGGATTTGAATCTAGCTGTTTGTTTACGTACTTAGGGCTTGTTCACATATACTAGCCATTTTCATTACCAATGAAAAGTGTGATTTCTCTCCATTTGTTTATTTAATCTTGCACATTTCTTTCATGGTATACAAATCAGTGCTTCCAGGCATTCCCCTATGCAGTCATTGGCCAGATCCAGAACAGGCTGGTTTCATGTTTCTTCAGACCATGCCGTTGAGCTTTCTTTAGATTTAAAATACATGGTATGTTTGTTGACAACGTGTCTCCAGGTTCACCGCTTTGATCAGAGTCACAAGTTGGGTCCAAGAATGTCACTTTGAAATCCTCAGAAGCTGATTTTGCTGGTGATGGGCAGCAAAAGTGAAGGAAGGGGCTCCTGCTTCCCCTCCAGCCTTTTTCCTGAGCCTAAAGAATCTCCAGTGGGAAGTTATGTGCATAATGTTGTAGCTGCCCACATGAATAGGATTGTACCGTTGATGGTAAATTGAAAGCACTTTGCCCATGCTCTCAGTCATTTTAGAGCTGCTGAAAAATGTTACTTCTTGAAAGGAAAGATGTTGGGACTGCTGAAAGACCCCAGAAACCCTTAATCTGATTTGGGCTCGGTGGTAAGTAGTAAATTACCCCACAGTGAGGCAACACCTTTTACTCTTACTCGTGGCCAAAGGCCTCCTTGCTTTGTGTTATTTTCCAGCAGTGCTTATTATCTTTCTTTGTCTCATAAACTTTACTCTTCTGAATAGTGTGTCAAGTGCTGGGTTTTAGGGAAGGGACGGCTCATGGCAGGATTTTCTCCTTCATTGGATATGCCCACAGTTGTAAACACAGTTGCCAAAACAGAGGTCACATTAGATTGGTATGTAGGTTTACAAACCTTCAGGTAGGGCCTGGAGATCTCCCAGAATTACAACTGATCTCCAGATGACAGAGATTAGTTTCTCTGCAGAAAATGGGTGCTTTGGAGGGTGGACTCTATGGTATCACATCACTGCTGAGCCCACCCACTCCCCAAACCCTACCCTTCTCAGGCTGTGCTCGTTGACAAATCCATAACAGACTCCATAGGCAGGAAATCCTAAGAAAGCTGGTTTATTTGGAAATATACAACAAGTTGCAGAAGCTAGAAAACTAGAAGGACTCTAATGGGATGCAGTCTACAGAGGATTGTATATATAGAAGAAAGGCTACAAAGTCAGGCCACCTCCGGTTGCTAGGGCAACCCTTCAGTTCCCACAGAAGTTAGGCAAAACATTAGTATGACAGCATAACAGTTGCAATTTTGGATTAGCACCTGGCTAAACCATAGTACTCCATTCTCAGACCAGGCCGGTCCAGACACTCCACCCCCAAATCTCCAGGAATCTCCCAACCTGGAGTTGGCAACCCTATTGGCCTTAGGATTGATGCTCCCCATTTGAGAAACATTTCTCAGATGTCGTCTAAATGCAATTGTCTTCTTCTGTAATCTTGCAAGGGAGGAGGATGGGGGACAAAACCAGAATGAGTCGGTTCCACCTACTGTTGCTTCTGGCTCCAACTACCTTTGACTGTCCTGCCTTCCCACCAGTCCCACCAGCTACCGGCTTCCTGATGCTTCGTGCTCTCAAAGCACACAGCACCGATCTATTCCACCCCCCTGAGGACCTATCACAGAGCCTTCCCAGCCTGTGGGATACTTTGTATGTCACATCTGGAAAGGCATGCATCCCACACACTGGTGATCCTTCAGGCTTGCCCCAGACAAGCCCTCAGTGGAGTTTGTCCTGCCAGAACAACATAAGAATCTGGCTGTTAAACTCAGCATGTAGCCAAGAAATCTATGCTTACGCACTTCGATTTTGCAAAACTGAGCTAAGTTTTCCAGTGGTATTAGTTAGTGCGGACTAATTGCACCATTTCCCCTCTGCATTACACAACATTAACTTTGCAAATTTTCTCAGAAATAAGGCGAAATTGTTCAAACCTCTAAAAGTAATGAGCTTATATTAAAAGTGCCCCATGGCAATGAAACAAGCCAAATAAAGCCACTTCTTAATGTACAAATCTGGAATCCATTTGAAAAGTGTGGAGTGTGCTAAATACCATTAGACTGTGCATGTAGCAAAACGTGAAGTGGGCTTTCTTGTGTTAGAGATTAAAAGGCTGGGGGGGCTGGGGGGGGGGCGTTTCATGCCTGTCTCCTTGGGGTCAAAGTTTTAGACATCCAGTATTAACCAACGAGGGATTACTGTAACCTGTAATTTTTTCAGCCCCGGTATCTGCCAGGCCACTCTCACTCCCTACTTGAGCAACCAGCCCAAAAAGAGACACAAAATCCAGCCTTGCCCAGAAGCCAGGGGGGAAGTCATATTTCCAAGGGAAACCCAGCCAGGGTCGCCAGACCCCTGCTGGGGATGTGGAATCCCTTGCCCCTATCTCCCATTTCCTGCTGCTGCTTGGAGTGGTGGGAGAAGAAAAAAAATTAATTGGCCACTGGGCTGACAGTGTGACGTCACTTCTGGGTTTCCCCCAGAAGTGACATCAGTCCTCTCTAGGAATCACCAGAAACTCTGTGGTTTTACCATGGAGTTTCTGCCAATTCCTAGAGAGGTGTGACATCATTTCTGGTTTTGCCCAGAAGTGATGTCACACCATCACCAACAGCTGCCCCTCTTGTCCATATGCCTGGCAACCCAAAACCCAACCTTCAGAATAATGTTCCTTTGTGGCTCCCCAACTCTTTCTCGGGTGCTTGGCAGGGGCTTTCTTTTCAGCAGTTGCCACCACCTCCTGGTTCTTTACCCCCTTTCCAGTTTGATGGCAGGAGCAGCATCAACCTGTGGGTATGACCACTAGAAATGTTAAAATAAGGATTTGTGAACATAAACTTGAATGTGCACCTTATTAAAATTTATATATTTGTAATGTTAGCATTTTTCAGCTCAACCTCTTCGGTCTGGAATCAGTACTCTGGTTAAGTTCCATTTGGTCCCCCCCTTTCCCCCCCCCCAGGAGCAGCATCAAACCAGGCTGCTTCTACGATATTAGCCACAGCAAGGCACGTAGGTAGGAATCCAGCCAGTCTTTTTATATCTTTTACAAGCAGGAGCTTTATTCTACTGTCAGCATCACTAAAGAGTACACAGACTACAGAAATTATGGTGCAGAGTACTAACAAAGAAAATGAAACATAGAAAGATTTGTATTACAGCTTGGAAACTACAGTACTATTCTCTCCCTGCCATATGTGTGGAAAGATACAAGCCAATGTGGGTTGAGGGTTCTGACTACATGGGTCCGCCAGAACCCACCAGCCAAATGTTTGTTATCTGTGGGATTTCCCTCATACGATATGAAAGCCTGGAGAGAAGACGACCGAGAGGTGATATGATAGCCATCTTCAAGTATTTGAAGGGCTGACATATAGAGGATGGTGCTGAGTTGTTTTCTGTTGCCCCAGAAGGTTGGACCAGAACCAACGGGTTGAAATTAAATCAAAAGAGTTTCTGTCTTTCAGTGTCCTTCAGTGTTACTCCTCTGAAGATGCCTACCACAGCTGCTGGTGAAACGTCAGGAAAGAAAATACCAAGACCACGGTTACACAGCCTGGATAACCTACAAGAACCAAAAGAGTTTCTGTCTAAACATTAGGAAGTACTTTCTGACAGTTAGAGCAGTTCCTCAGTAGAACAGGCTTCCTTGGGAGGTGGTGGGCTCTCCTTCCCTGGAGGTTTTTAAGCAGAGACTAGATGGCCATCTGTTAGCAATGCTAATTCTATGACTTTAGGCAGATCATGAGAAGGAGGTTAGGAAGTTTTGAATCAGTGTTTGGCTCTCGTGGCCCTTTCTTGCATGCCCAGGGTAATGCCAATCACCAATTTGGGGTCAGGAAGCAATTTTCCTCCAGGTCAGATTGGCCAGGGATCCTGTAGGTGGTTGTTGTTGTTGTTGTTGGCCATCTTCTGGGCGTGAAGTAGGGGGTCACTGGGTGTGTGTGTGGGGGGGGAGGTGGTTGTGAATTTCCTGCATTGTGCAGGGGGTTGGACTAGATGATCCTGGTGGTCCCTTCCAACTCTATGATTCTATGGAGGTCTAGGAGAAATGAGGGTTTCCCAGCATCTACATATAACAGTCACCCCTTCCTAACAAGAAAGGTCTTGTCCTGATCTCAGTCCTTGACATCTGTGACTCCTCAGTAGGGGGCACAAGCTTGAGAACAGGATCAGTTAGAGAGGGGGAGTCTTCCTGTGGGGCAGGCAGGGAAAAAGGAATGGATGGGAGAAAATGGGAACATGGGGGAAAGAAATAGAATACTTGTTGAAAGAAGGGAAGAAACTGGATTATTTTATAACTCTGGTTTATAGTATAGACATAGGTGATTCTTGCCTTGCTCCTACACTAGGCATACCTTTTTAAAGGTGTTTACACTTTCTGAAAGACAAGCTGAGGGCTTGTCATGGGATGGGGGAATAATAATCCATTGGTGATTCCCAGCACGATAGTATGAGACTGCTAGGTTCTGGGGTCAGATTAGTTGCTTCCTATTCACTTGTCTGATTTTTAAATGAGCAGCGTTGGAGTGCAGTGACGGCTGCCTTTCAGGGTTACGTTGCTCATCTAGACCTGAGCCTGAAAAGTGCAGTGGATAGGGCTGTCAGGCTGGGAGCATTTAGGTAGTGGGGTCTGGCATGCTGTCATCACTCCCAATGAAAACCAGAAGTGCTGTCATGGGATGATCTAGGATTGGCAAAAGTCTATGGTAAAATGATGCCATGTTGCACCCTCATTAAATGCTGGCAGGCAACAAACCAGGTTGCTGGGAGGGCCTGGCAACCCTGGCAGTGGGAGGGGAGGGGATTTTCCCTCCCCTTCCCAGTGCTGTATGGGAGAGTTTGGGAGATAAGCCCTTCACACCTTCCACAACACCGTCAGCTATTAGGGATGTGAACTGGCCAGTGTCCCCTCCACACACTGCTGCCCTTTCTCTCCTTTCTGATTTCATTGCCCTTGGAGATAGCTCTCACTAGTCCCATCTCCATCCATAGGGTAGCATGGAACATTTTCCACATGATATGGAACATTTACTTGACAATGTTGTGCACAGTGTTATGAAGAACAAGAACCGTACATAAGTCGGGTTACAGGGTTGTAGGCTGGTCTTCGCTGAAAGCCTTCATGTACCAGGTAACCAGTGTTGGAGTACTGTGGCAAAGCACTATTGAGAGGTGTGTATAAATATGACTCTGTCATCCACATTGTGCTCCTGTTCTGAAAATGGCAACTTTCACTTGGGAACTGGAAGAACTAAGTTGTGTGTCACTGTAGCCTTTTCTGTCTCTATGACCTGCATATCATGACTATGGTGAGTATGCAGAGGCAGTTTTCACCGGTCTCCTTGTGATGCATGTATATGTGTAGTCCAGCCTTGTCAACATTGGCACCTTCTCTGTCCAATATTTGATCCACTACATTCCACAGTGACTCAGTTGAACTATGTATCAAATTGTCACCTGCACTCTGCCCTATGAAAACAGAAAGGCCAGGTTCATTTAATTATCTTTCACTATATGTATTACATATGTATTACATAATAATAAGGCACAATACAGCCAAACTGTAGCTGTTTTAAGCCCTGCTGCATTAAATGTTTGATTAAATCTCCGCCATTGAGACCAATAGCATTAGCAGTAGTGCTTTAGCTTAGGTTGGATCATGCCCTGGTTGTCAGAGTAGATAAATAATGCAGTTGTAGCAATCTCTCATGGTCAGGGAATGATTTATTCATTCTTGCATGATGCAGGAACATGGTTAGATCGATGCCTGGCCGACTCATGACATGCATATGCTCCAGAATAGCATCATCCCCTGCTTATGTCCTCTGTGCAAATGGAGTGGTAAATTATTGAATAGGCAGGGGGTGCAGTACTAGATCCTGGAGATGATACCTTTGTAGCTGACAACAGATTTACACAGTTGTGGGATGTCTTATTGATTTAGTCGTGTGGGTATGAGTATGTTCACACGAAGTCAAATCATGTCATAGAAACGCATAGGCCTGGTGTGGACTCACTGTTTTCAGCCTCTCAACTGCAGTTAGGAGAAGATCAATAGTATTCCATAGGCGGCTTTGTTCTTCCCCTTCTCATGGCTAAATTCCCCTTCTCTGTGTTTACGGGGTGGTTTGCCAGTGCCTTCCCCAGTCATCTACACTTTACCCCCAGCAAGCTGGGGACTCATTTTACCGACTTCGGAAGGATGGAAGGCTGAGTCAACCTTGAGCCACCTACCTGAAACCGACTTCCGCCGGGATCGAACTCAGGTCGTGAGCAGAGCTTTTGACTGCAGTACTGCAGCTTAACTCTCTAATATCCATCCTTGTTAGTTTTGTTTTGTTTTCCAGAGCAGCTGATAGTTCTGGGGAAGTCAGTCTCAATCGGCGAAATCATGCAAGGGTAGAAGGAATAAACTTCCTCTCTCCTCCCCACACAAAGTCAGTCTGATTCAGGGTCCTGTGTTGTTGCTGTGAAATTCCAGCCTTATTAATTTTCAAATACTACTTGCCTGCCTATTTGCTGTCTTAAGCAATAGTTTTTCCTCTTTCTACCCAACCCTCCCTGTGACTACAGCTGCCCTCGACCCCTTTCTTTGCCTGTGTTTGACCAATCATGTTTCCCAAACTTCTCAGCTTAGGGGTAGGGTTCCTAGGGTCACCAGCTCTGGGTTGGGAAATACCTGGAGGTTTGGGGGATGGAGCCTGGAGAAGGTGGGGTTTGGGGAAGGGAGAGACCTCAGCAGGGTATAATACTGTAGTGTACCTTCCAAAGCAGCCATTTTCTCCAGGGGAACTGATCTCTGCCACCTGGAGATCAGTTGCAATCCCAGGAGATCTCCAGCCACCACCTGGAGGTTGGCAACCCTAAGTTTTCTCTTTCTAGGACATGCTTCCTGAAGCTCTGTGCACTCACTGACCATTTAGCTGTGTGTGAAGAGACATGGAGATTATGGAGGCTGGCAGGGCCTAACTAATGGTACACAGTTTACAGATCTGCCCTGGAGCCTGTGGAACCAAATGCATACTGGGAGTTCTCAGCTGAAACTTAATTCCCAGATGCACAGGGGCCCAATTCAGATCAGGGCCCCAGCATATAGGGAGAGGAGGCTTAAGCCTCCCACTTCTGGCACTGTTTTCCTGATTTGCAGCTTCTGCTTTTACCCCCATTATGAAAACATATATGTACTGATGAGCTACATTTAAATTTCCCCAGTGGGGTAAACGGACGCTCCCCGGGGCCATTTCATGTTGGGGAAATGGTGCAGGAGGGAAGGCATCAGCCCCATCTCCACATGCACCTTGGTCCTGATTCAAATAGTGTCAACACAGAACTCTGAAGATGTGTCCTTTTCAGCAGGACCTCCTCTAAGTGACAAACCTTCAAATACTTAAAGAGACCAGTCATGTCCCCCCTCAACCTCCTCTTCCCCAGATGAAACATTCCCCACTCCCTCAGCCTTTCCTCATAGGGCTTGGTCTCCAGGCCCCTGGTCATCCTCATCGCTTTCCTCTGCACCCGCTCGATTCTGTCCACATCCTTTCTGAAGTGAGGCTAGGGTTGCCAGGTGCCTGGTGGTGGCGGGCAAACCCCCGGTAAGTTGCCTGTCTGCCCGCCGACCACCTGAGGCCCTTTACCACTCAAACTAAGTGGTAAAACTAAGTGGCATAAGGCTCCTCGCGAGGTAGCACATGTGGGTGCGTCGGCACGCACGCGCACATGTTGCCCGCCAACCCTCAGGTGGTCGGTGGGCAGAGGGGCAAATTTGCCCCGCTTGCCTTCCCTCCTTCTCCTCCCTTGGCGCCTGCTGTTGCGGAGGCGGTGTGCCTCTCTCACCCCGTTTGCCTTCCCTCCTTCTCTTTCCACGGCCTGGAGTCAGGCTGCAAAGGAGGGGTGAGAGGGGAAAGGAGTGTCAGAAGGATAGTCGACCCGTGCGGCACTGAAATATACCATATAACACACTGAGTTGAAGCAAATATTTTTTTTAATCATGTTAAGGCAGGGGTTGCTAATTCTGGGTTAGTTTCGGAGGGAGATGGGTTGAACGCGCAGCTGCGAGGTGGGCATGCGTTTACAAAACTGAGATTCGCTATATTAATGGGAGAAACGTAAGGCAAACAAGCCAAGCTCTAACTCTATCTTCTGGTGTGTTCGCTGCTCCTCCCAATTTGGTGTCACCTGCAAATTTAATAAGTGGTCCCTCCACCCCCGACCCAATACCAAACCCTGTGACACCCCACTGGGCACCTCTCTCCATTCAGGTGAAATGCCGCTGACAACTACTCTTTGTGTGCGGTTCTCCAACCAGTTCTCTATCCACCTAACTGTCCGAGGGTCCAGTCCACAGTCCTCTAGTTTACCCATTAGAACATCATGGGGAGGTCCAAGGTCCCTACGCAGAGGCAGGCAATGGCAAATCACCTCTGTTCATCTCTTGCCTTCAAAACGCTATGGGGTCAGCATTAGTCGGCTGCAACTTGAAACACTTTCCACTAACACCAAGTATCAGCCGCCAGTTGCGTGGCCTGTTTGGACCTGGAAGGGAGGGGGTTTTGGCTACATCTGGGCCATCAGCTGTAAATAAAGGGGGAAGGGAGGCAGAGAGTGTGGGAGACCTTCACTTGCACAGAAGGTGAAGTCAAATGGGAGGTACTTGGATCATCATCCAGTCACCGTAGCAGAGCCTATCCAAAAGAACACAACAGGGATCTCTTCAAGCTCCTTAACACTGCACTCATAGATAAACAATGTTATTTTATGTAAGAGTAAATTGGACTAAGCCAACTTGTGTACATAATTTAGCTTGAGAATTCTTTTAAGTGACAAATAGTCCTCTCAATTTTTGATTAATTTTGTTTTAATCCTACCGTGCCGCAGTTTAAAACAAACGCTCATGATCCCAAAATGAAGCGCATCATAATTTTCACATGCAAATGTTTATTTTCCTTTTGGAGGAAGAGAGATACATTTTCCCCATGTTCTCTCACTTTTCAAATCCAACCGAGGACTTCCAGGGGACCCATTAATCAAAGCCTTTGGCTGTGATGGATTGCTATCCCTCTGCCACATTTCGATTCATTTTATTTTCATATTGTTTTGTTCTCATTTTCTGCATCCTGGAAGAAAGGCTTTTGCAGATTATTCACTTTGGTGAATGATAAGCTTCAAGAATCTGTTTAACCATTATTAATCCAGCTACAAACAGTAAGTCTGTCAATTCTTTTTTTAAAAAAAAACAGGTCTTTGAACAACAGAGAAATGTGTGTGCAGTAGGCTTACTATGCCTGTGTCTCTGTGAGCACCTAAGCTGCCCAACTGTCAGGTTTTCACAGCATCAGTCACCTATTTGAGAGGGACAGTGGACATTCTTGGACCCAAGTTCACTTACTTCGTCCCCTAGACAGTTAAAGTGTAACATAGCAGTGCTGGATTCAGTTCCTCACCATTACAGATGTGATAGCTCTTCTCAGTGCTGACATCTCATAGCCATTTTAAGACAACTCAGTCATGTGTAGTGGGAGCCCACAAACCACACATTACAGGAGCAAATGCTACCCATGATCATCCCCGTATGTATGGTCACCATGTTCTATGAATGGGACAATGTGTGTATTCACCAGGTGAATACAACCTTGGTATGCATAAACACCAACAAGTGGTTTGTTTGTGTGTATGGAAATTGTATGCGCATATTAAATACCTGATTGACTAGTGGTTGGCTAGTCATTTGTACTCCAAGCACCTTTACTTACCTGCCAAGTTCCAGGTGGTGGCTGGAGATCTGGGATTACAACTGATCTCCAGGCATCAGATATCAGTTCACTTGGGGAAAATGGCTGCTTTTTGAAGGTGGACTCTATCACCATTGAAGTCCCTCCCCTCCCCAAACCCCACCCTCTTCAGCTCCACCCCCATAATTTCCAGGTATTTCCCAGCCCAGAGCTGGTAACCCTACTCAAAGGAGAGCCTTGCATAGCTCAACACTTTGCAACAAACTTTTATACCTTTCTCTATTTTAATCAGCCTTGGAACTGTTGTTTGGAAAGCTGAGCAGCTCCAAAGAATACCAGCATTGGCAATCCCAAGGAGAAAGAATCTTCCTCTTACCAGCCAAGGGATCTTTTCTTCACCTAAATATCACCCTAGGAGGAGCCCTGCAGATCAGACCGAAAGTTCACCCGTTCCAGCATCCTGTTTCCCGCAGCGTCCGGCCCAGACAGTTGTTTTAGAGTGCAATTCTAAGCGGTCCTACTCAGAAGTAAGGCACATGTTATTCAGTGGGGCTTACTGTCAAGAAAGCAGCCTTAGGATTGTAGCCATAATGCATTTTTATCCCACCCTTACTCCAAGGAGCTCAGGGGAGCATACATGGTTTTCTCCTTACCTGCATTGTATCCTCACAACAACCCTATGAGGATAGTTAAGCTGAGAGAGAGAGTGACTGGTCCAAATGGGGTTTCATGGTCAGTGGGGATTTGAACCTGGGTCTCCCAGGCCCTAGGGCAATGCCCTAACCACTACACCACACTGGAAGCCCACCAGTAGTACACGAAGGCAGACGGCCTTCCCTGGCAATTGATGTTTGCCCTCAAATAGATGTCTGTCTATTTACTTTTTACATCTTTAATTATTGCTTTTCCTCTTATACAGGCGATAGCGTTTAGTCTAGACTCACAGGTTTTCTTGAACTACAGAAGCAAAAAAAACCCCTTGAATTTATGTCCTAGAAAACATGGTTGAATGCATCATTAATTTTCCTTTAAAATGATATATCATTTTTCTCCATGAACCCTGTTCACATAAACCATTCGCTTGATTATTTTTATATATCCAAACTAGGTTGTGTTTTGTTCATATGATGCATCCCCCCCCCTTTACAAATAATGCAAATCGCATCTCCAGCTCTGCTCTAAACCCTTTCTGGTACGCGGCCTTATAAATGTTGCATAAGATGTCGATATCTTTCTTTATTGGTGTTTTTAATGAGTTCAGCAAGGCAGCACCATCACACGGAGAGTCAGCTTGTTTTATCATGCTGAATTTTCTGCTTCAGATACTTTATTACCATTTGTGGACTTGGCATATCTGACCTATTAGGGTGGTTTTGGGGCTGGGCCCTTTCTATGCCTCTGAAATTCTGTAATCCCTGCAATTTCTCCTCCTATATCATAAAGACTCTCCTACCTGATTAACCCAACAGTTTCTCCCAGTGACTGAAATCTATCTATTTTGGAAAGCTTTCTTTTAAGAAAGTAACAATTCCAAGGGTGGACAGGCTGACGTAGGGTTGCCAACCTTTAGGTACTAGCTGGAGATCTCCTGCTATTACAACTGATCTCCAGCTGACAGAGATCAGTTCACCTGGAGAAAATGGCCGCTTTGGCAATTGGACTCTATGGCATTGAAGTCCCTCCCCTCCCCAAACCCCGCCTTCCTCAGGCTCCACCCGAAAAACTGGTGGTGAAGAGGGATCTGGCAACCCTAGGGTATAGATTTCCTAGCATAGTGTCTAGTACATTTTCTATTGTTTACTGTTGCTAATATATTATAGGACAACGTGTGTGTGTTTCTACTACATATTTAGCAAAAGAACAAATCATACTCTGGCTGTTATTAAATCTGTGCAGTACAAGTAGAGAAGCGCTTTCTTCAGTAAATTATAGGTGGAGGGAAGGGAGGGTCATTAAAGGCTTGAAGGTGCTTCTAGGATGAGATAATAGGTCTGTGTAACCTTACAGGTGCATGTAAGTGTAACGTCAACGGTGTATGACAGTGCTGTTGCACTTAGGGTTGCCAACTCCAGGCTGTGAAATTCCTGGAGATTTGCAGGTGGAGCCTGGAGAGGGTGGGGTTTGCCATAATCCACCCCTCTAAAGCATCCATTTTCTCCAGGGGAGCTGATCTCTGTAGTCTGGAGAGCAGAGTTAATTCCAGGAGATCTCCAGGCTCCACCTGGAGTTTAGCACTGCCAAATGTATAGTGTGCACCACCAGTCACAGCTGACTCCACCCCTCATATTGCCACCCTTTCTTTCTTGCTAGTCCTGCCCAGCAACCAAATCAGAAGAGAAACGGGTGGAATTCCCAGTTCAAACGGGAAACTGGGGAATATGTTTCTCTAGTTCAGGGGTCTGCAACGTGGTGCCTGTGGGTGCCCACTGACACCTTTACTGGTGCCTGCCAAGTATTTTTAGGAAGTAGGTGGATTATGTCCACCTACGTTTTGTCCAGCAAGGCTTCTGGTTGACTATTAGAGATTTGATTGGCTGGGCAGATTTTTAAAAAAAATGTTGCTTTGGCAGCAGCTGCCACCACATCACAAGGAGCTGCACTGTGTTACTGAAGTTAAGCCATGTTGTGGCTGGCTCCGCCTCCTGCGGTAGCCATTTTGGGGCAGCTATTTCGTGCTGCGCCCACCAGGCTGTGTTATAATTACAGATGAGTCTGCAGTCGGGGTGCCAGGTCCCTCTTCACCACCGGCAGGAGGTTTTTGGAGCAGAGCCCGAGGAGAGCGGGGTTTGGGGAGGCGAGGGAATTCAGTGCCATAGAGTCCAATTGTCAAAACGGCCATTTTCTCTAGGTGAACTGATCTATATCAGCCGGAGATCAGTTGTAATAGCAGGAGGTCTCCAGCTAGTACCTGGAGGTTGAGGAAAAAAGACTAGCACAACTCTGTATATAATCAACAATTCATTAACAACGTGCTAACAAGAAGAAACTACCACTAAGTGTGCAAAATATATACACTATTTACAAAAATAACCGCTATAAACTAAATAGCAAGGAATGTAGTCCAAACAGGAAAAAATCGCTACAAGCCTAATAGCGAAGTCCAATAATCCATAAGTTCCACAGAACACAGAAGAATTGGCAGCTCCCTGTTTGGGAGCTATTAATGATATTTAACTTATTCAAACAGTTAAAAAGATTGGAAAAGAAAAGAATTGCGAAGAAATTGCGTAATATTATTAAGAAATTCTACTCTTTTTGTATGCTTTCAACATAGGGAGAGGCTGATGAAGCTATGCTTTGGTGAAAGCGCTACACAATATCAGGAATAGCGTTTCCTTCTTCTTCTGATTAATTTCGGACTTCGTGCCACCTAATTGAATTTGACAACCTCCTTTCGACTAGAAGACTACTTACCTGTAATGGATTATTGGACTTTGCTATTAGGCTTGTAGCGATTTTTTCCTGTTTGGACTACATTCCTTGCTATTTAGTTTATAGCGGTTATTTTTGTAAATAGTGTATATATTTTGCACACCTAGTGGTAGTTTCTTCTTGTTAGCACGTTGTTAATGAATTGTTGATTATATACAGAGTTGTGCTAGTCTTTTTTCCTCAATTTCTTGTTACTAGTATAGTGAGTTATTTGTAGTACCTGGAGGTTGGCAACCCTAGCCTGCAGGCTTAAAACAGTTATTGTTGAATGCCCAGGTTCCTTGGAACACTGTTTGAAAACCACTGGGCTGTTCAAGAGTTTTGCAGTGCACATTTCTGCTATGGTCACTGTGAGGGGAGGAGCCGTTCTGGCAAATCTTGAGTTCTCAACATGGACTAGTGACTTGAAATGGGGACCTGTCAGGTTATTCCTCCCCCCTTCTTTTTTAAAAAAAACATTTTTTCTGAAGACTGCACCATATATTTAATTCCCATGGAACACAAAACACATTTTCTCTTGCTGAGAAGGTAAAATAACAGTGCTTTCAGGAGAGAACTGATACACAAAGCCAATCCAGTCGAGTTATATAATTTTGCAGTGATCTCCCGCAAGCAATGTCATGCCATTATGTGCTAGCTGTGATATTCCTCCCTTGTTTGGCCCCTGAGGGCATCTGTAATCAGCCAGATAATAGAGGCTGGAAAATAATCTATACATTTTTACAGATCCCAAGCAATGATTTCTCTCCTCTGTTGGTATGTGTAAAAGGAAAAATATAGGGTGGGTCTATATTTTAAAAACAAAGGGAGGTTTAAAAAAAAAAAAAAAACCTCTCCCAAAGCTAGGATTTGTTGATGTGAAAAGGGAAATCAGGTATTTTCCTAGCCTGAGGAGATCCTGAATCTTCCACTTTTATTTACACAACTAGTGATTTCCACAGTGCTATATCCGCTGCCCTTTACGCAGTGGCTTGGGTTACTGAAGTGCGTTCTGTATTCGTTCCGCTTCTACAAAACTGAGAGAGGCTGTTTTAGTGGTTGCAAAGCTGTATATGGTATACCTCAAGGTGAAACTCTTATTGGGGAAGAGCCCCTGACTATCTAGGGCCGTGTTGGCTAACCTATGTCACAGGTGCTGCAGCCCGCACGCCGAGCCTTCTCTGTGGGCACGCGCAGACCCGTCGCGTCTGCTTAGGGCTGTGCCGTGTTGCCGTGGTGAGGGCACTGAGGGAGGTGCTCCTGCTCCCCAAGCCCATGCTCCCCAAGCCTGCGCTGGCGCCCTCCCTCTCGGGCCCCCCGCCCATCTTTAGTTTGGATTGAGAGGCTGTGACCCAGCACCTGCCACGCCCCCCCCCCAGCTGAGCTGCGGGGCAGCTCAACTGTTTGTCGGGGCCCTTGCGTCTTCAGTTTGGACCGGGAGACTATGGCCGAGCACCTTGCCATGCCCGCCCCTCTCAGCTGAGCTGTGGGGCCCCCGCCCGTCTTCAGTTTGTCTGGGGCCCCGCCCGTCTAAAAAGCATTTAGCAAATTCTACAACATTTGCAGACAATCCTACAAGCCATCAGGAAATCTACAAGAAATTTTCTAGCATTGTAGCAGCTGCAAAGGTGAATTTTAGTAGCAGATTTTTACAGTTTCGGTAAGATGGAGACAACCTTACCACGCCCCCCCTCTCAGCTGAGCTTGGGGCAGCTCAGCTGTTTGTCGGGGCCCCGCCGGTCTTCAGTTTGTCTGGGGCCTCGCCGGTCTAAAAAAGCATTTAGAAAGTTCTACATTTGCAGACAATCCTACAAGCCATCAGGAAATCTACAAGGAATTTTCTAGCACTGTAGCAGCTGCAAAGCTGAATTTTAGTAACAGATTTTTACAGTTCCATAAGATGGAGACAACCCTGTGTTTTCTTACTTACCGGCTGGGAGGCGCAGATCTATTTAACCACCACCCCGTGCCTTCAAGGGAGTCCCCTGAAGGTGCGCGGAGGGGCCCCTTGGAATAGATGTGTGCCTCCCGGCCGGGAGGCAGGGATCTATTTAAAGGGGGGGCCCGTGCGCCTTCATGGAAGCCCCGTGAAGGCGCGGGGGGAACCCTGAATCTGCTGAATTTATTCGCCGAACCCCCGAAGTCGGCGAATTCGGCTCCCCCGTTTCTCGCCTTTTTTTAGTTCGGTTCCTCCCGCCAAAAAACAGCCAAATCGGGCGAAATTCAGCTGTTTTTCAGTTCGAGACGAACCGAATCAACAGCCCTAAGACAAATTAGCATGCACACAACAGCAGAAATCACATTAATTGTTCAAAAAATTTGACGATGTCCTCAAAGATGTCACAAAAATGGTGAATTACATCATGGCTCGTGCTCTGAATTGTTGACAGTTTCAAGCACTTCTTGAGGAGGTTCAGGCACAGTATAATTGTTTACTTATGTACAATAATGTCCGGTGGCTGAGCAGAGGACGAGTCCTGGAGAGATGCATGCCAAATGCAAACTTTTACCTTTCAATAAAAAGTTGTTTGTATCATTGAAAGCTCTGTTATTGTGTTTTTCTTTTAACGCAAAATATGTGAATGTATGAGTTGTTTTTTCTAAACTAAAACCTCAGTATTCAGGTTAAATTGCCGTATTGGCACTTGGTGATAAATAAGTGGGTTTTGGGTTGCAGTTTGGGCACTCGGTCTCTAAAAGGTTCGCCATCATGGATCTAGGGGTTCCCCTCCCCCTCCTGTTTAAGTTTGCTTCTGCTTCAAAGGACTCCTGATGTGTGTAAAACATATGAAATGAACCATCGGCCCACACCCCCATTTCCTGGTCTCAGTCGCTGACTTCAAATTGGTTTAGGGCCCAGGGAACAGCTTGTGTTGTTTCTAGAAATTACCTGCACTGTCATTATTGTGTCCATTATTCCACATACCAGTATCATTTGCAGCAACCTATCTACAACTTTCTTAGGTTCCACTTAGGGTTGCCAGGTCCCTCTTAGCCACCAACGGGAGGTTTTTGGGGCGGAGACTGAGGAGGACGGGGTTTGGGAGGGGAGGGACTTCAATGCCAGAGAGTCCAATGGCCAAAGTGGCCATTTTCTCCAGGTGAACTGATTTATATCGGCTGGAGATCAGTTGTAATAGCAGGAGATCTCCAGCTAGTACCTGGCGGTTGGCAACTGTCAGACCCAGCCTGTACAGTGTGCAGAGAATGCCAGGCATGGTCTGACAGAGGATGTTGTGCTATCTCCAGGTGCTGGCCAAGGTCAGCTCTAACAACTGCAAACTATGTATTTTGACTCTGGACTCTGTGGGAATCTTACCCCAATGGGGGGAGGGTTGCCATGGCATCCTGATATGTTCTTATCATGGGACAAGTGCTCACAGCAACCCTAGTTCCACTGGTGGCTTCCATTCCTATTCATTTGATTTATGGGAAATTAAAATATCAGTTTCATTTTAGAATTGAGTTTTTTTAAGGAGGTAAATAAATAAAAGCTCTCCTCAAGCATTTTTATTATGTGGCCTTGTCCTACTTAGACAAGTTTCCATTAAAGGTAAGCTAGAAGAACCCCGTGGCGCAGAGTGGTAAGCTGCAGTACTGCAGTCCAAACTCTGCTCATGACCTGAGTTCAATCCCAACGGAAATCGGGTTTCAGGTAGCCGGCTCAAGGTTGACTCAGCCTTCCATCCTTCTGAGGTCAGTAAAATGAGTACCCAGCTTGCTGGGGATAAAGGGAAGATGACCGGGGAAGGCACTGGCAAACCACCCCATAAACAAAGTCTGCCTCGTAAACGTCGGGATGTGACATCACCCCATGGGTCAGGAATGACCCAGTGCTTGCACAGGGGACCTTTACCTTTACCTTACCTAGAAGTCTTGTATTTGTGTTTCTAGTGAGATTGCTTGTCAGTGCAGGAGAACACTATCTCACTATCTGTGACTGGAGTGTATGAAATGAAGTCCTTACATGAATGGCCCAGGCTAGCTCTATCTCTTCAGATTGTGGAAGCTAAGCGGAGGTCAGTCTTGGTTAGTACTTGGATGGGAGATCTCTGAGCAAGCCCAGGGTTGCTTAGCAGAGGCAGGCAATGGCAAACCACCTTTGTTTGTCTCTTGCCTGTAAAAACCTACAGGGTTACCATAAGTCAGCTGCGCCTTGCCAGCACTTTCCACCATGATAGCAAATGAAAACTACTTCTTGAAGGAACTGCTGCTATCCCTATTTTAAATTCTAATTTTTTGAATTAGGATTTTGTGGCTGTGAAAATTCCCATTTGATCTTTACAACAGTCCTGTAAGGCAGGGACCTAGTCACTTGCGTAAATTCATGCAAGGAGCTTCATGGCTGAGCTGGGATTTGAACCAAGTGGCAACTGTCCAGATACAGAATCTTCCTGGGTTGTCTTCATTACAAGTACTGAGTCTGCTTAGCTCCCAAGATCTGATGAGATCGGGCTATACCATGCTGCCCTCTCTCTCTCTGCACACACACAAACAATCCTTAAAGGCACTAGCTGGTTTATGCAAATATTGAAACTGCAAAACGCCCGTTTATCAAGTTGCAACTAGGATCACTGGAGCCTTTTTGTTCATGTGTATTTATGTGTGTTCATGTGTGTTCAAGAAATTTTATCCTGTGAAACAACCAGCAAAGTAAGCAGCAGATTTGAATGGTGTGGATACAGATTACAGTCTCTGAGAAGTTGGATGAGAATGTCTAATTTCAAGGAAGCCAACAAAACAGGCAGCAGATGGTGAGAACTTCAAATAGCTCCAACATTGGTTGGATTTGGTACAACAAATGTATGGTTCACAAACTTGCTATCCACTTCCAGTCATCTAGTTCCCGATGGAGCACCCACTCATTGAAGCAAATATTTAGATTGTTATTGGATAGCCTTGGCAATAGCCTCCTGCTCCCGTTCCATTTAAACGGTTTTGTTTTCTTCCAGGGCAGCGGGAGAAAATATGAGCTCCTTTTTGTACAAAGACTGAAGAATGATTCGCCAACCATTCATCTAGTCCAAAGCCTAGAGTCAAATTCTACCATCATATGCTTAATCCCATTGAAACCAAAGGGAACTTTATCAAAGGGGACAGAAACTGACCAGACTTTAAGGAATCATGTGCAGCTTTCAAAAACAAGGTTGTTGTTGTTTTTTAATTCCTACTGGCATTTGGTGGCCAAACATGAAGAGAGAGAGCATAAAAAAAAATCAACACTACCCATCCCGAACAAGATATGAAATTAAGGAATTATATGGTACTTAGCAGTAAGGACCACACTCATAATGAGAATCAGTGTGGTGTTGCAGTTAGATTATCAGACTAGGATTGTAAAAATGAAATCCCTGCTCAGCTGTGAAATTTACTCAGCTTAATTTACTGTAGTCGCTTTCTCTAAGACTATCTTAACCCACAGGGTTGTGGATAAAATGGAGGAGGGGAGAATCATCTGTGTTGCTCTGTGTTCCTAGAGGGCACATTTGGCCTTTTCTTAAACAGCACACACATACCCTAGACGAGGGGTCCCCAAATGTGGTGCCTGTGGGCATCATGGTGCCTGCTGACACCTTTCCTGGAGCCCACCAAGTATTTTTAGAAAGGGGGGGCAGGTGGGACGTTTGCCCAGCGGAGCTTCTGATTGGCCACTGGAGACCAGATTGGCTGTGCAGATTAAAAGACATCCTGTAAAACAGAACTTCGGCCTGAAGTGTTGATGAGTTACTATTAGAATTACGCATAACCTCACCCCTTGATATTTTGTAGCTGGCTCCGCCTCTTGTGGTAGCCATTTTGTGGTTGGCTCCATCTCCGATGGTAGGCATCTTGTTGTTGCACCCAGCACCCTGTGCCAGAATTCCAAAGATGCCTGCAATCTCCAAAATGTTGGGGACCCCCCCCCTTAAACCTGTTCCACTGACCCATGAAAGCGCTGCAGCTGTGCAGTAGCCTATGGTGTTGGGAGTTTCATTTTCTTCAGCCTTACAAGCTGCTCTTGCATCTGCTCAGTGGCTGAAATCAGTTCTCTCCCAGGTTTATGGATCTTCTGGTAAGAGATAGTGCAAGGAAGTACTACAAATCCCATAAGGCTCTGAGAAAATGTGCAGGCATGAAAAGAACCTTGATGATAACATGAACGGAAATGAGCAGCAAACAGTAAGACTTCTTTTTTTTAAAAAAATGCAGTGTCTATCATCACTGGCTGACTGTTTTTTTCAGTAAATGTCGGGCTGCTGAGTAGCTTGCAGTGACGTTGGATCTGGGGCGGGAAGGAAACTTGGAATCTCATCGGTCAGTGGGAAAACCCATGAGTGTGAAATGCTGCCCACTGCACTGCACTGCAGTGTATTGTTTGCATATGAGGAAAAATAACCCATAGGGTTGCCAACCTCCAGGTACTAGCTGGAGATCTCCTGTTATTACAACTGATCTCCAGCCGATAGAGATCAGTTCACCTGGATAAAATGGCCGCTTTGGCAATTGGACTGTATGGCACTGAATTCCCTCCCCTCCCCAAACCCCGCCCTCCTCAGGCTCTGCCCCAAAAATCTCCTGCCAGTGGCGAAGAGGGACCTGGCAACCCTAATAACCCACCATCAGGCTCAAACTGCTCATGGACAAACTGCTCAAGGAAAAGAATAATCACCCTGCTCATGACTGGTAAGCATAACATGAGCTGAAATAACAATTATCCAGTCATTCTAATATTTTGTTTTTCAGGCAGATAAAACTTTTTTTTATTATTTACTATTACCCTGTTTGTGTGTGTAAAGTGCCTTCAAGTCGCAGCTGACTTATGGCGACCCCTTTTTGGGGTTTTCGTGGCAAGAGACTAACAGAGGTGGTTTGCCAGTGCCTTCCTCTGCACAGCAACCCTGGTATTCCTTGGTGGTCTCCCATCCAAATACTAACCAGGGCTGACCCGGCTTAACTTCTGAGATCTGATGAGATCAGGCTAGCCTGGGCCATCCAGGTAAGAATATTCTGTTTAGGGACTAGTAAAAACCCTGCTCTCCCTTGCCTTCTCCTGACCCAGGTTCCCCACTAGCTCCACCCTTGACCTATGAGATCATAATTTGGCCCTACCCCTCAGCCTACCAAAATTCCTCCTGGCTCTGCCTCTAAACCATTAGATTACTTCAAACTCCAACCCAAACTTTCCAGATTTTCATGCTGCCGGGTTATTTTTGCTTCACTTTTCTATTTACAGTGATTTATGTAAAATTATAACACCCTGCCTCTCTATTTAAAATGCCTGATCTACTTTACAACTGTCTTAAAACACATAATGATCCAATAAAAATTAACAAAGGTGAAACCAATTTTGCTATCATTCAAAAAATAATCTATCACATATCTTAAACACCATTCACATCTCCCCAAAACCAGCAGGAGCCAGTATTTTTAAAAAGAAATGTTGGCACCACATTCACTTTTCCCTCTTTCCATTGTTTGTTGAGCTCTTCCCCTTCAACCATACAGGTTTGCAAGGAACATATGTTCCTGTTACTAATGAAAGCAGAGATTATTAGGATTTTAAGATGCTTAAAAAGGGTGTAGGGAGGCAAAGGAAGCCTTTGTCCTGAAAGATCCCTGGGGATAGTATTTGAGCATTGGCATAAAATTAGTAAAACAGATTGTGACTCTGAAGAGGCTACCCTGCATTTTCTAGAAAGAGGGTAATGACGAACATACATCTTCATTAGCATATCGAGGTATATGTTAGAAGTAATCATCTGGCACTAAAGAAAATAAATAGTACGCATTTGAAGACAGCCTAGCAAATAAAATTAATGATTTTTTAAAAAGAGCCTTCCCAATCAAGCACAGAACTTCGGTATGTTAAGGATGTAATCAAAGCTGTATTTTATTTTTATGTAGAAATGGCGGACTCATTTAAAAAAGGCAAAGAAACCCCAGGCGTGTGGTTTTAATTAAGTCCCAGTATTTTGCCAAAAAGGCAAATATTTACTGTATATGGGTGTTGTCTAATATTCAGCAACTCCCAGGAAAAAGTAATAAAAATGAAATCTAGAAGAACTAAAGAAGCTTGTCTTCTCTTTCCTGCCCCTCAGCCCAGAGTCCTCCCAACCTAAATTGTAAGTTAATTACTTTCATCACTCAAATTATACTAGGGATGCCAGCCTCCAGGTGGGACCCCTGGGTTGTTCCCCCAAGTGACGTAGTGGGGAGGAGTGGGGAATCAAACCCGGTTCTCCAGATCAGAGTCTACCGCTCCAAACCACCACTCTTAACCACTACACCACACTGGCTTCATGGTCCTTGATGGCTGGAACTCTCTCCAGCCTATGGAATGTCCTAGCGCTCAGAAGTATGGGACGAGGTGATGTAATCTGAATTTGGGTAGAGAGAGATAAGTCTGGAAGATTCGTTGGAGTCAGCTAAAATTGAGATACAGCCTTTAGGGAGCTGGAACTTGTTCCTGGTTGGAAATCTAAGAACATAAGAACATAAGAAAAGCCCTGCTGGATCAGACAAAGGCCCATCAAGTCCAGCAGTCTGTTCACACAGTGGCCAACCAGGTGCCTCTAGGAAGCCCCCAAACAAGCCGACTGCAGCAGCACCATCCTGCCTGTGTTCCACTGCACCCAAGATAATAGGCATGCTCCTCTGATTCTGGAGAGAATAGGTATGCATCATGACCAGTATTCATTTTAACTAGTAGCCATGAATACCCCTTTCCTCCATGAACATGTCCACTCCCCTCTTAAAGCCTTCCAAGTTGGCAGCCATCACCACATTTTGAGGCAGGGAGTTCCACAATTTAACTATGTGTTGTGTGAAAAAATACTTCCTTTTATCTGTTTTGAATCTCTCACCCTCCAGCTTCAGCAGATGACCCCGTGTTCAAGTATTATGGGAGAGGGAGAAAAACTTCTCCCTGTCCACTCTCTCCAAACCATGCATAATTTTATAGACCTCTATCATGTCTCCACTCAGCCGCCTTCTTTCCAAGCTAAACAACCCTAAGCGTTTTAACCGCTCCTCATAGGACACTTGCTTTACCCTAATCATTTTGGTTGCTCTTTTCTGGACCTTCTCAAGCTCTGTGATATCCTTTTTTAGGTGTGGTGACCAGAACTGTACACAGTATTCCAAGTGTGGTCTCACCATAGATTTGTACAATGGCAGTATGATATCAGCAGTTTTATTCTCAATTCCTCGTCTAATTATGGCCAACATGGAATTTGCCTTTTTTACAATAGCCGCACACTGGGTTGACATCTTCATCGAGCTATCCACTACCACCCCAAGATCCCTTTCTTGGTCTGTCGCTGCCAGCACAGATCCCATCAGTGTATATGTGAAGTTGGGATTTTTTGCCCCAATATGCATCACTTTATACTTGCTCACATTGAATCTCATTTGCCATTTTAATGCCCATTCTTCCAGTTTGTAGAGATCCTTTTGGAGCTCTTCACAGTCCAATTTTGTTTTAACCACCCTAAATAATTTGGTGTCATCTGCAAACTTGGCTACTTCACTGTTCAGTCCCAACTCCAGGATCTAATGCAGGATTAGCGAGTAAAATAGCAGATGGTGCTCATAGAAATGTAGGAACTGCTGCGGCTTACAGGCAGCAAGGGCCCCATGCATTGCAAGAAAGTACAGGAATAATAGAATCATAGAGTTGGAAGGCTCCACCAGGGTCATCTAGTCCAACCCCCTGCACAATACAGGAAATTCACAACTACCTCCCCCCAAAACCCCCAGTGACCCCTACAACTACAAATTCCTAGTCTGGATGGGGATGTGGTGGAAACTCTCCCACCCAAATGATAAATATTTGAAGTGTACCGAGAAACTGCCTATTTCTTCTTTGCCTTTTTGTGATTGCATGTACATAAGGCAATAAGAAGACTCTATAGTCAAGTGTGCTGATAAATGAGCAGTTATAAATGTTGCACCTAGCCAGCAGAAAGCTTCGGTTATAAAACACTTCTCCCCCGTGACTTCGTATTGACAATTACTCAGGGCAAGCCTTATTAGGAACGTTTCTGGCATCAACACGAATTCTTCTAGTGAGTGGTGACTTTTTTCTCATCAGAAATGAAGAGAGCTGTGAATTGCTTGATTATAGTGGAAGCAATTAAGGCACAATCTCTGTCCAACATTTTTTCCCCCATTCAATTGTCTTCTAATCCCTGAGGCATTTTTCCACATATTCCGTGGCTCCTAGGCCTGAAATTCATCTCATAACAAAAATTCAAACAACATCTTGGCTGGTGAAGTAGAATGTCACTAGGTGACATTAAAACTGTACAACTGTGTGGTGGCTCAATAATGAAGCAACGGTCAGGGCTATGTGTAATCAGCATAGACCGTGAACAAGAGTAGACATTTTTACGAGGCGTGAAATTTGTCATCCTGAGAATCTCTACTGATGTGCTTTTTTAAAAAGAACCAGTTATTTTCGAGCTCTTAGGACTGTGAAGCTAGACTTGAAAGCGTGGAGGAAGGTGCTCGATGAAATCATTGGAGCAAGAGGTCAGGATATTTCCAGTTATCTTGAGTCAAACCTCAGTGCTGGCATAGATTTTCTTTTATCCCATGGGAAGCTGAAATTATGCACTATTAGCCATTATTTACCAATTTTCATAATTTACACTAGCTACAGAATCCTGATTTATAAAGTACAGTATTTGCATGAGTGTGATGCAGAATTTCATGCAGAATACTGATACCTTGGAAATTTGTGTGTGTTGAGTGCCATCAAGTAACAGCTGACTTATGGCGACCCCACAGAGTTTTCAAGCCAAGCGACGTTCAGAGGTGGTTTGCCATTGCCTGCCTCTGTGTGTGCTGAGAAAGTTATGCGAGAACGGTGACTGGCCCAAGGTCATCCAGCAGGCTTCATGTGGAGGAGTGGGGAATCAAACTCAGTTCTCCGGATTAGAGTCCACCACTCTTAACCACTACACCATACTGGCTCTGCCTTGGAAATAGTACTTTTAAAATTAGCAACAGTGCCCTCAACACCCACTAGGAGAAATTACCTTGTTTTTACTAAGATGGTGAAAACAGTGCAATAGGTTGTACCACTTCAAGCTGCTGCTAGAGAGGGACTCTCATATTAAAAGGACCACCTCTCATAGAATCATAGTTGGAAGGGACCACCAGGTCATCTAGTCCAACCCCCTGCACAATGCAGGAAATTCACAACTACCACCCCCCTACACCCCCAGTGACCCCTACTCCATGCCCAGAAGATGGCTTCTCCTGAGAAGCTCTGCTGTAGCACCTCAGCTCTAGCATGTTAAAGGTTACAAGTTAGAACGATGTCAGCTCATTCTATAGCTTTTTCAGTAGTGGCCCCTCAGTGGTGGAATGGCCTTCCTTAGGAAGGATCCTAAATTATTGGTTATTGGGCAGTGTACAAAGTTGAGTTGTTTAGGCAGACATTTTGGTGAACCTAATCCCTCTGATGGCCTAGTTTTGAGGACTGGGGTTGAGAATGAGTCTTTTGCTACGTGATTATAGATTGTGATATTTTCCTGGTTGTTTTATGGTTCTAAATACAGGCATACCTTGTTTTATTGAGCTTCGCTTTATTGCGCTTTCCAGATATTGTGGTTTTTACAGACAGCAGCCATCAACATTGAGGCAAGACCCTCCATCAGCAAAAAGATTATGACTCGCTGAAGGCTCGGAAGATGGGTAGCATTTTTAAGCAATATTTTTAAATTAAGGTATATACATTGATTTTTAGACATAATGCTACTGCATACTTAATAGATTACAGTATAGTATAGACATAATTTTTATATGCACTGGGAAACCAAAAATTCGTGTGATCTGTTTCATTGCGATATTCGCTTTATTGCATTGGTCTGGAACCAAACCCGCAATATCTCCGAGGTATGACTGTAACTCTGTAGTTCGACTGTAACTCTGTAGTTTGTTCAGTGCCTGCATGAGTCCCTCCCCCTCCCCTGCCCCCTGCTAATAATGCTTTGTATTTCATAAGATAATGTTACCAGCCCAATGATAGCTGTAACGGGATCCTTCCATTTGAAGTGAACCGAGTAGCCATTTTTAACCAAAGCAGAGAATCACCCAAAATAAGCAAAAGGGAAAAATTACACCAATGTACCATTTGATTAAACATTTATCACCATCTCACCTATGAGGTTCCATGGCAGTGCCCCCTTTAGCCAGTGGGTCCACAATGGCGCCCTAGTTTGGGTCTGGGGTCATCGCTTCCCTACCTCCCCACAGGAGGATACACAGGTGTTTTGGGACCGGGCCTCCTCTCCTAGCTCCACAGGGCATAGGTCAGTCAGGCAGCCCAGACTACCGCCTCAGCTCTCCTTCCTCGTTGGCCTTTGTGTCTTCCACCCCCTTTATCCTCTCCCACTCAACACCTGTCCTGCCCACCAAGTTCCCATCACCCTCCAGCCCCCAGTTCTGAGGAAGCCCATTCCCTCCCTCCAGCCTGCTCTGCGTAGGCTCTTCCTGGGGCAATCAGAAGCTGCTGGCCACTGGAGCACAGCCACTCCTTCGCAGCTCAGCTGGCTTGGCTCTGGGAGCCCCGTCCTGTTTGCTTGACTTGGCTACGGTGAGCCTCAGCTTCTCCTGGAGGGGTGTGGGCCACACCATGCCTGGCTTGGCTGCGGTGCACCCCGGCATCGAGTCCTCTTGGTGCTCCTCCCGTGCACCGGGAGCGAAGGGGCCAGAACCTTAGGTGCTCCCTGGCTGTCCAGCATCCTCCCGGACAACCCTGGTGAGTTGCTGTCTCATCTGGGGTGGGGGTGTCGGTGGTTAGTCCCAAGCCGGGGTAGGTGGCGGCTGGTGCAGGACATCACCGCAGGGGACATAAGAACACTCACTTGGCTTTTTACTATCTCATCGTTCAATCGCTAACCTTGCTCTTGCCTGCTTTGCATGGGTCACTGTTTCCCCCGCCACTGCTGCCTTTGGAATAAGGCTTCCAACCCAACTGCCCTCTTCCCTTCTAAAGCTCAGCAGGAGCACACATGCACAGGGAAGGGGCCAGCCAAGTTGTTCAGCAAGCACATTTTCCGCTCCACCCCCCCTTCCCAGTTGCAGTGGTTGCTGCTGGAGAGAGAGAGAGAGAAGGCGGCTTCACAAGAGAGAGAAGGCGCCTTTGCCCTCCTCTGGCTCCTGGATTTCTCCACCCACCCCCTTGTAATTTCAAGCAAATTCCAGCAATCACCCATGACCTGGCACCCTTATCACACCTCCAGATCCAGTCAATGGCGAAGGTGTGCAGAGGTCTAGGTGAGGGCTGGGTGCGGGAGGTCAGGAAATGGTGTGTTTGTGTGTTATGTAAAGCACTGCGCTCTCCAGAAGAGGTTGCTTCAAAAATATGGCTTCCAGGGGAGGGGTTGGCTGGAAGCATGCTGGGAAGGCAGACTAGGAGGGGGAAGCCAGAATGGGGGTGTGGGGAAACAAACCCAAAGTTAAACCTATGCACAGAAGTGGTAGTCGAGTTAGGTTTGCACAGACATAAAATTTGCGGCAAAACAGCATGCTGAAAACATGGGGGGAGCACGAAGTGACTTCTGAAGGTCAGAAAAATCATGCATAATTCCAACAAAGCCCCGAGGTAGTCCGGCGGTGATTGCGATGCAAACTACCCATGCATAAATGGCTCCGGTATTTGAGCAAGTCGGGAGAAAAATACGGAAAGCACCAGTGAGATAGAAAAGGTAAAGTGGAGAAGGGATCAGGATGTCGCTCCCCTTGCTGTGCACTCCATTTTTGTTTAAAAGTAGGCCTCCCCAATCCTGCTTTCTCTACATATGAATGTTTGAATACTTTAGAACCTCTTATTTGTGTCAGATGCTTGGATTTTAATGTTCCCAAATGATTCTTTGTCACCTCTCTGTGTAAAAGAAATTTGATCTCCTATAAAGTGTGCCTGTGGCTGTTTTGGCACTTGAAACAGTGGGGCGGAAAACAAGAGCATTGTGGTACGGGCCCGCGCCTCCTCACATCATTTTAAAATCACTTTAAACTGGCAGCAGTGTCCTCACAGCCACCACTAGGATTTCAGGTCTTAGCCCCGAAGCTCATAGGATAACTTTGTGCTAGTCATTCCGTATCTGCCTAGACTACCTCACCGAGCTGTTGTGAGGGTAAAATAGAGGAAGGGAGAACTTTCAGCTACTTGGAGGAAGGCAGGGATAAAAATGTGATGGATGGATAAGCCACCGCACAGATATTTATATGGAAAGGTGGGTTATGAATATTTCAAATAAATTTTAAAAAATCCTGGTCAATAGCAAACTTTGGTTAGGACTAACCCAAATTTATGGTAGTGTGAAGTAATTCTTAACTATGATTGGAGGATGAGAAGAGGAATTCATGATTGTGGGGAATAAATGGACCGGGCAAAGGGGGAAACTCAGTCCCATGACTCATCCCTGATCTCTTAATCGAAACATAAAGGATTAGCCATGTTATGTCTGTACTGTCCCCACAGAGGTGAAAAAATGCATATAACAGGAAAATTGTATAACTAGTCAAAGATCTTAGGGCAGGACAGGATGTTTTCATAAGCTAATGTTATAAATGTGGCTTTGCTGTTGGGGTTGTGTACCTGTATTTTTTTTAGGATTGTTATTGAGCTGGGGTTGTGTCATTTTAATCTTTATTATAAGGTGCCTTGAGCATTTGGTGTTAATCTAGATTAAATGAACTGTGGCTCATTTGGACAGGCTCTTGGGCAGACCCATCCTGTGTGTGCGGAGTCAGCCAGGCTTAGCATCTGATTGCTATTCAGTGGCTCATGTAGTGTGAATTGGTTACGCCAGGTCTCGGTGCTTTCTGTCTTCATGTGTAGTCATGGGAACTGAAGAATCCCTTCTAGGCAGCTGAATTTCAGGCCATTTTTAGTTCACTGCTTTTTCTTCTGAAAACCCATTGAGACATTTTGTGATCAGTTTCTATGGGTTAGTCATGACATCATGTTACCCTTGGAGAGTTTGTTGTGTTTGATTGGTTGGCTTCCCTATGGAATAGGAAATGTCTGAAAGGAAATCCACATTAAGTCGTATCCAAGCACAGTACCTTGGGTGCCACTGCAATTACCCCCCCCCAAAAAAAATCTGGATTTTTATGTTCAGTCTACACTGGAAACATTTTTATCCCCCCCCCAATCCAGGCTTAAGCCAAGAAAATGTGGAAGGGCATCAAACAGAGAAAGGTCAAAACTATATAAAGCGTCAAAATTCTGCAGCACTTCAGATTTTAAATGTTACTTTTGTTAAAATTCTGAACATTATTACATTTTGCATCTGAACGTTTTGAAAGCTTTTTTAGAAAACTTTAGTAAATGCTAATTTATTAATTCTGAACATTAACTTATTAATTCTGAATGTTTGCTGAATTTTAAGGTGCTCAGTAAAAACACACAAATTAAATACTTTTACACCTTTTAAATGCTTTTGACAACTTTAAAACAATTCCAGCAGTATTCCTAATTGGGAATGCTGAAAAATAATTACATTAGGAGAAAATAAATTGGAACTTTGGAAAGCAAATTGGAATTTCAGCTCCATTGTATAGGAAGGTACTGGGGATTGGGTTTGGTGCTACCTAGGCCTCCTAGGATCCAAAACCAGCTAGAAGACAGGAAACAAAACAGCAGCAATATTGTCGCTGTGCAGTATCTGGAAGTCGAGGGATGTTTTTTCTTCACACCCTTGCCTTCTTTGCAGAGCACCCTAGCCCTATGAGGAGCAGTTAAAATACTTAGGGTTGTTTAGCTTGGAAAGAAGGTGGTTAAGGGGAGATATGTTAGAGGTCTATAAAATTATGCATGGTATGGAGAGAGTGGAAAGGGAGAAGCTTTTCTCCCTTTCTCATAATATCTGCTGAAACTGGAGGGTGAGAGATTCAAAACAGATAAAAGGGAGTATTTCTTCACACACCACATAGTTAAATTGTGGAACTCCCTGCCCCAGGATGTGGTAATGGCTGCCAACTTGGAAGGTTTTAAGAGGGGAGTGGACATGTTCATGGAGGATAGGACTATCCATAGTTACTAGTCAAAAGGAATACTAGTCATGATGCATACCTATTCTCTCCAGTATCAGAGGAGCATGCCTATTAAATATAATTTGCATGCTCCTCTGATACTGGAGTGAATAGGTAAGCATCATGACTAGTATTCCAGGTGCTGTGGAACACAGGCAGGGTGCTGCTGCAGTCGTCTTGTTTGTAGATGCACTTGGTTGGCCACTGTGTGAACAGACTGCTGGACTTGATGAACCTTGGTCTGATCCAGCATGGCTGTTCTTATGTTCTTTCTCACCCCTCTCCTACCAGCACAGCCTGGCTTATCCACTAGTACTGCAGTTGGTCAGTCTTACAATGCTCTCTGTCACTGAGCCCCCCATGTAAGCAGTCAGACCCCTCCTCCTGCTAAGGGGTGCCAAAGACTGGCGTAAAAGCAAGACACTGCTCCCCACAAAATGGATGCCTCTCTGAGAGTTCTGGGATCCATCTGGTGTGTCACGCCTGGGCAGGAAGACTGTTGGCTGCTGAACCTTCCCCCTGACCTGGCTGAGCAATGGGGCTAGCTAATCCCCATTGTTTCACCCTGAAGTGATTCAATCAGTGCTCTGAACAGACCCTTACTTGCTCTGTCTGCCCCCATCCCAGCAATCAATCAGTATTCAAGAGAATAGTCCAGGCATTCTCTTGGGTCCCGATGACTCTCCGGTCTTATTGTTGGAACCCCAGAGAAGCAATCAATTCTTTGTCTCTGGCTTTCCAGCCAGCTTACCTCATACCGCCTCAGGACCCATTTGGGGGTATAAATGTTGGTCCTTTGGCCATTCTGAGGGTGTGTGGGTTCTGGATCTGTGCGTGCCATCCTCACTTGTGTGTGGGCTCTTTCTTTTGCTCCTAGAAATGCTGGTCGTTTTCCTCTTCAGCGCTGCCTTCCCTGGGCGTCCCCTCATGACTGGTAACTGTCACCCATCCCTGAAACCCTATCCAACTTTCTCCCTTTTCTCTTCGTCAGCTCTCGCAGGCTTCGTGTGCGTATGCTCATTGCTTGAGATATAGTTCTTGTTTTTATGACTTAATTCTTGAATAAAAGCCATATTTTAATTATACAACTGCCAGCTCATTTGAGAGTTTTCACCCAGGACTATCCTGGTATACAGAGGTTATCAATCCCCATTCGTTACCTCCCTCTCGTTCTCTGTCTCCAGATAACCCCCCCAACTAAAGTGGAGACTGCCTACTTAAGGTAGCACCCAGTGAGGTAATAACTCAGACTTTTTCCAGTCTGGAAAATGGTACATGAGGAAAGGCTAAAATCCACCCTTCTTTTGTATCATGATTCTGATCAGACTTGGGAATCCCTGACTCTCATAACTGAGTTTTTTTTTTTTAAGCTAGGCACTGTAGTCTCAGAACTCCCCACATCTAGTCTGGTTTGGCCCAATGATACCACATACCTGTGACATACCTGCCACTCTGCTTGATGTTAATAAGGCCAGGCCTTCACTTCTGCTCATTACTCTGCCTAATAAAGTATGCCACCACTACGTGGGGTGTAACACCCTGTGGTATAGAAATGACGTAGTGGGCCAGGCCTGGAAATTTCAGCTCCTCCCCCTAAATTACAGGCGCTGTTCAATTCTCTTTAAGGTCACTGAAAAAGCTGACATTGATGTCTGCTTTACTTGTGAAGTAGATCCATGCAACCTTCTTCAAAATATTGCTGTGACCTTTCTTTGCTCTCCAAAGGATCATTTTATTTTACGTAGAATAATCTTTCCTTGACATTTACACTTTGAAACGGCAGTGAATTAATAACCTTCCTTGTGGGAGGCTTCTCTTTCCCAAACTTAACAGGAAATTTTATCCTAAATTTTATCCGATGTGATTCTTTTCAGATTTGCCTTCTGTGACTTCCCTTGAGTAGGTGAGATTCTTATATCTTAAAGATTTCACCTTTTCCCTTTAATTTTGCATTGCTTTTATATAGCGTCCTTTGTGTTCTGTTGCTACAATGAGTCATAGTTTCCGTAATTTTTCACAGCTAAAAGGGTGATGTTCTGAACAAACCCAACCAGCTTTTTTCATATCAAATTTATTCCCAATAGCAGAGGCAGAAGACATATTATATAACCATCATTACAAGAATAAAAGGGAATGCCCAATAGCACAATGATAGAGACCATTTAAATATCTCCAGTTAAACCATCTCAGAGAAGGCCCCTTTTATGGAGAGCCACTACCATTGAGAGAAGACGATGACTCGGTTCACACACAATAGAAAACCATGGTTTATTTTTTAATTATAATTCCTCTGTGAAACCTGGATATGTCATGCAATCCAGATTTCCCTGACAAATGCTGATTTCATCACCTTTATTCTGCCCGGGTATCACTGCAGCTGGGGAATGCGTGAGGACGCTGCTAGAAGATAGAGCAGAATGAACTGCATGATTTCACTTATCAATTTCTCTCACAATTCCTATTAGCCTTGGAAGGATCAACAGTGGGGGAAAGTGTGTTTTGCCTGTATATTTTCCATCCAAGTCTAACAGCAGTGTGAGGAGAGTAGTTTCAATCAGCTAAACTGTGTGGATCAAGTGGGACGGCAGGATTAAGGCACTTCTCCCTTTCCCTTGTGGCTGAAATTTAAGAATCTGATCACCCTACTCTACATAGTTGTTCTAAAACATGTCTGTCCAACTGTTGATGCTGCTGGAGAAGAGCTAGGGCATGCCTACCCCTGGCTAAGGAGAGTAGAAGCAAAACCATTCCAAGGCGCTCAGGGACACACATGTGCTGTTGTGCACACCAGAGTGGCGTGCTTGGGGGCATGCTTACCATAAAAGCTGACTGCTGCTGTACTGTTGTTGGTACTGTTGGCAAGTGATGTGTACTCTCATATAACAAAGCACTGTATAAATGCTGTGCATTATCATTTTCTGCTCAACAATTATTTCCCTCTTGGACTACATTTGCCCATTCATGTGAGTCAACACGAGCTGTTTCTACTTACGCACAACCGATTCAGTCAGCTGCATCCTTCTCCTTTCCCTGCTGGAACTCTTAATTGTTGAACTTTTGAACCACTGAAGCTTGGGAGTTTTCTAGAAACAAAATCGGTGTTTGTGCTGCATAAAAGGAGCGGTCCAAGTTCACTGCGGTTGGCTAGGGAGGCAAAACCAACACAGTAACACTGCCGTTGTTGCCTACAGAGACATCAGCAAACAAAAGAGACTTTGGCTACTGCTTCTGGTCCCCTCCTGTGTGTTGACGGCGTTTAAGTTCATGAAAATTGCGAGGGTCTATCCAAGTTTTCTTTGGAGCAGTTATCCTCCCAAGATATACAGCTATAGAAATTGCTTACTCTAGCATGGTTCTGTTGAAGCCTATGAAACTGCCTTTATGGATTTAACCATGAACAAACCTTGCGCAATCTTATGGATTTTGAGAAAAAGGGCCGTGTATCCAGAACATAGATCATGGAAACCCCAACCAACCTGGTTCAAGGTACAGAAAAGCCTTAGCAGATGCTCTTTGTAATGGTTGAAATGGTCTACTAAATATTAAACTTTGGATTGGGGGAATAAGAGAGCACACTGTGTTCAAGACCAGTGGGCTTCATCTTTTCCAGATCCAAGAGCCGGGCTCACCTCTAATCCATAGGCAGCAGCATGGGAGCCATTGAGATACAAGGTATCTGGCCACTCAAGCAGAGAGGCAGAAGATAGTTCCCTTGCACCCTGCACATATGTACTACCAATGGGTACTTCCAAAAAAGCAGAATTTTTTTTGCAGGTCTACAGGGGGTTTGTGATCCAGCAGATGGAGCTTCACATAGGGATGTTAGGTTGCCCTAGGAGAGGGGCAGAGCATCTGCTTGGCATGCAGAAGGTCCCAGTTTGAATCCCTAGCAACTCCAGGTAAAAAGATCAAATAGTAGGTGGTGTGAAAAACGTCTATCTAAGATCCTGGAGAGCTGCTGCCCGTCTGAGCAGACAATACTGACTTTGATGGACCAAAGATCTGATGCAGCATAAGGCAGCTTCATGAGCTACAGCAGTGGAAACAAAATTCAGAGTGAAATAGGCATGTCACAACTCTCTGTGGTAAAAACCATTGGTGTCTGGGAAATTCCTAGACCATTATGCAATGCCATGATGTCACTTCCGGATATACAATGAGAAGTGATGTCACAGTGCTAGCAACTCTGGTTTCCAGAGTCTCAACCCACCAACGCTTCTAGCTCCACAACCCACCTGAGGGTCCCAAACCACGGTATGCCAACCCCACTGCAAAAAAAAGGTATGGACCCCAATACTGTACTTGGTTCAATCCTGCCACTACTTGTCATTTAGCCAGCAGTACAAAGGTAGAAGCAAGGCCAGCATTGAACTAAGTTAACCTTAGTTTAGCCCTTGAAAATGCTGAAGCCTAATCCCAAGCCAACACAACTGCTGACCAGCCAAGCCCAGCCTACCCCTCTTGTATTGTGGCTTGCTTGATAACCACCCTGTTTTTGAAATACTGGGCAAGCAGCAGATAACAGAAGATTTATTGAGCCCTGGTGGTCCCCATCCATGACTTGAGGGCTGCATGCTGCTTGGTTTAAAGCAAGGTTTAACAGCCTGCCTTATTCTCTTGAGAGCCATGGGCTTCATCCTTCAGCTATAATGTACAATTGCTATGTGGGATTTTCTAAATCACATGGGTAGTTCCCTGCCATCAGTAGTTTCTGGAGCTGTTTATCACTGGAACAGTAGCAGTTCACCTGATCCAGAACAGCTGTGTCAGGAGCAGGTTACAGCTGCAGTGCAGAGATGAAGGGATGTTGTTTCAAACCATATCTGTGGTATACCTCTTGGGGGTACCCTCTCTAAAGGCTCAGGATGAAGTTCTACTGATCAAACTAAGCAGATCTGGCACACGATATGAGACTCCCCATGAATGCCTTCCTGAGCTCTTTGGAAATTGGGCAGAATATAATAATGGGGGATTTGTTACTTTTCATATGGTTGTTGCTGTCGGCACCTGTGACTGTTTTGGAGGTCTGTAGAGTGGATCCAGATGTTACCTTCACATGACTTGCATTTCTGGTCCTCTGCCTTCCTTTGTAATGCCCACAGTTTAACTGTCACAACTCTTGGTCAGGTTTCAGGGTTTTATGACCTCTGTCTTCTCTCTTTTCACTTAACAGATCACTTTAAAAAAAACAGGGGGAAAAAACCACACTCTTATTTAATGTAATTTGTTTATTTAAAACACTTATACCTCTCTTTTCTCCCAACCAAAGGGACTGAAAGTTAAAAACAAATACAATTCAGTTCATAGAAATACAAAAAAGAAGACTGTACTCACGAGCCATCAAGAGCACTCTGGAAAAAATCCACTTTGCAAAGCCTCTGAAATCTTTGGGAAACCAGGGCCTTCCTCTCATTCTCGGAAAGCCCATTCCACAGCATAGGAGCACTGGCCAAGAAAGCCCAATCAGAAATAGTACTCACAGACCTGAGTGAAGGAACTACTAATAATTCCTAGTCTACGGTTGCCAACCAACCAGCAGAAATTGGATGTCGGGAACAGGTGTGTTGCTGAAGTGCGATGTCACTTCCAGTACAAAACCAGAATGGACATTATCACATTAGTTTGGGCAATGCTAAATCACCTAAATCTGTAGCGATGCACGAGCACGGAACAAGGGGCAATAGCTGGGAGGTTTCTGCTATAAATGGAAGACCTGACCCCTCTATCCTGAAGTGATTATTGGAGCTGCCTTGTTGGTACATACTGGTAGAGTCTTCTGATTAATTTGACTTAACATTGCCAGACATTTCTGAGATTGCTGTTACTTTTAAGATCCTCAACACCGATTCCTTTATGACAGACCTTCACAATTAATGTTGGGCCAAGCTGAATGCAGCCACCGTCTATATATGAGGGCCCGCTAGAAGTTCCACACACCTCCTTTATTTCCGTCTCTCTACAGCTGCAAAAGTGGGACAGCCCGTCTGGGCACAATTCTTGATCTTGTTAGTTCTTCAGGCCTGCCTTATCATTTCCCGTGCCACTGAAATGGGTAAGAATCGTATGGAGTTTGTGTTTTCGTTGGAACATTAACTCCCCTTCCTCCCTTGTACTTGAAATGGAGATCCCTCCCCCCACCCCACACACACTGAATTTCAAAAGAACACCTGGGAAGGATGTCCTCTAGGTGTCGTTTTTCAATACTGCTTGATCTACTGCTTCATATTACTCAGGTCTTTCCTCTTTCTAAGTACTACATTCAATGATTCATGGCAATGCCAGCAGCAAATGCCAGCAAACATGCCCAAACTCGACACACAAACCAAGCGATGTGTGCCCTGAAATGTAAGGGAGTGAAACACTGAGTTTGGTTGACAGTTCTCATTGAACAGAGGAAGGCTTTGGTTTTTGGTCCGACAAAAGAGCTCTTCCTGAGACTGTGCCATCTTTTGAGTGCTTGTAGGTGTAGCTCACAAAACAAGATTAATGAGACTATCAGATCATCTAAGGCACTGGTTCCCAACCAGGGGTCCATGGACCCCCAGGGGTCCGCGAGAACTAAATTAAGGTCCGCAAAACAAAGTTCTAAACCCATAATAAATTAATATTTTCAATTAAAAGTTCTCTATTATAAAAAATTATATATTCAAATATTATTCTAAGTTTAATGTCTAACTAACAGTTATGATTAAAGTTTATTTTCAAATTCTCGGAATTTTAATTTTGAACCTTGGGGTCCCTGCACCAAACAAAAAAGTCCTAGTGGTCCCTGGTCAAAAAAAGGTTGGGAACCACTGATCTAAGGGCTCTGGGATTTTGTCAACAGAAATGTCTTTCAGTGCACAAAACTGGAAAGGGGGGGTTCAGTTTGGGTTTAGAGAATTTCATTCCAGATTTTTTTTTTTTAATCCTTTCTGAAAACCCACTTTTGTCCACAAGGATTTTGCCTCATGTTATAGGAAAGCAATTTTCATTTTCCAAAATTCATTTTTTAAAATCTGTAGCCGATGATTCCTCTTCTCTTTTAAAAAAGAGGAAAGAAACAGGTCGTTTGATTTCATGGAGAAGTTGGGAAAAGAGGAAATGGGAGAATTTGCCTTAACAATGTTATTTTTGGCATAATTCTTTAATCTTCATTCCTTTGTACCTTTGTATCTACTTCCCTCCTGCACAGTGGATTTTACACTGTCAGCTCCTTGGCAGTAGAGTCTGTTTCTTGCTTTTGAAACCCTATGAAGAGTTTTCATGGCACTGCATAAAATATGTGTGGCATTCTCTTGTGACTTCCAATCACTTTGGGAGGGTTTATGCAGGGACTCTTTCTGGTTTAGGGTTTCCAGGCCATGCTGGCTACTCGTGGGAGTTTTGTGGTCGGGGAAATAGGGCGGAAGCTGACATCGCATGCTGTGACATCACTTCCAGGTCTCCCCCAGAAGTGATGTCATTCTGCACATGACACTGGAGTATTTTTAAAAGCTTTCTCCCACCACCACTCACAGCGGCAGCAGGCAACAGATGTTGCTGGCAAGAGATCTCCTGCCACAGCAGGAGATCTGGCAACCCTACCTGGCAGATTATGACCAATTGTTTAATTTGTACTCATACTGACTGGGCTACCATGCAAGAAATAAAGAATATTTGAACAACTGGAAGTGGTATATCTCCACAGTGCTGTCCCCTTGGACAGCAGAGTGGGCAATGTGAAAGAATATCACATTTTTTAATAAAAACCACATGACTTTTAAAGACCTTGTTTCTCATTTCGAGTATTTGGCTTCCAGGGTCCACAGCTGTCCAGCCCATCTGCCTGTGAGAGCATCAGATGGCAAAGAGGGGCTGGGTCCCACCTGCTTGGATTGCCAATATATTTAAACAGACTTAGTACCAATTATGCTAATAATGCATGACTAATATATGCAAAGGAGTTATAGCTCTCTAGTTCATGCCATGTTTCCACGGCGGTTGTTTATCTGGCTATTGAAGGTGTGGGAGTGCATAACAAAACCCACAAATTCTGACCCTCCTTACTTTTGCATAGAGCTAGGAGGCCCGGTCCCGGCTTTCCTGTAGACTTTTACAAACAGTAGCTAAGGGGATTGTCAGAAAAGCTGGAGGCATTGCCTTTTACTTACACGCAAGTAAACCAGGGTGAAGATATTGCCTTTTGCTTACATGCGAGTAGACCCAGATGCAGGCCTTGCCTTTGTTTACACATGAGTAGACCCGGGTAGCAGCATTGTCTTTTGCTTATACGTGAGTAAACTTGGGTGAAGAGATTGCCTTTTGGAGTAGATCCACGAGGCTTGCAGTTACCACCCCCTTCTCCCCTTATCTTCTTTGTACTGGATTTCTTGATACCATGAAGACCATTAACAGATCCCACAGGGAGCAGAGTGTTAGAAAATAGGCTGGCCCTGGTTTGAATTGATTTCCCTGGTTACAGATGGAGTTATGGAACACACTGCTTTAGTACAGGATTGCATGGGGGCAGTCAGGACCCAGGACTAAGTGGACCGCAATTCTAGTGACAATTCTAGACTAAACAGCTAGTGTGTGAACTCAGAGATTTAACTTTTACAGACATGAAAGCCAGCAACTTTTGTACACCTATGGGTGCCATAACAATATTTTAAAAGAAAATGGGGACAGTGATTTACCAGAGACCCTACTGATCCCTTGTGAACCACTGGTTCCTGCATATGCTCTGCTGCATCACTGCTTTGGTTAAACAGTTTTTCAGTGTCCCTCCATCTCTGACAAATAATCTGCACTTCATGATTTGGGAAGTAAATTGGTGGGGGGGGGGAGGGAATGCCAGCCCCGCTCCCAAACACACTAACACTCCCTAGAGAGGTAAAGCGAACTTGAGAGAGTTTTATGAAGTCAGTGAGAGTGTTCAAAATGAGGAGCTTTTTATGTATTTGAGAGAGAACAAAACAGCAAATGTCTTCATAAAGAAATAAAGAGCACTGAATCCAATTTTTTCTAAAAGGAACTTCTGTCCTTTGTGGACAGTACAAATCTCTGTAAAGCATGCCAGCTTTTGGACAGAAAGGTAATTTCTTGCATCTCTCTTGTGTGAAAAGAGCACTTTGGGAAATTTTTGTCCCTAAATTAAGTCTGATAAAGAATTAAAATGTACTCTGTGAAGAAAAGATTTCATTTGAAGGAGTGGAGGGCATGCATATTAAAACCTTGCTCCTCTCGCTAAGACACGAACAGAGCCAGCCGTCTACAGAAAGTCTTCTGGACAAGAGCGGCCTTCATACAGCTTCTCTCGTCTCGGAATACCAATTGAGCCCCAGCGTTTAAAGTCACCTAGGATTTCCAATCAGCCTTTATTCTTTGCCGTGAAATAAGGCAGTCCAAGAAATCTGGACAAAGGCAGGAACAAAAAAGTTACTTCAATGGGTTACATAAGGCATTCAAAATATCTCAATTCATTCCTTTCCAGGAGTGCACCTGAGTTACAAAGAAGGATCTGAGCAGCAAGTTTGGACACCATGAAAACACCAGAGTTACATCCTTCTAAATCCATTGATATTAATGGACCTAGCTTGGTATAACTGTTTAGGATTGCACTGTTAGGCTTTACGGAATCCTCCTTTCAGTTCCACTTATACCATAATCAAGACCGGCCCATCCACTAGGAACACCTAGGCAATTGCCTAGGGCAGAGGAGCACCAATCATGCCTGTTGTCCCTCTCCCTTGCCCCAGCTGCATCAGGATCTGCCATGGTTAAGGGGCTGCCCTGGGAGGTGCTATCTGTGGTGGGGGGGAAGAGGTATGTGGTGATGGGGGGCTGGCGGGTGCAGGTGGTGTCTTCCTTCCTCATCAAGGTGTGTGTGTGTGTGGGGGGTGCCCTAGCCTAGGATGCCCTGACCATACAGAAAAGAGGTTTTTTAGCCACTGTGTGGAACCACTCCTGGTTTAATGTCCTCCAGCAAATTGTGCTGCTCAGATCCTGGAAGCTTTACTCTTGAGAAAAAGCTGCATCTCCTAGGTAGTCATATACTGGCATTTGCATCTCCTCATTGCTTCCTCTTCTCTATAGGGTCGCCTAGGGTTACCCAGCAGGCATCATGTGGAGGAGTGGGGAATCAAACTTGGTTCTCCAGATTAGTCTGTCACTCTTAACCACTATACCAAGCTGGCTCACAGAAAAACTCCATGTGGCGAGAATTTTATATTAAACATTAGTTGGGTTAAGAAGAACCAGTTTTATTAACCTATAGCTTATATTAGCCTAGAGCCTAGAAGCCATATGAAGACTTAACTTTTAGTTGACCCTAGTTCCAATTAGGATCCTGACCCTAAAGGGCATAGTAGATTACATTACTTGGATTTAACCACCCAAAACACATCGGATGCCCTAAACTATGTTTGTAGTTTAGGCCATTTGAGCAGGCAACAAATTGTCTGCTTACGTAGGGGTGGGGATTGTTTTCCATACACTGGTTGACGGACGGAACAAGATTTATCAGAGACCTGGACATGAGAACCTTATTATGGAACAGGATATTTCCAAAACAAATTTAGTCATGATTTGTGAAGACTCATCTCCTCAAGAATTTGACAGGAGGGGGCCGTTTGAGACCCCTTCCTCACGGCTCAACCTATAAAAGGCTGGTCCAGTTGTCCAGTCCTTTGTCCTTCCATGGAGAGACCACAGACCCATTGAATGGTTGCCATCTCTGTCTCTCTCTCTCTGGAAGTGACCCAGAAGCATCTGTAAGTGTTTGTCTGTACATCAACTTGCATGTGTGGGTTTGTTAATTTATGTCTTATGTGAGGCGCTCTGACCCCCTCGGACTTGTGACGCCTCCCACCAGCAGAGGAGGAGGTTGTGTCAGGGGAGCCTCCTCGGCCTCAGACCATTCTGAGGGCGAGTCTGAACTGCACTCTCCCTCAGAAGAAGCCAGGATCTCTTTCTTTGCCTTATATTTCTCTTATAAGTTTAATAAACTGGATGGTTCACTGTTATACGTCTGGTGTATTGTTTAAAGAGTATCTGTGCAAAAGGTCTGTCTTTCCTATTACATCCTCTGGCCCTTGCTTCTGGTGAGTAGAGCACCCAGAGAATTTCCAATTATAAAAAGAACCGAGACAGGAGAGAAGTAGGAAAATTTCTCGCATCACTCCATAGCCATACAGAACAATCTTCTACCTGGGAAGAGAGACCAGTCAGTTTCTGACTGGTAGGACTGCGTACCAAAGCATCTGGGTACTGAAGCATCAAACTAAAACCATGTCTTCTCTGTAGCCCTTTGCTGGACTTGGCAAATTTGGTAGCAGTATAAAAGAAAACTCAGCTGTTCAAATCTCATTGTTTGTAATGAGTTTTATAGATTTGGTGGGTCGGCTCATTGACTCTGACCGATGTGGCACTATTCTGGTCCTATTCTGGTCCTTTATTGAGCCTCAAACAGGGTTTGTTTATAAACCAAATTCTATGGAGAATGAGACAATGGCAGATTTGGAAAAGCAGCCTTGTTAAGCCATCCACACCATGATCCAATAGGCAAATGTAACTGGCCTTGAGAGACGGCAGCTCAGACAAGTCAAAAGAGTGGAGACGCATGACCCTCGGCCATTGATATAACCATGGGTGCCCAGTGCTTGCTATGCCCTCTTGGCACCTTTGGGCATCTTGCTCTGAGGGGAGGAAATCTGTAGGTCAATTTCAGTGAGGAGACCAAGGGTATCCTTCAAGCAGTTCTGAGTAATGCGGCTGGGAGGAAGACAAAGGAAAGAGCTCTTTTTTACTCTTCAGCAGAATTACACAGCCCATGTCTGGGGAAGAGATGTTCCAAACCCTAAGAAAGCCAAGCAAAACAATAGGATTAGTGTTGCTACCGTTCACAAGGCTGGTGTGGCAATGGCATTTGCTCACTTGCAGGGAATGAGTCCTTCAAACTTTAGCACAGGCCAGAAAGGGAAATTTGCAGTGAGCGTGGGAGTTCTTTCTTATGTAAAACATCTCCAGTATTTAGGGGGGAGCCAAAAGAGTTTCAGTAAGCCAAGCAAACTTTCTCAACGGGGATTTGCATACTCTTAATTTAAAGCTACAAACTGTTCAAATTGTCTGATTAGCATTCACTTTGGATTAAAAATTTTTTTTAAAAAAAACCCAGACTGGTGGTGGGCAATTCCCTCCTCACTTCCCTTGCCCAATTCATGACTTACCGTTTGAAATGGATTAATTAACAAGGCATCCAATGAACAGCCTGAATGAATCTCTTTAAAAACAATTAATTTGAGGCATCTTACAGACATCATCTTAATTAATCTATTTTAAATGAATTAATTGCAAAGCAGAGCTCCTGGGTCCTGATGACATCATGAGGAGCACAGTAGAGTCCAGAAACCTGCCAGAATTTCCTCCCCACCCCCACACAACCTCAATAAGGCTTTCCTTGAAAACCACCATCCCCACTTTGCATTTCTTGATGGTAGTGAAAAGTGCCTTCAGGTCGCAGCCAGCTTATGGGGTTTTCAAGGCAAGAGACGAGCAGAGGTGGCCTGCCAGAGCCTGCCTCTGCGTAGCAACCCTGGTGGTCTCCCATCTAAGTAATAATCAGGGCTGACCCTGCTTAGCTTCTGAAATCTGTTGAGATCAGGCTATCCTGGGCTATCCTTTGCATTTCTTACCAGATGGGAAATCACTATGAGTCCCATAGTGGAGTGGGATGGACTGATCCACTTAGAAGAGATGTACTCTCTACAGAAACCTTTGCTAAGGATGATGACAGACGGGAGATCATCAAAAAGGCATTTTTAACCTGCTTTGAGTTCTCTTTTTAATGTACATGTTGGTGAATCCAACACTGTGATGCTCCAGAAACACCCCCCCCCCCATGGCTGGCCGCTGTATCACTGCCACCCCTTCCTCTCTTTCCTCCCATTGCAGAATGAGGGTGCCCCACAGCCGATCACTTTTTTATTTTCCTGCTCACTTTCCCTCAAGGTGTCTTTCTTTCTCTGCTTCCTTTTGTGCCTGTTCCTAGATGATCACAGCTGCTGCACCACTTTCAGATGCTGTGGAAAGAAAGAAAGCATCTCACAATTGATGTATCTGATGTGGCAGTGGTACAACCTCCTCTCACGTTGGGCAAGCAGCTGCAGGGTACTTTGTTCCCCAAAAGGAGGAGAAGCATGAAAGAAGCCAGCCAGTGGGGAAGCCAATAAAAATTTGATTTGCAGACATGCTATAGCCATATATACATTAAAAGGCAATCTCGTAGCTCATTCAGAGCACTCAAGGTACTTTTTGATATACTTTTGATAGACAAACATCTGTATTCTGTGTGCTTCAAAGAGTCTAAAGATGCTACCTGAGAAGTACGTATCAGGTTGGTAGAGGTCTTGCTTTTTTGCAGCTTAGAACATCTGTGGGCTGACATCCAAGAGACAGCAAGTGAAGAGTTCTTCAGGCTGGCTTTGGGGAGCAGCAGACCCTTCTTGAACTAGGGAAGGGTACCATTAAGGCTAATAAGAGTCTCTTTCTCCTCTTTATTCCTACTCAGTCAGATGGGGGGGCTGTAATCAAGTAAATAGGAGTAGGAAGGAAAGTGCTATTTGTGCTGTCTCTTGCATGGTATTTCCTAAGTTAAATGGAAATTGGAGGGGGGAGATTTCAGCCTGGTAATAAAGGCACACATTTTCTTACTCCTTTCCCTTCCTCCTCTAATTTCCAGTGCTAACTCTCCTCTCCAGGCCAATGAAATAGTTCAGGGAAAAATCAGGATCATAAGCAGACTGACAAATGCATGGGGAGATGTCCGGGTTACAGATCTTCTCCATTAGCAGCTACATGTGGAACTTGGAACTATCGAGAGAAGCTCTGTGGGCCTGTGCATGAGAGTAATTGTTCAAAGCCAACAAAAAAATGACTTTTCAAGGCAGCAGGCTTTGATGTATGAGTTTGCTCTTCACCTGGTAATATATTCCCTTGAAGCACTTTAGCTCTAGCTTCAGGGGCTAGAAACGTTGCTCTGGCATCGTTAGTATGCTTAGATAGTGGCACTGGCTAGGAGAGTGACTGGCCCCTGGACTTTGATACAGAAGACCGTGTATCGCTCTGCAGGAGTCCCTTCCAAGCAACAAGTGACTAGAGGCTGCAGGGAACATAATGTAGGAAATTAAGCGCAATTCCTTTCTACTCAGAATGCCTGAGCTTCGTGCTCAGAAATAACTACAAAGGAGACTTCCGGTAGAGAAGCTGACCGAAGCGCTATGTCTCCCTGGAAGCTCCCAGGGGGAACCAAGAAACGTCCTTAATTGGGGTGCTCAACACCCCCCCCCCGATTCCTAAACAGTGGAATGGGTGTCAGGAATTCTCCTGCTGACGTCAAGAGCGGTGTTGACTCCTGAGCTCTCCAAGAGTGCTTTTTAAGACTCCCGGAGGCTCAGACGCTGTCCCGCCTGCTTTGAGGGGATTAATTTTGCCGTTGGCGTCTCTTTGGATTCAGGCTTCGATCTCCTCTATCTATTACTATCTAACTAATTATATGAAAAGAAGAAAATCTCACCCTCCGAAATCTGAGTGAGTTTAAAAGAACTCTTTTGTTTTTACCTGGCAATAAAACAACTGAGACCTTAAAAACAAACAGCTATAGAATGCGTGCCTCCCACCCCAACGTAGAAATGAATCGGATCTTATAAAAACAATTGATTTAACTGGCAGGAAACTTATCAAGTTTATCTGGAGATAGACTATACAATCGGGACTTTAAAATGACATTCTAACCTCCAATTAAATGCTAAGACAAAGGAGAGAGAAGGAGGAAGTTGAAGAAGTTCCTCCTCTATTTTAATGGCCTCCGTTCTAAACATCCTCCGGCCACGTCGCCTAAGATAGAGGTACCTTGTAATCAGTGAGGGCAGAGAAGACTGGCTGCAAGACGACATCATAGGACCAGAAGTGCGTTTCCTGTGTAACGGGTAAATACATCCTACCCCTCTTGATCATAGAAAGAAACATCTGAAGGTTCGCGATACTTCCTACTTCCTGCCCAAGATGCCATGCTAGAGCATCCCTTTTCTCTATGGTACCTCAATTTTAAAAATTTGATTTCTGCATTAATTTGGAGGGTAAAAATTAATCAAATAAGGCGAATTAACTTGGAGGCTGAATAAGAACCTATATACTAAAGGATTGACAGATCTGAAACCTGACTAGATATCAAGAAAAACTGCCAGAATATATGTCAGCTCCACATCAACGTTCCGGATCACTACATAGGCCTGCATTGCCTAAACTTAAGGAACCCTCTACTGACACAACAATGGAGAAGACAGAAAAGAAGATGCAAGAACTTTTAGCCAAACAAACAGATGCTTTTACTAAACAAATGGAACAAATGTCTAAACAGCAAGAAAAACAGATGAATCAGCTGAGATGTTAGCTGAAAAACTGGACACTGTGACAAAGGAGGGGAAGGAGGTAAAGACTCAAGTTACTTCACTGCAATCAGACATGAAGACAATGGATACCTCAGTTAAGAAAATGACAGAAGAACATAAAGAGGTGAAGAGGAAAGTTGAAAGCCATGAGAAACAATTGGAAACAATGTAAATACAGGAAGAAACCACGAAAGATCAACTGGCTATGATGGATTTGAAAGTAAGGGAGCCTAATTTACGCCTGCGAAACCTTCCTGAAGGCTGTGGTGATACAAGAGAACCATTGGTGAAAGCCTTGGCCAACTTATTCCACATAGAAGAACAAGAGTTAGATCATGCTGTTAACAGAATATACAGGATGCCCTTACCTCCTAGACTGAAGAGGGCAAAGGCAAGAGATGTTATGATTTCCTTCTATGATGTTAGAATGATGTTAGAATGAAAGATACAATAATGCAACTACGTTACAAAGATCCAATTGTTCTGGAAGGCAACCCATTAATACTTCTTAAGGACATTCCAAGGCATTTGATGACTAAAAGAAATATCTTTAAAGACTTCACAATGACATTGAGTAAAAAGGGAATAAGATACAGATGGTTGTTACCACAAGGACTTGTATTCACCTATAAAGAAGTAAAATGTGTTATCACCACGATGGAAGATGTTGGGAAATTTTTGAGAAAGTACAGGAAGGAACTCACAGGCCCTATACCAGATCAGGGACAGGATCAAGCTCAAGAAGAGGAAGAAGATGATTTGACAAAAGGAGCAACAGGTGGATTATAAAATTTATGGTTTTTAACACCCTGACAACACGGCTAAAGTAATTTCGTGGAATGTAAATGGTTTAAATGAAAAGGTGAAAAGAGGAAGAATTTTTAAATTTTTACAAAAACAAAAATATTCTTTAATATGTCTGCAGGAAACTCATATTTCTAAGAAAGATAAAAAGTATATAGAAAGAAATTCTCTGGGGCAAACCTTCATCTCCTCATCTAATACAGAAACCAAAGGAGTAGTTATATATGCACAAGCCTCATTTGCTCCTGAACTTGTTTATAAAGATGGGGAGGGCAGAATACTTATGATTAGAGCTAAAATACTAAGCCAAAAGACATTGGTGGTAGGGATCTACGCACCTAATGATGGAAAAGCACAATTCTATAAACAACTTCACGATACCTTATTGCAATATGCTGAAGAACAGATTTTGTTAATGGGTGATTTTAATGGAGTCATAGACTGTGCGACTGACAAAAAATCAAAAGCCAAAGATGACAAGGAAGGATGCCTTCCTAAAACATTTTTTCAATTTACTGAGGAGTTTAAAATACAAGACATCTGGAGGACAATGAATCTGTCATCTAGAGAATACACTTTTTTCTCCGCAAGACATGAATCATATTCAAATATAGATATGATATGGGAGAGCAAGTCTATTTTTACTCATCTACGCAAAGTGCATGTAATATCAAGAACTTTTTCTGATCATAATCCAGTTTCCTTTGAATGGAATAGTAGACAAGCATTCAGATGGAGATTAAATGACAGACTTTTGAGAGACAATAAAATAAAAAAAGAATTACACACTCTTATCAAATTCTTTTTTGAGATTAATATGAATGAAGAAACCAATTTAAATATCATTTGGGATGCTTTTAAGGCAGTGTTGAGAGGATTTTTGATTCAGAAGAATACTGCATGGAGGAAAAAACAACTACAGCAAACAAATGATATACTCTGGGAACTACAAAACCTAGAACAACAATTAATTTTAGAATCTAAAGAACCCCAGAGAAAAGATATTTTATTAAAGATCAAAGTTGCTAAACATCAACTTAATTTGGTGGTCATGGAAGAAATGAATAAAAATATGAAATATGCAAAGCAAAGATATTTTGAACATGCAAATCGTCCAGGTAAACTTTTGGCCAGCCAGTTAAGAAACTCTATGCAGAAGAAGATTATTAGTACAATACAGACCGAAAAGGGACCGGTACATACAACAACTGATGTACAGAAAGAATTTGTATCTTTTTATACCAAATTATACCAGAAAGATCCTATTTCTGAGAAGATGGACAATTATCTGAAAAAGGTAAACATTACTAAACTATCCTCCGAACAACAACAGTTATAGATGCTCCGATAACAACAAGAGAATTAGAAGAAGCAATAGTAAGACAAAAAACAGATAAAACACCTGGCCCAGATGGAATTACAGGTTTATTTTTTAAATTGTTTAAAGACGATTTGAAGAACCCATTTACGATAGTATGTAATACCATATTAGATACGGGATTTTCTCCTGAAACATGGTCACACACCTTTATATCGTTAATCCACAAAACTGGGAGAGATCCAGAAAGAGTAACTAATTATAGGCCTATCTCTTTATTGAATGTAGATTACAAAATATATGCTTCTATACTATCGAACCGACTTAAGCGATTTATTACAACCTTGGTTCATGAAGATCAGGCGCGTTTTATCCCCCGGAAGACAGATCAAAGACAATTTGAGGGTCTTATTAAATGCAATGGAATATTATGAACATAACAATCAACATAAAGCTGTTTTCATTTTTTTAGATGCGGAGAAGGCCTTTGATATGGTTTCATGGGAATATATGAAAAAAGTTTTGGAAGAAATGAACTTTGGTGACAAATTTCGGACTGGAATTGATGCTATATATACAACTCAGAAAGCTAAAATATTAGTAAATGAATGAATTTCCGATAATTGTGAAATACAAAAAGGAACTAGACAAGGTTGTCCGCTCTCTCCTCTGCTCTTTATTCTAGTCCTAGAAACTTTATGTTGTAAGATACGGGATACAGATGCAATCCATAACCTTGAGATAAACAAACATGAATTTAAAATGAGAGCTTTTGCAGATGATTTACTACTCATTCTGAATGACCTGAATTAATTTTTAAATTCTCTGTTGGATTTATTGAAGCAATATGGTGCTGTTTCAGGATTTAAGATTAATCAAGATAAGACTCAGATATTGTTTAAAAAATCTCAAGAACAAAAAGACTTTGTAGATATTTCAGGATGGGAGAAAACAAACAAAGTAAAGTACTTAGGTACTTGGATTACAAATAAAAGTAAAGATTTAATTGTCAATAACTATGTCAAACTGTGGGGAGTAATTAAAAAAGATATGATAATATGGTCTAATAAAAACATTTCCTTTCTGGGACGTATCTCAGTAGTTCAAATGGACATATTGCCAAGACTTGTTTTTATTTCAGAACTTACCAATAATTACACAAGCAAAATACTTTGACATGTAGAGGAAGGACTTATTGAATTTTGTTTGGCAAGGGAAAAAACCTAGAATTGCCTATAAATATTTGGTGGATTCTAAAGAAAGAGGAGGATTTGCTTTTCCTAATTTTAAACTGTATGCGGAGGCTTCGGCCTTTGTGTGGCTAAAGGATTGGATTCAACTGAAAAATACTCGTTTATTGAATTTAGAAGGCTTTGACAATAGATTCGGGTGGCATGGTTATATGTAGTATGATAAACTTAAAATACATACGGCATTTCAGCATCATATTGTTAAATCTTCTTTAATAAAAATTTGGCAAAGGTATAAACATCTTTTAGAAACTAAAATGCCACTGTGGATTTCATTGCAAGAGATGTTGACACTACGACCACTGAGACCTTCCCAATTTGTTGTATATCAGGACCTTCTAAAATGGGACTACAATAGATGTGCCCTAAAAGAACATGAAGAATTAAAAGAACATTTGACTTGGTTTCAATATCATCAGATAAAGTCTGTATATACTCAGGATATGAAGATAGGCTTTATCAAAGAAAAATAAAATTTACAACAAACGCTGTTGGACACCAATGATGATTTAATTTCAAAGATGTATAAACTGCTGTTAACTATATATACAGAGGAAGACCAAATCAAACCTACGATGATTACTTGGGCACAGACGCTGGGTCACAACATTCCATTGAATAGATGGGAAAGACTCTGGTCATGAGACATGAAATCCATACGTTCACAATCATTGAGAGAGAATATATACAAGGTGATTTACAGATGGTATTTGACAACAACAAAAACTAGCTACAATGTATAAAACAATGTCACCAAACTGTTGGAAATGTAAGGACGAGATTGGCTCTTTTCATCATGTTTGGTGGTTATGTGAAAAAGCAAAGAACTTCTGGGATATGATTTATAATGAATTAAGACTGATATTACAACAAAATATTCCTAAAACACCAGAAATGATGTTGCTAAGTATCATACCGGATTCCATTTTAACCCAGAGATCATTTTTGATATATGCCACCACGGCTGCACGACTGGTATATGCAGCAAAATGGAAATCATCAGAGACACCAGATAAGAGTGACTGGATACAAAAAAATGTTAGAACTAGCAGAAATGGCTAAATTAACTGCATTAATAAATAAAAAAGAGAATACGGAATTTGTGGGAGAATGGGAGGCATGGACGACTTACTGTGTAAATGAACTCTATACGGGAGAAATTAAAGGATATGTATTGCTCTAATTCTGTTTATCAAATATTAGTATTAATGTTAAATTTTATATTTTAAGATAATTGAAAGTGTATTTAAATTTAAATCTATGTTACTATAACGGATTAGAAATTAAATGCAAAGAGAAGAACAGGTATATCGAAAGGATAGAGGAGGGGGGAGGGGAAGTCTATATTGTTAGCATTGCATATAATGATTGAAGGGGTGGTGTTTATATTACAAATGTATGATATTGGATTGATTGATTGATGAAGGTGTTGTAACTAGAAAACAATAAAAAAAATTAAAAAAAGAAATAACTACAAACAAATTATGTTGATTGTCCAACTGTAGCTATCACAGATATGTGTGTATGTAAAGTGCCATAAAGTCACAGCCAACTTATGGCGACCCCTTATGGGGTTTTCATGGCAAGAGACTAACAGAGGTGGTTTGCCAGTTCCTCCCTCTGCATTGCAACCCTGGTATTCCTTGGTGGTCTCCCATCCAAATACTAACCAGGGCTGACTCTGCTTAGCTTCCGAGATCTGACGAGATCGGGCTGTACCATGCTGCCTTCCCTCCAGGGTATCAGAGATAGGGTGGTATCAATCATGCCTTGATGGCAATTGCATGACCATGTTTTGAATGGTACCCACAACCCAAACAGGATCCCTGTTTATTACTTTAAATGGCTCCTCTGTATAAGTAGGTCAGATGCATGTAACTTGCAAATTCTATCGTAGCAAACAGCAGTTACCTTGTGCAAACCAAATGCGTGTGCAAAATTGACTCAACGGCTGCACCTTGTTGCCAGTTTGATACTCCAGCTGTAGCAGCTAGCATGGAGTCACAGTTGTATGGTAGAACTTGGTCCATTTAAGGGTTGTCTCTATTAACTCCAGGCGGGAATGTTAATATGCTTGTCACTATAATTAACATCAGGGTGATTCTGGCGGCAGGGGCTGAAGCCAAGATTTGGAATGAGTAGTTGAAACTCAGCTCAAGATTAGAGCTATAGGCTTTTCCTAAGGAGCAAGGACATCAGAGTCTGGAAGAAATGGGGAATCTCATCAACCCCCATGGAGGTTAGATCATAGAATCCAAGAATCGTTGACCACACTTGTGGACACCAACAAGGTTGGTGGTTGGATGGTTGCTAGCGCAGGAAATGGTGAGAGCCACCTTGGTGTAGTCGTTAAGAGCAGTGGTTTGGAGCGGTGGAGTCTGATCTGGAGAACCAGTTTTGATTCCCCACTCCTCCACATGAGCTGCGGAGGCTAATCTGGTGAACTGGATTTGTTTTCCCACCCCTACACATGAAACCAGCTGGGTGACCTTGGCCAAATCATTCTCTCTCAGCCTCACCTACCTCACAGGGTGTCTGTTGTGGGGAAGGGAAGGTGATTGTAAGCCGGTTTGATTCTCCCTTAAGTTGCAGAGAAAGTTCAGCATATAAAAACCAACTGTTCTTCTTCAATTCCGTAGAAGGCTGTTTTAACTAACAGTGATCTGACCAGTTTATGGAGGATGCCTATTGTTGCCTGTTGGCCATGAAAGCTCAGTGGAATTTCCATGTACAGAGGTAATATATTGTGCCCCTTGGATAAACATCTGGATGAGCGTCATCTTTGCATCTTACTTTCGTTTCCACGGGCATCTCTTTTGCTACTGATTGAAATGAAATGCTGTGCTAAATGGACTTGGGTGTCTGATCCAGGAAGGCAACACCTCTAGTCTCTCAGGTTATCCTGGTTGTTGTGGAGGTCAGAGGGGAAGTTCCCTGTACTCCTTGGAGGAAGGGGGGTAGGAAATAAACATTCCATCCTTCAGCCTGTTTACTTTGCTTCACAGAACACCATGGGAGCCACTAAGAGCCCAGCCATCCTCTCTCTGCATAGCTCCACCCCTGGGCTGGCTCCAGGTTTTAGAAGGCCCTGAGCAAGATATCCTTTCTTGGCTCCCTACAGTACCTCCTAGCTGCTGAGGCCTCACCTTTCTCCACCCCATTGGCCTCTCCCTAATTCAGACAGTGGCAGAAAGCCCGAGGTGGCTGTTTGGTGCCCTCACTGGTGTTTGGTTACCATGCAGGTGGGCACTGATGGCTGCTAGGAAAACAGCTACCACACTGGCAAGCAATGGGTGTTGGCTGCTCCTTCTCCTCCTTATCTGCCACCTATTGCATAGGCAGGCTGGACCTAATTAACCTGGGGACCCAACTCAGAATTAGGCTGGGCATATAGGGGACCTTGAAGAAAAACATGGGGGGGGGTCTGTTGCAAGAAGGGGGGTTGGCAGAAATGTTGGTTAATTTGGTGTCAATGACCTGCCTTGGTCTGAGAATTTTGCTCCCCTGGTCCGAGACTCTGGAACAAGATTCTCTGTGATAGCGCAACCCATGTTTAAACTGGATTTGGTTCAGAAAACTTCAGCAGCAATACTAAAGAAATTTAAGAAAAGGTCTTAAAAGCAATACATATACTTCCAGAGGCAGTTCAAGTACACACACACAAAATCCCAACCCCCAAGAAAACCATCTTGTCTACGTACATTTATTCAGTTCTGCAGCATAGATGTTGGCTTCTCCTAACTAAAAGCAAAGGTGTTCCACAGCATACAGCAAAGGTCCATAGGGAAGATGGATGGTGTAAGGGGAAGAAAACAACACATGCAAAAGGGAAGATATTCCATCCTATCATAGGCTATACTTTATAGAAAAAGCAGGCCATAACCTCCTGACCTTCCACAACCAATAATAGAGCTGCCTCCAAGGAACATTCTGGACATGAGCAGATCGCCGCCTCCCGTGCTAGAATCAGCAGGAATGTGTACGCAAATTAATGGTCCTGGGAGATGACCTTGGCTAGTTCAAATCCCCACTCGCGCCATAGAAGCTTGCTGGGTGACCTTGGGCCAGTCACATACTCTCCGCCTCGACCCTGGCAAGGACATATTTGGATGGGAGACCTCCAAGGAATACCAGGGGCGTGACGTGGAGGCAGGCAATGGCAAACTGCCTCTGAACGTCTCTTGCCTTGTAAACCCTTTGGGGTTGCCATAAGTCAGCTGTGACTTGACAGTAGTCAAGCAGAAGAACAGATTTGTAACTGTCAATGAGGATGGGAAAAGGCATCATCACATTTGTTTGTGGGTGTAAATGAGGCAAAGGTGAGGTGACCCGTTTCCACCACGCAGTAAACCTGCAAAATAATACGGGCCTTTGAAATGTTGCCGTTAAGAGCAGCTCATCCCTGCTGTTAGCGCAGGGTGCCTGTTGGGGTGGATCATTTGTTCTCTGCCACCATTGTGTTATTTGTTGTTACTTATGTCCTAGTCATTCATTGTTCTGGCATTGTGCATGGGGCTTATCGCTAAAAAGCAGGAGAAGAGTCCACAGAATTTATATTTGTTGGTGGTTGTTGCTTTGTTAAAAAAAATCTTATTCAACAATGCTCAAAAACCCTTGCCTGTCTTTCATCCCTTGACAAATGGCTACCAAGGAGAGACTAACCAAAGGAATCCTTGCACAAATCAATGCAATATATGTGTACCCAAGTGTGAAGGGCATTGGCTCAGCGGCAATGTGTATCTGCATGTATGATGCTCAGAACTTAATTTAAACCTGCAATCAGACATCTGTTTCCCTTGCCAGAGTTCAGCCCTGGAGGAATATGGAAAATTGTAAGTGTGCCTTTTGATGAAGTGCAAAATGCTTTTCTCTTATCACTGGAGTGACCACAATGGTTCCCCACATATCTAAAGGAAAAGAGACCCAGCAGTTCTCATTTCAGACATTGCCCAAAGTTTGAATCTTCTGTTGTGAGAGACCTCAGGTAGCAAGGCTGGGGAAAATTCTCCGTTTGTGATCTGGAAGTAGGATTGCAGGACTGGGCTGGATGGACACGAACAAAGTTCTATGACTGTATTAGTCCATGCAAAATCCAAAAACACAAACGAAATGTATGTGATGTCTTTCATTAGAACCAACCCAATTAACCGGGTTTTGTGTCAGTTTGGTTGGTCCTAATGAAAGGTCTCCAGAGGCGGGCAACAGCAAACCACCTGTGTTTGCCTCTTCCTTTGAAAACCCTATGTGGTAACCACAAATTGGCTGCGATATGATGGCACTTTCCAGCAATAAAAGGCATCACATAGATTTAATTCTTGTTTTTGGATGGACAAGGGTCAGAATTAGTATGCAACAGTGTCAGTCTTTGGCAATTATTTTGGCATGTGCTTCCCCTCATGTGTATCCTTAGACACGTATGGGCTCTCTTACTTGGGTTCGGGACGCTCATGTAGATCTGTGACTAGGGTTACCAGCTTTGAGTTGGGAAATACCTGGAGATTTGGGGGACGGAGTTTGAGGAGGGTGGAGTTTGGGGAGGGGAGGGATTTCAATGCCATAGAGTCCAATTGCCAAAGCGGCCATTTTCTCCAGGTGAACAGATCTCTATCAACTGGAGATCGGTTGTAATAGGAAGAGATCTCCAGCTAGTACCTGGAGGGTGGCAACCCTAACTGTGACCAATTTAAAGGAATTTAAGCTCAGTGTTAAGTAAAGTTGTCTGATCACAGAGTTCCTGGCAGTTCCTAGAGCTACATGGAAATGACAAGGGTAACTCTAAGCAATCACCAAAAACACTATGTTAAGGCCTTATTTTACTTTTAAAGTTTTTCTCCCCAGGACAATCCCCCCTTTGGCCCCAGTTTACTCATATTGATCAGCTAAGCTCAGCCGGCAAGAGCAGCGATTGGCTGGAGGTCTCCTGCCATGAGCGGGCAAATGGAAACCCTTGTGTCTGGGGAGGGGAATGTCTTCCCAATTGTGCAGCCTGGCTAGTTTGGAAAACGGACACCAGTTAGGGGGAGCAGAATGTATGGTTTAGGAATCTTTACTTGGATATTGGACAGGCAAGCTCAAAGTGCCTCTAAAAGGCTACCAGTAACCATGAAGCACGGTTTAGAATTTATTGAGGGAATACAGGAGTACAGGAACTGAAAGGTGCTTAAGAATAAGAACAGTGAAATTACGTTGTTCAGATGGATGTGGGTATGAAGAGTTAAATGAGAGGAGAGGAAAAGGAAAGGGAGCCAAGCCACCAGCTGAGTGAGAATTCTGCACCAAGGAATGGCCACAAGGAGGAATGGGAGAGAGAAGGGTTTTAAGAAGAGGAAAGGATAATTTTTAAGAGAAAAGGGAATGAACAGTTTGCCTATCCTCAGTTTGCTGAGCAGGGTAGTTTGTGTTGTCCGTTTCAGTGATCCGGAGATTGAGAGCAGGGGACTTCAGGCAGAGCTTCCAAAGGTCCTAGGGAAAGAATAAAAATGTGGACCAGTGGAGCGAGGGACCCTCCTGTGTGGTGAGGAAATGTTCCAGACTCCCAAGGGGAAAAAGTGGAGTTGGCAACCACTGTGCAAGCGAAGAGGAAGAGACCACCGCCACATTGTGGCTGACGGAGCAGCAATAGTTATAGGAGCCAGCACTAAAGAATGTCAAAGAAATACTTGTCAAATACAGGCATTTGGAGTGAGTCCAGGATGAGCATCTATGCGTTTCCTGGCGCTTCCCACAAGGGCAGCAAAAGGTGATTGCACTCAGGTTGGGGAATATCCTGGGCAGACAAAACAGCTGGCAGGGTAGAGGTTTCACCCATGCCTCAGGCAGGCTGGTAGGAGACATTCAGGCAAGGTCAGTAAAAGTAATCAAGCCCACCGGGCAGCTTGATAGTAATTAGTTTTTACACACCAGAAGACTTGCATTTACTGACAAAATTATATTGATAGACCGAGGGCGGTGCCCAACTTTGGAAGCTCTTGCACTGAATCATTCTCCTGCCCAAGGTTTTGGCCACGCATCTTCTCCAAAGTGAGGCATTGCTAGCTTCTAAAATGGCTGCCAGGGTGCAAATTTAGTCAAGATGGAGTCAGGGCAGGCAACACACATCTAGGAAGGGTGTCCTTGGGATTCTGTAGTAATCTAGAAATTGAAACAAAATGTGTAAGACACACACACACACACACACACACACACACAACTCATGCATCCTCCCACCATTGGACAGGGAAAGTCCAAGAATCTCTTGCACAAGCCAGTGTTTATTCTCACACAGTTCAATGTGTACAGTGGCACAGAGTCAGCTGAGTATGCGTGCCAAGGAACTATAACAAAGGCCCTTTAATCTGCATGGAAAAAAAACATAACTGGAAGAAGCCAAATGGGTTTGGGCCTAGGGAGATGCCTGACATGAGATCCAGGGACTGTGTACCGAAGAGATTAATTTAAGCAGTAACGAAGATGTGATTGTGTGTGTGTGCTAGGTTCAGGCTTGATTCTTAATGCCAGTGTAGCTGGCGTGCACTCACTTTATCCCACACTGCATCATGGTGTTCCTGAGTGCACCCCTTTCTACTAAGCATGCGCCATTCATTCCTGTGCGGAAAAAGGGGACATTACTTTCTTGAACTTGTGTCCTGGGCTGGCTCCCATCACTGACAGGGACCGTGTGGGGGAAGAGTCCCTCAGTACAGTACGGTACAGAACCTTTATGAGGCATTTGGTACTGACACTTAACAACCTAAAATACTACATAGCCATCAGTTCTTGTAGGTTATCTGGGCTGTGTGACCGTGGTCTTGGTATTTTCTTTCCTGACGTTTCGCCAGCAGCTGTGGCAGGCATCTTCAGAGTCATTGTCCTGTGCTAATCATTGTCCTGTAAGTATCAAGGTAATGTGCTAAGTAGGGTGTGGTATGTTAATGTGGAGTTATACATACCACACCCTACTTAGCACATTACCTTGATACTTACAGGACAATGATTAGCACATTACCTTTGATACTTTTGCAGGATAATGACTCAGCTCAAACTCAACCCCCTTCTGACTATATATATATTACTCTTCCAACACACTTTGACACTGAGAGACACTGTCCTTCAGAGTTACTCCTCTGAAGATGCCTGCCACAGCTGCTGCCGAAACGTCAGGAAAGAAAATACCGAGACCACGGTCACACAGCCCGGATAACCTACGAGAACAGATGAACTCTGACCGTGAAAGCCTTTGACTACATAGCCAGTTAACTAGGGATGCCAACCTCCAGTCTACAGAGAGCAGTTTCCCTGGAGAAAAAGGATGCTTTGGAGGGTGGACTTAGGGTTGCCAAGTCCCTCTTCGCAACCGGCGGGAGGTTTTGGGGGCGGAGCCTGAGGAGGGTAGGGTTTGGGGAGGGGAGGAACTTCAGTGCCATAGAGTCCAATTGCCAAGGGTGGCCATTTTCTCCAGGTGAACTGATCTCTATCAGCTGGAGATTAGTTGTAATAGCAGGAGATCTCCTGCTACTACCTGAAGGTTGACAACCCTAGGTGGACTCTGTGGCATTGTACCCCACCGAGGTCCCTGTCCTCCCCAGGCTCCATCTCTCCAGGAGTTTCCCACCTGGATCTGGGAATCCTGCACCCCTATTCTCTGACGGTGGCCAGTGGGGGAACCTGGCAACCCTACAGTTAACACAAATGTGTACATCAGCAAGCACACACATAAATGGTCATAAACTTAAATAGAATACAGATAAAATTGTTCATGGTCATTCACAACCAACCCACGGACCCTCACTGTGGCTAGAAGATACCTAGCAACTTGATGAGTAATATAAGGATTACAGTCAAGTAAAAGGTATATGGGGAGTGTCTCTCCATATGTGCAATGGGTGCACATAGGAACTCCCTAGTAAGCAAGCCCTTATGCTGCCCACCCCTCATAATAATCAGCATTTTGCTGTTTCTATAGAAGAGCTGGACTCAGATGACCTTTTGTTGTGGTGTGATGATTCCTTCAGTTGTCCTCTAAGTGTCTCTCGCAGACAAGGGTCTGTCTTTGCCTGACTTGTCATTGGTGGCTTCTTTTCATGAGAGCCAACCAAGCCACATTTTTCATTCAGCCCCAGTTTTTTTTTTCTCTCCCTAGAAGAAGGCAATTGAGGCACAGAGGATTTAGCAGTTCACAAGAGGCTGAACTGTGGGAGAAGGATCCACCATCAGGAGCAGGAGGACTGGTTGCACAAACAGCTACAGCTAAACCAATCTGTAAGTTACTATGCCCAGGGGGGAAACAACCATGAGAATTTGAGAGGAAAGGGAGAATTGAAGGGCTGTTAAGGAAAGAGTTATGGGGAAACTGGGGAAAGCCAAAATGGACAGAGCAGATTGGGGCCAGTGGAATACAGAAAGTATGTGCACCTTTTTGTATTTTGATTTTGGAAGCACATAATGCAGTATTAATTATGGGGCTTTAATCCCAAGTAAACATACATAGGATTGCAGCTGTCCTAGGAGCAGGATGTTAAAAGATAAGGAGTGCTGGAGAAGTAAATGTTCTCAGTGAGAGTTGCAGGAAAAGAATAGGGCATGCATTAACCCGAAACTCTGAGGAGGGTTGCATTTTCGTGGCATGGGTCCTTCGGTGGTATGCCTGCATGCTTTTTCCTTCCTGGCCGTTTTAAACTTTTGCAAGGCGACGTGCTGAAAGACCAGCCAGTTAAGTAACAGCACTGATGTTAATTGAAAGTAACAGTTACATTCACTGTGACCTTGGCCCCAGGTCAAAACCACACTCAATAATGGAAATCCTTCAGCTGGGATGATGTACCTTTGAAACAGCAGTGTTACAGTCAAATGCTTTTTTCTTTCCTCATCAAAAATCAACAGGAGGGATATTTTTGCTGAATCTCAGTTCATCCGCTTCCCCAGCTGCTCACGGAGAGAGTGAGAGAAAGAAAGAGCGCTGTTTCCATGGAATGAGTAAGTTTTTTTTACTCTCTCTTGCTTAAAAAAAAACACCCTGTATTATGAAGAAGGAAGGGTTCAGTGCCCTCAAATTTACTTGAATCTGAAGGCTATTCTGAAGCCTGATTTTCACTTGATGTGGAAAACGACTATCTCCCTTGGCTATACCATTTCCAAGTGCTCAAAGGAGCTCATTTAGTGGAATGCTCCTCCGTGCAAAACAAATTAAGCACATTTTTAAAAACCCTATCTGCCAGAGAGAAGGTCACTAGCCCAGTCTTCTTCCTGACCTGCTACTTTTCTGTATGCATGGATTTTTTTCCTTTGTACATAGAAGCAGTCAGTCATACGAATCTCTACCAGCAATCTGAAGTACTGTAGCCCAGAGATGGATTTGCCAGCTCAATGAGAACTCAGTGCCCAAGTATAAATATGGCATCAACCACAGGTAGAAATGGCAGTCTGTGTTCAGGAATGGGCTTCCATGCAGGATCCTGCAAGGTAGACCATGATGATATAATCACCATGTGGCTGATGGCATAGGGTTGCCAACCTCCAGGTGGGCCTGGAATTCTCCAGGAATTACGGTACAACTGATTTCCAGACATTGGGTATTGGTTCCCCTGGAGAAAATTTCAGCTTCAGAGGCTGGACTCTATTGTGTCAATCGCTGCCGTGTTCCCTCCTCTCCCCAGGATCCGCTCCCAAATCTCCAGAAATTTCCCAACCTAGAGTTGCTTGGGAAGGGAGGAAGAAGCTGAGATTGGTGAAATGATGGCGTTCCTAGGATCATTAATTACTGAATCTGAGGTCAGGTTTGAAACAAGGATGTTGCTGCACTTAGTCCATGCTTAGCCATGACTACGGTTGCCCGCTCCGGGTTGGGAAATACCTGGAGATTTTTTTTTGGGGGGGGAGCCTGAGGAGGGCAGGGTTTGAGGAGGGAGGGGACTTTGGTGGGGTATAATTCCATAGTGTCTACCTTCCAGCATGGCCATTTTCTCCAGATGAACTGATGTCTGTCGCCTGGAGATCAGTTGTAATCCCAGGAGATCTCCAGCCACTACCTGGAGGTTTGCAACCCCTAGCCATGACGCTGCATCAGCTCTACTCAATCATTCTATTATAATGAAATATTTCAAGAAGCTTTTGTTATTTCTCTCCAGTGAAATCCTGGGAGGCTACTGATGTATTACAACATTCACAAACATTTGCAATATTTAGTTACATTATTAACTCAAGGACCTTTCATTTTCTGCATGTCAAATTCATGTATTTGAAAACTTTCAGCCAGTGACGTGAGTCAGTGTGCGTACATTTAGAGTACTTTGCACTTAGTTCTCCATCGGGTTTTTATTACATTATGTTACTCATTTTTTGATTGATAGCACTTAGTAGCTTGACTAAAACCCAGACCAGATTTTGTCAGTAGCATAATCGGCAACATACGACAGACCATAGGTCGTTTGCTCAATAGAAAATAGTCAGTGTTAAGTCTGAAACCAGTTCTTGTTGAAATAAATGGGGAATAAATGGGTTTTAATTTAGGCATCCTGGTGGAATCTACTGGGTCTGCAGATCGCAGCCATGGTTTTTGGGATTTAATGTTTGAATCTTGTTAGAACCTTGAAATGGAAACCGCGGACAATATTCTACAGATGAGATACTTGCTAATTGACCATCTCAAATCTGGTCTTGCCAGTACTAGGGAACGGCCTGTGAGCAAAGCCATTCCACTGCAGAAGCACTGAGGTGACTTCCCTGGTTGCTGAGATCACAGACTTTTGCTGAGCCAGAAGCTTTTCATAGTTGACCACATGGCATGCTGTAACCCAGGGGTGGACAGAAGGTAGGTCATGGTCAGTAACCCAGGTTAATAACAATCCATCTCCTAAAGCAGGGGAATCGAACTCAATTGTTACGAGGGCCGGGTATGACATAAATGTCATTTGGTGGACCGGGCCATGCCTCTCCAGCCCAGATCAAGGGGGTGAGTGGCTGCCTCTGCTGGCTCGTGGGCCGGATATGTTTGACACCCCTGTCCTAAAGCTCTTGACCCCGGAGCCACAAGGATTTCTTATAGAATCATAGAGTTGGAAGGGGCCATACAGGCCAACTAGCCCAACCCCCTGCTTAATGCAGGATCAGACTAGAGCATCCCTGACAAGTGTTTGTCCAGCCTCCGCTTAAAGACTGCCAGTGAGGGGGAGCTCACCACCTCCCTAGGTAGTTGATTCCACTGTCAAACAACTTTTACTGTAAAAAATTTTTCCCTAATATCCAACTGGTACCTTTCCGCCTGCAATTTAAACCCATTATTGCGAGTCCTATCCTCTGCTGCCACCAGGAACAGCTCCCTGCCCTCCTCTAAGTGACAGCCCTTCAGATACTTAAAGAGAGCATTCATGTCCCCCCTCAGCCTCCTCTTCTCCAGACTAAACATTTCCAACTCCCTCAGCCTTTCCTCATAGGGCTTGGTCTCCAGGCCCCTGGTCATTCTCGTGGCTCTCCTCTGCACCCGCTTCATTCTGTCCATATCCTTTTTGAAGTGAGGCCTCCAGAACTACACACAATACTCCAAGTGCAGCCTGACCAATGCAGTGTACAGCAGAACTATGACATCTTGCGATTTGGACGTTATGCCTCTGTTGATGCACCCCAAGATCACATTAGCTTTTTTTTTGTCGCTGCATCATACTGGCTCCTCATATTTTAACTTGCGATCCACCCATACCCCAAGATCTTGTTCACACACACTGCTGCTCAAAAGTGTATCCCCCATCCAGTATGCATGCCTCTCATTTCTGTTACCCAGAGGTAGAACTTTGCACTTACCCTTGTTGAACTGCATCCTGTTCCCATCCGCCCACTCATTACCCAGTGGTCCCTGAATACCACACAGCTCTCTGGACAAGCCTCATCGTCTCCCCTACTCATGTTTTCCAGCAAGGGCTGTTCCCCATTCTATGGCAACATGCCTTAACAGGCTGCACTGCAGCAGTTCCTTCCTAGGTAAGAATGGAGATACAAATTACCATGGTTTAAAACTTGGAGAAAAAAGGAGTAATCACTTATCACTCCCCCTTGGTGTTCCTAATCTGTACAGTGATATTGTGAAATGATTATCTATGGCCAGGTCTGTTTTGCATATTTAGGTTTTGATGTTGGGATTCCTGGTGTGCAGTAACTTATAACTTGTATTTGAACAGGCAGATCCCACTGTGATTGCCAACTTCAGGTTGGGAAATTCCTGGAGATTTGTGGGTGGTGCCCAGGAGAGAGGATTTGGGGAGAGATCTCACTGGGGTATAATGCCACAGAGTTCACCCTCCAAAGCAGCCCTTTTCTCTGGAGGAACTGATCTCTGCATCTGGAGATCAGTAGTAATTCCAGGAGATTTCCAGGCCTCACCTGAAGGTTGGCAACCCTAGATCCCCCAGTTTGTGCCCCTTGTGGTGCAGTAGGTAAATGTGATCAGCTCTGAGGGAGAAGTTTTGCAGCTGGCTCCAGCTGAGAGACACCAAAGCTCTGGCTAAAAAGTAGATCTGCTTACCCTTTCACCCAAAGTTTCACCCTACCCAAAGGTAGGGGTCCCTAGGCTGAATGCCCCATTTCACATCCCTTTGGGGCAGAAGGTTCAGGGCCTGCTGGGATACTGAATTCCAACTGCACAAATCCCTTGCTCTTCACAAGGCTGGAGATACCAACTGCAGGGGCAGTTTCTTTACTAAGGATTATTTTATCCCTCCACTTTTCTTTGAGAAGACCAACTTATTTATTTATTTACAAAAATGCATCTTAAACAAATTTACAAACACAGTATTTAAAAAAAAAAAGTAAAGAAGAAATCCTAGACTGATGTTCACCAGGTCAACCTGACTGGCCAAAACCATGGGTTATAATCTGCAGGCTGTAACCCAATGCTTCTTTCTTGAAGAGCATACCCACTGATGTTGCAGGTTTTGTGCTAGTTTGAAAATTTGCTTTCTGCAGTTTCCATTAAAATTAATCTTCATTAATGCTTGGAACAATAGTTTTCTGACTGTAAATAGTTGCATTAATTATACTTATTGAATATACATCACTGGGGTAATGTGCAAGCCCCAAGTCATTAAACGTTCGGCAAGTATGTATAAATCATGAAATGATTCGATTTATGTTTCTACAATGTAAATGCCAAGTTGGTGGATTCAAAGAACAACACAGGAATGTCTAGAGGTCAGGAGCTTCTCAGATGGGAAAACATGAGGAAGGGGGTTAACTTAGCTATTTGTCTGTCTGTCATAATTTTAACTCACCTTTCTTCCATGGAGCTCAGAGATGCATACATGATTCTCCTGTCCTTGCATTTTTCCCCTCACAACAACCTAGTGAGGTAGGCTAGGCTGAGAGAGTGACTTGCCCAAGGTCAACCAGTGAACTTCGTGACTGAGCGGGGACTTATTAAACTTGGTCTCCCAAAGTCCTGGTCCAACACTCTAACCACTACACCACAATAGCTACCATGGATTTATGAGGCAATATGATATATGATGGAGTATATTAACAGCCAGGCTGGCATAGGGGTTGGAATGTCAAGACTAGGACCTGAGAGACCCAGGTCTAATCCCCACTCTGTCACAAAAGTTTACAAGGTGATCGTGGGTCCATCAGATTCTCTCAGCCTAACCTACCTCATAGAGGAAGAGTTGGCTTTTATACCCCACTTTTCTCTACTGAAAGGAGTTTCAAAGCACCTTACAATCACCTTACCTTCCCCCCCCCCATGCAAACACAACAAGACACCTTGTGAAGTAGGTGGGGCTGAGAGAGTTGTGAGAAAACTGTGACTGGCCCAAGATTATCCAGCAGGCTGCATGTGGAGGAATGGGGAATCTAATCTGGTTCTCCAGATCAGAGTCTGTGGCTCATTTGGGAGAAGCAAGGAATCAAAACTGGTTTTCCAGATTAGAGTCTACCACTCTTAACCAATACATCACGCTGGCTGTCATGTGAGGATAACATGGAGGGAGAGAAACTGATGTTGTAAGCCACTTTGTTTCCCATTGGGGAGGAAAGTGGGGTATAAATATCTAAATAAATAAAGCAGCTTTAAGAAGGTTATTACTTCCATATAGAGGATTGTTTGTATTCTAGGTGTCTTCAGATTAATTTCAGGCACATTATATAATGTAAAATTTAGAATCCTGTGAATTTCAAGGAAGATGTTCATGTTTAGAGCCAGTTAGGTTCTAGTTCTCATGATGCTGGGGAACATTTTGACACTTCAAAGGACATTTTCTGGCCAAGAAAAATAGTACGGGGCTAGAAGACTGAATTGCTTCCACAGCCTGCATGATTTGTCTGTTCAGTGGTGGTTATTCTGAGTGCCTATTAGACTGTGGACATTTCTTGGTATGAAGGCATGCAAATGTTTTAATGCAGTGATTATTAGAAGCCAGACTTCCATCCATTTTTCATTCCGCATTCTCGTCTTTCCCTGCCTTTTTTAAAAAAATCCCTGTCCTCATAAAGAAGTGGCAGTGTACTGGATAATCTGAGATCCTGAGCACATTTACCTGGAAGGGAGTCCCATTAAAATGGATATGATTTATTCCTGATTACACCAAGTTCAGATAGGGATGCAAATGTCAGACACCAAGCAGTGCAGTCCTAAGGCCTGCAGTGCAAATCAGTTGGTGAATAAAGCCCATCTGCACACATATTAAATATACCATTTTTGGGTAGAAGAGAATGGGTGAATTCACTGTGGTTCAAATCATAATTGGGTCATCAGTCATGCGCAGCATCTGGGAACATTCGAAAGGAAGAACTGCTTTTTTTCATGTTCTGAAATGGCTGCGATCTTGTTTTTCCCCTGCATACATGTTCACACACTGCTGCTTAGAAACTGTGATGAGGGGGGGAGGCAGCATGTTGCCTAAGCAACCATGCATCACTCCCTTTCCTTTGGTGGACATGGTGCGTCATCATGGGGCCTTATCTCATGTTACCAGCTTGGGTCCTCTCATAGTAGCGGTGGAAGAAGAGGTAGCAGGAGCTCTCGGTGGCATTCGGTGTTAATGCTTACAAAATCCCAAGGCCCTTTCAACATTCAGGACACTGAAGACCAGCTAAGGGGTCAAAGCGATCAGCCTCTGAGCATGCGCCAACCGTGACAGTCAACATCAGCTGCCCAGGCTGATGAATGTGAACTGTAGAATGTGAACTGTAGAAGAGCAGCATGTAAACACAAAGTGTGTCTTACTTCCAAATACAGAATAGTTACAGGGTGAGAACAAGGTGGACCAACTCATAATAAAAACAACTACTACAATCAGGAGAAATCTGCAATACGAGCCCCCTATTTTTCAGCTTTCTGGCATCACTAACACAGAAGAATTCTCGGGGTTTGTAACCAAAGTTAACAAAAGGTTATTCCCCATAGTGAATTATTTTTCAAGAGTGCGTAGAGAGAGATTTTCTCCCACTCTTAAAACACTAAAGTTAGGAGAGAAGGGTGTTTGCCTTATGAAATTTATCATCCGCAGGCTCAGAACAAGCAGCTGGTTCCAAAACCGAGTTATGCCCTTCTAAGCCCATTGACTTCAGAAGGAAACACTGTTTTACAAAACTCCCCATTAACAGCCCAATCCTAAAAGAACTGTACTTAAGTTGTGTGCAGGGGCAGCGTAGCCACACTGCCTCCAGAGCAGCTTGCAGCAGTGTAGTGGGGAATTAAAAATAGATTTCCCCCCAAGCCCTGTGAAACTCTCCATAGAGTTTCAAGGAGCTATGCCTACCTTTTAGCAGGCGTAACTCTGTGCCAGCTAAAGGGGGCATTCCTGGCCTGAAAGGGGCTTTGGAAGCTGCCTAAAGGCAGTGCCGCCCCTGGGAATGCCCCCTCTGCACGCCACCTCTGTTTGTCTCTTGTCTTGAAAACCCAATAGGGTTGCCGTAATTTGCCTGTAACTTGATGGCACATTCCACCACAAAATACAAATTACTGAGCAGAAGAAAATTGTTTGATCCAAGTATCCTGAAGGCACCACCCTGTTGCTACATTAAACATTTATCCATGGCTGAACCCTCAAAGTTAGGTTGCCAGCTCTGGGTTGGGAAATACCAGGAGATTTTGGGGTGGAGCCTGAGGAGGATGGGGTTTGGGGAGGGGAGGGTCCCAGCAGGGTACAATGCCATAGAGTCCACCCTTTAAAGCAGTCATTTTCTGTAGGGGAACTGCAGGAAATCAATTGTAATAGTAATTGTAATTCTTCTGGAAATCAATTGTAATAGTGGGAGATCTCCAAGTGCCACCTGGAAGTTGGCAACCCTACCTCCAAGCCAGACCCATCCAATAAAGTCTAATACTTAGGCTGCAGAAATAAGTTTCTTGGAGGAGGACGAGTTGGTTTTTATATGCCAACTTTCTCTACCACTTAAGGAAGAATCAAACCAGCTTACAATCACCTTCCCTTCCCCTCCTCACAACAGACACCCTGTGAGGTAGGTCAGGCTGAGAGAGCTCTAAGAGAACTGACTAGCCCAAGGTCACCCAGCAGGCTTCATGTGTAGGAGTGGGGAAACCAACCCAGTTCGCTAGATTAGAGTCTGCCGCTCATGTGGAGGAGTGGGGAATCAAAACCGGTTCTCCAGATCAGAGTCCACCACTCCAAACCACTGCTCTTAACCACTACACCATGTTGGCTAGCACCTGGCAGTCTCCAGTACATTACCGTCGGCTGTATGGCAGTGGCTTCTCTATGGCTTCTTCCTGCACCAGTCCAAGAGTCACATTAGCACATTAGTGAGGTTCCTTGCCACTCAAATATCTTTCTGTCTCCTATTCTGGCCTAGATCAAGTGGTCCATGTCATTGGCCCTGCCTGTGTGATTTCTCAATCAACATAATACCAAGAGTAGACTGGGTGCAATCCATGGAGGAATTGCTCCCATTCTCCTGCTGGCAAAGTATGAATATCCCTTAGGACAAGAAAAGGGTGAAATGGTGTGGCTGCATTGACAGAACATCAATTCAATCAAGAATGCATTGTGTATGCAGATATTTTTATTTATTTGTATTGATCACGTTGCCTTTCCATTTAAGCAACCAACAAAGCCAGCATGGCATAAAAGAATAGTGCTAAATCAATACAAAAGAGGAGAATACAACCAGGACTCTTGATAACTTGTCACAAGAAAGAAAATGATAGAAAATGGAGGGTACCTCCTTCATCGAGATATTGATGACGTGGGACAGCAAATGGAGACCTGTCCATGGCCTTCTCTTTTGCTCCTGGGTGTTGATGTTCTTTTAAGAATAGAGGTGTCACTGGGGGGCATATGTTTCTTCCTGCATCCCTGTTATGAAGCATATCGATCCACAGCGCTCTTTACATCCGCCTCCGTACTGTATTTCCCCAATCGTAATTGACTTCTGAAACTTATATTTCCCCAGTGAAAGTACAAAATAATGTTGCTGTGATTAAGGAGACTCAGCCCATGAGTCTTAAAAGTGGGAGGAAATACAATGCTGAATCCATTTTGAAGTGGTTACATATGGGTTTTCCAAACATGGGAAGTAAAAACAAAAGGTCGAGATTTTGTATGAGACATTTGCCTTCAGTGTAGAGCCTCTCTCTTTCCCCACTGAGTAACTGATGTTATTAATTCCCGATGCTTCCAAGAAGAGAAAGGAAAGGGTTCAAGGTCAAAGGCTGTGATTTCCAGCCAGGCTTGAGCTTTGCCACTCTTTAGAAAGTGCCTTATGAAGCGATCTTTTCACTGGTCCATCGGTCTCTGTGCTGTCCTGTCTGCCTAGCAGCAGCTGCCCTGGTTATCAGAATGGAGTCTTTCCTAACTTGAGCCATGGGTGAACCTTTTGAGTAGAGATGCCAAGCTACCACAAAAGATCCAGTGTGGTGTAATGGTTAGAATGCTGGATGGGGAGAGCTAGGTTCAAAACCCCACTCAGCTGTGAAGCTCACAGTGTTTTGGGCCGGTCACTTGTTTTTGAGCATTTCTTGGGAACATGTGAGCTTTTTGGCAAGAGCCAGAGAGGTTCGGACCCCTGCCTCTTCACTCACAGCTGACAGCCTATAGCAAAAAGTGGGCCAGCCCTTGTAAATCCAGGGTCAGCCCAGGCTATTGTAATTTTCACAGTTTTTGTCATCTTTATTGTCTTTTTATTGCAATTTACTTTGTCATATATTAATTTAACCTGTATTTTTCTAAGTGGCTTTGGTTCCCAAATAGGGAGAAAAGTGGGTTAAAAGTCTCTAAATGCCACAGTGCGAGGGCCGTTCCTGGGGTGAAAAGGGTTAGGAAGCAATTTAAAGGCAGCTCCACCCCCCAGGAATGCCTCCCAGGAACGCCTCCCAGGACCATGGTGCGGGGGTTAGCGCTGCTGGAACACTACCAGAAGGCAGCACCAGTGCCTAAGCCCCACACCTCTGTGACATGTCCCGGCACCAGTGTGGATGCCACCCGTGATGGTGTGAATGTCCCTTATCCCAGATTAAATGGGCACGGGGATCACGCCGGCTCCTATGGAACTTCACCGCCCCCCTCAGGATTGTAGCCTTAGTACACTTTCAATGCACTTTAGCAATCGTTTGCAGCTGGATTTTCTGGTGGAATACAAGAAAATCCAATTGCAAATAGTTGCTAAAATGCATTGAAAGAGCCAGCGTGGTATGGTGGTTGAGAGAGATGGACTCTAATCTGGAGAACTGGGTTTGATTCCCCACTCCTCCACATGAAACCTGTTGGGTAACCTCTGAATTCTCTCAGCCCCACCTACCTCACAAGGTGTCTGTTGTGGGGAGGGGAAGGGAAGGCAAATGTAAGCTGCTTTCAGACGCCTTAAAAAAGTAGAGAAAAAGCGGGGTATAAAAACCAACTCTTTTTCTTCATTATCCAACATGTATGAAAGCAGCCTATGTGACTGTCACCCAGGAAGCTTTCAAGGCAGAGAGAGGATTCGAACCTGGGTCTCCCGGATCCTAGTCCGACTGTCTAACCACTGTACCATACTGGCTTAGTGTACACTACATCTTGGAGGAAACATGGCTTTATATTAAGGCTGATTCATTATCCCGAAAGGTGTCAAGAGTTTACTCTGGCAATCGGCCACTTGGCTCAGGCTGCTGCCCCAGGGAAACTCCTCATTAGGACCTTGAATCTGAGGTTCACAGCAGCCTGAACCACATGACTTCACACAATTTAATACAGGTGCTTTTTCAAGAGATCAAAGTGTAAGATGCCTTACAGTTCAATGTTTGGGGGGAAAAAGCTCTTTGTTTGGAAGGAAAGACCACTCTGGATATTTGCTTTTTCTTTTGCAACTGAAATCTCACACTGGAACCAAAATAGCCTTAAACAAACAAGTGTCCCTTTAATTTTGCAGCCCCACTAAATAGAATTAGCCCCCATGAAGAAGAAGAGGAGGAGGAGGAGTTGGTTTGTATATGCCAACTTTCTCTACCACTTAAGGGAGACTCAAACTGGCTTACAAACACCTTCCCTTCCCCTCCCCACAACAGACACCCTGTGAGGTAGGTGGGGATGGGAGAGCTCTAACAGAGCCACTTGCCCAAGGTCACCCAGCTGGCTTCGTGTGTAGGAGTGGGGAAACAAATCCAGTTCACCAGATTAGCCTCTGCCGCTCATGCAGAGGAGTGGGGAATCAAGCCCGGTTCCCCAGATTAGAGTCCACCGCTCCAAACCACTGCTCTTAACCACTACACCATGCTGGCTCTCTCTTTAAAAACTGAATATTCCATCCAAAGGCGGCAGCCGAGAGGTTTTGAATTCTGAAACAGGGTAGTTGTCCCAACAACAAAATGGCTACCACAGGAGATGAAGCCAACTACAAAATGTCAGGGAGCAAGATTATGCATAGCTCTTATTGTAACTCTTCAACATTTAGCACGGAAGCTGTTTGATCTTTTGATCTGTACAGTCAATGAGAAGCCCTGCTGGGTACAAGCCCCACCTAGTCCTGTACACTTCCTAAAAACACTTGGTGGGTCCCATGGCTGGATGAGCAAGCAGTCAAGGATGGCTAAATGCACAGTTGAATCTGTTCTCACTCAACAAGTTGCTCCGACTGAGGAGTCAGTCCAGAGACAGCAGCTGTATTGGGCCAGCTTGGAATCCTTTTGGCTTAGGGTTGGCAGGCAGGAGGTTTTTGGGGCGAAGCCTGAGGAGGGCAGGGTTTGGGGAGGGGAGGGACTTTTATGCCATAGAGTCCAATTGCCAAAGCGGCCATTTTCTCCAGGGGAACTGATCTCTGTCGCCTGGAGATCAGTTGTAATAGCAGGAGATTTCCATCTAGTACCCGGAGGTTGGCAACCCTGTTTTGGCTCTCATCAGAGTTCTGCTGGGCTGGAACCTGCAGTCCCACTCCTCCTGGTTGTCTAAAGTAGTATAGAGCTGCTCTGATACCAGGTTAGCTGTTCCCTGTTTTTTGCCAGCTGCTATGGAGACAAAAGCGGTAATGTCCTTAAGGCCTGCTTCCAGGGTTCGTGGTTCAAGGCCTCTGATGCTTTGTAAGGCCAACACACAGCCAATATATTAATCATAAAGCAGGAACCAACATCCGTCAAAAAGGAACTGAGAGATTAAAAACTTCCCAGGTATGATGTGATGTGATGTATGTGTAGAAATGTCACGATTCATTATTATAGTTTCAGAGGATAGTTGTGTTGGTCTGCAGTAGAACAGCTAGATTCAAGTACAGTAGCTCCTTAGAGGCCAATAAGCTTTTTGGGGTACAGATTTTTTTTATTACGGCATTGCCATTCTAAGAATACTTGATAAAATTGTCCAAGCTTTTTGGGGTATAAGCTTTCAAGAGTCAAAGCTCCCATCATCATGTATCTGTTGAAGGGAGCATTGTCTATCAAAAGCTCATACCCTAAAAATCTTGTTGGTCTCTAAGGTGCCATTGGACTCAAATCTAACCATTTGTTATATTACCCTGACAAACATGATTTAAAATTACAAATCTATAGATACTCTGCTGTTGTCAGTTCAGTTCTCAGTAATCAACATAAATCCACACAAAATGATTTAATAAAACATAGACACATACACATGATGGTGCCTTATACTGAATAATACCCTTGGTCCTTCAAGGTCAGTATTGTCTGCTCAGACTGGCCCTAGGTCTCAAGGATCTCAAGCAGAGATCTTTCGCATCATCTACTTCCCGATCCTTTTTTAACTAGAGATGCCAGGGTTGAACCTGGGACCTTCTGGCATGCCAAGTGGTTGCTCTTACCACTGAATCATGAAAGAGGTCACGCAGGCCATCTAGCCCAACCCCCTGCTCAATGCAAGATCAGCCTAAAGCATCCCTGAAGAGTGTTCGTCCAGCCGCTGCTTGAAGACTGCCAGTGAGGTGGAGCCCACAACCTCATTAGGCAGCCGATTCCCCTGCTGAACAACTCTTACTGTAAAAAATTGTTTATACCCAGCCAGTACCTTTCCGCCCATAATTTAAACCCGTTATTGCGAGTCCTATCCTCTGCTGCCAACACGAACAGCTCCCCACCCTCCTCTACTTGACAGCCCTTCCAATACTTAAAGAGAGCATTTATGTCCCCCCTTGACTTCCTCTTTTCCAGACTCAACATTCCCAAGTCCCTCCCTTAAAACATATAGATTTTGGTGCGTAGATTGGTTTGTGCAAGTTGTGAGCGTGCAGTTGTTTAGACTGATTGCTCAAAAGCAGGTGTGTCTTTTAACCTTGATGCTTGTCTTTAGTGGCTCGTAGCAAAGAAAATAAAATAAAAATTGGTGATTTAATATAGTTTCTGTGCAAGAGTTACTTCAATAATCAGAGGGCTTAGACTGGAATAACTCTCCATTGCATTTCACTATAGCACATATTTCAGTAAATAGGGCCAATCCAGTCGTTCCTGTTAGCCACATGTAGATCTCTGCTTGCCGAAAGGCTACCGATATAGGAGGGGAGCAGAGAGCTCTTGTGTCAAGGGACTCATTCTTTGGACAGGAAGGATGCTCTGTTGAACTTTGCCCTCAGAGTATTCTATGATGGTCCTTCATAGGGTTTCATTATAGTCACTCTGCACCCAGTCCCTACCACCCATGCAGCTGGACTCCTGGATAACTTCTTTTAAGGATGCTTTTAGGACAATATGCGTTTTTGGGGAACTTTTGTATCACAATTATTCTCTTGATCGATAATGTCTCCTTTTCATCCAGTTTTCAGTAACTTGCATGCCCATGGAAAACAAAAAAAAGAGGATTGAATTTGGATTCATTGTCAGTATACAAACAAGAGAGAGGAAAAAAGTGTTTTTTTGCAGGTTGCCAACAGCACACATAAATATATTCACTGCCCGGATAGGCTTCAATCTCCAGAACGAAGGAAATCATCACCCTGCACAACCTTTCTAAAGTTGCCGAAGCCTTAGGCTTAAGTACCTGAATGTCACAACGAATAAAAAGATCCGGGTAGCCAGATCATGATGGAAAATAACACAGCCAGTGAAAGTAGGAATAAATGCTGGAAGGGAAGGCTCAGAAGGGGTCAGTTAGCCCAGGTTAAGTGGGCTTTAAAACACAGGTTACCTCCCCAGAGTTTTGCTCTTCAAACTTGTTTTTTTCTTCAAACGAAAACTGAGTTTGAAGAAGAAAGGCCTACCAGGCAGGAAAGGTTGTGGCTGTTTCTCAGCAACCAAGGAGGATTATGCAAGGAATAACTCTACTCCTAGTTCTGCTCTCTTTTATAATATGTTTTGCATATTTCTCATGCATCTGCTTGGCCTAGATCAAAGTGCTTGTTTAGATCAATACCATTTCAAGCAGCTTGACCTGCATGCATTGTAAGGACTGCCAATTCCTGGGTACTATGCTATAGAGTCCACCCTCCAAAGCAGCCATTTTCTTCAAGGGAACTGATCTTGGTCATCTGGCGATCAACTGTAATAGCAGGATATCTCCAGGTGCCACCTGGAGGTTGGCAACCCTACTGACCATGTAGGCTAACTGTCCCAAGGTTTGCAGTGGGGAAGTGGCTCTTCTTTATGGGAAAGCAGAAAGGGAGCAGAAGCCTTGAATGAAGTAGAGCTGGGGCAGGCATGGCAAGGGTGAAGCAGATTCCTTCAGGCAAGGGAGGAATCTCCACACAGACACGGGGCTAGAAGCTGGAGCTGAAGGACCGTCTGTTTCCTGGTTAGGCTCAAGTGGCTAGTGGGAGCTGCTGAGCCAGCGAGGCTCCTCTCCGTTTGCAGGCATATGTAGGAGGCCTTGATTCCTGCCGTTGCCAATAGCCTGCCCTTCCCCAGCCAGCGTAAGTGTGGCCGAAGGAGCAAAAAGAATTCGTGTTGCCTGTTCCAGACCATATGTGCATCTGTCCCTTAGACAATCACTTCAGCCCCAAATTAGCATCCATGATAATCTCACGTTTGCTTCATTGAAACTGGGGGCAGGTCCTGTTATGTCGCAAAAATGTGTGATGATTCCGTGACATGGAATACATCGCTTGCTCCTTTTTTAAAAAAGGAGAACATTAAACAAAATACCAAGAATTCTGGGGAGCAGTGGGACGAGGCCAGAGCAAGGGTTCCCAACAGCCTGTCAAAAAAATAACCTGCCCCTTTAATAGAGGCTGAATGTGTGGAAATGAGTTGTTGAAGCTTTTCATGGCATGGAGGCAAATAACATCACCTGGTAAATAACCTCCCATGAAACCTCTCTTAAAGGGGCAGGATAATTTTTTTTCATCAGGCTTTTGGTACCCTGGGCTGTGCCACACAGAAGCTGAGGCAGGGGCCTTGCTTTGTAAGGGCCCCAGCTGCCCACCCCCCAAGGGGAGCAGCTCTAAGCAAGGCCGGTTCAAAGTATTTGTTTTCCCTAAGCAAGGTACACGCACCTCCTCCTTTGCCCACACCATTGCCAGATGGGTCCAAAGCCGAGCCTCTTCTGGGACCCAGTCAGCAGTAGGGTTGCCAGGTCCCCCCTGGCCATGAGCAGGTGTTGGGGGGCAGGATTGCCAGATCCAGGTGGGGAAACTCCTGGAGATTTGGGGGTGGACCCTGGGGAGGACAGGGACCTTGGTGTGGTACAAAGGCATACAGGCCACCACCCCCCAAAGCATCAGTTCTCTCCAGGAGAACTGATTTCTGTAGTCTGGAGATCAGCTGTAATTCCAGGGGATCCCCAGGTCCAACCTGGAGGCTGGCTTCCCAGACAGCAGGGGCGAGGAGCAGAGAAGCGGAGCCAGTCACGTCCTGTGGGCTGCTGAAGTCTGGGAGCAAGCGGAGCCCCTGCAGTATAAGAGAGCCCCCTCCTGAATGGGAGGGGGGCCTTGGCTGGAGAGCCAGCCCTGGACTTAGGCAGGAATTTGCAGTTCTTTTGTTTCTTCAATAAACTGCTAGCATATTGCTATTCAAACTGAATTCTCTTGATAGCTTGCATAGGGGTTTCTGTTCATACAAACATACCTGCAAATAGAATGTATCAGTGCAGTGCTTAAGAAAAGCAAACATAAAAATGAGGGCTAGAGTTCATTGAAAAGTATCACCAACCTTGGGGGAGGGGGGAAATAGCTTCCTGTGGTGAAAGTGCATGGACGCATGTATTACTTTTCATTTAGCTCAATAGTGTCTCACTTGAAGTGGAAGGGAAACCTTGAGTTTGGATCACGTAGGTGCATCTTGGATTAAAACAAGAAGAGCCAAACCGGAATCAGAGTCACTGTCCATCAAGCTAGATGCTACAAGGAAGCCTGTGAAGGTCATACTGGTTCACTCTTGTTTATTTCCACCAGTTTCTGAGAGGTATTCTGCCTCTGAATGTGGAAATTCCATTTAGCTAACACAGGGATGGGTAGACCAACTACAATAACAGTTGGGGCCAAAGTATTCCATGAGTGGATGCAAAAAAAGAAGCTATTCTTGAGTACTCCTGTGGAGAACTAAAACAGCAAGGACAGCTCATCAAGTTACTACCTTGTGGGATCAGGGGAATGCTGTAGACATAGTTTATCTTGATTTCAGTAAAACTTTTGATAAGGTTCCACATTGTATTCTCATTGACAAATAGGGAAAATGTGGTTTAGATCCTATTTCTGTTAGGTGGATCTGTAACTGGTTGACAGATCGCACCCAAAGAGTGCTTGTTAATGGCTCCTTATCCACTTGGAGAAAAGTGACTAGTGGAGTAGGGCTGTTGAAAAAAATTTTTTGGTATAGTTTGGATTCGGCCGAATTCAGCCCGTCTGGATTCAGGATATGCCAAACTCCCAAACTCGCTGAATTCGGCTCCCCCGTTTTCCCGCCATTTTTGAGTTCGGTTCGTCCCGAACTAAAAACCGCCGAATCAGAGGAAATTCGGCTGTTTTTCGGTTCGGGCCGAACCAAATCGACAGCCCTATAGTGGAGTGCCTCAGAGATCAGTCCTGGGCCCTGTGTTGTTCAATATCTTTATAAATTATTTGGATGAAGGAATAGAGGGGATGCTTATTAAATTTGCAGATGTTACTAAATTGGGAGAGGTAGCAAATAAGGTAGAAGACAGAGCCAGGATACAGGATGATCTTGACAGGCTGGAGAATTGGGCTAAAACCAATAAAATGCACTTCAACAAAGATAAATGTAAAACTTCTGCATTTAGGTAGGAAAAATTAAATGCATAATTATAGAATGGGGGAGACTTGCCTCAGCAGTAGTATGTGCGAAAAGGATCTTGTGGTCTTAGTAGACCAAACACTGAACATGAGTCAGCAGTATGATGTGGTAGCTAAAAAGGCAAATGCAATCTTGGACTGCATCAACCAAAGTATAGTGTCCAGATCACGCAAAGTGATGGTATCACGTTACTCTTCTCTAGTTAGACCTCACCTAGAGTATTGTGTTCAGTTTGGGGCACCACAATTTAGGAAAAATGTAGACAAGCTGGAATGGGTCCAGAGGAGGGCAACAATGGTGGTGAGGGGTCTGGAGAGGAAATGTTGAAGGAGCTGTGTATGTTTAGCCTGAAGAGGAGAAGACTGAGAGGGGATATGATAACCATCTTCAAGTACTTGAAGGGCTGTCATATAGAGGAGGGTGGCAAATTGTTTTCTGTTGTTCCAGAAAATCAGACCAGAACCAACAGGTTGAAATTAATTCAAAAGAGTTTCCTTCTAGACATTAGGAAGAATTTTCTAACAGTTAGAGCAGTTCCTCAGTGGAACAGGCTTCCTCGGGAGGTGGCAAGCTCTCCTTCCATGGAGGTTTTTAAGACTAGATGGCCATCTGTCAGCAATGCTGATTCTATGACCTTAGGCAGATCATGAGAGGGAGGGCACCTTGGCCATCTTCTGGTCATGAAGTATGGGTCACTGGGTGTGTGTGGGGGAGGTAGTTGTGAATTTCCTGCATTGTGCAGTGGGTTGGACTATATGACCCTAGTGGTCCCTTCCAACTCTATGATTCTATGTTTCTATATCAATTGTAATTGCAGAGGGTTAAGGAATGCTTGTTTGTGCCACACTTTCGTTTCCCGTAGCATCATTTTCTAAAGTTTCAGTAGCGAACTTCGCACCTGTTTAGTAGCTGTTTACTGAACAGCTTGCTTCAAAATAAAGCTGGTGCCCAGGTTCATTCTAAGAATATCCTAAGAGTTCATGAATGCATCTGCTTACCCACCTGGGTGTAATGTTTATAAATCTGTTCCAACAATCGTACTTCCATATTTTGTGATGGTTCTTATTATGTCAAAAACCTGGAGAATCTCCAGCCCATGTTTTAGCAATTGCTAAATTGTTAGCAATAAGAGTAGAAAGGGAGGGTAAAAATCTTAATAACAACAACAATAGTAATAGTCTTTCTCCCCATCACTAGGGACAACATGGTGTAGTGGTTAGTGCTGAGCCAGGCCTGGAAACAATTAAAGGCTCTGATAGAGTTCACTTTCCATTTCCAAGTTTTACTGAAACAGGTGCAGTACAAACTCTATTTGCACTGATTTTTTCTCTGCCTCTTCTCGAGTCCATGAAGTACGCTGTGCTGCTATCCTCAAAGTTGTGTGTCTTTTTCCGAGTGCAACGTCTTGTGCTGTATCAGAAGGGAGATAGATCCTTCAGCTCCAGCCTCGTGAACAGTCCATGTTCAACACAAGCTTGCATCAAAATGTGAACCAAAAATGTTAGTTTCCTCTTGATGAACTGAGCCTGATTTCCCCTCCAGCTGTCCTTTGTCTGACTGCTGCACATTCGAATAGTGGGATTAGTTGGTGCTGACAATCACCCTGATCTGTTGCCTGGTACATCATCAGGTCGCTGCCTGTTGTGGCACAAGAAAGCTGAGAGTGGCCTCCCCCTCATACTATGTCAAATGTTCACCGGGAGTGGGGAGGTGGCAAAGATATTTCCCATGTATCTGCAGGATATTCTCCGCAAGGTTTAAATGCCCACTCCAAGGTGAAACTTCAGAACAGAACTAAAAAACAACAGCAGCAGAGCACATGCCAAATAACTTTTGGTTTGTGTTTTTATTTCCATGTGTAATACGAATATGAAGCCTTTATTGGCATTAGTTATTCAATTCAATAGTTATTCAATAACCTTTAATAGGCATAGTACAAAAGACAGCTCATACAGATTGTCACGATCGAAAACAGATCACACAAATCCCTCATGAACAAACCAGGGCCCCTACAGAGTATACAATACAATTACGGTAAGTATAAAATATATAAAATGTACCATATTTTGGGATTAAACAAAAGGTTAAAATAAAGGATTAAAATAATCTAACCATCCAACCAGACTGTGATATAATAAGCAATGATAATCATGATCATTGACCAATCTCTAGAAACCACATCACAGCAGCAACTTGAAATATTAGGCAGGCTTCAAAGATCCCCGTCTCAGTAACATTACCAATTTTTTTGCAACCGAGGCAGTTGTTTCAGGCTTGACATCGGACAGTAGAGCAGTTAATATTCGGCTTTTATTATTGACTAAATCAGTATCAAGCAAATCTGACAGACAGTCATTACAAAGGCCCTCACCCAGGCGACATTCCAACATAATATGCATGTGAGTCTGGGGATCCTGAACCTCAGGGGCAAAGTCTCTCCTGATACGGAATGTGATTGAATCTACCTAGTAAGACCTTCGATGGAAAGGCATTCATACAATAGCATCAACATAGACATAAAATACAGTTTAGGATCACCTCCATAAAATTAACACTAAAACAGTTTTAAGTGCAGTAGGAAGTAGGACTTCACAGCCCTAAAATCGCCTCATGGATTACACAAATTTTCATGCACTTTAATTGCCCTCAGTAAAAATCTGGCCACCACATCAATTATTAGTGGATCCTGTGCGTTCATAAGGAGGGAGGCCTTGATACTTACAGGTAACCATTCTCTGTCCACAAATATTGGATCTAGTAATATCCATGTGTAATAGCCAAGAGCTGGCCTCAGTGTGGATAAGCAAATCCACACAACAGGGCCATCCACAGCTACCGGTCAGACTTCTACAAACATGAGAAGGGTCCTGTATGCTTCTCCCTCCTCCTTTGCTGCCTCAGCAGGTGGCAGAGAGGAAAATAGGGGAGGGAAGCCAAAGCAGTCGCAGGAGATGTGGTAGATGTAGAAGGGGAAGCCTGAGTTTGCATGGCATGGCGGGAAGCCAAAAGAGGGGTAGCGAAGACTCAGGGTGTGGTGTGGTTCTGGATCTGATGCAGCACAGTGGTGTGCAGTGGAGGGAAAGCCAGCAACATAGGGCAGAGGACAAACCGATGGTGATGGCAGCAGCAGCAGCAAGCAGGGGAGAGGGTGAAATGGGATTTCCCCTTCCCCACTGTTCAGTTCCCACACGTATCTCATAGTAAGTATACAGGTTAAAGTCACCCCTTTTTTAAAGCCACAAGATTTTGTGGTTTTGGCATGCATCCTTAGTACCTAAGCCCAAGTGTATAGAATCAGGTTGCTGTCCAGAAATATAGATTAAGGAATAATCCCAAATTGTCTGAAACAAGGAGGGGGGTGATAGGAGGAGGGCACATTATGCTCTGCTGAGATCAGAGAAGCTGTCAATAAGGGCACTTTCACACAGCACAAATAATGCACTTTCAGTCCTTTTTCAGTGCACCTTAGCGATCATTTGCAAGTGGATTTTGCCAGTTCACACAGTAAAATCCACCTTCAAAGTGCATTGAAAGTGGATTGAAAGTGCATTATTTGGGCTGTGTGAAAGTGCCCTAAGTGAAGGAGCCAGTGTGGTGTAGTGGTTAAGAGCAGCAGACTCTAATCTGGAGAATTGGGTTCAATTCCCCACTCCTCCACGTGAAGCCTGCTGGGTGACCTTGGGCCAGTCACAGTTCTCTCCAAACTCTCTCAGCCCACGCAAAGGCCGGCAATGACAAACCATCTCTGGATGTCTCTTGCCTTGAAAACTCTACAGGGTCACCACAAGTCAGCTGTGACTTGACAGCACACACATATCATTAAGTGAGGCCTACATCCAACCCTAAATATCTTTATTCATGCACTACTGGGTTGCAGTCATAAAAGATAGGTGTATTAAAAGTTGTCCTTCTGTTTTCTTTTAAAGAGCTGATTAGCATATAAAACAAAAAAATAAAATGAAGTAATTTTTTACTAACTCGCGTCTCCTTCCCAGCCTTTTTGCACACTCGAAAGGGTCATAGTTCTGTGTTTGGGCATCTGCCAGTACATCAAATTGTGGTGTTCAAGTGTACAGTGTTTCAACAACCTGCCCACCTTGTAGGAAACAGTGTCTTTGACCAGAAATTTTTATAGCAGACAGCCTCAATGTGGTGCCCGTGTTTTCTGGAAAGTGGGTGGGACCAAGTTGGGTCCCTATTCCGCAGGGCTTCTCTTTGGCCACTGGAGATCAGATTGGCTGTGCAGATCTCAGCGTGCCCACAGGCTCAAAAAGGTGGGGGACCCCTGCTTTATAGGATGTCTGTAACACTCCCGCTTTAGAAATCTCTGCAGTTCTGATTATGTATTAATCGTTTTAGGCTGCTATACTCTCATTTATATCAAATATGCTCAAACATTTTCTTCCCAATCAACATCAGGGCTCAAAGACTGGTTTTATTAAATCTGACAGGTGTTCTTGAGTGGAAAAAAATTGCTTAGAAGAGATTACTGAGGCAGAAGCCAAGGGGAGGAGCAAGGTGTTGGTGGGAGAAGAGCAAAACTATCTGTCGTGTTCTTTTTTTATCTCCAAGGGCCTCAGAGTGGTCTCCTCTCTTCCATTTTAGCCTCACAATAACCCTGGGGAGTAGGTTAGGCTGAGCGAAGGACCAGTCCAGCGTCTCCCAGAGAGCTTCCCTGCAGTGTGAGGATTTGAACCCAGGTCTCTCTCCCAGAGCCTAGTCTGACATGCTTACCACCACTACACCACACTGCTTCTCCCAAATGAAAACTGTAAGTCAAAGTTATGGTGTAGGAGCCATGCTGGGTACAGAGCTGCATCCCTCCCCCACACACACAAACACACACAACAGCCAATATGGAGTGCGTGTTGTTAGCTTATAGCCGGGGTTCCCGAATTATTTGAGCCTACAGGCACATTTGAAATTTTGACACCGTGTGATGGTGCAGCCACAAAACGGCTGCCGCAGGAGGCAGAGCCAGCCTCACAGCTTCCGTTCAGTTGCACAGTGACGTTTCTTGTGCTGTGGTGGCAGCTGCTGCCAAAGCAAAGTTTTTAAAAACCTGCTCAGCCATTCAAATCTCCAGTGGCCAATCAGAAGCCTTGCTGGGGGAAAGCCCTACCCGGCCCGGCCCCTCTTTCTAAATACACTTGGTGGGTGGCAAGGAAGATTTCAATGGGCATAGGGTTGCCAAGCTTTAGATACCAGCAGGACATCTCCTGCTATTACAACTGATCTCCTGCCAATAGAGATCAGTTCACCTGGAGAAAATGGACACTTTGGCAATTGAAGCCCCTCCCCTCCCCAAATCCTGCCCTCCTCAGGCTCTGCCCCAAAAACCTCCTGCCAGTGGCAAAGAGGGACCTGGCAACCCTAAGTGGGCACCATGGCTTCCATAGGCATCATTAGGGTTGCCAGGTCCCTCTTCACCACCGGTGGGCGGTTTTTGGGGCAGAGCCTGAGGAGGGCAGGGTTTGGGGAGGGGAGGGACTTCAATGCCATAGAGTCCAATTGCCAAAGGCAGCCATTTTCTCCAGGGGAACTGATCTCTGTTACCTGGAGATCAGTTGTAATGGCAGGAGATCTCCAGCTAGTACCTGGTTGGCAACCCTAGGCATCATGTTGGGGGCCCCTAGCCCATTTACTTGGGAGTAAGTCTGCTTTTGACTTCAGAATGTACATACCTCCTTCATCCTGTAGCTTCTGTGACTAGGATATTTCACCAGATTTTCCTGAGACAAACATATAGTCAGTCCTTTGTGCACAGATCTGTATAGCTTGAGATACCAAGCCAGATACAGTCCATGATGGGTAGCCCACCAGGGGGGACGTGATAAATCCTTTGCTTTGCTTTCCTGCCCAGGACTGCAAACATGGGGGGAGGGGTGTCAATTATGAAGCCACTGGGACCTACGTCTGAGTGAGCATGCATAGGATAGTGGGCATAGGGAGATACTGGGCATAGCAGGTGTTTATGAATCATATTGTATGAGCTGTGAATTCTTGCAGTCTGAATTGGAACACCAGCCCTGTCAACTGCTAGATATCAAGATGATGGAGCAGAAGAGAAACCTCCTGCTGGAGTTACAGTCTGCAGCCAGCCTTGTACAATTGCTAATATATAGAATTTAAGATGTACTTTGTAAATATCCCTACGCTTTGCATTTTGTAAACAAGCATGCTGCAAATGAACATATCAATATTAATGATTTTTCCCAGCAAAGAGGAATAATGAATCATTTATCCGGAATTCATTTTGCACAGAACTCGCTTTTCGATCTTGATTTGTTGATTTGTGTGTTTACGGAAGCCATTGCCTGGTCATTGCTTAACAGATTTATGGACTTCGCTAGTGTCCAAATCTTGAATGGGTGTCCCATTTGCTAGTTGTTTTGGAGTTCACCCTGTTCCCCTTCCCCACACTTTACTCCTGCTATTATACGGGGTCTGATTACATAAGCAAGAACAGTGTGATTTACATAATTGTCTGTCCTGTTGTACCAGTGGTTACAACAGGCAGACCTTTGTCAAATGCCTGGGGCTAGAAATTCACTGTGACTGCTGGAAACTGATTGCTTATGATTTGTTATTAATATTAATGAGTCAGGCTACATCTTGGTCAGATATCACCCACTGTTTCCAAAAATAGAATCTGGTAATTGGCATTTTAAAAAATGGTCATTCAAAGGCAAGGTGTGTCTATATTGCCCAGATGTGGCAATTTACTACATTGAGCACTACTCATTGTCTGTAAGATTGACAGGGGGGTCCTTAGTAAAGGGAAGGCAGTGCTGATGCTGAAATGTTTTGCATCTGTTGCATTTAGTGGCTTTTAGCTATTGTCTGACTCCCAGGTTACTCTAGGAAGGACTCACGTTTCAACCTGCCTGCCTTGTACTTTTCGCCCGTCACCACCATTTAGGCCTGATTTATATTTCTCACTCGCAGCCATTTCTGTACTTATTAGGTACATTTTTATCTCATCCTTCCTCCACAGAGCTCAGGGTGGTGCATACCATCCTCCATTGTATCCTCACAATAACCCTATGAGGTTGGTTGAGCAGAGAGAAAGAGGAGAGAGAGAGAGAGACTAGCCCAACTTCACCAAACTTGCTGGATGACCGTAGGCCAGTCCTTCACTCTAACCTACCTCACAGGACTGTTGTTGTGAGGATAAAATGGAGGAAAGTACAATTATGTTGTCAGCTGATTTGAGTCCCAATTGAAGAGAAAAGCAAGTGATAAATAAATATATTTTAAGCAGAAATTGGTCTGAGACTACCTTGTACCTTCCCTCCTCTCCAGTCCTGTCCCATACTTGTAATCTCATGAGTCACGAAAGGAAAATTCCTATGTTATTTATGAATGACATCGTGTTCTTTCAAATATTAATGCTTAATGGACTGAGACTGTTAATGCCACAACTTTAGAGTTGCAAATTAAATGTTCTTTTTGAATGTCGCAGCACATATGCTACTTTTCGATACGGAGGCAACAGGTAATCTAACCCCCCCCCCCCCGGCTAATTGAAGCAGGCTGTTGAATCTTTGCTTCCATTCCATTTTGATTGCCTTCGCTTGGAAATTGACATCTGGGACTTGAAACAATTTGCATAATAAGGTACTAAAGGCAAAATTTACACATTTTTAACAAAGACTCTGCTGTAGTTTGCGTGCTACCCAGCCTGAACACATTTACCAAAATTGCAGAAGGCTACACTTTCTCTTCAACGTTCATGTTTAGCATTTTGAGATCCTTCTTCCATTATTGCTGATGGCAGGGTTTTTTCCAGAAAATGAAAAAAAAAAAAAAAACAGCCTCATTTTAACTGATTATTCTATTAAGTGGAAATTATATGGATCCAGGTGATGCTCTGAAACTATTTAACAGAGATAAAAGTATTCCCTTGGAAAATAATGGCAAATCCTTTAACTGTTGCGTAAGTTGCATTCAACTCATTGGCCATAAACCTCGATTGTGCTGTTAGCACTGAATAGTATTCAATGAGGGGGATGCCGCAAATTAAAAATCTGATTAATTTTAGAGTAAGGGCCAAACTGGGAAATGTGTGGTTGGGTCTTACTGCATTTTTTAAAGGAAAGCCTTGTTCCAATTAGGGCCCCAGTTCTGGGCGAGGGGGGTTAAGCCTTTCCTTTCCCCCCTCCCTTTTCCTGAGGCAAATGTCTTATACCTCAGGCATTTTCCTCAGACAGTGTTTCCTCCTGCAGGACAAACAGCAGCAAGATGAAGGAGGTGATTTTCATTGGCGAAAAGTGTTAGCCCTCAGCCCAACAACACAATATGGTCCTGATCCAAGTCAGAGGTCCCAGCTTTTAACTATTTTTTTTTAAAAGAACTCTTACAGCCCATTCCTGATCTTGAGGACTGAAAGTCCTTAGGAGGAGCACAGGGGCCTGCGCCAGCATCCGTGCCCCTTGCGCCCATGCCCCTTGCACCCGCAAGACTGGCACGGACACCGGCATCAGGCCTCTTACTCCGCTCTCCTCGGCGTGGCCCTGGGATGCCGGCTCAGCCTCCTGCTGGCATCCTGACAGCCATCTTCCCAGGGGGCGGTCCAGGGGAGGAGCCGCCTTGAGGTGGCCTCCTAAGACCTTTCAGGCCAGGAATGCCCGCTTTGTGCTCACCTCGATGTATGCCACCGTTTTAGGTAGTGTATCCCTGTGGAATCCTATGGAGTGGTTCCACAGGTCTCGAGGATACATTTTGGCTTGGGGGGGGCTGAATCCTCCTTTGGAGGCGGTGCGGCACTGCCACCTCCAGCCACTGGCTCAGCCCTGCCCCTCAAGAATGGACTGCCCGTGTTTACATAGCTATGAAGGAGACATCGACACCAGGGAACGGGGCCTTTATTGCAGTTGCCCCAAGGCTGGGGAATGAGTTCCTCGATGAGGTTCAGTGTTCTTTCTCTCTGTTATAAAAGATGTAAAACGCACCTGCTGCAAAAGACTTGGCAACTGAGTTTGATTGAGGTCTTGCTGCAGTTGTGAACGTTCTGGTTATTGCTGTCTTGTGGGTGAAAGAAGACTCCAATGTGCCTTTTATCAGGGATTTTAATGTTCTGAGTTTTGTGATTTAATCACTGTTGTCAGCCGCCTCAGGCCTTGGAGAGGCAGGATATAAATGTAAGAAAAAAAGAAGCTGATCCATGGTTACGAAGTTTCCCCCACAATGCACAAATGCGGGGGACTGTTTAATGCATTGTAGGGTTGTTCTCTCAACAAGGGTACACATGAACACATGAAGCTGCCTTGTACTGAATCAGACCCTTGGTCCATCAAGGTCAGTATTGTCTACTTAGACCGGCAGTGGCTCTCCAAGGTCTCGGGCAGGGGTCTTTCACATCACCTACCTGCCTAGTCCCTTTAACTGGAGATGCCGGGGACTGAACCTGGGACCTTTTGCATGCCAGGCAGATGCTCTACCAGCCACAGTCATACTGCCCATACAGAAATGTTGGTAGCCATGTTATTTCTAATAACTGGTCCTCGGTTCTGGAACATAGTAAGTAGGGCTGCCAACCTCCAGGTGCTGGCTGGAGATCTCTTGCTATTACAACTGATCTCCAGGTGACGGAGATCAGTTCTCCTGGAGTAAATGGCTGCTTTGGCAATTGGACACTACGACACTGAAGTCCCTTCCCTCCCCAAACTCCACCCTCCTCAGGCTCCACCCCCAAAAGCTCCAGGTATTTCCCAACTTGGAGCTGGCAACCCTAGTAGTAAGTATGAGAGACCATCTCTGGGGATGTGATTTTCTGTCTAGCTCTGGAGCTGACTCCTCATGCCTCGGAGACGTTGTCCCTTATCTCCCTGGCCAAGTAGCCAGCAGAGGTCTGCAGTGATGTTTCATTTCTCTGTCAAGATGGAGTCGTTTGATGATGGCTGAGACTGGGGCCTAATGCCACAAGCAGGCCACTCAGCCAGGCAACACAGACAAAACAGTTGCATCCCTTTTGCAGCAGCTTCCCGATGATGGAGGCTGTTCACAAGGGAGGAGCAGCCATATCTTTATGGGCATGTGGCAGTCCTACCATTCCATCCTGCAGCCCTGATGCGGCTTTGGAGCACAAGACACACAGTGTCATCCTAAGCAAAGTTACACTTTTGTAAGTTCAGTAACGTCGGTTGCTAACTCTGGGTTGAGAAATTCCTGGAAAAAAAATTGGGGGGGGCTGGAGGGGGTCTGGGAAAGGATGGGACCTCAGCAGGGTATAATGCCATCGCATCCATCCTCCAAAACAGCCATTTTCCCCAGGGGAATTGATCTCTGTAGCTCAGTGGAGGCCAGTTATAGTTCAGTTATAATAACAATTCAGTTATAATTCCAGGAGATTTCCAGGTCCCACCTGCAGACTGACAACCCTAGTGGGTTTATATTTTATTTATTTTATAATAGGGGTACAAAAGGGGAAAAGGGATGGATAAAAATAAGAGGGTATCCATCTTACAGTAAAGGAAAAAGATAACATAAAAGTAAACACCTTAAAAACTAATCAAGCTGACTGCATTGTTATTCTTTCCTTCTATTGCTCAGGCAAGATTACAAATGTGTTCAGAAGATAAACACCCTCTACATCTAACATATAGGCTATTACAGCAGGCAAAGCGATTTCCTACTCTAAGCTTAAAATTACGTTGCTGTTATATAATGTTAGGTCTCTAATTTTATTTCTGTTAGCCTTAAGCCTCAACGTATCTATAGAATAATTTCCATTTTTCATTAAACTGTTCATGTGTCACATCATTAGCTGTATTTGCCATGTGGGTCATTTTAGCCATGGTGGCATAGTCCATTAGTTCCATGTCTGGAAGAAATGGTTGTTTCCATTTCCTTGCTAAGATGACTCCGGCAGTGGTAGTGGCACACTTAAACAAATCTTTGATTGCGAAGGCCATTCCGATGGCATAATGCCTAACAACATGTTCTTGGGGTTGAATGTAAATTTTTGCTGGAACATCTTTTGTAATTCCTGGTGGATAGCTTTCCAGTAAGATTGCAACTTCGGGCAAGAGTACTCCAAAGTATAACCAAGATTGAGGGGGGAAATTGCAGCTAACACCCAAGAGACAGCAGAAATTAAACTAAAGCAGAAATCAATGGGTGCAACTTTAGATCTCCACAATCAAAAACTTTTTGAACGTTCTCAGCTTCATCAAGATACCAACATCAAAATTGACACACATGAAATAAAATTAAGAGATAAAAATATTAAACTGTGTGGCATTGCGGAACAATTTGGAAAAACGGACCTGGAAGGAGATTTGAAAGCGCTATTGCAAGATCAGTATGAGTTCAACGAAGAGGCCACTGAAGTCAAATACTGCTATAGAATAAACTCTGCCTATGCTAGCTAAAACAAAACTCCAAGAGACATCCTGGTTAGATTTGTTCATAAGAAGACCCAAGATTTACTTTTGAAAGTGCAAAGAAACAACCCTTTGATCTGCAACGGAACACCAATACAAATTCTCACAGATCTTCCCAATAACATACTTGCTAAAAGAAAAGAATTCAACGAGCTAAGACAGATTTTTTTAAAAAAACTTATTTTTATATAATGGGATACAGAAAAGAACAATGGGAAAGGAGGGGGGAAATCAAATGGAATACAATGCCGGTATCCCTTATTCATTAGAAGTATCACTACCCCAAGGTAAAAGTATTATACGCAACAAATCAGAAGCCAAAGCTTTGATTGAAGAAATCCAGTCAGCTGAATATCGCTGGCCATGAGGTGAAAGAGAAACAGCAGGAGAAGGGTCAAGTGCTCCTATTCTTAAACAAGCAATTAAAAAACATCCAACAACAAAACCAACAAAGCCACAGGAGGAAGTCAAAGCTTTGGAAGAAGAAGACAAAATTGGACAAGCTGCTTCATTGGATACTCAGCTTTAACCAAAGAGATGGATACCATCGACATATTGTCTGTAAACATTAATGGATTGAACTCCTGCCAAAAGGACGAAAACCTTCCATAACCTACACAAACTAGGCAAAGATATCTGTTTGCAGGAAACGCATGTCAAAAAAGAACACGAGAAAATTCTGCAGGTTAAATATATGGGTACCTTTTATATTGCATATGTTCATGAGAAGAAAAAAGGTTTGGCAACATATATAAATGACAGGAAATTAACGGTTCTTAATCGCTATCCTGATCAAGAGGGACGATTCCAATTTCTCATCTTGCAGAAAAACAATGGGGAAACCTTCACATTAGCCAACATATATGTCCCAAATGCAGCTAAAAAGGATTTTTTGATCAATTTTTTTAAAAGTTGATAGAATACCACCAAGGAGAAATTGCGATTCTTGGAGACTTCAATGCAGTGATAAATCCCATCATTGACAAATCCCGTAACAGTATTCGAGGAAAGCTACCATACAACATCTTCTGCTGTATGAGTGAACTCTATTTGGTTGATGCATGGAGAACTAAAAACCCAAACACTAAAGACTATACATTTTATTCAGATCGTCATGACTCCTAATCTTGAATAGACATGTGCTGGATGTCAAAGATAATGTTGATATATCTGAATTCCATAGACATAGCTCTGAGAACACTCTCTGATCACAACCCTATTGAACTAACCTGGATCCAAGAGGGGTTCGGTTTGAGAAGACAGAAACTGAATGACCAGATTCTACTGAGGAAAAAGATCATTGCCCAATGTGAGAAAGAACTTGAAGAATTTTTTAAATTCAATAATACACCGAACATCTCGAGCTCTACAATTTGGGAGGCAAGCAAAGCCTTCATAAGAGGCAGACTTAGCGCAATAAATGCAAAAATTAAAAAAGATAGGGAAAAAGCATACAAAGAACTTCAGAGTGAACTCAGACACCTAGAGAAAAGACATCCAAACCTTCTTGATAAAAGTACAAAGCAAAAAATAAAATTGGTGAAACACAAAATACAGTGAGGGAAAAAAGTATTTGATCCCCTGCTAAATTTGCCCGTTTGCCCTCTGACGAAGAAATGACCAGTCCATAATTTTAATGGTAGGTTTGTTGTAGCTGTGAGAGACAGAATAACAACAGGAAAAACCCCAGAAACCCAGAAGACAAAAGTCAGAGATTGATGTGCATTATAATGAGGGAAATAAGTATTTGATCCCCCATCAACCAGCCAGATCCTAACCCTAACCCTAACCTTAACCCTAACCCTAACCCTCAACCTCCCTCGGTCTGCGGCTCCATGCAAGATCTCATCTCGTGGAGTTGCAATGATCATGAGAATGGTGATGAAGCAGCCCAGAACTACACGGGGGGAACTTGTCAATGATCTCAGGGCAGCTGGGACCATAGTCACCATGAAAACAGTTGGTAACACACTACGCCGTGAAGGACTGAGATCTTGCAGAGCCCGCAAGGTCCCCTTGCTCAAGACAGCACATGTACAGGCCCGTCTGCAGTTTGCCAATGCAGGTAAAAATGAGGATACCACCACAATGGTGTTTAATTACTTTTGCTTCAGATTTATGAGATTCTGGCTCATTTACCTTCAGTTTAGGAGACTGGGTATGCATTTGAAAATGCTTAATGTCTGGCCAGGGAGGTGTCTCTTTGGGAACAGGAATGAATACACATCCACAAAGAAAGCCAAAGGCAAGAGAATTAATGTAATAGGGTGAGAAAATATAAAATCACAAAAAAATGGTTACAGATTTGGACAGAGGTCTCATATGCAAGAAGGCAACAATATCTTGTATGGATTCACAAGCGTAATTAGCATATTTTGCATACTGTTCATGGGTGGACATGTTGGACTTATTCTCACAGCAAGGAGTTGGCCACCAACCCTTGGGAAGAGCATTACTTGAGTGGTCATTAGCCAAGATGTCACAGAAACCCACGAGGGTGCACAGCTGTAGATGTTCTTTGACCAGCATGAGAGAAACCACAGGGGAATCAACAATCATGCTGGTACAACAACATGGAAAAGTGCATAGAAATTACTGTCAGAATGTAGGGTTTGATCATTTGGCGAGATTTAAAAAATTGGTTGATTGAGGTCAAATGATAATGGAGGTTAAATATAATATAATGGAGTAGAACTGTAACAAACGTGTAAGAAAGTTAAAAAAAATTGGATTCAAATTTATCAAGAAACGCAGACAATTTTAAGATTTAAATTTCCTATGAATCCAGAAACTATGCTATTAGGAATTCCACCAGACAACTTGGATGTAAACTATACAGAAGTATTTGGATATTTGACGACGGCAGCTAGATTAATTTTGGCAGCTTCTTGGAAGCAAGATGATATTCCAGATTTCAAAAAGTGGCAACAAAAGACGGACGAATTTGCGGTGATGGCCAGATTGACCAGCTTGATAAAAGACAAGACGATGGAAGAATTTCAAAAGAAATGGGAATGCTATTTTGATTATGCTAAATGGAAAGGATAGATTGTTAGATATAAGGACTATTGTTTATAATTTTGCAGAATTTATCATATAGTTAGAAGGATATAAAATGCGACTTAAAATCAAGGTATAAAAGGAGATGTAAACTCCCCGAAGGAGTATAAACTGTGTGAATGATGTATGTGTTTGTATGTTTGTTTACTTTGAAAATGTTAATAATTTTTTTTTAAAAAAAGAAGCCTGCTAATTACAAAAACCATGAAAAAGCACTAAGACGGTCTATTGGTGGTCCTAAGATCACAGTTTTAGAACCACAGCCTCACAGGAAGAGTATGCATGGCTTCTCTGCATGCCATAGCTATTTTCCATTTCAGTGATTGCTGAGAATTCATTCCCCCAGTTTTTCCCCAGGCACCACAAACATGTGTAATGTGTTGACAGTAGAACTCTCGGTAGGCCTATTTCTATCAAGACATCATCCTTCCCAGGAGGTTTGTTATTAGTTAAATCCTCCCCTACCAGTCTTTCCACATCATCTAATGCAAATTGCTTTGAAACAGCATATTTTCTACCTAAACCAACACAGTTTTCAATGAACCCTTGACATATTGATCAGCATGATGCTTCAGAGTAGTTTTTAATTTGAGCAAATGGATCCTGCCTAATTAGATGACTGACAGTTGTCATTCTCGTCTTGTCAAGAGTCTGTCATCCACTCCAGAAATGCTTATTCGGATTCATCATCATCCATGGTTTTATTGTGTGTAGCTCAGTGCAAAACAGAGCTGGTGTTTGCAGTGTTATGGTTACTTTTGTTATGCCACATTTCTATCATTTGACAGTCTCCTAAATGGCCGTGGGTGGGGTCACCTCTGGCAAGAATGAATCACCTTCAGGTAACCAGGCAGGGAAGCTTTTATAAACTGGTTATCCCCTCCACACACACACACTTACCCTCCTATTTCATGTAGTTGAAGTGCCACAGGAATTCACAGATATTTTTATGGACAGTTGGGCTAATAAAAATGCTCATGGTCTAGCAACTTGTGTGGCCTTTTTTGTATCTAGGGTGTGAAAATATGCTTTCAGTCCAGATGAACCGAAACTTTTTCATTTTTTTAATGGGAAATGACCTTGGAAAAGTGTTTTGGATAAGAACTCAATCAAGGAAATTGTGAAGTGTTGACAAGGCTAAACAGAGACCTCCCCCCCTCAAAAAAAAAACCCATACAATATAGGCAAGGCATCCAAGAATATGGATGAGAGCCAATGTGGTGTTTTGGTTAAGGCTGCCAGACTAGAATAGGACTGCAGAACCCTAGACCGCTATCTTCACTCACCATAAAACCCACTAGCAATGCCCTCCATCCTAAACATCCTTCTAAGCACATTGGCTTGAATTCACTTAGAAGGGAGTAACTGTGCTTCAGATGGCACTGTGGGTGACCTAGTCCATGTTGCATTTCCTTTCAGCGTAATTTACCTCGTCCGTTTGTATCAACATAAAATGCAAAAGGGGAGAAGGTATGTGCTCCCTGGACGACAGAAAGGGTAAAAATTCAACAGATATTCATGGATTTTCAAACTCTCACTTAATATCATATATTTTAAATCCAGGTGAATTTAAGACAGGAATTGTGGCCACATGAAACAGATGATGAAGTCTAGAAAGAATGAGTTGGATTTTCATCTTTCTTGAAATACTGAAGTAGTGAGAGAGAGAGAAAAGAAAATCCTGTTAGTAGTGTAGATGGGGGCAAATAACAAAGGAGCATTCAGAATAAATAAAATAAAATAAAATTCTTTTCCTCTTTCCTTAAAAAAAAAAAAGGAGGTTAAACTTAATTCAGTTATTATATTTAGCTGGCATTCAATAACAGTTTCGCATGACCACAGTATTTCCTCAGGGAAATTAGAACTTGGCTTCACCCAGAATGCAATTAAATGGATCAGATATTGGTCACTGAGCAGCAAAGTAATTATAAATGGTGGTCCTATCCATTCATCCAAAAACAATCATCTGACAATATCCCACAAAGATCATGTGACCCTACTTTGTCAAACATCTTTATAAAGACTGTAAAGTATAACATGCTAATTATAGAGAGAATATTTCAGGAAAAAGAATTTCTCTTTGCCATGGCCCAACTGAAATTACGCCCTTGTATAAATCCATTTGTTTTGATGAGACCTGAGAATACCCTTAATAAAGTTACTCTTATAGTCACAAGCCATGCATGAACACAGAGAATGGCCTATCATTTCCCTGTGCAGCAGCTTCCAACATGGTATGTTCATTCAAATTACCGAGCCACTTTTTGAAACTCTCCCTTCCCTGTATAGAGAAGTGGCATAATGGCTTTACTGGGTGGATATTACACATGAAGGCTAAAGTATCATGCCAACATGGTTGAATGATCTTGACCTGGGATATGCACAAAAACGTTGTGAAAGGAGCTGACATTTGTCTAAAACAGTAGAGCAAATAAAACAGGGAAATTTTCGGTTTAATTTATAAATTGTGCAAAAGCTTAGGACATTCTGGGTTTTGGCACAAGACAAAGGACTCTTCAAGTATGAACTTCATGTTCAACCCAATAGCTATTTCAGGAGTCCCCAACCTTTTTGAGCCTACAGGCACCTTTGAAATTCTGACACAGGGCGGTGGGCGCAACCACAAAACGGCTGCTGCAGGAGGTGGAGCCAAGCACAAAATGTGAGTTGATGCTTAACTCTAATAGCAACTTTGCAACATTTCAGGCAAAATCTCTGCTTAACAGGATGCCTTTTGAAATGAACATGCTGTTTTAAAATATTTTCTTGCATGCACACAGAAAAAGTATACATATTGAGTGTGAGGTTCTCCAGCCAACCCCAGCAATCCCAAAAAGTCACTCGCTCAGACAGGCAGGTCTAAAGCAAGTAAACGTTTATTCAGGAGCCGCAGGTACAGCATAAGCAATCCACAGGTTCAAAGCTGCTAATGGCAAACCAACCTACAAAGCATAACTTTAAGCACAAAGCAATCCCAGGTGCAAAACCAAGCAGGCCTGGGAATTAGGAGATAACGGTGCCTGGTAGGAAGTAGGGAGTGAGCAAGCCATAATACTGAAGTTGCCTGCCTGAGACTCAAGGTCAGAGCAGGGGGGGAAGTGAAGGAGCTGGGACTGCTTGAACATCTCAGAGAAACAAAACCAAAAGATGCACTTGAACAGAAATGGGCCTAACTCATGTCAAGAACCTGTCTGGACAGCATGACTCCTGACATTGAGCTTGTTAGAAACTGTTACAGGCTTCAACATATGGAACATATGAACTGTTGTGTTAGTGTTGAGCATAGAAAGAATGTACCTATTTCTGAATTAGGAAGCTTTCATTTAAATCCATTCAAAGACTTCTCTCTCTTTAGTAAGAGCTGGGTGACAGAAAGTGCTTTCTCTATAGCAAGTGCTGTCTTTCCATCAAAAGGTCATAATTCCAAGAAGTCTCTCCGTGAGGCTCTCAAAGTGAGTACAGTACAGAGACTTGGAAGTATGCCGAAGTCAACAGTTACTAATGCCTTATTAGTTAACTTGCAGCTGGAAGTGAACAGCTGGAGGCAAATACAGCAAAATATTCAAAGAGATCTGTGAGAATGGAATTTGTCTTATAGTCTGTGCCAAGTCTGTTATCAGAGGAAGATTTTTAAGTTGCCATTCCTCTGTCAGCTCTTGGTGACTTCTAAGTTTAGTGTGACCTTAGTGGGTTTCTCCTGTTCAGCAGAAGACTACTGTATTGTGAACATTGCCAAAAACATTACTTAATGGAGGTTATATAAATGTTATACTGGTTTTAATATTTATACATGTTAGAGTTTTGGTGGAATATTGAAAATATATTCATTTTTACCGCATTCCTTAGGAAATGAAGATGTTAGTAAAATGAAATATTATAGATGTATGGATTAGCTAAAATAGCTGAATCTTGTACTGACTGTTCAGTATGTTGTTATGACAGCAGATAACCCTGCTGGAAGAGTAACTCCTTATATGGGAGTATGCAGAGAGTATTCAGCTGAAGTTGACCTGTAGTAGTGTACATCTCAGAGTGTAAACCATGTTATGTACTTGATATTGGACAGTATAAATACAGGCAGGGAAAGGCTTGAAAGTTAGATCTCTATCTTTGGACTGAGAGGGTCTCAGAAGATACCGGCTTGGTATGTATGAACTACTTACTTGTATGCTATTCTAGATAGTGTGAATCAGACTCTTTTAACTAAACCAGACTTCTTTAACTGTTATATTTTAAGTATTGGATTTTAAAACTTAATAGTATGTAGAACTTGCTTGAATTCTTGTATACACTTTAAAGACTTCATAATACTTGCGTATACACATATATTACATTGAAGCCATTCAATAAAAAGACTTACTTGCGTAAGTAAATTAAGTTGTGTCCTGCTTAGTAGGTGACTAACTGAATAAGATAACATACCACCTCTCGGGAAGGGATCAAGTCTAAGAGCATAGTCAACTGAAAGGCACTGACCCACTTCAAAACCCTCATCTGCCAGTATTTGTCTTCATTTTTCAGGCATCTGACCTGGCTATCCTCTTTACATGAGCTGGGCAAAAGCCCCACCTAATTCCTCCCACTTTCCTAAAACAGTGGGTAGGTGCCAGGAAAGGTGTCAGGGGCACCATGGTGCACAGAGGCACCATGTTGGGGACCCCTGAGCTATTTCCTAACACAACCCAGAACATCTTTGACCTGATTTTTGTGAGATCTGAAAGTACTGAAATCTGTGAAGAGAAGACAGTATTTACCTGACTTTCTCCAGGAGGTCTTTTACACCTTACTAGAGGTAAGGAGGCCAGATGTCCTCGTTTGTATAGGACAGTCCTCTTTTCTGAGGCCCATCCTCTGAAATTTCCTAAAACACATACATCAATGTACTGGTTTCTCTACATCAGGAAACAGCGGTGCACCACAGACTCTGTTGGCAAGTTTAATAGCTTCACAAGTTATCTATTGTGTGTACATGAAATGGAGACTCCTGGCCGATCCCGGTGTCAACAATGCACGTCTCTATGAGGAGTTCCAAATAAATGTTTGTCATGCGCATAAATTAATTAAATATTTGTATGGCTGTGTGTAAAAGGTTTCTTGTCAACATGGGCTCTATAAAGCCAGTTTCTGGAAAACATCCCTGTATCTGAAGATGAAAATAAAAAATGTCTAATATGATTAGCCTTCATAGCAAACACGTGTTAGGCTTGGAGGCAACTCTCTTCTACAGACTCTAAAATGAATGCTGTCTTCAGCAAATTTTCCATTGTATAATTGTATTTGTGGTATGTGTTACCACTATGCCAGGCATAATCCATCAAGGAAATAACTTTCTATTTACATGCTGGAACATGAGTTTTCTTTGAACATAGATAGGAACATGTCTCGGATTATACTTATCCCTACTGGATGGATAGCACCTTACAACATTTTCAAGTGTTATATAGTTTGTTTATGCCCTGGGTCTCCAACCTTTTCAAGCCTGTGGACACCTTTGGGATTCTGACACAACATGGTGACACAGCCGCAACATGGCTGCCACAGCTGGCAGAGCCAGCCAGACAATGACTGCTGCAGCATAACTTTGGTCACAAAGTGAAGATCTTTGTGGTGTGCTGGCAGCTGCTGCCAAAACTATGTTTTAAAAAATCTGCACAGCCAATGAAATCTCCAGTAGCCAATCAGAAGCCTTGCTGGGCAAAAGCCCCTCCTGGCCCCACCCACTGTCCCAAAACACTTGATGGGCACGAGAAATTGTGTTGATGGGCTCCTTGGCACCCAGGGGCTCCATGTTGGGGACCCCTGGTTTATGCCCTGTTTTTTTCAGATTCATTGCTATTGGAATTTCATTGGTGGTCACATGACTGACCGGAGCCAATAATAGTGGTATTGCTGTTCCCACAATACATAAGGTGACAGACAGACGGGATGATAGATTGCCTTGTGCTGGGAAAGACCCCTGTTTATATTTCCAGAGCTTATGCATGCTAGTACTTGATATACAGAGTGCATGGCTTCCAAAGAATTCCTTATTTAAAGGTTAACAAAAAGGAAGAAAGTTTTCAGAAATGGCTGGGGTAGGGGGAAATAAAATCCCGAAAGAGGAGAAGGGACATGTGCAGCTGGAACCTACAATGACTGACCCACGTGCAGGGCTGCACAGTTTGCAGCCAGTTGAGGAAAGGGCAGCTCACCTGCCATCCATCAGATTTTCTGTTTGCTGTCTCTCTAGGCAATTGCTAAAATAGAAAGGTTGCTGTGGTCCTGACAGGCCATGCTCTGCAGCTGGTGGGCTGAGTTTTGACTTGACGGGTCACAAATTAAGTATGTTTGCACTAATGCAATCTCATCCCCATAGTAGGAAAATGTATGTTTGCCCCGGTGGGGCAAGTAGCATATCCTGGGAGCCATTTTATTATTATTTATTATTATTTGATTTGTACCTCACTCTCTGTCCTGGCACATTGGAACAGTGCCATGGGGGGTGCTTAACCCTGAGCTGAACTGGATCCTCACATGACTGGTAATTTCAATTGTTCAAAAACCTGGGGAACTCCGCACTTGGAACCCTCAGAGTCCTCTCTACCTTGGCCCCAAATGTGATAGTTCTGCTTGCTGGAGCAAATATCGATGTCCTCCAGCAACGTAATCTATTGGTGTAAATGTCGTGAAAAGTGGTTCTCCTGCTACAGGACTGAGAGTGGCATCTGAGTCAGAGCTGTGAAACTCCCACCCCACCCCGTGCCCCGGAAAGCCACTCGTGTCTGCAAATAGTTTCACAGGGCAGCCACGTTGGTCTGCAGCGGAACAGCAAGACTGGAGTCCAGTTGCACCTTTGAGACCAGAAAGGTTTTCAGGGTATGAACTTGTCTGGAAAGGTTCTCAAGCTATAAAGTAGTTATTTGCAGGCAAGTCTCTGTTTAAATCCAATTTTACCTGTGCAAAACTATGGGCAGGGCTGAAATTTGAAATGTCAATTAAGCACCTAGGAATTTAATTAACACAGGCTATTAGCATCTGAATTGCAGGTGTGCAGAGCAGAGTAACGAACAGATTCCTCAAGGGTGCTCATGGGGAAAACCTCTCCTGTCAGAAAGATGGGCTGCCCGCTTTTTTGCCCCAAACCAGAGTTGGTAGCTGCTCCGAACAGCCAAATTTTATCTTTGAAATGCTAGGTGGGGGCTAACCCCACCCATCCCCCTTGCCGGGGCTCTTCTCCAAATCCCTCCCCACCCCCTGCTGGTGCTTTTATATTAAAGACACCGGAAGATAAGGTTACCAACCTTGAGGTGAGGCCTGGAGTTCTGGAATTGCAGCTGATTTCCAGACTACAGAGATCAGTTCCCCTGGAGAAAATGGCAGCTTCAGAGGGTGGTCTCAATGGCATCACATCCCTCCTGAGCTCCCTTGCCTCCCCCAATACTGTCTCCCCCCAGGGACCACTCCCAAATCTCCAGGAATTTCCCAGGCCACATTTGTCACCCCTATTGGAAGATCCCATCAAGAGGCCTCTTGTCTAACCTCCACCCCCTTGAGCATGGCATTGCTCAGCCTGGTTTACATGGCTGTGTTTATGCCATTTTCATACCTATGCTATGCTGTACTTAGTCTACTGATGGAAATGCAAATAATTTACAGTGCAGTCCTAAGCATTGTCGTGTGTGTGGAGTGCTGTCAAGTCGCAGCTGACATATGGCAACCCAGTAGGGTTTTCAAGACAAGACACTAACAGAGGAGGTTTGCCATTGCCTGTCTACACAGCAACCCTAGACTTCCTTGGTAGTTTCTCATCCAAATACTAACCAAGGTTGACCCTGCTTAGCTTCTGAGAACTGACAAGATCATCCATTGAATTTAGGAGGGTGTAACTCTGTTTAGGATTGCACCATAAATAAGTTTCTTGTTACTGCTGGAATGTAACGTTTTAAAAATTAAACAAGGGGAACAACAACAACCACAACAAATAGGCTTAAAATTTTATAGTTCAGTCTTTTTTTGGTGTTTTGATATTTCTGATATTATGTTCATTCAGTTTTCTATATGTAGATGTATTTTGCATTTGAATTGGTATGTTGTTTTGCCAGTGTGATAATTCTTTATTAGAATAGTGACTTTAAATCTGTATTTCAAACATAATGAAAAATGTAAATAATCTTAATATGTCAATAAGATTTTTTTTCCAAAGTTTAATGCCTCAGCATTGGAGACTGGATCTCCTGCATGGTATGGGGGCTGATGAGGTGTAAGTGGACTTTTCCATGTCTCCGTTGCAAATGTTTCCCAGTCTTCACTTTTTGATCGGGATCCTGGGAGCTGTAGTTTGCTGAGTGATTGAACCTGATGCCTAGAGTGTGTCTATGTCTAAAAGTAAATACACACTTAAGACGGGAAACCAGTATAGTTGCAGAGCAGAAGTAAATCAGAATCTAGCCCCCACCCCACCCCAAATTTCTCCATTTTCCCCCTGCATGACAAAGGTAATAAAGGGGTGGCAATGCTTCAATGACTAAAATTCAGTTTGCACATCAGAAAGATTTTTGTACAATACCAGTAGTTTGACTGTGGGACTTCACCCCGTTCCTTCCAATTTCCTTTCTTCCCCCTCCTTCCTGTGAATGTAATGAATCACTGCCAGCCCTGAAATTAAATTCTCTCCCAGTCTCTTTCCACTCTTGTCTACATATACTCTATTCCTGTTGCTTCATTCATCTATTAGTTTCCCTCACCTCCTCCATTGACTCAATGTCTGTCCTCATTCAAGCTGTAGCTCATCTTTGTGTCCTCTCTGTGACTCATCCACCCATGCATTCACAGCTCCGCTAATTTTCACTCCCGATGATTCCCACTCCCCAAATCCATTTTGTGATTCAGACATCTTGGAGGAGAGAGAGAGAGAGAAGGTAGCCCAGTGCTACCCAACATAGTGCTTATGGGTGCCATGGCACCCAACAATTTGTTTTCTGGCATGTTCTTACTTCTTCACCAAAGCACCTCTTCCCCAAAGCAAAGAACCAGTCCTGGCTTTCCTCTGCTTCATTGGAATATGGGGTGATTCTGAAGAGTTCAAGAGGCATTTATGTCTGCAGAGAACAACTATTTGGAACCAGCAACCTCCATCATTAGATGATGCTTGGCTTGGAACCTTCTAGCATTTTGTGGAACCTCCTGGCACACTTGTGTTTAGCTCCTGCCACTATGGCAGACATTTTGCTGTTGTGCCTGCTAATAGTCCTCACAATTCCAAAAGTACCCATAAGCTCAGAAGGGCTGGGGACCCCTGCCTTTGCCCCTTCTTGGACATTCTTACGGTGGTGAGTCCAAAAGCAGACTCCATAAACTTTTGAGTGGATACTAACAGCACAATTCTATGCAGCGTTACACCCTTCTAAGCCCATTGACTTTAATGGACTCACAAGTGTGTAACTCTGCTTCAAATTGCACTGTCAGCATAGAAGCCATTGGCCTCTCACTGTTGCAAATTCTCATATGCTGGAGTTTGCTGATGAGGATTTTTGGTCAAAATATTCTTGGATAAATGTCTAGATAACTTGAAGAGGAAGGTAAATAGCCTGCATCTTGTCCCAACTTGAAATCCTATACAATTCAGTGAGGCTCCTCAGAGTAATGGGGATATTGTTGTCCTGTGCTAATTGATTCTCTAGGCTTGATTTAATACCCTGCTTGCATGCTTGATGCCTTTTGATGACTGGTGTCTATGAGCTATTGGGTACACAACTGCTTAGAAAAGAATGGAACAATTTAGTGTGGTGTTAATATAAGGACACAAGAAAAGCCCTGCTGGATCAGACCGGTGGTCCATCTACTCCGGCATCCCATTTCACACAGAGGCCAGCCAGTTGCCTGGAGGGTCAGCAAAGTTGGCACAGAAGCCGAGGTCTTTCTCTGGTGCTGCCTCCTAGCACTGGTATTTGGAGGTTTGTGTGTGTGTAGGGCCGTCAAGTCGCAGCCGACTTATGGCGATCCCTTTTTGGGGTTTTCACAGCAAGAGACTAACAGAGGTGGTTTGCCAGTGCCTTCCTCTGCACAGCAACCCTGGTATTCCTTGGTGGTGTCCCATCCAAATACTAACCAGGGCTGACCCTGCTTAGCTTCTGAGATCTGACGAGATCAGGCTAGCCTGGGCCATCCAGGTCAAGGCGGTTTACTGCCACCTAATGTGGAGGTTCTCTTTAGTCACTACAGCTAGCACCCGTTGATGAACTAACTCTCTGTGAATCTGTCTAATCCCTTTTTAAAGCCATCTATATAGTCCCTGAAGTAGAAACTGATCTGAGTTTTGCAGCTGTCTGGCAAGAAGCATCCTTGTGTTCTAAGAACAGATGCTGCTTTAAAGTCTAGCTCTGTCTACATAGGTGTCTGTCTGCTCCCCTCCCCTAAAGGTAAAGGTCCCCTGTGCAAGCACCGGGTCATTCCTGACCCATGGGGTGACGTCACATCCCAACGTTTACTAAGCAGACTTTTGTTTATGGGGTGGTTTGCCAGTGCCTTCCCCAGTCATCTTCCCTTTACCCCCAGCAAGCTGGGTACTCATTTCACCGACCTCAGAAGGATGGAAGGCTGAGTCAACCTTGAGCCGGCTACCTGAAACCGACTTCCGTCGGGATTGAACTCAGGTCGTGAGCAGAGCTTTTGACTGCAGTACTGCAGCTTAACACTCTGCCCCTCCCCAAACTACATATAAATAAGTAGCTATGATTTCGTCAGATCTTGGAAGCTAAGCAGGGTCAGCCCTGGTTAGTATTTGGATGGGAGACACCCAAGGAATACCAGGGTTGCTGTGCAGAGGAGCAAGGCACTGGCAAACCACCTCTGTTAGTCTCTTGCCATGAAAAACCCAAAAAGGGGTCTCCATAAGTCGGCTGCAACTTGACGGCACTTTATACACACACACACATTACAGAAAGCGTCATAAGTTAGTTAAGATATTTCTTATCCTGCTTTTCTTCTCAGTGAGGACCCTAAGTGGCTTACAAAAAATACCAATGTAGTGAAAACAAACAAAAGATACACTAAAAATCATGGGCTGGGCTAGGATCCACGGGAGGGGGGGCAGTCCATCAAGACCACAGGCTGCTTAACCACAGGCTAAGGGTGAGACGCCCTTTGATTCTTGCCCTTCAACTCGGGCCTCTGACCATCCCTAGCCTTTAAGTGCCTGCAACAGGAAGGGAACAGAAGCCCAGCCTGCAGCTTAGGGTTGCCATGCAGTGGCTGACAACTGGTGAGAGGATTGTGGAGGGGGCAGAGTCCCCGGAGAAAAATTAGAAAGAAAAATAAGGCCTCGGCTACATACTGGAAGTTCTTACCATAGAGCTCCTGATGATTCCTAGAGCTACGCAGAGTGACATGGGTATGTCTAGCAATCATCACAAACTTTATGGTCAGAGCTTCCAATAAGTAGCCAAGGCCTTGTTCTACTTTTTAATTTTTCTCCAACACAATCCACCCACCACCACCCAATCGGGGAAATGGGAACCGTGCTGGAGCTTAAAGAGCTGGCAGCCATCTTCCCCTAATCCCACTCCCTTGTTCCCTACATTCCTAATACTACGACTCTGTGGCCATTTATTCATGGAAGGTTTTGCGTTGGCTTTGCCACTCTTTAGATGCACTTTCCCCCCATCCATATTCTCAAAACTCAACAATAAGCCGCCATGCAGAATTTTGAGACTGCAGATGGGGAAAATGGGCATCTATAGAGTGACAAATCCAATGCAAAACCTTCCATGAATAAATGGCCTGTAGAAAAGTTGCTCCTGTAATTCTCTACTAGGGGGAAGTGCTGAGCACTAAACAGCATTTTCATCGGATGGCAGTTCCAGCAAAGGTTGTGAGATAAGTACATCTGCAATCCACAGGTCCCTCAACTCATCATATGGGCCCCATTTCAAAGGGAGGAGCTGCCAATGCGAGGTGCCAAATGTGTTTATTGGAAAGCGAATTGCTATTTTGTAAGAAATGGACTGAGCCCAACTCATTTGAGATGCTCGCGCCGGACAGCTGGTCGCTACTTGCAGCCACCACTGAGCACTGATCAGCATTTAAACCAGCAACTTAGAGGTGAAAATCCCCCTATCCTGTTATTACCCTGCTAAGCCACATAGGCGTTCCAGAATTTGTAGTCTTTAATTTATTGGCTTTTAATCAGGAGAGGGGTGAAAATATTATAAGCAGCTGTGTGTGTGTACAAATTCGCCTCAACTGCCACTGCTGACAGCTTGCTGTTCGCTCTCCCCCCCACCCACCCCATTCATCTGTCCTCATTGATATTCCTAAAATTCTAACAGTATTTTTCTTCCCAAAGCAAACAACCAGAGGAGGGGGTGGGGGAGATGAAACTGCTTTCAACAAAAGAATCCGAAAATTGGCTCTGCCTCTTTTCATAACGTCTCTTCTGACCTTCCATGTGTAACATGTTTTAGTCATACAATTGATCAGTACATAGAGTTTGCGCCACCCTGACCTTTTGAACTGCCGGCGGTCGCCGCCGCAGAGATCCTCTCCAGGCCCAGCCACCATGTCGGAGGATGCTGAGAGCCGCTCCAGGCCCGGCCATTGCGGCGGCTGATGTTGGGAGCCACTTCAGGCTTGGAGAAGCTCTCCAACACTGCCACCGCAGCAGCAGGTCTCAAAGGTGAGTGCCGGCTCAGCAATGGGGGGGGGGGGGAGATGGGACTCCCCTCACGAGTTTCATGGGCCTTCCTTGTTTTACTTATTTATGTACTTACACCTTGCCTTTCTTCCCAGTGGGGTCCTAAAGCAGCTTATCGCACTCTTGTCTCCATTTTATCCTCACATCAACCCTGTGAGGTATGTTAGACTAAGAGCATCTGACTGGCCCAAGATTACTCAACAAGCTTTCCATGGAAGAGAGGGGAATTGAACCTGGGTCTCTTAGATCCTTGACATCTTATTTCTCAGGGCTGGGTTCCATGTCTGATATTTCCTTCCTCCAGCATGCAAAACTGTTACCTTCTCTGGTTCATCCTTTTCAGACTTTGCATCTGCATGTACCCAGAGCCTCCTAACTGCATGTCACTCCTCCCACTATGCAGTTGCCATGTCTGTAGAAGGATGATGCACATTGAATTTTATTTATTTATTGTTCTCCTTTCTCACTGAGACTCGAGGTAGATTGCATGATATAAACAATGTAATCAGGCAACACAAGGGACCTCATAAGCAATGCAATGGGACCAGGATCACAAAAGTCAGGAAAACAATGCAACAAGAAAGAGGTATTGTACCTGATATTTTGTAAATAGAACAGCAAATGGATTTACAAAAGTAGAAGGGAATGCAATAAAAGCAGGATAAAACATACAATAGACATAGGAATAGACTATAATTCCATCCATTTTATAAAGAAGCTTCCTCCTGAACCACTACTTTGTACTGCAGCCCTATTCCCTTAATAAAAATGTCCTCCTGGACAATTCTGTTCTACACAGTCTGCAGAATGACAGACGTCTGGGAGCCTTCCTGTACCCCTCCCTTCCACGAGGAATGCATGTAGAGTTTTGGTACATGCGAACTGACTGCTGGATTTGTCAGAGTTCTAGCCATGAAAGAGCTAGAAAAGATTCTTAAGTGTAAGGATGTGCCATTGGCAACCAAGTTCATGTTAATGCTGTAGTATTCCCTATTATTATGTATTGGGGGGAAAAGTTGGACAATGAAGAAAGCTGACAGGAAGAAAGCTGATTTCTTTGAAATGTGGAGTTGGAGGAGAGGTTTATGGATATTGTGGACCATCAACAAGACCAATCAGTGTGTTCTAGATCAAATCAATCCTGACCTGTCCCTAGGAGCTGAAGAGGAGAGGACTGAGAGGAAATATGATAACCATCTTCAAGTACTTGAAGGGCTGTCATATAGAGGAGGGTGCCGAGTTGTTTTCTGTTGCCCCAGAAGGTCATACCAGAAACAACGGGTTGAAATTAAATCAAAAGAGTTTCCATCTAGACATTAGGAAGAATTTTCTAACAGAGCGGTTCCTCAGTGGAACAGGCTTCCTCGGGAGGTGGCAAGCTCTCCTTCCATGGAGGTTTTTAAGGCTAGATGGCCATCTGTCAGCAATGCTGATTCTATGACCTTAGGCAGATCATGAGAGGGAGGGCACCTTGGCCATCTTCTGGTCATGAAGTCTGGGTCACTGGGTGTGTGTGGGGGAGGTAGTTGTGAATTTCCTGCATTGTGTAGGGGGTTGGACTAGATGACCCTGGTGGTCCCTTCCAACTCTATGATTCTAAGCTAAAATGTCTAAACCGAGGCTATCATACTCTGGTCACATTATGAGAAGACAAGACTCACTGGAAAAGACAATAATACTAGGAAAAGCTGAAGGCAGCAGGAAAAGAGGAAGACCCAACATGAGAAGGATTGACTCAATAAAGCAGGCGTGGGGAACCTCTGGCCCGCGGGCCATTTACGGCCCGTGGGATCATTTCATCCGGCCCCCAGCCCACCTGTGGAGGGCCACCTGCCAAGCCCTTCCCCGCTTAAACCCCCAGCTGGCGCACGCTTCCCGAGCAGCCGCCGGAGGGCCCCCTGGCCATCCCCTCCCTGCTGGATCTCCCGGCTGGCGCATGCGCGCTTCCCACACGGCAGCCAAAGGGCCCCCTGGCAAGCCCCTCCCCACTTAAACTTTTGGCTGGCCCACGCTTCCTGCACGGCCACCAAAGGGCCGCCTGGCCACCTTCTCCCCGCTGGATCTCCGGCTGGTGCGCGGCAGCCGGAGTGGACCCTGCCAATCCCCTCCCTGCTCGAACCTCCAGTGGGAGCAAGCTTCCCGCGTGGCCGGCGAAGGTCCCCCTGGCTACCCCCTCCCCACTGGATCTCCCGGATGGCACCAAGGGGCCCCCTGCCAAGCCCCTCCCCGCTTGAACCCCCGACTGGCGCGCACTTCCAGAGCAGCTGCCGGAAGGCCCCCTAGCCAGCCCCTCCCCACTGGATCTCCCAGCTGGCGCGCACTTCCTGCGCAACAGCAGGAGGGCCCCCTGCCCAGCCCCTCCCTGCTGGATCTCCCGGCTGGTGTGCTTCAGTAAAGCGTCTTGGCAGGGACTGTGGATCAGTGATAGAGCATCTGCTTGGGAGGTGCTGTGGATCAGGGGGAGAGCATCTCCTTGGCAGGGGCTGTGGATCAGGGGAGAGCATCTGCTGGGCAGGGGCTGTGGATCAGGGGGAGAGCATCCGCTTGGCAGAGGCTGTGGATCAGGGGGAGAGCATCTCCTTGGCAGGGGCTGTGGATCAGAGAGAGAGAAAACATCTGCTTGGGAGGGGCTGTGGATCAGGGGGAGAGCATCTCCTTGGCAGGGGCTGTGGATTAGGGGGAGAGCAGTTCCTTGGCAGGGGCTGTGGATCAGAGGGAGAGCATCTCCTTGGGAGGGGCTGCGGATCAGGGGGAGAGCATCTCCTTGGCAGGGGCTGTGGATTAGGGGGAGAGCAGTTCCTTGGCAGGGGCTGTGGATCAGAGGGAGAGCATCGGCTTGGGAGGGGCTCTGGATCAGGGGTAGAGCCTCTGCTTGGCAGAGGTTGTGGCTCAGAGGTAGAGCATCTGTTTGGAATGCAGAAGGTCCCAGGTGCAGGATGGACTACCAAACGTGCAGCATCTCTCTCTGTGTGCTTCTCCCCAATCTGTACCCTTCTAAGTTCAATCCATGGCATTGCTGGCTCGGGCAAGAAATGAACAGAGGTGGGTTGCCATTGCCTTTCTCTGCATAACAACTCTGGTATTCCTTGGTGGTCTCACATCCAAGTACTAACCAGGGCCGACCTTGCTTAGCTTTTGAGATCTGGTGAGATCAGGCTGGGCTGGGCCATCCAAGTCAAGTTTCAGGCAGCATGTAAAATTTCTCAATAAACAAAATGTACTTTACAGTTTCTCTGGGCCAAAATGGGTAGGTTGCCAATAGGTTAAGATCCTAGACATCTGCAGGACAAACCTACTGACACTTTCCAATGAGTAAGCCCCGCTGACTGGACTTCAGTAGGATTTAGAGTAGACCTGCATAACATTGCACTGCTGATCACTTTTTGTTTTATATAAATAAATTTTGTATGGCCCGCGAATAATGTCCAAGATATCCAAATGGCCCTTAGCAAAAAAAAAGTTCCCCACCCCTGCAATAAAGGAAGCCACAGCCCTCGATTTGCAAGACCTGAGCAAGGCTGTTAACAATAGGTTGTTTTCGAGGACACTGATTCATACTGTAGCTATTTGACAGCACTTCACACACACAGTTGATGTCTGCTGAAATGAGCGGGAAAGCACAGAGAAAATGCCCTCTGCCTTCTCAGCATGCCTGAAAGTGAAGTGGGGGCTTGCTCCTGTGTGGAAGCAGCCACGGTCTAGCTGGCTGAGTTGGCAGGGCATCAAGCTTGTGTGGCTTTCCTGGAAGACTGTTACTGTGTGTGTGTGCAGGAAACCTGGTTTCAGGCCAGTTGTGGTCTGCATTGGGAGCCAGGTGTTGTTGGCACTAGTGAACATTTTAGAGAGGACAATGACCATACTTTGCATTTGTAAGGTCTCATGATCCATCTCTGGCTTCTTAAGTAGCAATGTTAGGAAAGACTATTAAGGTTTAGGGAATTACTGCCAATCAGAATGGACAATACCAGGCCAAATGATGACCAATGGCCTGTCAGTATAAGGCAGCTTCCTCTGTTCATATGCTTTGGAAAAAGGAAAATCCATGTTTTTAACTGATCTTTATCCAGCATAATTTTAAGTCTCCCCCCCTCAAAGGCAATTAAAGTGTTTCAAGGGATAGCCCATGTTGCTTGGTGTGTCTTGAATAGTGATGGCCTCCTCTGGGGAATATTGTATTAACAGAGAGGTTTCCAGATGGTTGCATAAGTGTGAGAGGCATGAGGAGTGCAAACATGTTGAGGTGAGAGATCTCCAGGAATTCTAACTGATCTCCAGGCTACAGAGATCAATTCCTTTGGGGAAATGGCTGCTTTGGAGGGTGGATAGTAGGGCATCCTACCCAACTTAGGTCCCACCTCTTCCCAAACTCTCCCCTCCCCAGGCCCCACCCACAAATCTCCAAGAATTTCTCAACTTGGAGTTGGTAACCCTACTGAAACTGACCAATATTTGCAGAACTTCCCATCCTTGTAACCAGCAATGCAGGCTGGAGGTTCTGATGAACTAGGGTTGCCAACTCTAGGTCGGGAAATACCTGGAGATTTTTGGGGTCGAACCTGGGGAGGGTGGGATTTGAGGAGGGAGGTCAGTGAGGCATCATGCCATAGACTCCACCCTCCAAAGCAGCCATTCTCTCCAGGGGGAACTTCTCTCTGTCATCTGGAGATTCCGGGAGATCTCTAGGCCCCACCCAGAGACTGGCAACCCTAGATAAAAGACGCCTCTCCCCACCCCCACCCCCCAATCCCTGGCACCATGAGTTCTAGAAACTGTACTCCTCCAACTGTAAAATCTCTTTCGATGGCTTTAAAAAAAAAAAAGCTGGGAAGCATGGGCTGTATTCCTGCTGGGGGCGGTGAGGCTGGGGGCAGAGTGGTACCGGAGTGGGACGGGTGTGTGTGCAGTGGGCTGCAAACACAGGACCTTCTTGGAAGTCGCCGGTCATCGAGCCAGCGGCGGGGAGACTCCCACCTGCCTTCCGCTAAGCCCGGCAGCCTTGACTCAGCAGGAGCTTTACCAAAATTAAAAAGCGCATTAAAGAGCTCGATTATAACAGCACTACTTTTCGTGCTCGTCGCGTCTGTTCATCCCAGTTCTTCGGAATACCCCCTCCACGTGATCTGCCTGCCTATACGTATTATCTGCGTCTCTGTAGAGCTTTTTGCTTGGCTAGATTGAATGCTAACCCTTCTATGGTAATGCAGGGCAGAATCCTGAATATACCATACCCAGACAGGACCTGCCCTTGCTCTTCTGGCTCTATCGACTCATTAGCCCATGCCCTTTTGGAAGGCTGCTTTTACGAGGCACTTCGATCGCGCTATATCCCCCCTTTTAATATACAAATCCAATGCCTCTGTGACCGACATAATGCCTTTTTCACTAAGCGATAGGGACCCCAAGGCTACATTGTCAGTGGCAAGATTTGTTTCGGTCCTGACATCCCTCCAACGCTAGATATACGCTGCTCAAGATGAATTGATCAAGGAGCTTCTAAGGCAGGGGTGGGGAACATCAGGCCCAGGGGCCGTTTAAGGCCCACGGAATCATTTGGTCTGGCCCTTCGTGGGTCCCGGCAGATCTCTGGCTCAGAAGGAGCCAAGACTGGCGATCCGCCCCCTCCCACGGAGTGCGCCACCGGCCGGACGCCCGCCTGCTCGCCCGTGCTGGGACTGGCCATCTGGGGCGACTGCCTGCTTGGGGCTTGGGCGGCTAATTTTTAAGCTGATGCTTTTGTATGGCCCGCGAATGAGGTTATAAATATCACAAATGAACCCTTCCCATTCATAGACCTTTATTGGCATAAAATGTTATAAACATCCCAATGGCCCTTGGCGGGAAAAAGGTTCCCCACCCCTGTCCTAAGGGATAAAAGGAAAAGGAAAGGGCTGGGCAGGGGCGGCAAGCGGCCCCTTTAAAGGGCCAGCTCCCCCCGCCCCCCTATTGCGGGCACAGGAGGCCTCTCCCCCCTCCCCTCCCCTCCCCTCCCCTGGCCTTCCAATCCGCGCCCGCCGCCTGCCAGCCAGTCCCGGGCAGGGAAGGGAGCGCGCGCGCCTCTCCCTCTCCGCCGCAGCCTGCAGTTTTGCAGCCAGCCTGGGGAGACGGCGAGGAGCAGCCCCAGACGGGAGCCGCCGCCGCCCCTCCCTCCCTGCCTCCCTCCCTGCCTCCCTGCCTCCGTCTCTCGCCTTGCCTCCCTGCCAAGGAAGCCGTCCCGGAGCCGCGGGGAGGGCGAGCGCGGAGGCAGACGCACCCGCACGATGGAGGTGCCCCGCCTGGACCCCCGCCTGGGCAGCCCGGCCAGCCCTTGCGAGGATGTCATCAAGAACCTCAGCTTGGAGGCCATTCAGCTCTGCGATAGGGACGGTGAGTGGGGGAGCGGGGGTGGGGTGGGGGGCGTTGAGCTCAGCGTCGCCCCTTTGCAGCCTCCCCACCTCTCTCGACTCTCCCCCCCCCCACGGATGCTCGTACACAATCCCCCCCCCCGCGCGTAGGGCTCTTTGTTGCCCCTCCTGGCATCCCCCCTGCGCGGTGCCCTCCCTCTCCCCACCCCAGTCTCGCCTTTTCTCCCTGTTTCGGAACAAAAGAACAAAAAGGGGGGAGGCACCGGGTCACACCTTACGGAGCCTCCCCCCCTGCCGTTTGCGCGGCTGTGCCTGCTGAGATGACTGGCCAGGAGGGGCTCGCCGGCTCCCCTCCCCCCCCTCCCCCAAAACCGCGAGGGGTCGCCGATCTGCACAATGCCCAGGCGAGCCCCAGGCTGGCGGCGATCGCTTCCAGCCGAGCCCTGATCTCGAACCCCTTTTTCAGACTCTGGAATTATGTGCTGGGGGTGGGGGAGAGAGAGAAAATAATTGCTGGGAAGAGAAATAGAGAGACAGAAAAATGTTTCTTTGGGAGATCTTTCTTTCTCCCGTCTCTTTGGGCTAATTCCCCCACACACACACACACACACACACGCAAATACTTGTTGCCTATTCATAGTATATATATTTTTTCATAAGGAATCAAGGGCAACTAAAGTTACCCACCCGTCTCTCAAAGTGGGGGTGGTGGTCAATGCAAGTGGGTGGGTGGGGGATCCTGGCTGGGGGCGCAGAGGAGAAGGGGAGGCAATAAGGCGGGGTGTTGGGAGCGGTGGCGCGTTTCAGCACCATGGATAGCGACAGCCTCTTCCATGCTGGCGTTGGAAAAAAGGTCGCGCGGGATGTGCGGGAAAATTCGCCTGGTGGAGTCTGATCCAATGCAAGTCCGTAGGTCTGATGCCATACAGTTTGTGTGCAAATATTAAATCCTTTGTTCTAGACGGGCGCACACAGTTACAAACATTGATGCCCCGGGGAAATGGGAGAGGATGTATAGAGCAGGAATTGCTTCTTTCCAGCAAGGAGATGGTGGTACAGGGTTGGTTTGTTTGTTTTGTTTTCGGGGTTTTTTTTGCTTGATGACATTGATGGCGCTAAGTGGAGGAGCTAAAACTGCCTAATAAATGAAGTTTGGTTTTGGAGTGGAAAAGGGTTGTCTGAGCTGCAGGAAGCCAGCTGGTTTTTAAGGCTGCGATGAGGATCTTGGGAGCATCAATATACATACTGGTTTACCAGCTCGGAAGATGGGCAATTATGTGTGACTTTAATATTAACTCCATACAATCATGCCTGGCTTCAGAGAGGAAGCACCAGGAGACCTCATGTTCAGAAAGTCATACCTTAAAGAATGAACTTATAAAACACAATTTGATCGTGTGTTTCTGCAATTAGCAGACGTCGTTTTTGCAGCTCAAACAATGTAACAGTGTATTTCGATTAGCTGAAAGGGTGAAAATCAAAGTGAATATGTTTGGTTTTGTTGATTCTATAACAGGGTGTTTGGACCTTTTTGAATGCCTGTGGTCTTAACATTATGCTTCTTCCTTATGTTCATATTGCGGTGACTGTTTGACCACTCCCCACTGACAAGTTGCTCTCAAGCAATCCCATTAGTTCCAGTGGGTGGGAATATTTAGAGTAATGTCAGAAGTACAGACCAAATAGCTGCAACAAAATTGATACCCCAGCGTGACAGAAATTCTTTTCATAATGAGCTTGTAAAACATGAGGGGTTTTCACTTCCTAATTCCAAAGCATTTGTCAATTATTAATTTTATTTTAACATTATTCAGGATTCTGATTTTTTTTTAAGCTTCTCACTCTGGAGTTCAGAACCCCCAATCCCCATGAGAACATTGGAGAATATGTACATTCCCAGGAATTCTTTAGTCTATACATACAACATTAAAACCTTGGCATTGGGGAAGATGAATTGCTTATGGAGAGTTGTGGTAGTGAAGGAATAAGACTTGAATTTTCAGACAGTAGCCCATTCCCCTTCCAGATGTGATCACATTGCGCTGCTTCCCTCAGCTCTGAAACAATGCACTGCTATGTACAGTTGCTTTTACATACACAACAATTATTTGTGGATTCAATGTGGAAGGCACGTTATGTAACTTTCTCTCTCTCTCTTTGCCTGTCTCAAGCAATGTGTAATGAAGCTTGCTGTGTTCATTGTAGTGGGCTGTTAATTAATTCAGCATAGTATAATTAATTGCTCTGTACAAATGAAGCTACGATCTCATGCAGCCCAATAGGATTCTGGAGTGGTCCCCCCCACTTAAAAATAACTTGCTCAAACTGCTATCAGGGTGGGGTTGGGGTGACAACTTTCTCTCTTGTAGATTTCGAATGGTTGAATGTTTTAAATTTTTGTGGAGCTCCTGGAAGGCAAGGCTCATTAACTCCAATGTTTTTGGGGTGGGGAATTTGCAGAGGCTTTCTTTCACATATGAGCAATAGGCATTTAAGGAAATAAAATGTGTGTATGTGCAGTGCACTGAAAATACTAGGGGTGTGGATAACTAGGTGTGGAATAGCACATGAAACATTATTTCCAACAGGTGGTACCTCAGAATGTCAACATGGAAAGGGAGAAGGAGGAAGAAATACACTCCACTCCAGCATATAGAATTAGTAGCTTCTAAAATGTAAACTCCATATAAACCAGAAGGCCTTTCTTTTAAACCATTGTGAGGTACAATCTGTCAAACAGTGCTGCAGTACAATATTCATTTTGGTGGTATGGGTGAGGGGCTTCTGGGAAAACTTCAAAATGAATTGCCAGGCAGCCATTCTAAGGAAGCCTGGAGTCTGATCAGCATAACCTTTGCTCCTTTGAAGCTGTGGGACATTTATCTCTCAAACACCCCCCCCCCCCACACACACACACACACCCCGCAAAGGACCAATAATTGCATTTTATCACTACAGTCTTTTGCTCAGTTAAGTGAGTGTGAGCCACAATGAAACCAATTGAGTACAATATTTCAGCCTATAATAATGATGTCTTGCTTAGGAAACCTCACATATCAAGGAAGTATGTGTTATTTGGAATCCACAAAAGTTTTTTTTTAAAAAAAAACCATGCCTAACGAAGCTCTTTTGGGTGTGAAAGCTGGACAATGAAGAACGCTGATAGGAAGAAAGTATGGTAGATTCCTCTTAAATGTGGTGTTGGAGGAGTGTGTTACAGATACCATGGACTGCCCCAAAAACAAACCAGTGGGTTATAGATCAAATCAAGCCTGAACTGACCCTAGAAGCTAAAATGACTAAACTGCGGCTATCGTACTTTGGTCGCATTATGGGAAGACAAGAGTATTAAATATTTACTTGAGGATAAAGATGCCAACATTTCCTACACAGTGGCAAAGTTTTGTTACATTGCCACTAGAGTGCGAAGAGCTTGGGTTAGCACATCAGAATTGTAATCCTGTCTCTGTATTGATCAATTTTAACAACGTTTATCTGCTGGTCAAATGACTGTAAATAAATAAACTGAACGGGAAGACAAGAGTCACTGGAAAAGACAACCATGCTAGGAAAAGTTGAAGGCAGCAGGAAAAGAGATGGATTGAAAACCCAACAAGAGATGGATTGACTCTATAAAGGAAGCCACAGCCCTTAGTTTGCAAGACCTGAGCAAGGCTGTTAAAGATAGGACATTTTGGAGGGCGTTGATTCATAGGGTCGCCATGAGTCTGAGGCAACTTGATGGCACTTAACACAAACACAACGAATCTCTTGTCAGACAACTTCTAACAATGTTGGTTGATAATAATGAACATAAAAATCTGTAGAATGGGTGATATACATACAAATGCTTTCTCCTTTTAGTGATAAGGGCCACACAGAAAGATATGTGTTAAAATCAATATTTTATGTGTTAAAATCAATATTTCATACATATAAACCTACTAAATATACTGTTATTCTCCAAGTGATAACCCTATAGATATACTCCGCTTAAATACTTTTAGCAATTATTCTGGAATCTGATTTGAAAGTTTAATATTTGAACATTTCAGAATTTGAAAAACGGTTTGCATTGTATTCTGTTCTTAGCAAATTTGAAGGCCAAAGCCTGAGGAGGGGCTGAAACAGATCATATCAATATTGAGGGATCATGAGAAACTGTGTGCATGAGGACAACTTGGAAATCCTACTCCTGAAAAATTCTCTCTCCTTCAGGATTCTCTCCGCAGCTTGAATAGGCCTGTTCTCCTCTCCCCTTTTATTCCTTTAATTGACTCTCAGCTGTTCTCAACATTCTGTCCCTTCTCTCAATATTCTGCCCCTTCTGGAGCATTTTCAGTCCTCATCAGGTTCGTTAGTGATTTTTTTTTGTTTTAGTTCCTTTACACAGTTATATTTTTCTATGTATCTGGCAAGTCTTCTAAGTAGGTGAAGATCTCTGCCTTCTGTGGTTTTGTGGTTTTCATTATCCTCATAGGAAATGGTCAGTTTACTATAAAATATAGTGATATACTATACTGGGGGGGGATTCAACAGTGGAATCGGCTCCCTAGGGAGGTGGTGAGCTCCACCTCTCTGACAGTCTTCAAGCCGCAGCTGGACAAACACTTGTCAGGGATGCTCTAGGCTGATACTGCACTGAGCAGGGGGTTGGACTAGATGGCCTGTATTGGCCCCTTCCAACTCTGTGATTCTATGGTTCTATATGTAATTGTGTGTGTGTGTGTGTGTGTTTCTTACCACCTTACTTTTCTCAACCCTATAAATTCTCTGAATGCGCTGGGGAAATCTAGAATATTAATATACACTAAACAAAATTAAATAGAACAGTTTATTCAAGCAGATAAACACAATATTATTCATTTATTGAAAGATTCATATTCTACTTTCCCTAGTTTTCAACAAATATTTATCAAACCAGATAAGCATAAAATATTGATTTTTGAGGTGACGTGCTGGACAACAAACACATTTACAGTGCAGAATGGAAAATAAGAAGTATTTTTTAAAGTTTTTAAACCATGTTTGTAAAATAATGCTTTACAACAATGCCCAGCGGCATGGGCTTAAATGGACTTCCCTGGTCAAGTTAACCCTAAAATGTAGAATTGCGACCAAAAAGCCCTGCTGGGTGATGCGATCAAATATGCTTGAAGGGTACCTGAAGCAGAACCTCTCCAGCAATATAAAGGGCCACAGGGAATGCAGTAACGTTACAAGTTTAATCCAGTGCTGTCTTGTAGGTTTGGAAGTTATCTGTGCCCATGGAGTTCCCCTGCCCACAAGGAGTTCCCCAGTACACCCAAGAACTGTGTAAGTCACGTAAGAAAATGTGGTGTCCTGCTGGATTTAACCAGTGGCCCACCTATTCCAGCATCCTGTTTCACACCATGGCCAACCAGTTGCCCTGGAGGGCCGTAATACAGGGCATCAAAGGCCAAGCTCCTTCCATTGGTGTTGCCTCTTAACACTGATATTGAGACATTTACTGCCTTTGGACAGGGAGGTCCCCTTTGGTCATTATGACTAATAGTAACTGATGGACCCATCCTCCATGAATCCCTCTAATACCGTTTTAAAGCCACCGGTGCGAATGGTCCTCACTATGTCCCCTGGCAGTGAATTCCAGAATGCAATTACTTATTGAGCAAAGATGTACTTCTTTTTGTTCACCCTCATGCACACCAAATTCTGGTATTATGGGAGTAGGAGAAAATATCCTCTAGAATGGGATGTATGGACCCAGTTGGTTTATGGCTGCTCCCCAAATTCTTAGCAGTTTAGGTGCCATGGTTAACGCTGTTATTGTTTTTCAGGGTATTCCAATGACAATTATCCATTCAATTTCAGAGTCCCTTGGTTTCTTTGGGTTGTCTTGCTGTCTCTTGAAATATTGTTGATTTACTGAGTCATGTTGATGCGCATGGTGCTATGATTCAAACATTCCCATCTAAGGGCCTTTTCAGTTTTATCAAGTTGGACAATCTGATATACTAATTTCTGGCTGGTCAAATAGACCGTATCAATAAACTTGACATCCAAGTGCCTGTCAGTGCCATCTTAAGCAGAGTTACACCATTCTAAGCCGATTGACTTTACATCCGTAATCTTCTGGATTAACTTTATATTCTTGCATTCTATAATTGTTCAATTGAATGGCATTATAAACTTAATAAGGTGTGGATTGTAAAACAAATTTTGTATGGAAAAGGATGTTGAAATGTTTAATAGGCTGTAGCATAAATTGTAAGTCTCAAAAGGAAACAGAATATCCAGATTGTAGGGCAACTCAGCAATGTCCTAAAGGCATCGATCTGTTCAGTCTTCTGTTCCCTATTTCCTTCAGTCATAAATATCACTAGCATCATCTTTTCTCTTAAATTCCTATGAAAGATCCATTCTCCAGTGTGATCAAAGGGAGAGTCAGTTAGCTCTGTATGTTTTTCTTGCCAGCTATTTGTGAATGTCTAAGAAGCCATCATGGTTTGTATTGCTCTCTATATAAAGGTTTTCTGCCAAGTTCTCCACCACCCCACCACCCCGGAGTGCACTGGCTATTTGCACAGGATGGAACCAATGTGGGATTGTGAAGCTTCACATTTTTGGTGCAGGCAAATCTGTCTAGAAGATGGCGTAAAAGGCCTCTATTAGGGAAGCCAGTTGAATCTCATGATTATTTGACACTCACACCCATTTAGCTATAACTTTGAGTTTTCCAGTTTTGCTCCCTCCCATACCAAAATGGCTCATACATTTCACTAAAACCAGCTCTGTGAATGGCATAGAGTGAATATCTTTTGTGGGGACTGGGGAAACCTGTCGTTCTAAACTTTTGTCTCCTTGGTCCTTCCTTTCCATGTTCATAGTGTAATGTGTTCTTTTTGAGTATGCTAACTGTTTCCTCTTGTCCTTTGCTCACATGCTTCAAGTCTTTCTGATTGTCTCCCTTCCTAATGGCCATATATAGCTCTTCAAGTCTCTTCTCTCACAACAGTTGTTATCCTCCCACCGGTAATTTCTGTTGCTTCTTGCTGAGTAGCACTTTTGGGTGTGTGTGGGGGGGAAGCCTTGTAATGGGTGAAGCATTCCTTTTCAAAGTGTTTCTTTTAAAATGGACACATGGAAAGAGAGTCTCTTTGCTTCTTCGGAAGCAATACATTAACCACTAAATCACAGGGCTACATTGAGATGGCTGTTCTCTTTGATACCCAATTTATATAGGTTTTTAAAAATTGGTTTAATGGTTTAGTGATACTGATGGTTTTTGGCCTCTTGATGGTCTTGTCATTGTATTTTATTAGGTTCTTTTTTCATTGTATTTCCTGGGTGTCACAAGCTGCTTCAGAAGCTGTAGTTGGCCAGGAAGCTGGATAAAAAAGTAATAACATTATATCTTAGCTCTAAAATCAATCCAACTGCCATAAAGTATTCTTCATTAGCTGCTTGCATGCTGTATTCCAATGCACTCATTCATTTCAATTGGATTCCTCTGTGTAAGGGAAACAAGCCATAAAAAAAATATTATTCTGTGCTTTCCTTGTGAAACTGCAGTGAAATCTTTTCGATTCCATCACCAAATATCAGCTGTCCATTTCCTGGTACGCTATTTTCTGCGTTCTTCCTTTCCATTATGTGGATTTTGCAAGTTTATTTCCCAGAATTGAATTGATCAGCATTCAGAATCTGTGCAAGATGTATAATCATTTGCAAGTAATTACTCCTCCTCTTTTAATATCACTGGCAAATTTCACTATTGTGTTCTGTCTCATCTGGATCATTAATCAAGCCTTTCATTATACATAGAACAAAGCCCTGCATCTGTGATACCTTGCAGAACATCTGACCCTGCTCGAATCCCTGCCGTTGTCTCCTGTCGCCACTTGATCATTTCTCAGGCCATGCCAGTGATATTATCAGGCACTGTTCTGCGAACGAGAGGATAACCAGCCACATTAAGGAAAGGGCCTTTTTCTAGATCTTTGGTTTCTACCAAATGTCAGGAGCACATCAAAATCAACTGGTTCAAAATGTACCTTTATTTCTATGAGAGATCAACATTTCTTGCATTTTTTATTTTTAAATACTTTAACATAGGCCTAATTCACTGCCTATGACCTGAAGCAGGGTCATTCATTAGGAGCTTTGTAAACCTTTCCCCCCCCCTCTGTCTTTCATAAACTACTAAAAGTGGTGGTGAGAAGTGGGCACATTTATGGTGAGGAGCTGGGGTCCAGTGGTAGAGCATCTGCTTTGCACGCAGAAGGACCCAAGTTCCATCCCTGGCTTCTCCAGCGAAAAGGATCAGGTGATGTGAAAGGTCTCTGCCTGAGATCTGGGAGATTTGCTGCCAGTTAGAGTGGACAATACTGACCTAGAAGGATGCATTGTCTGACTCAGTAAAAGCATTCATATGGCAGGCCACTGTAAATGGTGGATGGATCAGCTTGGTGGATCATACTTTGTGCAGATCTGGCCTGCCTGAAAAAATGCATTCTAATTTATTTTAATCATGTAGACTAGTAAGTAGTCTTGAAGTTAACCAGATTGTACCCATACTTCTAAAACCCAGAACTTGGTCTCTACCAATTGTGCAGTAAAGGAACATCAATATATAGTCTATGGATTGGATCCATAGCTTTGCCAGTGGAGTGAAACAGATGGACCAGCGACGTGTCATCCAAAGCACAGCTTCTTCCTTCTAAGTCCACTGAAGTCAATGGTCTTAGAAAAGGTAACCCTACTTAGGATGGCACTGTTGGTCCCCTTCCCCTCGGTGGGCCTGCTTCTTTCCTCTGCTACATACCCAGGAATTTCAGACCCTCTTTGGCTTGTCCTATACCTAGAACATGGTATTGTTACCTCAGGGTTCCATTGTTCCTTCTTGAGGTAATGGTCACAAGAAGGCGCTTATTAAGAGAGCCTCAGGAGTGGGACAAAGATTAAGTTAGATGGGTGGGATTGGTGTAAATTGTCCTCTCCTTGTCCACCAGCAAGACTGCCGTTCCACCGACAGAACAGAATGTTTGGATCCATCCCTGTGCGGTTTATCCTGTAGGAGCACATGAAGATGCCTCATACTGAGTCAGACCCTTGGTCTGCCAAGGTCAGTATTGTCTCCACTGACCTGCAGGGGCTCTCCAGTGTCCCAGGCAGAAGCACCCTCACATCACCTCCTACCTGATCTTTTTCTGTTGTTTTTAGCTGGAAATGGCATGGATTGAATGTGGGACCTTCTGCATGCAAAACAGATGCTCTAACACTTAGCAACAGCCCCTTGCCAACTTGTGGAGTCATTGCTGCTAACATAAGTCAATTTCTTTTAAAAAAATACTCCATAGGATTAGGTCAAGGATCATAGGATTTCAGTAGGTATTAGCCCTGAAAGCTAAGAATGGAGCCACCATGTTCAGATGCTTCCAGGACTACCAGGACACGTGGGAGTGTGGCCACCTCCAGTGTGACGGTTTTGTGACACCGGGGCTGATTAGCATTGGAACAAGAATGTTGTACTAGGTGGGCTGTTGGTATGAGCTAGCATGGCAGTTCTTATGTTTTGTTACTAACACCTCTGCAAACTTTCAAATGGCCCAATCAAAGCTATCGTTTGGATTTTCCTATACAGTGCCAACCTGGCAGAAGATCCTGAGATCATAGGAGCCAGTGTGGCGTAGTGGTTAAGAGTGGTGGCTTGGAGCGGTGGAGTCTGATCTGGAGAACCTGGTTTGATTCCCCACTCCTCCACATGAGCAGTGGAGGCTAATCTGCTGAACTTGATTTGTTTCCCCACTCCTACACACAAAGCCAGCTGAGTGACCTTGGGCTAGTCACTTCTCTCTTAGAACTCTCTCAGTCCCACCTACCTCACAGGGTGTCTGTTGTGGGGAGGGGGAGGGAAGGCAATTGTAAGCTGGTTTGATACTCCCTTAAGTGGTAGAGAAAGTCGGCATATAAAAACCAACTCTTCTTCTTCCTCATTTGGCTGCATTTGTATGCACTGGCCCCTGACACTGCTTCCAAAGAAATTCAGCTCATGTATTTATTCCACCATCTTTCACAACTGTTCCCTCTTCAGCCTTTTGGTTGCCTAAATCTTTTGGCTCTGGAGTGAGCAACTTATGACTGCCAAGCAACTTCTATGTGCAAAGAGGTGCAGTGACATCCTGTGGAGGACTAAACAGCCATCGGTTTGAAGCTCTGAACTCTTTCCATAGGTTTGTTGCTGTCTGCTTCTCCAAAACCTCTCTCCCCCCCACCCCCCGACTGTGGTCTCTGGCTGTCTTGGTTAATAGCCTTGGCTTCCTATGTCCTTTCTGTTCTCTCAGATAATCTTGCAGCTGCTGAGTTTTCGTCTCCCTCATTAATTCTCCTTTGCTTGTTCATATACAGAGTGATCTTTCTCCTCCTTTACTTGTTGTTCATGGTTTCCCTGCCATCCTCCTTGTCTTTCAAACCCACCACAATTCAGATAAATCATGGCACATAATCTGTCCTGGACATCTTTTGGTAGATCAGCTCAGGGCAGAAGGACCTGGGCCCCTATTTAAGAATTAGCGGCAAGGATCATACACACAGCTGGTTTTTGTGCAGCAGTTCCCATGGCCAGTTGTCTAGTGCTTTTTGTGGGAGAGAGAAGAGTTGATCTAGAGACTTCCCAACTCGTAGACGAAATTCATGCGGGATTCTTTTCAGCTCTCTCCCACTGTTAGAGTGTGCATGTGAAAAACAGGCAGTTTTCAATGTGCTTATGTCAGGGTTTCTGAATCAATCAAAGGTCGTACAGGAAGGTTGATTTACAGTCGCATTTACATAGATTACTGCACTTTACAGTGCATGTAGGATTTCAGTTGGGCTACTTCGCTCCATCAATTTGCAATACATAATCTTCTGGGAACTATGTCATATGTAAAGTTGCATTTCATTTTCTCCAGATAACATCCTGTAATGATTATCCTGAACTCTGTGTTTGTGATGGTTTCTTAAGGCAGAAACTGCCCTCACTCCTTCATATTTAGGAAATTATGTTGGTTAATGTCCCACTGGCCTGGATAGCCCCAGGTGAACCTGATCTCATCAGATCTCAAAAGCTAAGCAGGGTCGATCATAGAATCATAGAGTTGGAAGGGACCACCAGGGTCATCTAGTCCAACCCCCTGCACATGCAGGAAATTAACAACTACCTCCCCCCACATCCCCAGTGACCCCAACCCTCCCCCTGCCATGCAGGATCCCACAATCAAAGCACTCCCGACAGATGGCCATCTAGCCTCTGCTTAAAGACCTCCAAAGACGGGAACTCCACCACCCTCCGAGGCAGCACATTCCACCATCGAACAGCCCTCAGCATCACAAAGTTCTTCCTAATGTTTAGGTGGAATCGCTTTTCTATTAGTTTAAATCCATTACTCCATGTCCTAGTCTCTGGAGCAACAGAGAACAAGCTTGTTCCCTCATCAATATGACATCCCTTCAGATATTTAAATGATCCTGGTTAGTACTTGGATAGTTAGTTAGTACCAAGGAAGTCCAGAGTTGCTACACAGAGGCAGACAATGGCAAATTACCTCTGAACGTGTCATGCCTTGAAAACTCTATGGGGGTCACCATAAATTGGCTGTAACTTGACGGCTCTTTCTACCAACAATGTCCCACTGTTACTATGTGAAAAGTTTCCATTTGTAGCTTGTAACTGAGAAAAAGAGAGAGTCTTGAGACCATACACACATCCACATACACACAAACTTTGATGCTATGGATTTTGTCACATTCTTTGTCTGACCTTGAAATTATTTTTTCCGACGTGTTACAGTACCTTGTGGTGCTGGTAGTGGAATCAATTTCCAGTGCAGTGTTTGTAGTCGAATCAGTAATCAATTTTTGTTTTATTGTTATCACAAAGTGTTCTTTTCTCTGTTCACGCTCGAATGCAGGCGCTATTTTTGCATAGATGGGTTTGAAAACCATAATTGGACTTTAAAAAAAAATCTGCTGAAGGCGTCGGTGAACCTTGGCAATCTTACCCAAGATTAGGAAGGGAAATGTATTTTGCTAGAATAACTTAAAATGAGTTGTTTTTATTTAACCACATTTCTGACATTTGTTCGTACCAAGTGTGTGACTTAATCTGAATGCTCTCTTCTAATTTTTGCTATCGGTCTCTGTTTTTTCTAGATCCTGTTAAAGGGCTGTCATTCCATCAGGGGGCGAGTCAGGATCATAGCCAGATATGCAGCCAAACAGAAAAATGGGGGCAGGCAGGACAGAGGCAAACAAACCACTCAGGGTTCAGAGTAGGTATGAGTTCAATAAGGGTAAGAAGCCCCCCACCTCACAAAAAAAGCAAATGAGAGAGGCCGTGGCTCAGTGGCTCACCCAAGTTTAATCCTCAACACCTCTGGTTAAAAAAAGGGTCTGGTAGTAGGTGATGTGAAAGACTCTCCTCAGTTGGAAACTAGTTGACATCCAGTTGGCCATCATTCATATATCTTCTGTGTGAATGAGAGGGCTCAGCTTTCCTGCCGTCTTTCTTCAGTGAACCCAGTTCAGAAATGCTTACCTGAAATTACCTTTATGGTCTCTGGTTCCTTGATGCTCTTCAAGGTCCACTAGCTCTTGGAAGGTTTCCCACCTCTCAGTCTCTGCTCCACGCAAGCATCACAGTAAGTGGTAGAACCCTATGGTGATTAAAATGGGCTGGACCACTTTAGACTACAGACAGGGGAGATACTGTTTTTTAACGTTGAAATCATATTGATTGTTTCTTGGTGTTGTTATTATGTATACCATGGATATTATTTATAGAGTGGATCGAGGAAGGTTTATCCTGTGAGGCGAAATGGGAAAGCTATCTAGAATGCCCGTCTCATACCCTTAGTAGCCTCGGTGGCTTCGCGGCTTTATACTCATCAGCCTTTATGGTGTTATTTGAGACATTGATACACCAGTATACATACATACATACAGAAGAAGAAGAATTCATATCACACACATTGGGACTGTTTTATGGACAATTTGGAAATCATCTTGTATACACTGTACTTACCTGCAGTTCCTATTGTGGATAATTGTTATATAAATTTCTGAAAATATTGATAAATAATAATTGCTTAGATTTTTTGTCATATATAGTTTTGGCCATTGTGCTGTTTTTTGTTACCAATTTCTGCATTCAGCATAGGGTTATTTTTGTATTTAAATCCTGCAACCTATGTCATCCTGACCCCAGCTGCCATTGCTCAGGAGCAATTTGTGTGGAAATATCCTACGCAGACAGATTAATATTTACTTCTGCATCTGCATTTGTACTTGCATGAAATAAAAGTACCCATGATTTGTCAATAAATTTGCCGCTGTTTAAGTGCTTGCATCAGGTGAAGCATGTAGACTACCAACATACTGGCCACTATTGGAAATAGGATGCTGATCTAGATGGGCCTTTGGTCTGATCTGGCAGAGCTCTTGCTTTCTTTATCGTATTGAAGATTGTTCTAAAAGCATAACTGGGAGTGGAGGCTCGATTGAGGGAAATTGTCTATTTTAATTTAAGTGGGAGAGTGAGTTAACACAGGGATACCTTATTTAATTACAGCAACACTGTATCGACAAGAAGGTGTACATGCATTACAAATGCCCAGTGAGCCGTATTATTGGTATATTTTAATGATTTCTTTGTAAACATTTCAATAGTTCTTTTAACTCTGTGGTCTCCATGTCTGTCTATTCCATGTTTAATAAACACTAAGCTACAACCCTATGGGGTCACCACAAGTTGGTCGCAACTTGACGGCACTTGACACACACCCATAAACACACACAAAATGTATGTTTTCCCTACAAGGTTAAATTGTGACAGTGGACTATAAGGAATAAATATTAAAGAGGCTGAATAAATAAAATACAGTAGATTGGTCACAATAAGAGTTGGTTGGGTGGCTTATTTTTTTTAAAAATCCCTATCTTTGTAGTTTAGAGACAGAGCAGTGAGATAATAATAACTCCCCACCTTCCATAGAACTAATCACTCTTTTCTTCAGGAGACCAGAGTTTTCCAGTTACTCACAACCTGAGATTGTATACTCAGAAATCTGCTGAGGAATGTTCTGGGTGATACAGTCTCAATTTTTACTCTTTCTTAAAGCCATATTAGCAGATTCAGTAAGGATTCAAGAACGGCCAGAGAGAGCTCATTAAAAACATCAGTAGAAAATGGTATTTGAAATAAGCCATAGTTAAAATTGAATGAAAGGAATAACATTTCCTCCTTGACCTCAGGGACAGATTTAAAGTGGAAGGCTCTTCCTGCCACGGAAATGTTGAGATGTTATTCTTGAAAGGTCCTTTCATTTGTTTTTGAATGTGTCTTCAAATATACTTCATTAGCCATGACATTGGTGTGTGAACCGTGTGGTGTGTGTGTGTGTGTTTTTTTTTTAATGTGGATTGCGTTGTATTCAGGGTATTTTCAAACTGTCTTAATTTGCTGCTTATACACTGAGGATCTCCTTTGTCGTTTTCAAAAGAAACTTGGAGGCAATGTTTTATAATGTGGGTTGTAAGAAAACTGAGGTCTTTGCTAGGGTAAATAAGAGGACATAGTGAGGATGTAAGCTTCACGTTGTAGGTGGTCCAGAAAGCCTTTAAAGCCAATAGAGCCTGATGTGGACCTATGCAGTCACTATGGGAGGTCTTGTAGTCCCTCTTCTCTGGCAATTTCATGGTGCCTATTTAGCCAGGAGGCCAAAGTAAGATTTGAGGTGTGCCCTTCCATTGGAATACCTTTTATTCTTCATGGTCTTTCCCTTTTTACAATGCAATCCAAAGAATGCTTCCCTGGGAGTAAGCTGCATTGGATAGACCTGCTGTATTCAAGTCCAGTAGCACATTAAAGAGTGACATGATTTTTGGGGTATGAGCTTTTGAGAGACTTTTGAGAGAGAGATGACACCCAGTTTTACCTGTTGATTGACGGCCATCCGGACTCTGCCCCGGACGCACTGGCCAGGTGCTTGGATGCCGTGACTGGGTGGTTGAGGGAAAGTCAGCTGAAACGGAATCCATTGAAGACAGAGGTCCTGTGGCTCGGTAGGGGCGGCTTGGGGATGGGGTGCCGGCTCCCGGCTCTTGATGGTGAGTTTAACACCTTCGCCCCACCGTCAGGAGCCTAGGTGTGATTCTGGATGCCTCCTTATCTATAGAGGCCCAGGTCACAGCTGTGGTCAATGCAGCCTTTTTCGACCTCTGCCGGGCCTGGCAGCTGGTGCCTTATCTCTCCTGCCCTGATCTAGCCACAGTGATCCATGCAACGGTCGCCTCTACGCTAGACTACTGTAACTCGCTCTATGCAGGGCTGCCCTTGGGACTGATCAGGAGGCTCCAGCTGGCAAAATGCTGTGGCAAGGCTCCTTTCTAGGGCCTCGCTGCAAGAGCACATAACACCAGTGCTGAAACAACTGCACTGGCTCCAGCTGGAGCATCGGATCAGGTTCAAGATGCTGGTTTTGACCTTTAAAGCCTTACACAGTCTGGGACCACTGTACCTACGGGACCACCTTTCCTGGTATACTCCCCAGAGAGGTTTATGCTCAATAAAGAACCATTTACTGGTGGCTCCCAGCCTGCGGAGTGTGCAGCTGTCCTCGACAAGGGCCAGGGCTTTTTCGGCCCTGGCCCCCGGCCTGATGGAACAGTCTGCCAAGTAACATCAGGGCCCTGCGGGACCTAAAGGAGTTCTGCAGGGCCTGCAAAACCAAACTGTTCCACTGGGCCTACACCTGAGGGCAGCCGCAAGTCTTTTCACTATCATCATTTGCTGACCTCCCCATCCTTCCCCCAATTTTATCTGGGAGCCCATTGCAGACTGAACCTGCCTAGTGGCTACAATTTAAAACAGAGTGCCATTTTGTTTTGTTATAAATATGAAGTATGGATTTTGAAGTATGCTTTAATGTTTGTTTTAATTGATGTTTTACTATTGTGTTGTGACCCGCTCTGAGCCCGACTTACCGGGAATGAGAGCGGGATATAAATCTAATAAATCTAATAAATACATACATACATACATACATACATACATACATACATACGTCTAGCTGTTCTACTGCAGACCAACACGGCTACCCTCTGAAACTATTGAGTAGATCTGAGTAGGTTTCTGAGTAGTCCTGTTTAGGATTGGTCTCTCATTGTAGCCTTCCGGTCCCTGAAGAGCCGTACTTTCATGTAGCACGCTTCTTTTTAGATTCCCTTGCCCTCGTGCCTAAAAACAAACCCGTCCACCAAGCCAATCACTGTCCGCTAACCATACATGGTGATTCTTCATCAGGGGCTTAAGAGACCTGAGTTTGGGGTCTACTGTAAAAACTTTGCTTTCAAATGCCTGTGCCTCTCTATACATGTTCAAGAATCCTGCCTTTTCAGAGTTCCAGGTCACATGACCGACGCATAACAGTGTCAACTGTTATTAATGGATGCAAGAGGGTGTAAGCAGGTATGATCTGTTAATAAATGTCTCTACAGAGAAAGAGATCAGCCATAGAAATAAAGGGGCCTTCTGCCACTGTTATAGAGAAACCTCACACCCAGGATTCCTTCAGGTGAAGTCTTCTCCTCCTTAGGAGACCTGGTCCTTGTTGCTGGTGTCTGGCCTAAAGATTTCTTGGTTATAGCCCCAGCCCTAACTGTCGAACTGCGTCTTTGGAGCCAACTGGTGCCAAGTCTTTGGGTGAGCAGGTAAGATTTGCAGCCTCGTGGCAAACCCTCCGTTTCGTATTCTGGGTTGATCCGGTCAAACAGTTTGTGTGATGTGGGGAAGCTTCCACTTGGCAGATATTTGTGTGTAACTATCCTGTGTTGTTTCCAAATTCAGGGCCTTAATAAAGGCAAGATGGGAGGATGATAGACCACTGCATCTTTCCTGGCTGCCAAAAGCCACGGTGGGCCACCACACAAAGATTCCTCATGCCCCCGCCCCACCTATTTAAAGAAATGCAACATTAGGATGGAAAGGAACAGAGAGGAAAGGGGGTAAAATAAACCCTACTAACCTCAGTGGGATTTATTTCTCTTTCGTTGCTTCCTATTACTGTGGCAAACAAGGGAGAATCACCCACTCACACAATGGGAACCACCAATTGTTTTAAGGAGCAGAGCCAGGAAAGCCTCTCTAGGAATTCAGATTCTCTCACTTCAATCTTTTTCTTTCCTTATAAAAATAGCAAGTGCTCTCTTGTCGCAGGAAAGCACTTGTGCACCTTCAAATCAAGCAGTGGGTTGGTGTGAGTGGTTATAAGATTCCTAGAGGGGCTTCTAGAGAGCCAGCGTGATGTAGTGGTTAAGAGCAGCAAACTCTAATCTGGAGAACCGGTTTCGATTCCCCATTCCTCCACATGAAACCTGCTGGGTGACCTTGGGCCAGTCACAGTTCTCTCAGAACTCTCTCAGCTCACACGGAGGCAGGCAATGGCAAACCACCTCCAAATGTCTCTTGCCTTGAAAACCCTATGGGGTCACCACAAGTCAGCTGTGACTTGCTGGCACTTTCCACCTCCAGAAGAGCTTCTAGCTGTTTCTGGAGCTCTGAGATTAGCCCAGGCCACCATGCCTCCTGTTGACTATTCCCCTGTTTTCACATGAGAGCAGAATGAGGCGAGGGGACTGCCTGACCTCTTAGGTCCCCAGACAAGCCTGGGGCATGGTTGCATCTTTCTAAGCCCATTGGTCAATGGCGTAGAAGACTGTAACCCTGCTTAGGACTGCACTGCTTGAGTCCCTTCCCCTCAGGGGGCCTGCATTTCCTCTGCTGCATACTCAGGAAGACCCTCTTTGGCTTGTCCTGCACCAACAATATGCTACTATTAGCACAGAGTGCCACTTTTTCTTCCTGATGTAATGATGACAAGAAGACACGGTATACCTGGTTGCGTTTTTATGCTACTTGGTAGAAGGTCATGTCATATTTGTCCTTTAAATATCAGTTTCATGTTACTTGATCTTCTCCAGTTTTCATTTTTGTCTCAAATTGAAGTCATTTTTCATCATACAAATGTCAGCATATAGCTTTCTCACTTTCTCTGTTCTTTTCCATTATTATTAGAAATATATGCACCACCTTGATAGGTTTATGGGTCCAGCCAATTTCCAAAAAGATGCACCCTAGCAGAACTGGTATTTTATTGTTTTGATGTTTTTGTCGCTTTCTTGTTGTTTCTTTTGTTGATTTGTGCTACCCTGGATATTTAATTTATAATAGAAAGGCAGGGTATAAAGCCTTGACATAAATATGTTAGCAGCATTTTCCTTCAACAAAATATTTTAGAAAATAAATTGTGCATGACTATAATTCAACTCCTGAGAACCGTGTAACATTCCTGAATTCACCCAGTGTGTCACCTGGCTTTGCAAAGATATGACCATCAGGTAGGCCTGGCGTTTTCAACTTTTACAGAACAAAATTGCATTTATTAAACTGGTTTGGGGTTCGAATAAACCCAAAGTGAGTCATAATTTTTTTTAAAAATTCTCAGCAGTTTCATTGAGTGACAATAACTGCAAAGAAGAAAATCTATACTTCATCAGTTCTTTACTTCTGGCAGTACAGAACATCTACAAACATAACTATTAAGAAAATATTTGAAAATACAATTTTGTCAATTTCAAACTATGTGTCAATTTCAGCTTCCTTTATCACAGTGCTCTTCAACCCATGGATTGGGATCCTCAGATGGGCTATGGAGCCCCATTTGCTGGGTTGTGAACTCCTGTAGAGCCACCAACTTTTTTTGCCTGGGTCCCAAAACTAGTGTGCATGTGTAGACTCAGGTCTCCATTGTTGGTGTTATGCTCCCTGCCTCATGCTGGTAGGAGCAGTAGGATAGTAAGGTGAAGTGACTCAGTAGTGGAGCAGACCCTTTTTTAGCTCAAGCAGGACTCTCTCTCTTCCTGACACATGACTCCAATATCTATTTCTTCCTGTCGCATGCTTGCAATGCTGTGGGCTGCCACCTGGGGGTTAAAGGTGGGTGTCAGTTCTATAAATGTTGAATACCGCAGCTTTACCATGCCATGGTGGTAAAAATGACCCCAGTACTGTGGATTTTTACACTGCAACTTACAAATAATGAAAGTGAGGCAAAATGAAACAACAGATGCCATTGATCATACTAAGGTTGAGAAAGGCACGGAATATAAAGTTACAGAAAAGTGAAAGCTAAGTTTAAGCAATTTTGTTTCTATTTCTCAGGGTCCGTTTGATCCCACTGCCTCTTTGTCCGAATCTGGGCCCTGATATACACCCCTCCGAGGCACTTGGCAGCGAGGGGTCTAAAACTACCAGTTTTTATCCACAACTGTTTTTGACGTGGAACTTCAAGGTTGCAGTACATAAGATGAGATTGGTTTCTTCTACCTGCTGCTACTTCATTCTGTTGGATGCAATAGCCAATTTCCCCTGTTCACTAGCCAGATTTGTTTACCATGAACAGAGACGACGCCAGGTTAAGAAGCAAAGGAAGAAAAAGCTTTTTTTTATTTTGCCAGGCAAAAGAGGAGAATATTTCAGCCCTTTTGGCTTTAAAACCCCGCCCATTTCTCCATATTTTATACTTTTTTAGAACCCTTTGTTTGATCAAATTTTAGGAGGTCTCCTCCCTTGAGTATATCCCACTATGATTTCATTTTTGTGATCACATGTTGTTTTTTTGGTATTAATTTGTCCCAAGGTACAGTTTTAAGATTAAGAAGCCTTAAACTTTTGTTAAACAATACTGCTCTTTACTGACTTATATAAGTAACCACAGCTTACAAATATAACATAAAAATAATATTTTTCTAATATGCTAAAATTAAATTAATTAAAATCTTACACACCCCACAATTCTGTTCTTTCTCTGGATGAAAACTTGCTAAATCCTGATATAATTTTTTGTGTGGGGGACCAGCTCTTCCAAACCCAATAAGTCCTCCAAACCCTAACTTGCCAGCAGTTGTTGTCGCATATGGCTTCAAAGGCACTAATAAGCATGTCTAGCAACTTCCCCCAATGGAAGTCTGGCAGCCAGGAAGCTGTTAAGCCAACCACTTTTGACCACCAGCAATGGCTGGGAGTCCCCTCAACTCTTTCTGTGGCTGAACCCCCTATCCAGATCAGGAGCATCTGTCCCCTGCTATGAGGCCCTACTGCCTCTTTCTTCCCATAGCTGTCGCCTATTACAAGTCCTCTTCCCAGTCGTCCTGTCCCACCTGCTTATGGAACAAAGAACTTTGCCCACATTTTGTCACTGCTTTCTATGCATTTCTGCATAAATACAGTAGCATGTTCTGTCCCAACTCTACTGCAGTTTATTGTGCTCCTTCCAGTTCCAAAGGAAACATGGAATCTTGCCTTGCAGCAATTAGAAGAACATCTGAAGCTCCACCACAGATAGGAGCTCAGAATTTGCTTGCTCTTCATTGGTGTTAAGGTGTATTTTTTTCTCCCAGCATCTTTCAGCCCAGATTATTTGGTCACATGCATGTATGTCACCTGCGCTTTCTACAGCAGGGGTCCCCAACATGGTGCCCTGGGCACCATGGTACCCGGCGACACTTTTTTGGGGTGCCCACCAAGTGTTTTTAGGAAGTGGGTGGGGCCAGGTAGGGTTTTTGCCCAACAAGGCTTCTGATTGACTATTGGAGATTCGATTGTCTGTGCAGATTTTTTAAAATGTTGCTTTGGCGGCATCTACCACCACAGCACAAGGATCTGCCCTGTGTGACTGAAGTTGTGGCAATAATTTTGTGACTGGCTCTGCCTCCTGCAGCAGCCATCTCGGGCAGCCATTTTGCTGCTGGGCCCACCATGCCATGTCAGAATTCCAAATGTGCCTGCAGGCTGAAAAGGGTTGGGGAAACCCTGCTCTAGAGCTTGCCCCAGTCATTGTCCCTAAGCACACTTGGAAGGGTTGGGGTTGCGCTACAAACCAATCGATGTATGGCATTTCCTCAAAGAAGTATGCAAACTGTAGTCTTGTGGCTGCCGACAGAGCATTTCTTGTGACAGTCTTGTGGCTGCCAACAGAGCATTTCTAGAGTTCATGGTTCTTTGGTGGAAACCATGACAGTTCAACTAGTTTAAAACCAGTTTGTGCCTGCAATAGCAGCATGCCCTTATTGCAAGGTTTCTCTGATAGTAGTTGGTTCCAAATAAACAGGACAGAGTTTCCTATAAGGTTATCCTTCAATTAATTTTATTCTGTAGATTATTTCTTTATAACTGCCAAGAAAAAGAGACTTTATGAAGGCAGTAGATGCTACTTTACTTTTTGTGTGTCTTGTGTAAGGCAGAATAAATATTCTTTCAAGGAGAACTCAGACCTCTAAATCTTTGGGGACAGGAGTCCCCGGTGGTAAACTGAGGTGCTATGTGTTATTTATGGAGCATACTGGCTGCTTTTGAAAAAGAGTTGGAAAAAATGATTTATGTGGAAAGAGTTTGCCAGGCATGAAGAACTTGGAACCATCCAACAACAAATGGGCTCTGTGCCTCTTAGAGAATATCTGCACTGCAGGTGTTAGGGCATTCTTCATTTCACATTGCGTGCAAAGCATTTGTCTTCCCTCTTCCTGCTCCGCTGCTAAACCTAAGATACCTTTCCTTCTTCTCGGGGTCCACATGTGCCTGGATGCCTGGTCTCCTGAGTATTTAAAAACTGGAGGTGCATGCTGATGAATTTTGAAATACTTTCCCTACCAGCCCCTTCTGAAGAGAGAACTCCTGGAAATGCAAAGTACTTAGTGCACGAATGGGCCTTCCATGCATTCGAAGTACAGTGCATCCTAGGTGGGTCTTACATTAACGTGGCTTTGTCAAGAGCTGAATTATGGTCCTGGGAAAGGAGAGATGGGGGAGCTCAGTACCATTTGGGGAACATTACAGGAAAAGGTTTGAGACTCATTGCTTTGTTGTCACCCCTTCTGTATTAAAAAAAATAGTGGTGCAGAATCACATTTTGATTGCAGGTATCTGGTTTTGCCAGCTTAGTCTGCAAAGCATGATCGTAGTCAAGGCAGTGTCTTTTGGAACAAGAATATCACATCTGTAGAGGATGCAGAGTCTCAAAGCCTGGTCTGCCCTTCTAAATCCATTAAAGTCAGTGGCCTTGAAGAGTTTAACTTTGCTTAGGATTGCACTGTTGGAGACCCCTGCCAGGTTGTGGGGATCTTAATTCCACCCCATCCCTGCTCCCTCTGGCAATTTCTTCTTTCCCTTTCTTTGTTGGAGCTCGCCATGGTTAGTGTTATCACTGCACCAGTACTTTCATTAACCATGTTTAGTGTCCAACCATGATTTTCAATAGCCATGGTTAAAAACAAGTTTCAGTTTAAATGATCCATGAAAAGCAATGGGAGAGGTGAGAACCATGATGTACTCTTGCCCCCCTAATCGTGGTTAAGGTGGGTTAAGTGCTAGGGCTCTTCTCTAGCATTCTTAATCCATTAAATAACTTGGGAAGTAAATCTTAATAAATTACTGTCAAATAATTTCTGATGTTGAGCTGTTAGGTTTTTCTTGTTATAGGTTGAATTTCCTACTTGGCAGCTTCTTGGTGCGTGTCTTTATTTTGGGCTGAGCATCAAACTTGAGGGTGCATCTTCACTTCCCTCATATTCATTGGTTTTATACCAGTTGAACACTCATGGCTTCTCCTGATTTAGTGTGGGAAATGCAGACTAGTGACAGTGCTGAGAGTTCTCTATGCATTTAGTTGATTGGTTGGTTTACTTCATTTGCAATCCACTTTTCTCCCCAATGGGAACCCAAAGCGGTTTACAACATTCTCCCCTTCTCCATTTTATCTTCACAACAGATGAGAATGTGTGACTGGCCCAAGGTCACCCAGCACGCTTCCATGGCAGAATGGGGATTCAAACCTGGGTCTCCCAGATCCTAGTCTGACATTATAACCCAGGGATCACGAACCTTTTTGAGCCTGTGGGCACCTTTGGGATTCTGACACCAGGTGGTGGGCTGCCAAAGGCAGCAGAGCCAACCAGAAAATGGCTCCCACAGGAGGCAGAACAGCACACACAGAGGAAACCCAAGTGTAGCGCCAAAGAAGGATAATCTGAATGTACACTGAGAAAGAGGAGTGGGAGAGAATACAACCAACACGGTAGGGGCAGCTGCAGTGGAAATAACATTGTTTTAATCTGCCAGTCACGTCTCCAGTGGCCAATCAGAAGCCTGTCTGGGCAAGAGGCCCTGCATGGCTCCACCCACTTTCTAAAAACACTTGATGGCAGGGTCGTCTTAACAGCATTATAGGCCCCCGGGCAAAACAGTGCATTGTGGCCCCTACCTACACAACCACTCACAGGAATAAAAATGTAAATGATTGATAAAATTAAAGATGTTGGTGCTTCCATAATGAACAAGTCCTTTATTGGTGCTTCCATAATGAACAAGTCCTTTCTCACATTATACTTCAGTATTTATTCATAATCCAAACCCAAATTGTGATTCGGCGCTTCTGGGTGTAAACCGACGCAATTGCGTCGGTGGGGCTGCGCGGACACGTGATCCCTGCTTACAAGCCAGGCACTGGATTGCCTGCCAATCTAAGCAACCTGGCAACCCTACATGGTGCCCAGAGGCACCACACTGGGAACTTTGGCTCTAACCTCATTCCTTCTCGTAGAATGAGCTGGTGCCACGTAGTGGTTAGTTAGAGCGTTGGACTAGGAGCTGAGAGACCTCGGCTCAAACACCCCCTCGGTGATGAAATTTACCAGCTGACCTTGAACAACTCGCACTTTCTCAGTCTAATCAACCTCACTGAGTTGTAAGGATAAATGGAGACAGGAGAACTATGTAAGCCCCCTTCCTGAACTCCTAGGAAGAAGGTGAGATTACAATGTACTAAACAGGTGGTGTGACCAGAAGAGCAGTGCAAGAACCATGGGGAGGTGTTTTGAAATCACCCAATCATAGCCAAGTGCACGGCAAAATGGGAGTTAAGATTTTGAAAGTTGGCGGATTAGTCACAGAGAAGTTGGGAGTGAGACAGAAGGGTTGTGAATGATTAGTTTTAATAGGAGTGTGGATGAAAGATCTGTAGAGGTATCAGATCACTGGTTAACTTTGCCAGTCTGGGAAGCTGAGTTTTGAAGGTCATTCTAGTATTCCAGCAGGGTCTGCAGGGTCTAGTTAGCCACTAAGTTGTGGCAGAGTGCTGCACTTATATGTAATCAGTCTGCCTAGGAATGGCATTTTTTCCCTTTGGCAGGTTCAGTTAATCACCTGACATCCAACCTCTCCTTGTTATCAGTTAAGATTCACCTTAGTTTGCATCTGATGAAGGGAGCTTTGACTCTCATAAGCTTGTACCCGGGAAATTTTGTTGGTCTCCAACATACTACTGGACTCGACTCTTAACTGCTCAGTTTGTATGCTTCCATTTAATGTTCATTCTTGTTTGCCTCATCCTTTAACTATTGGTCACAGGCTCTGGTGGGTTATAGCCAGGTCCAGATTCTATTGTCAATCTTTTTAAATTCCCACTTGGAACCTTGGTGTAGTGGATAAGGCAGGGAGTTACGACAGGAAATCCTTTGGGGCCCATGTCTAGCCCCAGCAAATCTGTCATGTAATCATGCTGCGGCATCTTTTCATTTCACGTGGCACTATGGCATTGCCCAGTAGGCCTGACTGGTGCACTGTGTTACTGGGGCCTCAAACCTTACCCCAAATCCTGTAGGATGTTCAGGGGTTCCATGGTAGATGGTAGAAGTTGTTAGGCAAACAAATAGGGGCAGAAAGGAAGAAATTTAGAAACTACCATTCCAGCAAGTGGCCAGCTTAAATCGCAGTTAGTTGATGTAAACTTTTTCCCTAAATAATCCAGTTGACTGAATTTTTCTCAAGCAAACAAACGTTCTCCTCCTAGTCAATTTTTGCCCGCAGCTCAAGTGTCTTATTCTCTCAACCTTCTCAGTGTGCTTCTTTTGAAGCGCTATGAATTTCATGGCTGGGGAAACTAATGGGAAGCTAGAGACAATTGGTATTGGCATTTAAAAAACTCTGTGGGTCCATTAGTCACTCATGCCCTTTCAAGCAGAAATCTATCTAGAGAATGACCTTGTCCAACCGTGAGATACCACTATTATGCAAGAAGAATGATCTGGTTTGGCGGGGGGGGGGCAGATTAGGGTGTTTTGATTGTTGTTGTATTCCAGTCTCCGTGTCAAAAATTCCCTATGTGAAAGTAATAAAATCAGAATTTAAGCAGTGCTGAAATTACTCCGGAGTCTAACGCTGGCCCTACCGAGAGCTAAAAAAGATGAGCAAAAAAACCCACCGCATGATACTATTGATGGACTGTAGCATTCCAGATTGCCCATGTAGGACTGAAAGTTTGAAACAGCATACAAATGTATGAAAAGAATAGTCTAGAATCTTCTCCCTCTGTGGGCAGGGAGTATTTTATGTGTGCAAATGTTCAGATATCGTGTTCCCCACTTTAGAGACCAACAAGATTTCCGAGGTATAAGCTTTCAAGAGTCAAAGCTACCAAAGGGAGCTCTCAAAACCTTATATCCCCAAAATCTTGTTGGTCTCTAAGATTCTACTGGGCTCAAATTTAGCTCTTATACTGCTGACCAGCATGGCTACTCTCCTGAACTAGTCCCTCACTTGCAGTCTAGAATGGTACAGCTCAGCTCCAAATACATCATAGGTAGCTTCTGGTTATCTGTCTCAGGCCTAAGAAAACAGAGTTTCACTTACCTGTAACTGTTGTTCATCTGGTGGTCTTCTATGCAGGCACACATTGGGGGACTGCATAGGCGCAGGCCAGCCACGGATAAGGTTTGTCAGCTTCTAGCAAAAATGAAAGTGAGAGTGCTCCCCCTCCCCTCGGGGCATGTAGCCTTCCCACCCAAAGGTCACATGACCCAGGGGGAGGGAGCACTCTCCCCTCCAGTTCTCCAACCTGCCGCCACGGAACCACCCACGTGTATTGCGGAGAGGTCCCACAGTGGGGAAGGAGGGAGGGATGTGTGCCTGCATAGAAGACCACCAGATGAACAACAGTTACAGGTAAGTGCCCATGGCCTCTCGGTGCTCACGGCCTCTCGGCGCCTACGTTCTCGGCGCCTACGCTCTCGGAGCCTACGTTGCTGAGGCAAAGACTCCCCCTGGAGACTCTTCCAACCAAGGTCTCCTTCTATATTAAAGGATATGGTCCATTCCGAGTCCGATGCAATGGACATGGGCGCTGAGAGGCAGTGGGTGCCAAGAGGCCGTGGGTGCCGAGAGGGCATGGGCGCCGAGGCGCCAAGAGGGTCGCCAAGAGGGCATGGGCGCCGAGAGGCCGTAGGCTCCAAGAGGCCGTGAGCACCAAGAAGGTCACCGAGAGACCATGGACGCCGAGGGTGCTGAGAGGCCGTAGGCTCTGAGGGTGCCGAGAGGGCCGCCGAGAGGCGGTGGGAGCCGAGAGGCCGTGGACACCGAGAGGCCGTGAGCGCTGAGAGGGTCGCCGAGAGGCCGTGGGCGCCGAGAGGCCGTGGGCACCGAGAGGCCGTGGGTGCCGAGAGGCCATGGGCTCCGAAAGGCTGTAGGCGCCGAGAGGCCGTAGGCGCCGCTTGTCTGGAGTCGGAATAGCAACACCCTTATGCGGCTGCAAAAGGAATTGAGTGCGGAGCTGTTGCTAATCTGGGACCCACTCTGAACAGGAGCAGAGGGGCCAACCAGGGCATCCTGGGACCAGGGCATCCTGGGACCCGCTCTGAACAGGCAGAGGGGTTAACCAGAGAATCATGAGACGTATCCTCAAGCTCCGTAGACGTCGCTCGGCGCCAAGAGACATCGACGACGATGGGAGATGCCGAGGTGAGTTAGATGCCGATCGGTACCGAGATGGTGCCAGCGCGGGTCAGCACCGAGGCGACTCCGCGTTCTGAGTGACGGGGGAAAGAAAACTTGTCCTGTTTAATGAGGGTTTTCACCGATTAGAGGTCCGAAGGGAGGATTTGTCTCGCCCAGACGTACCTCAGATGTCTTCCCGAGTTTCCGAACGGGGAATTTTCCTCAAAGTGGAGGTAACCTCGCTGAGGACTCCATGTAAAAGTGATCAGTCCGAGTCTTCAATGCCCTCTGAGTGATCTAGCACAGCTCTTACATGAGGAAGGCAGTTTTTCTGTGACAATCGGACTTAATTATTTCTTGAAGAGAGGAGCCTTCATAGACTCCATAATGAAGAGAAGCTAAAGACACGTTCTCTCTCCATGGCGGCAGAAAGAGAACTGGAGGGGAGAGTGCTCCCTCCCCCTGGGTCATGTGACCGTTGGGCGGGAAGGCTACATGCCCCGAGGGGAGGGGGAGCACTCTCACTTTCGATTTTGCTAGAAGCTGACAAATCTTATCCGTGGCTGGCCTGCGCCTGCGCAGTCCCCCAATGTGGGACTGCATAGAAGCCACACAGATGAATTATATTTATCCCTTCTAAAAATTCTAATATTCCAGCCACAGTAAAGCCATGGATGTCTAATCCCTGTTAATTTGGAGAAATTGGTACCAGTTTCTCATTGAACTAGAAACTGTCAGGAAATTCCTCATTACAAAAAAACATCATTATTAAAAAAAAACATATGCAGTGTATGTCAAAATAGTTATTGCTCCTGTGTAAAACCAGCATTCATCAGGCCATATCATAGGCTGATAAGGGAAGACTCATGTGCTATATCATTATTTCTGGAAATTTTTAATGGTCTTTGGGGTGTAATCCACTGGACCAATGGTGAGAAGATTTATAGTGTTATTTACATCAACCTTGAGCTAAATTAATTTCTTTCCCTGTCTGAATTTCTGGCTCATGAGTTATGTTACTTTTATATTTAATAGGTATATGTTCTTTCAGCTTGGAAAATTGAAAGCTTCATTTAAAAGCCCATTCTGGCAGCCCAGACTCTGCACCTATGACCCTTTTCTGTGACCAGAAAGCGGCACCATTAGCAGAGGCCTCGCTGATGGTCACGTTGACTGGAAAAATAGTTTCCGAGCCTTAGGGCAGTGTGAATGATTTTGTCACAGCGACGTCAGAAGCAGGCTCACCCTAACTGACTGACTTATGGTCACATATTTACCCACACATGAACAGGACTGTGAGGGTCACATTAGCAATCCAGGATTTCTTGTTGCTTGTTTGACTTCCCCATAGGATATATCTTGTGAGCCTTTTTGAAATTGAGTTGGTGGAACAACACAAAGATATTGTCTTCTTCCCTCTTTGCTCAAAATCATAGTTGTTTGCTTCTGTTAACACTACATATTTTAAACCAGTTTCAGACTTGTTCAACTCTTATTACAAGCAAACAAGGAACAATAGGAATTGTAGTTCAATGACTGACTATGATTTTCTGTTCAATGCTCCTCATTCCCCTTATGAAATGATGGCTCCCAAGATTCATGTGAGGAAATTATCATTGTTAACTTGATTTGAAACCAGTTGATATTTCTGCCATGGCTGTTCCATCCCATTTCTCTCACATCTTGGATCTCCTCAAAGAATGACCCTTAGTTCCGAAAGAATTCATACATTAATGATTTGCTGGGATGACGCAAGCTTCCTCAAGGAAGCCAATATTACAAGTCCCAGAAGGAGGGACCATGAAAATTGTACTTCAGAAAAAGGCAGACTGATGAAGGGGATCGGGGATATTGCAACAACAACAACAAATCTAACAGAAGGAAATAGAATAAATCTTCATTGTTTACAAAATGGTATATGGCCAATATTGTTTCTGTAACTGGCAGAGACAGGGTGTTGGTATCAGATAGAGAAGCTTAAGCAGTGGGAAAGACTGCATCCAACTTAGAAGGCTTTAAGAGGGGAGGGGACATGTTCATGGAGGAGAGAGCTATTTATGGCTACTAGTAAAAATGGATATTAGTCATGATGCAAACCTATTCTCTCCAGGATCAAAGGAGCATGCCCATTATATTAGGTGCTTTGAAACACAGGCAGGATAATGCTACTGCAGTTGTCTTGTTTGTAGGTTTCCTAGAGGCACCTGGTTGGCCACTGTGTGAACAGACTGCTGGACTTGATGGACCTTGGTCTGATCTGATCCAGCATGGCTTTTCTTATGTTCTTGTGTTCTTATGACTATTTCATCTGGACAGCAATTACAGATTATAAAGTAAATGGTTAAAAACATTTTTTGAGGCAGTATCTCCTGTCTTCATGACTGAAGAGTTTTCAGATATTCAGATGGGTTGCATTCAAGGAGTGACAAACAATTCAGCTGTAGAAAAGTTCCTGGAATGGGAAACATGTCTAGGTTGTGCTTATTTATACTGTAGCCTCTGTGATACCTAGTTGACTGTTCTTGCATCCACCAAAGCATCTTGGGAACTGTAGCTTCATGAAGGCATTGAGAATTATGTTTATCTCACAGAACTATAATTGCTTGAGAATAAGGTCTATTAAAACAATTTGAGGCTGTGGTGGAGATATGCCCTCAAGTTAGGAAAAGGATTGCCTTGTGAAACAGGCTCTGGCTCACAAAAGCTTATGCCATAAGAAATCTGTTAGACATTAAGGGTGCGGTGGTATGTTGCTTTCCATTTTGTTCTTCCTTTTGAAAGTTAAGTCAAAGTTGGTTGTCTGTTGTCTTTGGTAGGGGGGGTGTTAATAGGTGCTTATTATTCCATTGTATCCCATTGGTAATGCATATTATTTGTCTAGTTGTTGCAGTGGAGTTCTTCATGCTTAGTACTAGGCTGTACAGCTAAGTGATGTGAGAGATGGTCGATGCCACACACAAGCAAAGCTGGTGGAGGCAGGGATAGAGAGGATTGCCAATACAAATGGCATCAACTGTGAAAATACCCCATAATATTGCTGTAACATGTCTCCCAGTGTGAGCCCATACTTTTATCAGTTTTTGGTATGTTTGTTGGTTTGTTCAGATGGTGAGTTCATTCCAAAACCAAAGAACTCTTGATCAAATTACATTAGTACCCAGTCATAACTGCTATCAGATGGCTACAAGAATAAAATCAGAGCTGAAATTCCATAGGCAAAGTCAGTCTACTCCAGACAGATATCCAAAAACAATAACAAAAGCCACATAATACTTTTTATTAGGACCAACCTAAATAACACAAAGCCAGGGGCAAGCTTTTGTGTTCTTCAGAACTCTTCATCAGGCTGAATGTAATAAAAATAAAAAGGTGATCACAAGCAGGTATCTCAGATCATGATTTTAAGATCTTGTCAGCTTCTTCTGTCAAATGCTGAACGGGCATGCAGATTTAAAATGGTGCTGGTGTCAGGTAGCATACTAGTTATTTTGGAAGGAAGAGGTAAAAAAAATAGGTTCCTTCTGTTGTGAAGCCCAGCAGTAGTCCAAATGGCTCTCTAATACCTGTCTAGATACACTGATACCCTAATGGCTGAGAGCAGAGGAGAAACTTGGTATTCCTTTTGTTAATTAACTTCACTTATATTCTGCCTTTTCCCCCATTCGGAAACCCTAAGAGACTTACAGCGCATTCCTGAGGCTATAGGTGCGGCGCCAGGTTGGGGAGAGGTGCAGCAATGTTGCAGCCAGGAGGCCTCTTAAGGGGATTCGTGGCGGTGTGGGCTGCCAAGAAAAATAAAAAAGAAAACAGAGATGGGAGAGGGTGAGGAGTGGGGCCGTGGCGGCTGTGGCGCAGGGCAACGCCGCACAGGCCAAGGCCAGGCTATGCCAGCAGAGTCAGCAGGGCTACTTCCAAGGGAAGGCCGTCGGTTGGGGGAGGCGGGCCATGGAATGGGGATGGGAGGGAGAGGGCGTGGAGGGGGCATCACCCCTCAGGGCGAGGAGTGTCGGGGAAAGGACGAGGGGCGCAAGGGAGGGAAGGAGGGAGATCAGGGTGGGAGAGGAAGGGCAGGAGATCTCCTGGAGGGACTGGGAGAATGTGAAATGAATGCATCTGTAGCCTTGGAGACTACTGGTGAGGTGTCGGTAGGGCCACCTCCATGGGCTCCTGCGCACCCCTCAGTTGCATGGAACCATTAATCCCAGCCTTGACTGGACCTCCAGGATGTTGAGGGACCTGGCACCACCACCCCTCTGGGCGCCAGACATCAGCTGCCTATGGGCGCCCTCAGCGTGCAGGGGCACATCCCCATTCATGGCTGGGTGGGGGGTTCGGGCAGCCCGGGGAGCTGGTGGGGGGCCTCCATGGTGCGCTGAAGGGATTGGAGGGACCCCAGTAACCCTGCCTGCCGCTCGGACATGAAGCAGGTCAGCTCCAGCATCATCGTTAAGAGGCCCCTGGAGGCATTGACATTGCCAGCCAAGGTCTCCATCCAGCGATCAGCCCATTTGCTCGTCTCTCGCCACTCCTGTCTGGTCTCCAGCTGATCCCTCTCAATGGCAGCCCACATGGAGGAGAAGGTGGGGGGGATGGGCTATGATGGGTGGGGCCAGGGGCACGAGAGGTGGGCCCTCCACTGCCTCCTCCACCTCGGGGTGGCCTGCTGCCCTGGGGGGGTCATGAGGAGGATCTTGGAGGGGGGCTGCCAGGGGCTGCCAACAGCAGCCCGCTCTTCTTCAGACAATGTTCCTGAGGTCTCGGAATCGCCAAGCACTCCCTAGTGATGTCCCCGGAGTCTCCGTGGCGCTCCTCACCACCACACTGGATGACAGTGGCGGCAGCATCGGCGGCCAAGGGTTGTGGACCTGCAGAGAGAGGATGTCATCACCTACACGCCGTCCCAACAGTCCTCTCCCATCCTCCCCTGTCTGCCCCCACCCCACAACTCCGATCTCCATCCCAGGGCATCTCGTCTCAGTGGGAAGGCTGACATCTGGGGAGACCTCCATCAGCTCATCCTGGGCGGCCTCCTGGATCTCAAGGGAGCCAATCTCTAGGGTGCGAACCATCTCGGTGGGGTGTTCGCACGAACATCCAGATCGAGGATCAGACCCAGTAGGTGTCCTGTCCTGAGTGCTGGGCCGCAGGGCGGCCCAGCTACCCTGGGAGTCGGTGCTGGCCATGGTTCCAAATGGGGCTGGCTTGCTGTCGCCATCCTCTTGGAAGTCATGTGCTGCAAGGCAGAGGACAGGCATTCAGAGGGAGTTGCATGGCCACCCCGCACCCTCCCCCACCCCAGACACTCACCATGCAGGACTTCCACCCCTTGACCCTCCACCGACGTGGCCGGAATGAGAGGGCACAAGATGACATCAGATCCCTCTAGTTCTTTGGTCAAGGCATCCTCAAATGGCAACCCCTGCGCCACCAGCTGCTGCCCCCATTTCTTCGTGCGCCCATAGGAGTCATTCCAGTGCTTAAATCATGAGGGCCTCATCCTGTTCGGCTGGCTGAAGGCGGACACCCGTTGGGACGTAACCTCCTAGAATTCGCAGTGCTGCGCCTGTGTAGGCATGCGTCTATCTGGGGGATGGCGACCGACATATTTTCCACCACTATTTCAAACAGAAGCACCTTCTCAGTGTCTGTCCAGTTGGGCTGGCATGAGGGAGTCCGGCTACTCTCTCCAGGCTCTGCCATGGTCCTTGGGTTCCATGGAAGAAGGGAGGGGGGACAGCAGGAGATAAGCGAGGATGGCCGGTCTCTGCCAGAGAAGCCCCATGAAACCTTGGCTATTCCCCTGTCCAGACGCCGGGGATTCTGTTGTGGGATGAGGAAAGGCAGCGAGAGTGGGCCAGACCTGGGTGCCGCCACTAACCACCTCTCATGTTGCCAGCTCCCTGCCCCCAACTGACCTCCCCTTCACCTCCCGGGGGCCCTGCCCCTCCACCCATCGCGTCCGACCCTCCTCCCAGTCCCCAGTTCCAAATTGCCACCATGACGCCTGAAATGAAGGTTCTCTGGAGCTTCACGCAATCTTTATTGTGGTGCAATGAGGAGTAGGACAGTGCAGCTATGAGAGGTGGGGACGAGGACAGCAGGCCTGACAGATGAGAGACGTCATGGGTGGTCCCCTCCATCCTCATGGGGTGGGGACATTGCTGCACCAGTCACGGGGTCAGTTGCTAAGGGCGGATTGAGTGTGTGGTGGGTGAGGGATTGCAGGCAGTGGGCAACAATGGGAGGGCGGGGTTGTCCGATGCAGACATGGCCAGTGGGGATGTCAGGGGCCAGGAAAGGGACCGTGTAACCTCCCTCGCTACCAAGCTGCCACTGTCAATGACGCACCCACCCTCGACAGGCGCTGGGACCAATGATGGAAGGGCCCCTGTAGTGGAGGGGCAGCATTCTGTGCTGCATGATCCTTCAAGTAGCTGGGGCGAGAAAGTGCCACTTCTATAGGCATAAAAACACATAGCTTGGCTGATGGGAAGGGGAATGACAGGGCCTGCCCAGGGGCTGACAACCCCTCTCCCCTCAGCCCCCGCCCCCACTTCCTTCCCAGTTCTCTTCAGCCTCCCAGCTGGGTGCGGTGGCGGCGGCCGTCCAGGCACTTGGGGATCTGGGCGAGGTCACATCGTCATCTGAGGGCACACTGTAGGGCGAGTGGTCTGGCAAAATGCAAAGCCACCAAGACCTCCACATCCCCCCAGCCTCCGCCACCACAGCATCCCCTCCAGGGGTCATGACAGGCAACCCACAGCCAGCAGCCTCCTTACCCTGCAATGGACAGGCTGACATATTAAGCCCCCCCCCACACATCTCCTCCCATCATGTCCCCTCCCCAGGGCTCTCCGCCACATGCAACACATGCGACAGAAGAGGTGTGCCAGAGAGATGGCCAGAAGGACAACTAACCATGGGTGCCTCAACCTCAGCAGCCACAGATTAGTCTGTGGGCCATTCCCGGTAGGTGTGGGGAAGTCCCCTCTCCAAGGAGGGCAGAGGGGCTGCCCATACAGGCTCTGGCATTTTGTGAGGGGGAGGGGCTCGTGTGAGGGGCAGCCGCACCCATGGGCCCCCTCCCCCTGATCATTGGGCCAGCCCTTGCCTTCCTTTTAGCACCCACAGGTTGAGAGAGATCAATCCCGCTGAATTCCCTCCTGTCTCCAAACTCTGCCCTCCCCACTCAATGCCCCCAACTACCCAGGAACTCCCCAAGCTGGTGTTGGCAGCCCTAAGTACTGTGCAGAGCACAAGTGACCGTTTCACACATTTGCTTTCTATTTCTATTTCTATTTCTAATAGCATTTCTGTTCTATTCTATGCTGACGTGTATGTTGAACTGTTAATAATGCATTGTAGGACAAATGTCATGTTTTCTCATACATCCCTCCCATAATATCCTCATGAGTTCTCAAATGAATGAAGGGTAGGCTCACATGATATTGGTATATTAAAAGTATGTTCAGTATTCTACTGAATCAGACTCCTGGTCTATCAAGCTCAGTATTGTCTACTCTCTGGCGTGGCAATTACTCTCCAGGATCTCAGGTGGAGTCCTTTCATTTCATCTACTACCTGACCCTTTCAACTGGAGAGGCCAGGGATTGAGCCAGGCTATGGCAGAATAAAGTAGGTTGCTATAAATTGGACTTATTAGAGTCAATATTCAGCATTTTTATAGTCTTACCTATGTTTTATTACACTGTATTTTAATTATGTTGTCAGCCGCCCTGAGCCCGGCATTGCCGGGGGAGGGCGGGATATAAATAAAAGATTATCATTGTTATTATTATTGGTTTTTTATATAATTTTATTAGATTTTTTTCTTTAAGAAAACATAAAAACAAATACAACAAGAAAAAAAAATACAAAAAAGAATACAAGAAATTGTAAAAGGGTATTCATGTACCATAATTAATACATTCATAATTACTAATTTATAATGTTAAGCAAAAATACCCTTTCTCCTCCACCCACCTAAAAAGTGACCCTTCACCCGACTTCCGCAGAAGTGTCTTAACAGTTTTATTTTATCCATTAATATTATAAATCACAATTGTAAAAAAATTAATTTCTACATCTCATTAATTAATAAAGTCCATTTTTGCCAGTTATTATTATTGTTAACGTTGTTGTTATATTGATGATGATGATGATGATGATGATGACGACGACATAAAGCAGGGGGAGCAGAGCCTCTACCAATACGTGACAGCAGAGAGACCGGGCCCTGGCCGTGATCCCTGGCAATAAAATTGGGATATTAAAAGCATGCCCATTTTTCATCTGTGAAATCCTGGATATGCCCTGCATGTGGTAAAACTACACCAAGGGGAGAACAATTAATCTTTTCTCTCTAATGGGCTAATTTATCTCACGAGCCTAAAGAAATACAGACCAGAGTTCTATCTCGAGATAGAAATGGTGCATTGTTTTTTCCTTCCCGAGTCTGGACTAGGAGACTTCTGTTCTTGCAGCCTAAAATGGCAGCCTCTTGTGGCATAGTGCTGATTCATGCAGAATTAATTATTCACAATAACCCCCGAGGCCTCTTTGAGAGCGATGCTACCAAGCCGACTTTCTCCTGCTTGGAAAAGCTGAAGCAAATTGAACGCACACACACGACAGTCAGCTTTAGCTTTGTTTTATTCTCTCCAGGGTCTTGTTCTTTGTCGCTGTCTGCAGCAAGGCAAGGCACTGAATGCTTGATGGAAATAGGCAGTTTTCTCTTCCCCTTGTTGGTGGCAATGAAACTATAAAGAGAATAATAAAATCTGTGGAACCCGCTTTGTTTTGCCAAGATTTTTTTAGTTGAGTCACAGTCGTGATGACCGTAACCGCTTTAATATTGATTAGACAATTTAACTTGAAATTTAACGCTGACTGTGGCACAGGGAGATAAGCCCGCAAACAGTCGCATAAAACATTCATCTTGCTGCTGATCTTAGTAGAGCTGGCAGGTTGTGTTTTATTCTTTTATTTTTAAGGACTGAAACCTTGCATTCAGAAGTATGAACAGTTGTTGAACTTCTTAGTAAAAGGGGAAAAGGTCCCTTGTTTTCTTCTTTAATGAAGCAAATAAAGCCGTTTAGAAAGCAGGTCTTCCAGAAGTTTAAGGTGTCTGCCATCTGCAGAGAGCACACTCTCTTGGCATTGAAAGCAATGTTGGCTGAGGGCTGATTCCTGAGTGAATTTTATAGTTTATAGCCTGGTTTACACTCCCTATGCTGTGTGTTCACCTCAGATAGTCAGTGTTCTCTGTGGCGAATGGACAGAGGGTGAATACATCTCCAACTACTCAGAGATGTGGTGGAATCACCACTGGGTGTGGCTCCTGGAAACTCATTGCGTGTGTGTAAAGTGCCGTCAAGCCACAGCCGACTTATGGCAACCCCTTATGGGGTTTTCATGGCAAGAGACTTACAGAGGTGGTTTGCCAGGGCCTTCCTCTGCACAGCAACCCTGGTATTCCTTGGCGGTCTCCCATCCAAATACTAACCAGGGCTGGGAAACACATTACAGAGATTTATTTTTGTTTCTCACCCCTTTGCTGTATTTGCTCCAAGAAACGCCGGTGGACATGTGGCAAAAATGGCTACCAGATAAAACACAAACCAATCTTGGGTTTCACGTGCAGTCTGAAATCATCTTGACATGGATGTCATAAAATATGACCCGTTATGTGAGATAGTAAGCGTTGCGACTTTCGAATGTGATGCTTCCAGGCAAAGTGTGTGGGAAAGCTGGTATGGTGGGAAAGCTGGTATGGTGGTCATATAAAGACTTTTACTGCCTCAAAAATGCAACTTGGAATGGACCCTAATGGGTGGCTTGCACATTATGGAATACACAGGTTAGTTCCCGGGTCCCTGTTCCATGTAACAGTCAGATGTGAGTTGTGGGGTTTCCTCATTTCCCACATGCACAGTGCCCAGTTTGGCACACATGGAGATGGGGCTTCCACCTCCCCACAAAACACACACTGTTTTTCCAACCTGAAATGATGCTGGGAGGCCACTATTCTGTCTTTTGGAGAAGCCCATATGTACAAACTCAACCTGTGCACTTGGTAATGTGTAATTTTTTCTCTGTGGTTAACTTATGTCTTTACACTCTTCTTGGTATTAATGAGATTTGGTGAATTCACTTTCTCAAAAAGCAAGAATTATTCAGATTGTTGGGAGGTTGTATCCTTACCTATCCCATAGACTCCAGGTTGGTAAGAATTAAAGACTTACAAGGATTAGACTCACAAAAGCTTTAAGTCTTCAAGGTGTCATGAGACTGTTATTTTGGCTGCTGCAGAAAAGCACTGTTGTCCCTCTGGAATTAATTGACTGTTACATGCTGAAAGCACAAATCTCTGCTTGGTTGAGGACCAGACAAATGTGTGTAGCTCTTTGGTAGATTAAGAAGCTTGTCGAGGGAACTATGAGGATTTCAACTGTATTCCTCAGCTTCTCTCAGCTTGCTAAAGCAAGGTTGGATGGTCAGGCACCAGCTCCTCCCTGGCCTGTTGGCATGAATGCCCCATATCCTATGCCAACAGCGGAAGACTAAAAACATATGCTTTGCTGTAATTAACCAAGATGCTTCTGTTTCTGACAGTGACTAGACAGCTACCTCTGGAGAATCACAGGTGTGTCACAAAAATGATAGCAGAAAGAGCAGCAAAACATCTTGCTAGAAGCAGCTGTATTAAGATCTGGGCGAGTTTGTTTTGGCTCTGCAGGTATATAGCTCAGGCATGGCCAGAAATGTAAGCCTGTTGGTATAAGCGAAAGGGTTCTTGGCCCATGACTTGTGGCCTGTGGCTATGGATGAGCCATCCTAGGGGATCCGGCACCAGCCTAGGATGTGGTTAGTATACTTTTTGTTTTGTTCTGTTTATTGAAACTTTATTTCTTTAAAGTGCCACTTTATTAGGGATGCCAGCCTCCACATGGGACCTGGGGATCCCCTGGAATTACAGTTCATTTCCAGACTACAGAGATCAGTTCCCTTGGAGAAAACAGATGCTTTGGAGGGAGGGCATTGTACCCTTGTTCTCTCCAGGCTCCATCCCCAAACCTTCAAGAGTTTCCCAACCTGGCTCTGGCAATCCTACCCCCCATCTCCCGCCAGTGGGCAGGTGGGGACCTGGCAACCCTACACTTTATTCAAACTGTATTTGGGTGTTTTTGTAAGCTGCTTTGGGTCCCCATTAGGGAGTAAAAGGGGTCAACAATGTGCAAATTAATCCATCCTGTGGATTGTCTCCAGCATCTGGTATTTAGAGGGCTTCTGCCTCATTGTGTGGAAGTTTCAGTTTTGGTTTGGAGAAAAGGAGGATCCTTGATCCCATCAGATCCTTTCTCTGATACTGGACTTTGCTGTATGGCTGTTGGTTAGGAGGAGCTGAGAGAATATGAACTGAATATAGAAAGATTCCCGCTTGTGAGCTGCATGCTAATAGCTCTGCCTCTGTTACGAGAGGTATTTCCAGTACTTGTGTATATTCTGTGGTATTTGCTAGGAGAAAATTCAAAATCCTGAGGACTCAAGCTTTCATTATTTTAGCACACATGCTTTGTCTCAGTAAGGGTGGTTATTCAGCTGATATATTGTGCTGTTGTGTGGGCTTATAAATTCAAAGGTTAGTCTTTTTTAAATTCTTGTTGTATAGAACCGCTAAAATAAAATAAAACCAGGATAAATATCAAAGGGTATAGGCATTAAGACTTTGGGCCTGCAGGAACCCTGAAATTCATAGTTGTGAGGGCTTCTTACTGTGTTGTCAAGCATATGGCATTCGTAACAGCTGAAATGTGCACATCTGTACAGGCTGAAGTGATGCTTAGAAGAACTAAAGGGGAATAAAAATAGCTTATGGGTTGCATTTTGCCAGATGTGTATTTGGATGGCAGTGCACCGAACAAAATACCCCATGTTTGTGAGGAATGCTGAATTGTGAAATAGTCAGTAGCTTGGTGATTTTCGAAAGGATGGTAGGGAGAAAGGTCCTTGATAAAGAGCCTTATGAAATCTATTTGACAAATCAATTCATTGTTGTAGTCTGCAAAGAATACTCAGTAAAGAACTGAGAGGAGTCATGTTGAATGGGGGAGAATAAACTGTATTATGCAGGCTCTTGTGAGATCCTGGAGGCATTCATGGTAACACCTATGTCATCTGATGAGGCATTGGAGGAAATACAATATTTTAATATGTGAAAGTGAATTAATTACTTGTGTTTTAAAGGTTGTAATATAGTATACCCAAGCAGATGATGGTAAAATAAGGGGGGGGAATTTAAGAAATTGGGAAACAAAAAAGACAAGTCGGAACCCACAAGCACTTGCAGAGGAGCATCTCATTTCTCCCTCTCCTTCTATTTCCCATCCATGGCAGCCCCCACAGCCTTTCCCCACCCAACAGCCAACTTACCTTTTCCTGCCCCTGTCTTCAGCTTTCCTCCCTCCCCACAAGTAGCCTCTAGCTAGGAAAACTATGGCCCAGGAGTGTGGTGTCAGCTACTGGGCCAGGCCCGCATACGTAATAGGGAACCGTCAAGGACTTGTGGAAGGGGCACCTCATTTTCCCCTGTATCCCCCTCCCTGCACTATTTCCTCTTTCTTTCCTCCTGGCAACCCTCATACGCTCTCTCCTTTCCCTGCTTGATTCTCTCCTCAGCCATTCACCAACCTACCTTTTATCTGCCTCCCATCTTTATAATTAAAACTATATTTATAATTTATCTACTTCACTTATACACTGCCTTTCTCTACAGTGGGGACCAAAGCAGCTTACATTATGTTCCTCTCCTCCATTTTGTCCTCACAACATCTCTGTAAGGTAGGTTAGAAGATTAGTTTTGCTAAATAAAATTGGGTTGGAGGGAAAAGTAGTGAGGAGTTCATCTGAAATGAAATATAGGTATGATTCTAAACAATAAAGTACCACTTATTTTCTCCTTATGGGGAGAAATGAGGGACTGACACAGGTGTAGCCTTTTCTTTTTCAGGTTACGTTCTACCAGTAGTGGGCCTGCCAGTTGCATGTGGCTGGAGTTGCATGGATGCCTTGTAGCATTCAGAGTTTGTCTAGAGCTCATAGTCAAGGGTTAACATGTTCTGTCCACAACAAGTGGCTTCATATGTCTGCCTCTACATGTGGTACCAGCAGATGGAGTTTCTTCTATCTCTGGGACCCCCAGCTTCACGCCTTAAAGGCGTGGCCCAATAACTGGACCCGCCCCCTTTGATGAGGGTCTGGCCCTCTGTTCCACCATGCCCTTGACTGCTGCTGAGAATGCAACCCATCCATCTCCTGCTGTCAGCATGTCTGGCCTTACCTGCCCAACCAGTCTGTCTCCACCAGGTCTGCTGTCCCTTTTGCCTTGCTGTTCTGACCCCTCCTCCAGAGTGGGTTCCCCTGCAGCCCAGTGGGGTGGTCCATGTCACATCCTCCATCCATGAAAGAAAACTGCAGAGTTGGCCTTGTAATGCCAACAAAGGCAGAAACAGTTCTCCAAAAACTGCCAGTCCAGCTACATCTATGCAAGAAGATTTATTTCCACAAGTTCAATATACCACTCATGTGAGAAGATATTGGTAATTCCTTTAGCCTATGGTCCAGTCTCTATCAGCCTTAATTATTGACCTTATCTGGTGTTTTTCTTTGTAAACACTGAAAGTGCTTTCTATGGAGGGGGGCATTGCTGCAAATACATTTGTGTTCCTTTGCTTTTGTTCCTCTCGCTGTTATCTTTTTTACTTTACCTTCACAATACTTATCCTCATTTGCCCACAATGCCACTTTATTCTACTGGCTGTTGCAACTGATGATTTTGTCAATGTGGTCTCGATATTATTCATCTCTCCCATCCCACCTTTCCTCCAAGGATGCTGTCTCACAGTGCAGCATATCCCATCACTTTTTCCTCACAGCAACCCAGTGAGGCAAGTCAGGCCAAGAGAGAGAGAAACTGGCCCAGGCACACCCTATGAGCTTTGGGGCTGAGTTGGCGTTTTGGATGTGAGTCTTCCAGGTCCTCTAGCCACTGCGCAACTTTGGCTTTCTCATGAGGGACCTGGTAACCCTAGTGGTAAACAATGGGGGGGGGCAACAGGTTCTCTGCCAGTGAGCATCCCAGATGCATCCAGTTGAAAATCGATTGATGGACATGGGGGTCTGATCAAGCAAGTCATGTGTTCTTACATGATTTGACTTATATATCCTAGGTAAGTGTTCCCATTTCTCTAGATTCTTATTTGTCCCTGCTTCAGAACCTCCTTGTAGAAGAACTACAACATCTGTATATTCTAAGGGAACAGCTAATCTGTTATTAGAACATTAAGAGAGATAGAAGAACAATTATAGATTTTAAAAAGCCATAATCAAGGATGAAAACACCTAATATTTTACCTGGAGCCTGGAGGGATTTGGAATGATTTTGGTTTATAAAGCAGGGAGGTGAATCAGCAGCGTGTGCTCCCTTTTTTAATAGAAAAAGAGTTCTTTTTGCTATTAAAATAATTGTGTGTGCCTTAAGCTGTTTGTTGTGGAAGGAAGGCAGTAATAAAGAGTGGGAGTTTGCTAGCACAACATGAAATAACATTGTGTTCGACAACTGTGACTCCTTTGAGTCATTGCTCATATGGATAATAACTTAATTATACAATTAGCTGTTTGTGAATCAGGCATAACATTGAGTGGGGAGGGAGGAGGAAAGTTGTTCACAGCTTTTGTGTTGGCTCAGATGTACACTTGCCACATCAAAGTCTGTGGGTTTTGGGGGACATGCAATGCTGCCAGGCCTATATGCACATTACCAATGTGATTATTTCTCGTAATCAGCTTAAAATGTGTACCCCATAAAAGCTTTTATATGGCTGGGATTTGGTAGTGCTTTATTTTAAGCACTTCACTCTTATGGTAGGAGGTACCACTTATACCAAACCTTACTCTTTTTGGTCTGGGAAGGTCTCAGTACTTGAGCCCACAGTGAGTCTTGGGCCTAGAATTGAAGGATGTTCATGAGGTATTCATCTTGTGTGTTACTTCCCAGCTGTGGACAGAGGAGGGAACTGCTGGGAGACCAGCCTAATCAGCAAGGGACCCTCTTAAGAACTAACTAGATCAGGTAATGTTGTTCCCCTGACCCCATAAAAGCCTTCAAGAAAAGCAGAACACTAACACTCTTCTGGTCCCTGAGATAGAGGGCTCTTACCATGTCTCTTTCTTTCCACAAATGTTAGCAGTTCTCAAAAACGTTGATGAGAACACCAGCCCATGCATACCTGTGTTAGGCATCTATGGCTTAAAAGACAAGCCAAAACCAAGGTTTGCAAAGCTCCTTTGCCTGCACACTTGGAGGTGTTTTCTGAATCGCCACAGGTGACCAGGTCAGTGGGTGTTTAAGAGAGCTGCAAAGGGCTTGTTGATTGCAAGCCCATCAGATAGCAAAGTGAGAAACAAAACTCAAGTGCATAAATAGAACAAGCAGATCATAAAGCTATGTCTGCTGATTTTGTTCAAGAAAGTTTTGGAGACCATCATCTCCACCCCCCCCCCCGAGATTTTGTAATTTCCTGTGGAAACAGATGATTCAGCAGAGAATCTTTCTCTCAATTTGCCCTTCTTTTGAAATTTCACTTTAGTAGAGCCAAATTCACACAACATAGAGTAACGAATGCAAGCTTGCTAACAAGTGTTTCCTCAACACGGAGCTGCCTCTTGGCAAATGTACCCGTTATGTTGCATTTGTCTGAAAATGCATGTTTCACTTGGAGCTTTGGACAGAGTATACTGCATGAAGCTGAGTTTAGGCTTTCAGGTAGGAGAACTGTTGTTGTTCTTGTGCTTGTATCTCTCATAACTATTATCCACAAAAAACTCTGTAGGTGTAATGTACGCACATAATTTGTTGTTTGGTATATATTATGACTGTTTCTTTTTTGGTTGTTTTACTTTTTTACACATATACTGTAGGTTTTAAAATTGTGCTTGGAGGTCTATACACAGATAGATAGATAGATAGATAGATAGATAGATAGATAGATAGATAGATAGGTCGGTCGATAGGTAGATAGGTAGATATGCAATATTTTGTTTTTAAGGTCCTTCCAAATTCCCACAGATGCACCTATTTGGTCACAATCTCTTAATAGATTTGAATTTTGCTTTGAATTTTGGGAGAGTGTGCTGTTCCTGATCCTCTCGGTACATGTGATAACCACCATTTTCATCTTCGGTCCTGGTGCAGCCCCACATTGGGGGTTAACAATTTTGTGTTAAAAGGGCAAAGCATGTGATTTCCAGCTTCGGTATATACAAGCATGTACTCTTAAAAACTCAGATTTCCAATAGTGCATACCGTGATTGGAAAATATGCTTATTGCCCATTTCACACAGACTGGTGTTCGTGCAGTGTGCACTCTCCTGGTATTCATCACAGGAAACCAGAAACATATTGCCTGAAAGAGGGCTAAAATATGAATGCAAACACAATTACAGGTCACACAGACAATGATTGGAATATTCACATTTTCAGTTTAAATGATATATATTTAATGTATGTATTTAAACTTTATGGGCAACCCTCGCCTTGTTGCATCTTTCAGAAAGCACAAGGTATTTGATGTGCAGTTCCACATTTTCTATTCAGGTAAAAGTATTCCCACAGATGCTATAAATAAATAGTTGCTATAAATAATCTTCTTCAAAGTCAGTCATGGTCCAGTCTTCAGGTTCCCATTCTTCCTTCATTTTACCTACAATGCCCATTTGCATGAGTTAATTCAGACTCGTGTATCAACATATCAAACAAACAGCTCATTAAAGAAGAAGCAAAAAGCATGCAAACATCAGAATGAGGTGTTCGTAAATGTGCTAGACCGATATAAAAGGTGGTGCCAACCAACAGCGAGGTCTTAACTTAAATAGAAAACGGGCAGGGTCAGAGACATCCGGCAGATCATTTTGTGGAGATATTCCTCAGATCTTTTCTGCTTGGTGTTCAGGTGGGTTCTGAGTTCTGCCCTAAGTTCAGGGCTCGTTCAGCAGGGCGCAGGATCAAAAAAAAGGAAAGTTCAGTGCTGGAGGAGGGACTGAAAAGAAAACAGAATTGCAATGGCTGCCTGTCAAGCTCAGGGGCATCCACGTCTGGAATACTGTATGTAATTTAGAGGGAGGGGAAGTTTAGCGTAGGATGTTCAGACAGGGTTTAAGAAGAACAGTTATAGTCTTTTCGCTTGAGTGGGGGAAAGGATGAATAAGAGGGTTTTACATTTCTGAATGGAACTGGGTGGGGGGGATAGAGAGAAATTATTCTCTCTTGTAATATTCGAACACCAGAGTTACTCAAAGAAATTGAACTGTCACCGACAGCACTTCCACATCACCTCATGCGACACTTCTTCAATGGAGTCAGTTCACACATTCAGTGGCAAAGCATTATGTGCTGAGCGATTGAGTGATTGTTGATGCAGGTGTGAAGCAGAGAAAGGTCTGTCGGTCCTGAGCTAAAAAGGGATACTGTGTTTATCTGGAAGGAAGACAAGCCTGAATGTCAGATGACTCCCTTACAAAGGTTTTTCGCAAAAAGTTCTTTTATGACGGTGCATACAAGCAACTGGTATGAGAATTTAAGGTAGTCCCCTCTTTTCTTGATGGCACAAGTGGAACATAACCTGGTCCTTTCAGGTCGATAACAGCATTTCTGGCTATCAGGGACATATAACAGTTGTTTCTGTCATGTTTTGCCTCTGAGCTTCCCAGGCTGGTTTAGGGATGACATATTCTCAAGTAGAACTGTGAAGATGGAGTGAAAGGCCACAGTCCTTCCCCTCTCTTTGTGAAGGATGGAAGATTGTCAAAGCAAGGACGTAAATGATGATTTGAGGAAGAGGGACGGAGGGGACTGTGGATTGGATTGCCTGGCTGATCCCCAGGCCTTTTGCTCTTGTGGCTTAGTCACAAGGCCTGCCCCTTCCATTAGTATATCCAGCAGTCCAGGTAGGGTTGCCAACCTCCAGGTGGTGGCTGGAGATCTCCTGGGATTACAATTGATCTCCAGGTGAGATGAGTTCACCTGGTGAAAATGGCCGCTTTGGAAGGTGGGCTCTATGGCATTATACCCCATTGAAGTCCCTCCCCTCCCCAAACCCCACACTCCACAGGCTCCATCCCCCCCCCAAATCTCCAGGTATTTACTAACCTGGAGCTGGCAACCCTAAGCTCAGGCATGCATGTGGGGCTACTTCTGTCCCCAGTGCACTGGATGAGCCATAAAATCAGTATGGTTTTACCTAACATCTGGAGGGATCTGAGTTTTGGTTTTGCTTTTTAAAAGGAAAGTTGCTAGGCCTCAGGGTGGAGAATCCTGAACCCATGATACTGCAATGTGGACTATACAATGACCATGCAAATTTTGATGGATAATTCTGCAACCTCTGAACTGCAGGATTAGTCCAGGGGTCACTCTTTGTATACAGTCTCCCATAGCTTGGATTTCATAGCCAAGGAATGCTGCCCCAGATGTAGAAGTGGCTACTTCTGGCACTCCAAGTGGTCTCCCGCTCAAACTCAGGCCAGGCTCAGAGCTGCATAGCTTCAAACAGGGAAATCAAGCTTGGAATGATCGAGCATTACTATATCCAGACACTCTCTGGGCTGTTACTTATTCCTTCTACATTAATATCATTGACTGTTCATTCATAAACTTCTCCTGTTCTTCTTTTGTTATGGAGACTGCTTATAATCTCCAGAATCTTTGTCACCTAGCTGCTAATCTTGGTTGACTGCTGCTGCTTTTTGGGTCCCAGGGCTCGATGTGTTGCCATTGCCAGCATTTTCTACTGAAACTCTGAAACAAGGCCCAGCAATTGCATGAGTTTCTGAGCGACATACAAAGGAAGTAAGAAAGTAAGAAAGTTGTTTCTTTCTTACTTTCTTATGCAAGGTTTGCATAATTCCATTTCGGTACGTAGCTTTCTCCCTGAAGCTCCTGTTCAGAGCTGGAAGATTGCTTGCTTGGTTTGGAAAAGATATATTTGCCATCTTGCTCAGAGGATTGTGCTATTAACAGCTGCACAGTGGGCAGAAATTTAAGAGGTGCAGCTTCTCTCTCCCCACATTACCATGTTGGTATAAAAAACACCCTGTTGAATTCCTGCACGTTCAGCAGCATAAAGGTGACAAAGTTGCATACCTTTTTAAAATCATGGATCTAGAGCTACTGCTATCTGGCTGGAGGCTACATTCAAGAGGAGTTTTTCTCAGTAACGCTTGACTCCCCCGCCCCCTCTCCACATTCCCAATGCCTTTCTGCACTGTGCTGTAGTGTCCTTTTCACCCCGTCTCATTTCTCTGCCGATCTCCCTCCTGCGTTGTCTGTTTGCATTTCCCTGCCTTCTTATGTGGTCTGACAAACCTCTCATAATCTCTGCCAGTTTAGCACTTGCTGGTGGCACCACTGCAGGGAAAGAACTGCTATGCAGGGGGATACCTAATTTTAGTCCAAGCGCTGCTGTATTTTGGGGTGGGGGGATGGACAATTGATCCAACTTCCTCTCCCACTCTCATGGGAACTGCAGAAATCTGCTGGATCTCTCTTTAAAAACTGCAGAGTAGCGTAAATATGTCCACCCTGCTTGCAGAAGGCTACCGGGGGGGGGGGGGGCAGTAATTGCTGCAGACGCTTTGTTAAAACTCAGATGCAATTTAAGATGACACGTCTGTGCTGGTGTTTGCATATTTTGGCTCCTACGAGAAAAAAAATGGCAAATTGCATTAATGAGAGATAAACGGTGCGACACATTGCATACCAATGGTCTGATCCCAGGGATTTTGCTGCCCCAGAGAGGAGGAGGAGGAATTGGTTTTTATATGCCAACTTTATCTACCACTTAAGGGAGAATCAAACCGGCTTACAATCACCTTCCCTTCCCTTCCCTTCCCCTCAACAGACACTCTGTGAGGTAGGTGGGGCTGAGAGAGTGTGACTAGCCCAAGGTCACCCACCTGGCTTCATGTGTAGGAGTGGGAAACAAATCCAGTTCAGCAGTTTAGCGTCCGCCACTCATGAAGAGGAGCGGGGATTCAAACCCGGTTTCCAGATTAGAGTCCACCGCTCCAAACCACCGCTCTTAACCACTACCCCATGCTGGGTCTCCAAATAGGAATCAGAAAACAAACTTGAATCTAAAATCACAATGTGAAAACATCACACGCAGAAATCAAAACAAAACAGATGTCCAGATTGGGTAAGAATTTGGGGTTTCAGAGGAGCATGGCTGAGTTTCAGAGTCCTGAAATCTAGATTTTCCTTTACTTATTTCTGATATTGTTGCCTTAGAGTATCACCCTGACCAAATTCGGAAAATGTTTAACAAGGGATTTGACTTGGATTGTAAATTCACTCTTTGAAAGGTTTGCATCTGTTTTATTTGGCAAATAGCTGCAAATAAATAAATAAATAAATAAATATTTCCAATATTTATAAACCGTTTTCTGCTGGGAAACTCCCGCAATCGGATTTCAGGGGTGAGCTGGCCATTTAACCTTCCAGGAAAGTTCCCGATGGCCCTGGGCCTCTGAAGGGCTGCTTTCTGCGAGAAAAACAAGCATAGCCAAGCCCTGCAGCTCCACTAGCGCTGCAGGAGTCGCTTGGCTCAAGATCTTCTGTAGCGACAATCATGGCTCTTTGCTCACCGGCTGCCTCCTTCTACCACCAGTGGGAGCAGTGGGAGAGCTGAAGCCCGCCATCGGTGCTGTGGGCCAGGATTAAGCCAAGTGGCTTGCTCAGCTTGGCTTGTCCCTGCGCCATTGAAACTTCCCAGCCGGCCCCATTGGGTTTTAGGAAACCAGACTTTTGCTATTGAAAGCTCCACTTGTCTATTTAACTAAGATCCACATTATTATTATATCACTACCTCTCTACAATTTACACATTAGAATGCTTTCTCTGTCCTTGAAATTGTTGGATCAAGTTCTTTCGGTATTCTTATTGTTATTATAGTATGTCAACTTAATTAAAGCACAGGTTTCTTTAACCTTGTCAAGCCAATTATTTAAGAGGGAATTTATTGCTTTTCCAGTTTCTCACAAAATTTGTTCTAGCAGCCGTTAACATATGGAAAAACATAACTCAAATATCCTTTGGTTTGTCTGGAAAATAATTTAATAAAATTGTTTCCAGTCTTACTGGAATAACAATTTCAAGACCATTGGATATGATTTCAATCACTTTCCTCCAATATGTTTGGGCTCTACTGCAGCTCCACCACATGTGTAGAAAATCTGCGCCAGCTGAATCACAATACCAACATTTACTAGCATTTTTATTTTTAAAAATCATGTATTTCGATATTTAGATGCCCTTTTTCTTACATTGTTCTCCCCTGTTCCATTTTATCCTCACAACAATAACCCTGTGAGGTAGCTGGGATGAGAGAATGTGAATCTCAAAGTGAGCTTTGATGGCAGAGTGGGGATTTGAACTGGGGTCTCCCAGTTCCTAGTCGAGCACTCTGGCCATGACATTGCCCTGGCTGTCCCTGACTGACCATCACCTCTAGTTCGCAGGGTCCATTCATATATGACAAAGTTCTCATGCCCCCCTCATGGCCATCACGAGGGACATTCAATTGCACAGGGAGTTCCATGCTCAGAACTTAATTCCCAGGAGAGGGAGGAACCAATCCTAGCTGTCTTTCTTCATATTTGATTGTTATGACTGATAGGATCATTTTTGGTTTCATTGTGATTGCATGGTGCAATATGATTTTGTTAGCCACCTTAAGCTAACAGAAAGGTGGGATATAAATCAAACAGGGTGCAATCTGGTCAGCATTATTTTAAGCACATTTTAAGTCAGTGAGCAAGATTTAGAAAGCAATCCTAAACCCGGTCTGTTGGGTGTCCTGCTCAGGTCTATTCAATTGGGCTTATTCCCAGGAAAGTGTTCTTAGGGTTGCACTGTTAAGCAAGTATTTAATTCTCCCTACTGAGATCAATGAACAAATCAGCTTGCCTATGTGGTACAAAGAACTTAATTTGGGCCGGGGGAGCAGGTGTATATGTTCCGGTCTAATGGGCTTGCACACTGAAAATACTGTTACTGTATTGCTACTCATTTCCATTCCTCCTGTAAACATTAAAACCCTCATAACATCCATGCTCAAAATGTGCAAGATTAATTTTAGTGTTCATATCCCACCCCCAACCATCTATTAGTGGCTAGGGTTAGCTATTACATTAGAAAAGCAGTCAGTTCTGGAATGGTAACAATTCTCTCTGACATTAATTACTCTATACATCTCTCGGGATAGTTTTTTTTTTAATCACATTGGCTCAGCTCTACTTTTTCCCATGATTTACTGTGAACCAGGCTGTGAAGTTTTAACTAATGTTGAAGAATATTTAGTCATGTGGATAATCCCGTCACTTTTGCCTGCCCTGCTTATGCAAATACAGAAGCTGATGCACGGTGTATGGAGACGCATGTTTTCTAGTCCTTCCACTGATGCTTCTTTTATGTAACTTTGAGTAGAGTTGCCATGTGGCCAGTACTGTACTGGTCAGACCATAGCACTGAGTGGATTGACTCAGTGGGTTGGATCCAACCAGCTTTTCAGTGGGTGAAAAAGGAAGGAGCTGAGCCCTATGACCACAATTCTGGGGATCATTGGAGCTGTGTTTAGAACAGCCCTGTGGGATGGGGGCTGTAATGAGGAAAATGGGGCACGATTAGGGCTGCCAGGCTTGGGGGGTTTGGAGCGGCAACACGGTAGGGGGTGGCATTGCTAGTGTGACAATGTCACTTCCAGGAAAGACCCATTGAGTTTCCAGACATTCCTAGAGCTACCCACCTTCACTTACAGGTTTTTCCCAAAGGTGACACCATCACAATGGCAATGCTGTCAAGTTTTTAACACCCCCCCCCCCGCTGCAGCTAGGAGCATTTGTGGGCAAAAGGAAGTCAGGGCAGGGGATCCCCTACCCTGACTAGGAGCTCAGCAGTCCTTGGCAAAGTTGAGTGAAAGAGCAGGCTAGATGCCACCAAATCTTCCTGAGGTGCCAGTTGTCTGCTTGGTTTGACATGTGAGAGTGTTAAAACTGTGATCAACTCTACCTTCAGTTTCAAGTGGTATCGTTCTTTCCATGAGCTTGGGAGTCTACCACCTCATTCTGTTGCATGTTTACGGGCTATGCCTTAGGATCTGAAGAGCTCCAGATTTTCTCAGGAGTCACCCACGGCTTATGAGATTCTGCTTTGGTGTCCTGCCTCTGACCTGCCAGGTTCCTTCAGAACCCTATTGGGTTCTGTTCTGATCTTCCTTATTTTGGCTCCACCCCTGCTTCCACTTGCACTTTTCTGGTCTTACATTTACAGCCTTAACCACATATGTAGTAAAAAGTTTTTAAAAATTAAGGTTAAAATTTTTATAGTAAAAATTCTCCAGTCAGTTACAAGGAGCAAAGTTGGCCATAGCCTTTTGCTAACAGCAGCACATTTTTATCCATGCCCTCACAGGGAACAAATCGCAAGATAGTGGAATTGCAGAGATGGAAGAGCTCCCGGTGCCCCACAACATCAAAATCAGCAACATCACCTGTGATTCCTTCAAGATTTCGTGGGATATGGATTCTAAATCCAAGGAACGCATCACACACTACTTCATTGATCTAAATAAAAAAGAGAACAAGAATTCCAACAAATTTAAGCACAAGGTATGTTTTGGGGTTTTGTTTTTGGGACAGTCGGCAGAAGGAGGAGTTGCTTCATGAACCAGCTCGATACTAGTAACTCCTGCTCAGACCCATGTAGCGTTGTAGGTTGTGCTAAAGGGGAGTGCATGTGAAAGCTAGTGGTGGTATTTGCTGTTACATTAATTCTTCTGTTGAGGCCAGTCTCAAAAGTTTCCTGACCACGTAGCTTTGCGATATCTTTAATTGCTCTGTTTAGCTCAGGCCCATACAGTTCATGACCAGCTTGGTATCTGATCAAACTAGGGACACCAGCCTCCAGGTGGGACCTAGGGATCCCCTGGAATTACAGCTCATCATCATCATCATCATTTTAATACTCTCTGGAAAATGTCTAATTCTTTACATTATTTTACTATTTTAAAATTTTATTTTGGTGGAATTCCTACCTTATTCTGTATTGTTGCTATAGCTTTTTTTTTTTTTGCTAATGCAATAAAGACTTGATGATGATACAGCTCATCTCCAGACTACAGACATCAGTTCCCCTGGAGAAAATGGATGCCGTGGAGGGGGGACTCTATGGAACTGGACCCCACTGAGGTTCCTGTCTTCCCCAGGATCCATCCCCAAATCTCCAGAGGTTTCCCAACCTGGATCTGCCAAACCTGCCTCCCATCTCCCACATGGCCTGGGGGAACCTGGCAAACCCTACATCAAACTCTTGTTTTCACTGTGTGTCAGCAACGGCAGATCTGGGGTGAGGAATGGGGCAGGCCACATTTGTTTAGTGCACACACACACTGATTTATTTAGTTAGCAGATCTGTAGCCCAGCTCTTTAGTGATCTATTCAGAGTGACTCACAGCTAAAACAATGAAACGGAACACAACAAGCCATTATAAACAAGGTGAGGCATAAAATCAGCATTAAAAACAAAATACTGAGCAGCCTAAAATTATATTCATAAAACAGTCTCCACTCAGTCTAGAATCATGCCATAAGACAGCTAAAAAAAGATGGAAGCCCTTAGTTAAAAGCCTGGATAAAAAGGAATATATTGACTTGCACATGAAGGAAAGCAGATGTCAGGAAAGCCTCAAGTGCGAGGGCATTCCAGAAGCAAGGTGCCACCACTAAAAGGCTCTGTCTGTGGTCCCATTCATCTCACCTCTAGAGGTCGGGCATGGAAAACGGGGCTTCAGAAGAGGATCTTAACTGTCAGGGCTGGGCAATACAAGAGAAAACCATTCTTCAGGTATTGTCGAAGGCTTTCACGGTCAGAGTTCATTGGTTCTTGTAGGTTATCCGGGCTGTGTAACCGTGGTCTTGGAATTTTCTTTCCTGACGTTTCGCCAGCAACTGTGGCAGGCATCTTCAGAGTAGTAACACTGAAGGACAGTGTCTCTCAGTGTCTTACACTCTTCCTACACCCTTGACACTGAGAGACACTGTCCTTCAGTGTTACGACTCTGAAGATGCCTGCCACAGTTGCTGGCGAAACGTCAGGAAAGAAAATTCCAAGACCACGGTTACACAGCCCGGATAACCTACAAGAACCAATTCTTCAGGTACTTTGTACGTATAATATTGTACGTATTATCTCGTGTTATGAGCAAAAACGTTCTTTTTATGTTTGAAATGACACAAATAGGCATTATTATAGTAATGGACCCCCCACCCCACATACACACTGGGCCCCAGCAAACTTTTCCTATTTTCCTGCCATGTCACAATACAAGGCAGAAGTACAGTATTTGGTGTTAAGGGTTACAAATGATACATGTTTGGTTTAGCCAGATTCCTTAGGAGGGGTGGGTAAGGTGCCCAACAGGACTATTTGCAAGTGGCTTACTCATTTTGTAAATCAAATGTAAGGGGAAAGAAGTTCTCACAAACATAAACAATAATAAGTCTGTATTCCTCAGCAAGAAGGCAGCTCTGTATGTCAAAAGAAGTGGGTTAATTCCAGGGGGCATCCAAAGCTCTTTTAAGAAAACAGAATTTTCAACATATATTCAGCATACATCTGGTTCACAGTGAGTTTCTCATCATCATCATCATTACCTTTATTAGGCATTTACATCAGTATACCATAAACAGAATTACAAAATTGGTTAAAACAGATTACATTAAAAGGACATTACTTAGAAGTACGTACAAACTGCTCGTGAATCCTTTGTGCAGACAGGAGAAAACTAGCTACTTGTTGGGTAACAGTAGGGTTTCTATCAGATAAAAGGTACATCACCGACTGCTGATCTGAAAGACTTTGTTCACTAGGCAGTAGGGGTTCAAAATAAGTATTCCTTGGCCTCATGTAAAGCTGGCAGTACAACAACACGTGAGTTAAGTGTTCAGGATGCCCAGTCTTACATGGACAATACCTATCAATAAAAGGGATTCCTTTGTATCTTCCTTGTAGGATAGCTGAGGGAAAAATGTTAAGTCTGGCGAGCATGAAAGCTCTGCGAATGTTCGGTGACTCCAAATAAGACAAGTAGGAAGCTGCAGCTCCATAAGCTGGAGTAATACCATGAAACATGGGGGAACAGTGTCTATTAGCTAGGGAGGTTAGGGTCTGCATTTCTATATCTAGTAGGCGCTGACGTATCAATCTAAATGCTTGCTCTTTCCCAAGCATCAAAAGAGAATCAAATGGGATACCGACAGACTTGATTTTCCTGATAATTAATTTCGACCACTGGCTTATGTAAGAATCTCCCATCAATGCAGGGATATAGCCAGGATATTCAGTTAGAAAGTGCAGACGTAACCAGAACTTAATGGTCTGGATCCAAGCTCTGGTTTCCAAAAAACCCTGTCCCGTCTCAAGGCACAGAGCTGCATACCCTACACAATTGGGGACACCAAGAATGCGGCGTAAGAAGGTGGACTGAATCCTCTCAATGTCCTGATTTAAGGCACTTACCCAAATAGGAACTCCATATAGGAGTTGGGAGATGGATTTAGCCTTAAATACCAGTGAGGTTTGGTTCTTGTAGGTTATCCGGGCTGTGTGACCGTGGTCTTGGTATTTTCTTTCCTGACGTTTCGCCAGCAGCTGTAGCCGGCATCTTCAGAGGAGTAACACTGAACAGTGAGGTTTCTCCATCTAAATCTGTCCATAAGGAATCATATTGAATGGGGAAACAGTTTCACATGTGTGAACCCCTTTGACTGATGCTAATGTCCTTGAGATATTTTTGAAATGGTGTTATCCTGTTCCTTTGTCTAAGAAGTTTGCCTTGCAGAGAATCTAGGCTTTTGCTGAGAGAAAACAAAATGGCTTCCCTGTTATTATTTAAAAGCTGTCTCAGACTGGTTATTTGTGTGCAAATTGACAAGAATATCAATTTTCTTATTGATGCTGTCTGAACGGTGGCGTGCTTTGCTCTCGCCCGACAGTACTTTGTTCTTGTGGCGAGGCAGAGGATGTGAATTAAATGAAATGCCGTTAAAACCAGATTTCAAGAATGCACTAGGTGCATGAAATGAAAGGTGTTTTTAGGTCTCGCAGATTAAACAAGGGCTTCAAAGAGGGTAACTCTGGGACAGAAAAATCTATGGTTGATGCTACAGGCATAAGTGGATCAGATCAATGGCTGTTCCAAAGCAACGCAACTGGCTTGTTCGAACTAAGCATGAGTGAAAACGTGCTCTAAAAATTAATAGGATCCTGACCTCAACATCGATGTGAATGGGTCAATCTGGGCTCACGTGGGAGTTCCACGTGCACCTTGGGAGTCCCGTGGTTCTCCGGGTGGGGGCAGTTTGTGTAAATTCTGTTCCTTTCAAAATAGTTTTACCCTGTGTTCCTATAGCGCACAGTGTTGAAAGCCACATGACAAATCATCAAAATAAAATGAACAACAAATGAGGGGGGAAATCAGTTCGAAACACCAGCTGTGTATAAACTAATTTATTCCGCCAGTGCTCACAGGAGAAGAAGCCCACAAACAGTGTCCCAACATCTTCAGAAGCAGATATACCTCATACCCCTTCCAAAAGAGGAAAATTCAGCCACAGACCTTACCTAGGAGGTCATTTGACAGCCCCGTGGCTATCTCTGTAAATCTGCTTCTCCTGAAAAAGCACCTGGAACAGCATCGTGGATGAAGATCTCAGTTAGCAATTATAGTAGTTGCCGTAAAATTGGTTGAGCATGCACTCATGCCCACCCTGAGGCATTTCCCTGCAGGTCCTTGTTACTTTTTCTTTATTCCAGTAGTCTCACATGTCACTGCCAAGACAAATCAAATCAGGGACTAGTTACTCCAGCTTTTATATCAGCACCCTCTGTACACTTTATAAATCTACACTTGCTTTCTTCGGCTGAATCATTTTATTTAACCTCAAAGCAATATTATTATTTATTTATTTAAAACATTTATTGCCGCCTTTCTCCCTTGTGGAAGTCAAGGTGGCCTCCTGAAGATCAACAATGAGGGGACCAGGCGCACCTCCATTGTGTAGGTTGCTCCTTAATTGTGGGGCTGCCATGGAAAAGGCCATCTCTTGTGTACCCACCAAGTGAGCATCTTAATTGTGGGAAAGTCAGCAGGGCCTCTCCCTGCAGTCTTAATTCCTGAACAGGAACAAATGGGGGAAGACGATCCTTCAGATACCCCAATTCCAAGCCATGTGGGGCTTTAAAGGACAAAACCAATACCATCAGTTAGGCTCGGGAGTGGATCAGTAGTCAGTGTTAATTGCTGGAGCATCAAGGACATATGCTCCCAGTAGCTGGCCCTGACCAACAGTCTAGCCACACAATTCTGCATTTGCTGCAGCTTCTGAACTCTCTTCAAAGGTAGCCCCAAGTAAAGTGCATTGCAGTAGTCCAGTCTAGATGTAACTAAGGCATGGATCACTGTGGCTAGTTCTGACTGAACCAGGAACAGACGCAGTTAATGCATCAGCCAGAGCTGGGCAAACATGCTACAAGCCACAGCAACCACCTGCTTTTCTAAGGTGACTGCTATGTCAAGCAGCACCCCCAAGCTGCGAACCTGGCTTTCAAGGGGACTATAACTCCATCCAAGACAAGGGAGAGCTGAAGTCCCTGGCCTGTCTTTCTACTAACCCAGAGAACCTCTGTCTTGTCAGGATTAAGCTTGTTCACCTTTATCCAGCCCATTACTGACTCCAAACGCCGGTTCAGAACATCAGCAGCATCCTTGGAATTAAGTGGAAAAGAAAGGTGGAGCTGGGTATGATCTGCATATGGATGACATCGCAGTGCATACCTCCTGATGACCTCTCCCAGTGGCTTCGTATAGATATTAAATAACATGGGGGATAAGATGAAACCCTGCGATACCCACAGCCCAATGGGGCAAAGCAGGAACCCCCCAGCATTCTCTTCTGAGACTGACCCCCCAGATAGAACTGGGACCACCGCAATACTAAGGTGCCCCTTAGTCCCAGAGCTGAAAGGCAGCTCGGTAGGATACTGGGTCGATAGTATCAGAGGCTGCTGAGGGATAAAGCAGAACTGGATGGGTCTCGTTCCTCCTGCGTAGCACTCGATGGAGGTCATTAGCCAAGGCAACCAAAGCAGTCTCTGCTCCAAATCCTAATCTGACGCCAGATTGAAATGGGTCCAGAAAATCACTCTTCCAAGAACCCCTGGAGCTGAGAAGCAACAACCCACTCTAGCACCTTGCCCAAGAATGGAAGATTGGAAACTGGGCAGAAATCTTCTAACATATTAGGGCTCAGGGAGGTTTTTTTTTCAAAACAGGTCTAATTAATGCCTCCTTGAGCATGAGCGGCGCAACTCCCACTCTCAAGGAAGCATTTAAAAAGGTAAAGGTCCCCTGTGCAAGCACCGGGTCATTCCTGACCCATGGGGTGACGTCACATCCCGAAGTTTCCTAGGCAGACTTTGTTTACGAGGTGGTTTGCCAGTGCCTTCCCCAGTCATCTTCCCTTTACCCCCAACAAGCTGGGAATTCATTTTACTGACCTTGGAAGGATGGAAGGCTGATCAACCTCGAGCAGGCTTCCTGAAACCGACTTCTGTTGGGATCAAACTCAGATTGTGAGCAGAGCTTGGACTGCAGTACTGCAGCTTACCACTCTGCTCCACGGGGCATTTACCACTCCCTTTACCCACTCCACCAATCCCCCTCTAGTAGCTTTTATCAGCCAGAACGCAGGTGGTAGTCCTCACCTGTCCAAGGATCTTGTCCATATCCACTAATTGAAAAGTATCCATATAAATTGTACAAGCTCAAGACAAAAACGTCATCTGGACATGCATCCACACCGGCATCTAAACCAGAGCAGATCTGAGCAAGTTTGTCTGCAAAAGAAGAGGCAAATTGATCACAGCGGGCTGTCATATAGTCAAAGTCCAAATCCTTGGGGCTTTGATGTAAAAGTCCCCGAACCATATGAAACAGTTCAGCTGGATATGAGCAGAGGTGGCAGAGAAATGTTGCCTTTTCATTATCATCACTGCCACAGAACAGGCTCTAACTGGGGTCTGTGCCATATTTGATCAGTCACACTCCAAGTTTTTTGCCAATGGTACTCTAGCCATCGTCCCTCCCATTTCATCACCATCAACTCCTCAATGAACCAGGGAGATTGCTTGGGTCTATCCGGGGGGCAGGGTGGAGGGGGCACTTAGGAGCAATTGTGTCAACAGCTTGAGTCATCTCCCTATTCCAGAGAGCCATCAGAGCCTCGACAGAATTGCTAGCAACCAAGATGGGGAAATCCCCAAATGCTGACAGGAACCTGTCAGGATCCATCAGGTCAAAGATCTGTGCCATTTTTTTATTTCCCACTCATCTGTCTTCTAGTTTCTATCCACACCACCCATACAAAAATTATAATAATTTTGGGTACAGTCCATCTTCATACAGGTTCACTCTAGAAGCAGGGGCAAGAGGACAGGACAGGAGGGGAGAGGAGAGAGATGGCTTTAGGGGAGGGGCTCTCAGCCTTTTCAAAATGGGATCGTGTTCTAAACTTAACTGCACTTTTCAGGATCCAAGTTTTGATAGTGCCCTCTCTCCCCCCCTCTCTTTAGTGACCACCCACCAGTGTATACCACCTACCCATGTTTCTGTTTGAATGGGGGGTGGCTTGCAGGGGATGACTGCAAGTAAAATAGTTTTTGACAGAGGTTACACATGCTAGTGCCGTCAAGTTGCAACCAACTTATGGCAACCCCAGCAAGGGGCTTTCAAGGCAAGTGAGAAGCAGAAGTGATTTGCCGTTGCCTTCCTCTGCGGAGTCTTCCTTGGTGGTCTCCCTTCCATGTACCAACCCTGCCTAGCTTACGAGATCGGGAAAGGTTGGGCTATACTGTACCATTCCACATCCCTTAAACTTAGGTTAAGTAAAGGTAAAGGTCCCCTGTGCAAGCACCGGGTCATTCCTGACCCATGGGGTGATGTCACATCTCGACGTTTACTAGGCAGACTTTGTTTACGGGGTGGTTTGCCAGTGCCTTCCCCAGTCATCTTCCCTTTACCCCCAGCAAGCTGGGAACTCATTTTACCGACCTCGGAAGGATGGAAGGCTGAATCAACCTTGAGCCGGTTACCTGAAACCGGCTTCCGTCGGGATCGAACGCAGGTCGTGAGCAGAGCTTGGACTGCAGTCCTGCAGCTTACCACTCTGCGCCATGGGGCTTTAAAAGTTATCTCAATTTTCTTTCAGCTAGCATCTAGTTAGTAATGAGTCATTAATTACACTGGATGTAATTAGATCCTCATTATAATGTTCAGGAATCTAACCGTTTGGGACCCTTAACCTGTAGGCTCAAGACCTGTGAGGCTTTTTTAGACAATAAAATTCTGTCATGTGGTATATCCAGCTTTGCCCTGCTGCAAAAAGCTAAAGTACCATATCTACTCGTGTATAAGCCGAGTTTTTCAGCACATTTTTTATGCTGAAAAAGCCCCCCTCGGCTAATACTCGAGTGAGGGTCCCACTTACGTGTTCTCCGGTGCAGTACGGGTGTTCTCCAGCTGGGGGGGGGGCGCGTGTTAGGGCTCATAATATACACGCTGCATTGTGTACGCACTGTGTTACTGTGTTATTGGTATCTATTTTTATTTTGAAATTGACCAGTAGCTGCTGCATTTCCCACCCTAGGCTTATACTCGAGTCAATAAGTCTTCCCAGTTTTTTATGGTAAAATTAGGTGCCTTGGCTTATATTCGGGTCGGCTTATACTCGAGTATATGTAAGTAATAACTTCCCAGTGGTAAGCCACAAAGTGTTTCACCAGGGGAACTACTGCATATTTTTTCCCATTTACAGTATTTACTGAATTTCAAGATTAGGTTTTTTTTCATAGTTATGCTATAAAAAGAGGGGGTTGTCTTACATTTGCATACAAGTTAGAATTATGTCTATTACTAGGTGTGTGTGTGTGTGTGTGTGTGTGTGTGTGTGTGTGTGAAACATTTTTAAGGGTGTCATCTTACATTCATCTTCCCTTCAAGTAAATATGGCAGGATATCTATATATCTAATTCCCATATATGCCCCTTGCCTGAGGATAGCTAAATCTGCAGATAAGGGGCACACTCACCACCAACAGATGTTCCCCAAGTTTGCAGAAGAACCTGAAAACAAAAAAACAAGGGACTTAAATTCCCCTGATTTTTTCAAAAGTCTTGTCTGCCCATGTGGGGCTGGGGTGGGGAGGAGGCCTGGAGTTGCGATGAGGGGTAGGGGATGGGATTCCCCCTGTGAGTTTCATAGACCCCCACTTGTTACTCTGTTATGAGTTTTCCTTCTTCCCTAGTCTCTGCTACAAGGTAACTCTATTAAATGTACAGAACATTTTTGTCCAGACTTGTCGGCTAGGGTTGCCAACCCCCAGGTAGTAGCTGGAGATCTCCTGCTATTACAACAAATCTCCAACCGATAGAGATCAGTTCACCTGGAGAAAATGGCCGCTTTGGCAATTGGCCTCTATGGCATTGAAGTCTCTCCCCTCTCCAAACCCTGTCCTCCCCAGGCCCCACCCCAAAAAACTCCTGCCAGTGGCGAAGAGGGGCCTGGCAACCTTATTGACGGCAACCCTGTATGGGAGTGAGGAAATGCACAATAAAGTGATGTCAAGACACGAGTAAGCTTTGTGAGACTATGGAGGAGGTACTAGACTTGGGGCTGCAGTATTTTTCAGCAGCTGTGCATCTACTGTTGTGTCTAGCAGGATGTGGGAGACCCGGGTTCGAATCCCTGCTCTGCTGTGAAAGCTTGCTGGGCGACCTTGGGCCAGACACATTCTCAGTCAAGCCAACCTCACATTGTGAAGATAAAATGGAGGAGAGAAGAATGATAATGTGGGTCTCCTTTGGGAAGAAAGGCTGGATAGAAATTAATAAATAAATAGTCCTGGACTTACATGACTGATGGCTTTGCCTGTCCATGATTTCATGTCTAGAGATGACAAACCAGAGATTCCATATGTGCCCCTAGTAAAACTGTTTCATGGATATCTCTCAGTTTTCAGCAAGACTGACCAATTTATATGCCCTCATACGTAAGATCAGTTTCCACAAGGAATTTTACAGAACTGGAATACAATTGCTTCTTGATGGGAAGGGCCTTCCTTATAGGTGATGAGAATGTTTCCTTGTGCGTTTTAGAAGGTGAACCCATGGTAAATGATGTAGGGAACAAATTCCTTTCTGTTCTCCAATGTTGTGATAAGCCAAATCCTTTTTTTTTTTTTTTGCTCATGTTTTTGCATGAGCAAAAACATGCTAAGTCTTGCCAAGAGAAACTTGACTATTTAAGGGAGAAAGCCTTATCAGCCAGAATTTTGTCTTTCTGGTTCCGACTTTCCTGGTGCCTCTGAAATCAGAGATCCAATTTATTTGTGTGGGATGAGCTGACAGCCCGGATATGCGGTTGAGCCAAAACAGAAGCTCACTTTTCTTTCCCCTCCCGCCTCTTCTGCCCTTCTTGCCCAGGCCCCCCTAGCGGCTCTAGAGCTGGTCACACAAATTGGCAGAAACTGTCGGAAGCCAGCAGGCCACAGCTGAAGCACCACAGCGGATGTCACACAAGATATTCTTTATACATTGATCCTTTGCTCCCACTGATTTTGGTGCCACTGCCACAGAATGGCACGGTTCCTTCTCTTTTCTGTTAAAGTTTGTCCATAGCCATTTTACAGTCTTGTGTACACAGGCTGCTTGTATACACTGGCTGCCCCGACAAATCCCAGAAACGTTTGGGGGCAGAGCTGGGGGGACGAGGAAGTGTCACAGATGCTTCACTCTTCCACTCTGCACCATTTTCCCAACCTGAAAGAGTCCCAGGGGTGTTATTTGGGGAAATCCAAGTGTTTCCTAGAATTAGGGTTGCCAGGTCCCCCCTCTCCTCCGGCGGGAGGCTTTTGAGGCAGAGCCTCCCTCCCCCCCCCCCCGTGTGCATGGGCTGAATCCAGCCCTGTGCATCCAGCCTGAAGCCTCCCCCCTCCCTCCCTGGGTGCGCAGGAGCCAGAGCACCCTGCAAGTGCAGCCAAGACCATTCTCCCCTCCCTCTTTGTCTTTCTGTCCCTCTTTCATTCTTTTTCTTTCTCGTCTCACTTTCTCTCTCCCTCTTTCTCTCATTTCTCCCTCTTTTTGTCACACTTTCCTTTTCTTTCTCTCCCTTTCTTCCTCTTTCTCCCTTTTTGTCTCCCTTTCTTTCTCTCCCACCGTCCCTCCCTTTTCTTCTTTCCTTCCCTTTCCTTCCTTCTTCCCCTTCCTCCCTCCTTCCTTCTTTCTTTCCCACCCACTGTCCCTTTCTTTCTTTCTTTCTTTCTTTCTTTCTTTCTTTCTTTCTTTCTTTCTTTCTTTCTTTCTCTTTCTTTCTTTCTTTCTTTCTTTCTTTCTCTTTCTTTCTTTCTCTCTCTCTCTCTCTCTCCCCCCCCCCTCTCCCTCCTATCTGTTTCATTCTTTCTGACTCTCTCTTTCTCCCTTTGTTTCTCTCTTTGGTCATTTATGCATGGTCACTGTAACCTCCTTTATTCCCTGTTTCAGCCAGGATCAAACTTTTCAGTATGCACAATATCCCATTCCTTGGTAGCTCGATGCTGTTCCAACGCAAAACCAACCCGGGTCCTCCCATTCCTCTGTTAATCCAACTTTTCCCTGTCCCCTGAGCTCAGCCCAGCTCAAATTTCTGTGCAGATGGCAAACAGGGGAAACACAGAAGATTGGGTTCTCTCACAGCCAATCATAAAGCAATGTATAACGAGGCGGGGATTCAAGTTCTTCCTGCTACCTCGGAGCTCTTTCTGAGCAAAAGAAAGGCTTTTTAAAAATGAGGCTTGGATTTCCCCCCCCCCTTTCAGATTGCTCTGTTTTGTTTTTTTTGTTCTTAAACTGCTTTTTTACGTGGCAGTTGGGTTTGGGGAGGAGGAACTCTTCTCTCACAGTGAGCACTGCGAAGTAAGCCAATTACAGAACAGCATTTAAAGAGGCAGGACTTGATTTGAGCTTGGGAGACGGCCGGTGCATAGATTCCCAACAGAAAAGTGTGATTCCAGCCAGCAACGAACCTCAGGTAAAACTCCCATGCCTAAATGATCTTTCTTTCTTTCTTTCTTTCTTTCTTTCTTTCTTTCTTTCTTTCTTTCTTTCTTTCTCCCTTTCTCTTCTTTCTCTCCCTCTTTATTTCCCTCCCTCTTTCCTTCTTTCCTTCCTTCCCTCCTTCTTTCCCACGCTTTCTTTCTCTCCCTCCTTCCTTTCATTCCTTCTTTCCCTCCCCCTTTCCTCCCTTCCTTCCTCCCCCTCCCCCCTCTTCCTCCCTTCCCTCTATCTGTTTCACTCTTTCTGCCTCTCTCTTTCTCCCTCTTTATTTCTCTCTCTCTTCTCTCTCTCTTTCTGGACTGGGAGAGAACTGCAGGCTCACCAGTCAAGGCAGCCAGTCCTCCCCAGTCCAGATCTGGGCTAGTGAGTTGGCTGTGGGCTTGCCAGCCAAGGCAGCCATGCCACCTTCCGTCCAGATCTAGGCTGGTGAGCCCACTGCAGGTTCGCCAGCCCCCTAGTTTAATTTTTTTTAACAGAATTAATGGCAGGGACTAGCGATACAAACTTCATAGAAGACACTTTCAAAGTAAGTTAATGATATTATTTTTTTTACTTTATTTTTTACTTAAAATACAAACATACTTTACAAAATAACAAATCTGTTAAATAAAAGAAAATATTGTAAGAATCTTATTGTTGTAAACCTTTTTGTGTTTCAAGTAAAAAACAATATCATTAATTGACTTTGCCTGTGTCTTTTTGTATCTCCAGTATCTGGCATTACATTTTATGGTATTTATTTATTTATTTATGCGCACATGGCCCAGCCCGACCAAGTGACATTTATGTTTTATCCAGCCCTCCTAACCAATGAGTTTGACACCCCTGTTCTAGAGTGTGCTCTTTCTTTTGTGTGGTGGATAGCTTTGCCGGTGGTGATCAAACCCAGCATGACCTTGAGAGCTCTGTAGCAGATACCGATAAAATCTGCCTCAGAACCACTGTGGGGTGCAAAAGTGATAGATAGCTTTTTTAAAATTTTAATCACTCCATTGCAGACTTGACCCTGATTTTTTGGGATTTTTTTTAAAGTCCTCTTCATACTATACGAGTCTTAAAAAACAATTCCTTCATTCCAAAAGGGAAAAAAACTATTTCATATAATATTTTTTTCAGTGCACCTGGGTTCCTTGTGATGCTTAGGTTTCTGAAAATATAGTTCCCAGCATGCTCACATGTCAGTTCGGTAATCCACATGGGTGCCAAGTAGTTATCTTATTTGTATGCAGCAACATGAAGATTCTTCTGTTTTCTCCTCTCTCTGCTGCTGTTAGCCTGCCAAGTTATTATTTTTTAAAATATCATTTACAGCACCATTAGGTGTTAGCGATGGATATTGTGCACACAACTATAATCAACGTAGAACTGCAGTGTCTTTGTGTGTGCCCATGCAAGCACATGTGTGCGCTTATGGAAAGTGAGCATGGAGCTGGTGTCAGTCTGAAGTTGGTCATTTTTAAATTCACAAGTGATGGCCTCAGTTTTGCTTGTAAAGGTAAAGGTAGTCCTCTGTGCGCCCTGACCTGGATGGTCCAAGCTAGCCTGATCTCGTCAGATCTCAGAAGCTAAGCAGGGTCAGCCCTGGTTAGTATTTGGATGGGAAACCACCAAGGAATACCAGGGTTGTTGTGCAGAGGAAGGCACTGGCAAACCACCTCTGTTAGTCTCTTGCCATGAAAACCCTAAAAAATAAAAAGGGGTCGCCATAAGTCGGCTGTGACTTGACGGCACTTTACACACACACAGTCCTCTGTGCAAGCACCGGGTCATTACTGAACCATGGGGTGATGTCACATCCCGACGTTTACTAGGCAGACTATGTTTACGGGGTGGTTTGCCATTGCCTTCCCCAGTCATCTACACTTTACCCCCAGCAAGCTGGGTACTCATTTTACCAACCTCAAGAGGATGGAAGGCTGAGTCAACCTTGAGCCGGTTACCTGAAACCGATTTCCGTCGGGATTGAACTCGGGGCGTGAGCTGAGCTTTTGACTGCAGTACTGCGGCTTACCACTCGGCTCCTGTCAATCTATGCAGCGGCTCTGCTTTGTGCACCAGGCACAAATCTTCACATCCGCACACACACAGCATCTCAAACTAGGACACCGCAAGGTCGTTATACCTGTTTTGCAGGCCAATAAACTGAAATAAACATTGGAGGGGGAGAGACGGATCCTCTTGCAATTAGTTTATGAGTAGCCTCTGCATGCAGTGAATAAAGTAGCAAAACTGTCTCCTTTGTGCTAGCGACTACTAACTTGCATCAAGGAGGAATTTGGCTGCACTGGCGAACTTATGCAATGAAAGCCTTTTATGGGCTTTTGCAAAGTCATGCCAGATACTTAACGTTTGTCAGCGTGACAGCATTTCAGCCTTTTGTGCCAAGACCAGCGCTCTGGCATTTGTTGGCAGGAGCAGGGCTGTAGGCACAGATCCCTATTCACATTCTGTACACGGGGACTAGTGATGGGCATTTTCTCTCCCTCTTTACAGGTGAATGTTTGAAATACAAATTTATTTTCATGGTTTAGGCATCAGCCTGCTGCAGAATACCAGAGGCTGCCATTCTGGATTAACATGCTACAGCTTTATCAAAAAGCATTAGCTGAAGAAGAGGGATTATTAGGCAGACTCCTTTGCCTCCTTGGCTCATGTCTGCCAAGTGTTAATTTTCATTAGCATTAATCAATTTTCATTGAGCTAATGAATATAAAGATAACAGAAGGAGGTTTTAGATCAGAGTAAATAAAAAAATCAGATTACATTAAATTTCAATCACATTTGTTTCTATTGTGAGCATGTGGCAGAATGGCTAAATTGCTGTTGAGAAAACAGAATATTGTTTATTGACATTTGAAACACACACACACAAACATATGATCCATGTGCTTGTTTTTGGATATGACTATATCTATATAGAGATCTATATATAAATATATTTTAAAACAGTACAACTAAATATCTTCAGTTAAAAGCTTGGGTGAAAAGGAACATTTTAGACTTGTGCCTAAACCTGGGTATTTCGCCAAGTTTCAGTTTGTTGGGTGCCAGCACAGAGAAGGTCCTGTCCCTTTGGCCAGTAACCATGCTGAAACAGGTGGGGGCACAGAGAGAGCTAGCATACGGGAGAAAGTGATGCTTGATATTTTTCTCCATACCCGACTTCTTTCCTCCTCTATTTGTCTGCCAAACTAGGACGTACCCACGAAGCTTGTGGCAAAAGCTGTTCCTCTGCCGATGACGGTCCGCGGCCATTGGTTCCTGAGCCCAAGAACCGAGTACACAGTAGCAGTACAGACGGCATCGAAACAAGTGGATGGTGACTACATGGTTTCAGAATGGAGTGAAATCATAGAGTTTTGTACAGCAGGTAAGGGCTCTAGTAAAAGAGTCCGGCCCATACAAAAGAAGCAGCCGATAAATGTGTCTTGTGTTGAACTGTCTTTTGCTGGCACCAGAAACACAGATGTGCAGATTGCCACTTCTTTCTCTGCAAAACATTCCAGGCCACTTCCTCTCCCCTCCCACAGAATACAGCTGTGTCCCTTCCCACCTACTAACCCTTCACCAAGGAAAAGGCAAGCCAAGGAGAGATAGCTTGGTGTAGTGGTTAAATTCCTGGACAGGGGAGACCTGGGTTCAAATCCCCACTCTGCTGTGCAACTTACTGGGTGACCTTGGGCTAGTCATGCGCTCTCCACCTAACGTACCTCGAAGGGTTGCTGCAGGGATAACATAGAGCAGAGGTGACCCATGCATATCACCATGAGCTCCTTGGAGAAAGGGTTCATAAATATGTACTAAACAAACAAATAACATTACTATTTCAGATGCTGTCCCCAAAGTTTCTGTATGGAGAAGAGAACCGTGTATGCCACCTTGAACTCCTTATATGATTAAAAAAATGATAGATTAGTGGCTTTCGGAGGGAGCTCTAAATCCAGCATCATCCTTATAGATTTGAGAACAAGCATGGTGTAGTGGTTAGTGTGTCAGACTATGATCTGTGAGACCTCGGTTCAATCCACAGTCTGCCATGGAAACATTGGGCCAGTCCTACACACTCAGCCCTAACCTACCTTACAGGGGTGTTGTATGGATAAAATGAAGGAGAGGATAATTCATTTGTAAGGCACTTTGGATCCCCACTGGGGGGAAAGTGGGGTATAATTAACTTACTCTAGTTGCTTCAATATACACCAAAGGTGTTTTTTTTTTAATGTTAAGTGTAGATGTAACAGATGCACATGGATCATACAGCATCATTTCACAGAGAAAATAGCTGGCTGAGACTCCTTAAAGAGAGTACACACAGGGTCCAACTAAATAAGGCTTGAAGATCCATTAGCAGTCCTTCAGTAGGTTTTCTACTACAAAATAACAACTGGGTGCAGCTGATTTCCAGTCAGGGGCTGAGGTGAATGTGGGGGGGTTAAATCTTTTACCCACCCATGTTCCGTTCCACCTTCTTCCCAAACGGTTATTTTCCCTGTTGATGATGAAGAAGAAAAAGAGTGGCTTTTGATATCCCAATTTTCTCTACCTTTTAAGGAGACTCAAACCAATTTACAATCTCCTTCCCTTCCTCTCCCCATAACACATATCTTGTGAGGTAGGTGAGGCTGAGAGAGCTTGGAGAGAACTGTGACTAGCCCAAGGACATCAAGTAGGCTTCATGTGTAGGAGTGGGGAAACCAACCCGATTCACCAGATTAGCATCCTAACCACGCTAGCTCTCAAGATTGCAAAGTTGGCTGCATGATTCTCCCAATGGGGCAAATGGGGTCTCCAGGAACTGATTCAGGTCAGGAAAATGGAAAGGAGGGGTTTAAATCCAACGGGTTGAAATTAAATCAAAAGAGTTTCCTTCTAGACATTAGGAAGAATTTTCTAATAGTTAGAGCGGTTCCTCAGTGGAACAGGCTTCCTCGGGAGAAGGTAAGCTCTCCTTCCTTGGAGGTTTTTAAAAAGAGGCTAGATGGCCTGAGCAGCTGGGGTGAGAGACAGAGGAGCAGCTTAGAGACAGCTGTAGCTGGAGTGGCTGAAGTGGCTGTGGAGCAGTAGTTGAGGTTGCTGTGTGTGAGACAGGGAGTCTTGAGAGGCAGTTTGTCAGGGCAGCTATCAGGCAAGTGCAGCAAACTCACTGAACAACTCCAGCAATGGATCACAGCCGTGTGGCTAGTGAGGGAGCTGAGGCAGTAACATGAAAGGTCTGTGGCATGTTTGTATTCTTACCTGAGGGTAACAATAATTAGAATAATAGAATCATAGAGTTGGAAGGGACCACCAGAGCCATCAAGTCCAACCCCCTGCACAATGCAGGAAATTCACAACTACCTCCCGCCACTCCACATCCCTAGTGACCAGAAGATGGCCAAGATGCCCTCCCTCTCATCATCTGCCTAAGGTCACAGAATCAGCATTGCTGACAGATGGCCATCTAAACTCTTCTTAAAAACCTCCAGGGAAGGAGAGCTTACCACCTCCCGAGGAAGCCTATTCCACTGAGGAACCGCTCTGTTACAAAATTCTTCCTGATGTCTAGACGGAAACTCTTTTGATTTAATTTCAACCCGTTGGTTCTGGTCCGACCTTCTTGAGCAACAGAAAACAACTCGGCACCCTCCTCTATATGACAGCTCTTTAAGTACTTGAACATGGTTATCATATCCCCTCTCAGTCTCCTCCTCTTCAGGCTAAACATACCCAGCTCCTTCAACCTTTCCTCATAGGACTTGGTCTCCAGACCCCTCACCATCTTTGTTGCCCTTCTCTGGACACGTTCCAGCTTGTCTACATCTTTCTTAATTATACTTGCAGTAAGTGTAAGTTGGTAGCCCTGCTGGAGGAGAACATACAGGGACTCGAGGCGTGCTTGTCCACGCTCCATTTTATAAAGGAGGGTGAAGAGTTCATGGACACAACGCATGAAGCACTCTTTAGGGGGCAACAGGAGGAGGATGGTAAGGAATCTCAACAAATGGACGCACAAGCAACACAGGAGGAGGGTGTATGGAAGAATGTGACCCACAGGAGCCGGACAATCAGGACTCATTCTCATCCTCTGTTGCTCAGCAATCAGTTCCAGGAACTCCGCATAGATACAGATTCTGGACCACTGGAACAAGGGCTACCCCCACCCCCAAAGCTTGAAAGAAATTTCTCAGGCTCCTGCACATGAGAGGACTCGATCTTCTGCTTTCCAATTAAGGAAGAGGTGTGTTCTGGTGATTGGGGATTCCCTACTGAGAGGGGTAGAGTCTAAGGTGTGCCGACCGGACTTGTCATTTCGAGAGGTCTGCTGTATAACAGGTGCATGAATTCAGGATGTGACAGAAAGGGTAGGAAGACTCACCAAGCTCACAGATTATTACCCTTTCTTGCTCATTCATGTGGTAACAAATGATATTGCCCGACACAGCCCAGAACGTATTAAAAGAGACTATGCGGTTCTGGGTAAGAAGGTGAATGACCTTGGGGCGCAGGTTGTTTTCTCATCAGTTCTTCCTGTCGAAGGTTGTGGCTTAGGAAGGGAAAGAAGAATACTACAAATTAATACTAGACTAGATGACCCTGGTGGTCCCTTCCAATTCTATGATTCTATGGTTTTATTTATTTTTGATTGATTCCCTGCCATCTATTCCCAGCCAAGGCTGGGCTCAGGGCAGCTAACATTATTATAAGACAACACACAATGCAATTCACCTTAAAATGTTTTTTTTTATGATGTTTTGCTTCTTACTAGTGTTAGCCAAAATGCCCGGTTATGAATTGTTATATGGGGGAATTAGCGAATCAATAACCGGCAATGGGCATAACTTGAGCTGGGATGCAACCTTTATCTACCAGAGTCCATACTATGACCAGTAAAGAGGCAGAAGCAATGGAATTAGGTTAAAAGGAATTTACTCAGATTGTATGTTCACACGCACATACAAAACTGCACATACACATCACATAACATACAGAGTCTAGGAATCAAAGAGAGGAATAAAGAGACTTTTGCCATGTGGCAGGCAGAGGAGGAAATATACTGCACCTCTCTTCAGAGTAGTTGTCCGTCCTGAATTCCATGCAGCTGTGGGGGATAAAAAGGGGACGGGGGGGGGGCTAGGTGTTCAAGCATGAACACCCCCACTGGCAGAGTGCCAGGCAGTATGGAGGGGAAGGCCCAAGGGAGAGAGAGAGCGAATGGGCTCGGAGCACCCCAGTTATACTGTTTTTCTGGGGGCGGGGAGAAGGGTTTCACCCCTCCTAGGTTCCCAGGTAACAAAAGTTGACAACAGACTTAATCTGTGGCTTGGGGTGGAGTAGTGAGAATTTGGAAATCTATTCTAATTCCAATGGCTTTTGCAACTGGAACTTCTCTGCTGACGAGATTAGCATTCAGGAACAATGGGAACAATGCGATCTGTGCAAATGTCCTGGGGTCGCTGCTGCTGAGGTGGAGGAATGAGTCATCAGGATATCTGGATGGCTGCTGATGATCCATTAAGCGGTGGATGTTGCAAGGGGGGGTGCTTGACACGGATTTCCTGACATTCTGCTTCTCTTGACATGGCTGCAGCTGGAATAGAGCCTATACAGGAACATGGCTTCCCTCTGGTTCACCGGAGGCTGCCCCTGCATCTGCTTCCTAACTGCTAGCTGCACGGCGCTCGCAGGAGCGGCCGAGTCCGTGACGACGGACCGCGCAGCAGCCGTCCCGTAGCGTTTGGGGCGGGCGCGCGGCCAGCGGAGTAGTCCAGTGTCAGCACAGCGGGTTGCCAGATCCCGTCCGGGAGGGGGGGGCAGGCCCGTATGCTAACAGTTCCCCCCCTTGTCGCCGTTGAAGACTCCGTCTGATATGGCAACACAATTTTCTTCTTGAGGTCTTGATTGTAGATCTAAAAAGAAACCAGGTTGCAATGGCCAAAGGAGTTTGGGAACCATTTGCTAATCTAAAACCAGGCCAGGTTAAAAGGGGACTGCCTATGGAACTCAGTACACTTTAGAGAGGAATATGAATTCTTGAATTTGCAAGCATATTTAAAACAACTACATTGGATGGCTCAATGCAGCAGGTTCAATCTTCAAATACATTCAATACAGATAAACAGCAAATAAAGCAATGCTCTTACTAAACTCAAATTATATTTCTAAACTATGAAACTAAAATAGTGAGATAGACCGCTGGTGATCTGCTGAAGGTGCCTTGGAAAAGGAAAGAATAAACCAAAACATCACCCCCCCTGGAGTCCAAAAAGAGCTCAAAGTTCTACAGTCAGGGAAGGGTTAAACAAAATCTTAATGGTTGCTTTCAGCCGGCTGGAATTGGCTCTTCTTCTCAAGGCATGTTGGCTCGGGCACTGCACATCTCACTTTCATTCTTGATCATATGCTTTGCAAGAAAATGATTTTATTTGGGGGGGAAAATAAAGGCTTCAACCTCAAAGAAAAGTCACACAGAAAGTGCATGTCTCTAGTTGTAGGGGACTAGGGCCTTATGCTTGAAAGGTCTGGGGGTTACTACACAATGATATTAAAACATATGGAAGATTCACAGACTTAAACTAGGCAAAACAAACATAGTGGCTCCAAGGGGCAGTCCCTTGCAGCCTTATGGTACATTGACAATACATGGAAAATCACACCCCCTTCTTGGCGAGAGCAACTGAAGCAGCAGTGGCTGGATCAGTTGTCAGAGGTCGTTTTTGGGGCATCCAGGTCTGCCCAGGAGGTTGGCAATAGGGTTGCCCTGGATATAAATATCAGCACAGGGTCCCACTTGAACCAGTTACGGCAATACATAGATACGAGGGTTACACAGAAACTGACTGCTATATGGGAGGGGGAGACACTTGGTTTTAAAGCAGAGATCCAATTTTTAATTATGCCCTGTCAGCAATGAAAGATTTCGTAGTTGTTCCCTTCCCTGTGCATTCTCGCAAGCCCATTGTTGACTACCCTCCCTCCTTTGGTGACCTTTGGGGCACCTTGCCCGCAGGCTGGCTGCAGCAGGATTGTTGCTGACCAGGAGTCTCCTGCCTGGAGGTGGCATAGAGGAACAAAGGAGGAGCATACAGCAGGGAGTTCCAGCAGTAGTTGTGGGTGCTTGGGAGTAGAGGCTTGCATACTTAACAATATTACTTAGACACATTAATGGCTTGGGGGGGTGCTTTGCACTCGCATTGCACCTTAAAGCAGAGTCAATAAAACAAAAGTCATTGCGATGGAGAGAGCTGAATGCAGTTGGCTCTTCTGGTAGAAGGGGCCCTTGCAGGGAGAAATCTAGCCAAAAAGCAGGCATACATAACTAGCATTGGTTGCTGAGAGCAGAGTTGCAAAGCTAAAATAGAGCATGAAGACATTTTGTTCCTCTTTCCCTTGTTTCCCAAGGGGAGGGAGTACCTGGTTGCTTATTAAGCAGGCAAGTATTCATATGATAGAGACAAGTGGTGTTTGAGCAAGTTAGATCAGGGAGCAGCCTGATGCAGGCTGCCATAATAACCAAAGACAGTACACACATTGTAGTATGCATAAAGCATTGAGGTTTCTTAAAGGAGAGAAAGTTGAACACTGTAAACAGAACACAATTGGTGGGGGGTTACTCTTCTTTCCGGTTCTCCTGGTTGGTTGGCATGGATCAGAAAACAAGACTGTTAATGAATACCATGCAATGTGTATCACAAGATCACAAGAGGGGAAGGAAGAGACCCTTCCAGTGGCGGTTTGCTTCTCCACCCCCCCCTTCATATCCCAGATAGCCTTGTTAGCATGCCAGGGAATGAAGGAGCTAGGCTGAAACAAACAAAAATCAGGACTTTTCAAAATTCTCAAAAATAAATTCAAAAACAGAAAAAAAAGACCAAAATCATACAACAATTCAAAAGAAAATGAACCCAGCTCAAAATCTGATATTTTTCTCTTTAAAAAAAAAACCAAATTCAAAAACTTCAAATCAACTTCAAATTGAGTAAAAACTTCAACTCAACTTCAAATCAGGCATAAAAACTTCAAAAAAAATTCTCAACTTCAAATTTAAAAAAAATTGATTATATTTCTTTCCTTTAAAGAGTTCCAAGTTCAAAAAATAACAGTGGTTCAAAAATAAAAGTAGATTGTATATCTTCTCCCCCCCTCCTTTCCTCTGAATGCATGAGGAGGAAAGGATTGTTTCCGTGAGGTGTACCCCGCGTCAGAAGGCTGTGTGGCACCACTGGGCATGTGCAGAGTGCACTATGTACATTGAGCTGCATTAATGGGATCTGCCATGACAGGCAAGAACCAAAACTTGCAACTAAAATGAGAGCTTGGGGGTTGCTTCAGGGGGCTAGAGAGAGCCCGGATTGCTGTTTTCCTGGAAACAACCCTAACATTTTGGAGGAACAAAAAATAAAAATGGGGGGGGGGAATCCTATTGCTTGGATTACAGATTATTACCATGTTGGATGAACTCATTCAGCTGCTGCATCATTTAGGATTGCAGCCCCACCTTATTTTTAGTCACCACTCTTGAGATCATCTTATTCATGTACACTTCAAACTTTTCACTGACCTTCTTATAACAATACAATCCTTTTTGGCCGCTGCTTATGGGCTGCAGTCCCAAAGCATTAGCCATCCTTTTATCTATTATATGCTAAACACCTTCTTTCCTCACACCATGTCAACATACTTTCACCTTCATGTTTCTCCAACACAGTAATAATAGCTATAAAACCGAATGAAGAGGGGCCGGGAGCTGTGGGGGGAGGGGCAGAGCACGCGGGGCTCTCCCCTTCATTATTCACTTTTCACATATTTACAAAAGGCAGAATCTAGGTTTACAAATATACTACCATCTACTAAAGAGGAAACTTTTACTGCGCAGTAAAATTAACCTTATATATATATCTTATCCTATGTGTACACTGTAATGGTTTCCTTGCCTTTTCCCAGGTACCGTGGGAAGGGGCATTGACACACACACATACTAGTTTCCCTTGCAAACATACAGGCACTTGGGGGAGCGTGCTCCCTTGCATATTTCCATTTGGTGCCCCATGCCAATTTTGCGCAAACCGCATTGTACTTTTGGGGAACCAAGGCAGATGTTTCTGTGAGATTGGCCGGATCTTCACAAAAGCATGTACCCTAAATATCGATTTATCATATTTACCACACACACAACTCTATTTCCTGTAGGAGAAAAACACGTTATATAACTATCCTTTTCCTGTGCCAGATAGACTTGTCTGACCCAGGGAGGTTTCATTACAACTGCACATCATGACATACAAGAAAACTGTAAAATCTTCAAATAGAAAAATCATTAAACTAAAGGTGATCACCATGGGTTACCTGATTATAAGAAATATCTGCAGATTGCTAGCAATAACACAAACTAGATCAATTAGGTCAAGATAACACAGTCACACTTTCAAGAAAGTTACACACTTAAGAAACACAAAATTAGAGAAACCAAGAAGCTGTTCTACTAGGGTGCTTGTTTAGAACAGCTCTATAAATTTGTTTGCTGCAAAACAAAGTTGAAAACATTTGAACTATCCACAATAACTTAGAATGAATTTAAAACGTTAGACTCCAAAATAAAAGGATAGAAGCAAAATATAACACATGAGGTATGAACTTTCTCAGAACACCTATAAAATAAAAATCATGGCACACGTACTATATTCCTAATGAGGTTGCATCTCTGTGCCTACACAGAGTTCCTTTAAGAAGACTGGCAGAGAAGCCTGTGTATATCCAAGTGAATTCTGTAAAGCAAGGGTTAAATAAAACACAAATTCAAGACTTTGCCATGTTTGTGGTGGCTTCTTCCACCAGGGCTGTGGTCCTTTCCATGTATTAAGTGGGTCCAGTAAGAAAAAAGGTGTGTTCTGGACCTGTGCTTTCCAGCCTTTCTCTTGCATTAAGGGTGAATAGCTCTCCCAAATATGCTGCTTCAGTCCTGGGAGGCTCTGAGGCATAGTTTTTGTGTTGGTCCTTGAAGGTTCCACTTTGCATCCCCTCCCATTTAGGCTTGTAAGGTTGGGAAGAGGACGAGGCTGACTTGAGTCAGAATTCTGGTCTGACTGAATGGCTGGTTTGGGCTGGGTTTTCTTTTTTAATGCATTTGGAAACAGAGAGCCTGCCTGAGATTTGCCAGGCAGTCCTGTTTCTTGCACGACTGGAAATCCTGCTTTCGCTTTGCCACCTTGTAACATTTTTGACTCCATTTCCAAGTAGGATTTCTCTAGAGTTTTTAATTTGGCTTCCGTGGTTCTATGACACTCCAGCACACTTTGCAGTTGTGATTTTAAGTTGTCAGTTTCCACTCTGTTCCTTTCTAGTTGGAGGTTCATTTTGCCAAAGTCAGTCTGGAGTTTCTTGGTTTTAAGAGCAGCTTCTGATTCCTGATTTTTCTTGGGGAGACTCTCAGTCTCCAAATCTCGTTCCTTGTTAAGTTTTGTTAATTCCTGGATTTTATTCTCCCTATGGACTAGTTCCAATTTCAGAGCCTTGTTCACTTCCATTAAGGTTTTTAGCTGGTTCTGGGTTTGAATTAGTCTTCTGATTCTGTCCATTCCCTTAAGGGGAAGACCTTTAGTAGTAGGGTCAGTAGTTGGAGCGGGGCTGTCTAGATCAGCAAGAGCGCAGAGTTTGCCCCTCTGCTTTGCAAGCGACCCCATGCCATTGATCGAAGGGGATCCTGACCTGCAGCGGAGGAGGGCTTATACACAGAAGACCTGAATTGCTGTGAGAAGTCTGCTTTGTGCCCTGTCTCTGCAGGTAAGGGGGGAGCGTTTGGAAGGGAGTTGGCTGGGCAAGAGTCGCCTGTGGGGTAGGGTTTCCGAGAATGGAAGGAAGAAGGCTGCGAATGTTTAGAACGAGAGCCTCTTTCTCTCCAGCCTTGGCTTGCCTCTTTTTCCTGAACTTGGTTCCAACCTCTCCTTCGTGAACTCTGCGGAGCCTGATCTGGGCTGGCTTGAGAGTGGGGGCTGTCATTGGAATACGTGATAGCCTGGATTGGCTCTGGAGGGTGCCTTTCTCTCTCAGCGCTTTGGGCTTGTTTTATTCTAAGAAGTCTAGCAGCCTCCCAAATTTTCCGCTTTACTCCTTCCCAGGGTATGTCACCCACAGATATCAGGCCGGCAATAACTCTGGTGTCAGGGTCCAAATTGTCTACTAACGGCACTGTGAAGTTTTTATCATTGTAGTCCGGCTCCCCATGTTGATTGTTAATGACAATTTTAGCTAAGCGTGCCAGCAGCTGTTTGCGCATTACATATGCCTCAGGTTCCTCTCCTGGTTTTTGATAGTCTGCCCAAAAAATGGCTGGGGCTAGTTCACCTATCCGGATGAACTCTAACATTTCTCGCATCCAGGGCATTATTTCCATATGTCTCAGGTCCCGAGACGATATGAAAGCATGCATCCGAGCTTGCTCGTGATGCGGGGTGCAGTTTATGGCCAAGGTGGTTAGGTCTTCCGCATCAGCGGTAGGGTACGAGGTAGAGGCAGTAGTCAACCATGTGACCATGGTTAAGGGGTCCCACATGTGCAACTGCTGCCTTTAACTCTTCTCCAGACCAAGGTCTGGCTTCGGTGACCAGTTTAGTCACCACCGCCTGCCTTCCCTGTTGTGTGGTGACATTCTTTGTCACCACTGGCTTTAGAGGGGCCGGCTCCTGGGATTCGTTTTCCCATTCCGGGGTGGCCAGAGAGCTGCGCTCCTCTATCGGGGGTAAAACAGAATGGAGGGGGAAGGAATCCCCCAGGTGCGGTCGCACTGTGCTTACAAGGGAGTGTTGGAGTTCCAACTTTTGTTTTAAAGCTTGGATCTCCTGTGCACAGGCTTCGTGTGAAGCAGCCTCGTGCCTTTTCTTGGACTGCTCTACCATGTAACTGGCGGCTTGGGCAGCCTGGGCCGATTTTTCTTGTGCATCTTGCAACTGCATCCTGAGATCTCTATTTTGGAGGGTTAGGCAGTCCCTTTCTTTAGTTGTCTCTAGGAGAGAGACTGTGGCCATCTGCTTTTCCAGCTTCAGGCTTTGAATTTCAGCGGCTTGTTGTTGGACTATGGCAGCAAGCTGTTCTGCCTCGTCAAATGCTCCCTTACTCTCATTTAGCAGTTCCATACAGTCATGGAGCGCAGTGTACAGTCCCCATGCCATGAACTTGTCTTTCTTGGAGGAGGAGGGTTTCTCCTTCTCGCAGAAGGTTTGCAATGCTTCCTTTAAAGTTTTCAAGGGGTTTTCAGTTTTAAAACTTCCTTCCTCTCAAGGGCTATCACCCCGTTTTGCCATCCACCTCTCCAGACGTGGGAGACTCTGCTGCTTTTTGTACATGGTGCTTTCGGTTAGTTCCAATGTACTGGGGCGAGGAATCTTTTTGCCTCTACACTACTACGTTCCTGGTTTCCAATCCCCGGGCGGAATGGCGTAAAAAACCTAAGTCTCTCCTGGCTTTACCCTTAAGGAGCTCTACTCCAGGCGGAGAGTTTCAGGCAGTTTAATCCTTTCCTCCTAACCCTTGGCGGGGCTTAATTTCAAAAATGCACCTTCTGGAAAGCTGAGCCCTCGCTCGCTGGCTATACCCGTCACTTTCTAAAAAGGGGGGGGGAGGAATCAGGTGACTCGCTTCTCCTGTCCTCGGCCGCAGTCAGGACTCTCCTGTCCGTCTGCTATTACTTTTCCGGTAGGTGAGCGCAGGCTGCCTAAGTCGCCTGACCCCTCACTTATTTGGAAGTTTGCTTTACTCACTCTCTGGAAAATCAGGCAACTCCCTAAAAGGTCTTGGCAGAGGGACGGGCACTTGCACCTCTTCTGGCAAGATCACTAACTTGTGCTGCTGTCTCAGTTGGCACACAGGAAAGTTCACCTCCCTGGTTTCCAGTAAGACTTTATTCTCTCTCTGGGGAGCCTCACCAAGACTGCTAGGATTGTTTTACCTGCGCTCTGGCAAGACTGTTTTAGTCTGCAAAGTCTCTGTACCAAGTGGGGAATTTTTCCTTCCCACTTTTGAAAAGACTGGCCACTCTGGCACTGAAGTCTCGGCAGGGCTTGGGTTATTTACTCTGCCAAGTCCTAAAAAGACTAACTGCACTCTCTGGGAAGTCTTGCCACCCACCAGGATTCCTACCTGTGTCGGGCAAGGCTATTTTAGTCTGGGGGGGGGGCATAAGCTATGTCCTTTGCTTAGCCTTTTCTGCAAAGTCTCTGCAAAGGGGTTCTGAGTTATATCCGTGGCTCAGCCCTAGAGACTATTTCCTTGGCACCTGGCCATCACAAAACAGAACAACTACTCAGGCTCTCTGGCAGTTTAAAAGGGGTAGCCCTGCCTATCTCCTTCAGCTAAGGGTCCCTGACAATTCAAACTGCTCTCTTGGCTCTTCTGGCCAGTTTGAAATGGACTCCTGCTTTATTTACTAAGCAGGCTTCCACTGGGCAGATTCTGTGCTGTTTAGAATCTGGGCTCTCCTGGCCTCTTGAAAGAAACTGGGGGCGGGTATTTTAACCCTAGCAAAATGGGGGGGGAGGTTTTTCCTATCGAGCAATCTTCCAGGAAGGGGATATTATATTTGCCTACGTGTAGGTGCAGGATGTCTACGTGCAAAACCTACTCTGCAGTAACCCATCCCAGATAGCCATTCAAAATGGGGAATCTCAAGAAAGAGATGCGGTTCCCAGGGCGACACACACCCGTCTCCCTTGCATTGCCGGGAAGGTGGCCCGGCGGGCGGCTGAGACGAGTGGTGGGCAGAGATGAAGGGGGGGGAAAGCCAACCCACAAAATAGTGCTCTCTAGAGCCACACACACATACACACACACGCTTCCTTGCCAAATTTACAAGGTCATGGACTTTCTCCTACGTCTGTGTGCCTGAAATGCTCACAGGGTTGCCCGCATTCTCCACCAATTCTGTTAGCCAAAATGCCCGGTTATGAATTGTTATATGGGGGAATTAGCGAATCAATAACCGGCAATGGGCATAACTTGAGCTGGGATGCAACCTTTATCTACCAGAGTCCATACCATGACCAGTAAAGAGGCAGAAGCAATGGAATTAGGTTAAAAGGAATTTACTCAGATTATATGTTCACACGCACATACAAAACTGCACATACACATCACATCACATACAGAGTCTAGGAATCAAAGAGAGGAATAAAGAGACTTTTGCCATGTGGCAGGCAGAGGAGGAAATATACTGCACCTCTCTTCAGAGTAGTTGTCCGTCCTGAATTCCATGCAGCTGTGGGGGATAAAAAGGGGACGGGGGGGGGGGGCTAGGTGTCCAAGCATGAACACCCCCACTGGCAGAGTGCCAGGCAGTATGGAGGGGAAGGCCCAAGGGAGAGAGAGAGTGAATGGGCTCGGAGCACCCCAGTTATACTGTTTTTCTGGGGGCGGGGAGAAGGGTTTCACCCCTCCTAGGTTCCCAGGTGACAAAAGTTGACAACAGACTTAATCTGTGGCTTGGGGTGGAGTCGTGAGAATTTGGAAATCTATTCTAATTCCAGTGGCTTTTGCCACTGGAACTTCTCTGCTGACGAGATTAGCATTCAGGAACAATGGGTGCGATCTGTGCAAATGTCCTGGGGTCGCTGCTGCTGAGGTGGAGGAATGAGTCATCAGGATATCTGAATGGCTGCTGATGATCCATTAAGCGTTGGATGTTGCAAGGGGGGGGTGCTTGACACGGATTTCCTGACATTCTGCTTCTCTTGACATGGCTGCAGCTGGAATAGAGCCTATACAGGAACATGACTTCCCTCTGGTTCACCGAAGGCTGCCCCTGCATCTGCTTCCTAACTGCTAGCTGCACGGCACTCGCAGGAGCGTCCGAGTCCGTGACGACGGAGCGCGCAGCGGCCGTCCCGTAGCGTTTGGGGCGGGCGCGCGGCCAGCGGAGTAGTCCAGTGTCAGCACAGCGGGTTGCCAGATCCCGTCCGGGAAGGGGGGGCAGGCCCGTATGCTAACACTAGCGAAATGTTTTGTGTTCACAGATTATTCAAAGGTCCACTTAACACAGCTTTTGGAAAAAGCAGAAGTGATTTCTGGACGCATGCTGAAGTTTTCAGTCTTTTATCGGAACCAGCACAAAGAATACTTTGATTACATCAGGTAAGGGAGTCGCAACCTTTCTCACCCCAGAGAATAAAAGAAGAATGCGGTCTTCTCCATGCAGCAGAGGTATCAGGAAGAATTCCTACATTTAACTTTAGAGCAACCTGTTGGCATGATCTGTAGATATGTGATCCTGCGGGTAAAATTAATTAGCAGCTTGTTATTTCTTTATGTGAATTTATAATCTGTACTATTCTCATATCTGAGAGTGGATATTTAAAAAAAATAAAGATTAAGAATATGGAAAAAGCGTTTTTACCTGGTCTTCAGCAAAAATAAGATTCTCAGCGTTCCAGTGGATTGCCATGAGTGAAAGAGCTGCATGCCAAACAGATGGCTCCATAGTAGTAGAACATCTGCTGTGAATGCAGATGATCCTGGGTGCAATCCTTGACATCTTCAGTCAACACTGGATTGGGCAAACCAATGGTCTGATGCGGTGCAGGGTAGCTTCATGCGGCATGTTTTCCTGTTGTGCCCATTTGGAGGAGGGATCGCATAGACAATTCCTAGGGATGGGCTGCTGCATTGAACAACCAGGGCTGTGAGTGGAGATAGCCATTTAGTAATCTGTGGAAGCACAGAGACCATGAGGTTGAATCTAGTCGCTTTCACACACACACCTCAAACAGATGACTGGGCCTGGGAGGGGGATCAGACACCTCATCAGTGTAATGTGTATCTCTACCCTGGAGAGCCAAAGGCGGCTCTGCCACCTGGTTAGAACGGTAGCTGTGTTATGGATGGACGTAGATATTAATCCAACTGATTTTACACGTGTGGTTTCTAATCCAGAAAGTGACACACATGCACAAATCTGCTGATAGGTGTTGATTTGCTTTAATGGATTAAAGACTGCTTGTTGATTTTGCTTTGTATATTTATTTTATTTATTTAGGGCACTTTTAGCTGGGCTTTCTCTAAATAAAGCACCAAGGCACCTCACAATGACAGCTAAAGCAAGAAACACAACAACAATTTGATTTATGTGCATTAAAGCACAGCAATCAAAATCCCAAACTGTAGGACAATGAGCCATAATCCCTTAGTTCTGCTTTGGACAGTTTCCTGGAGATTCAGAGATCGGGTGCCTTCCTGCTGCATCCCAGGAAGTCTCTCCATAATGTGGAGAAAAATACAGACTAATAGGAGAACCACCAGCCAAGAGCAGCCCCCATTGCCTCTCACAGTCCCCAACTGGAAAAAAAATGCTCAAGCCCCTGTGAGGAAGTGGAGAGGACTCCTGCGAAGGTTGCAGTTTGCAGGAATCAGCCCACTTGAAAGGAGGAGGGATGTGTAGGTGCCTGATAACGTTGCCCGCTCTACAGGAAACACTCACTTGCAATGAGTTTAACCAGCCACCAGGTGTCGCTCTGCTGTCATTCAACAACGGCCACCCACCCCTTCTCCAATTATTCTTTTGATAGCAGTCTTTCTGTATTCATCTGGGTTTAGGTATTTGGTATTTAGCTAATCCTCACTCTGTCTTGTTCTTATTATTATTTTGAAAATAAATGGTGGAAGTCCTGAGGGTTCTAAACAAACCTTTAAAATTTGCTGAGCCACTTCACTGGAAAAGCCAAGCTACCGCAGAGTTAGAAATGTCAAAGAGTTCTCATACGCTGTCAGCCCCCCCCCCCCAACGTGAATGTTCAGCTCTGCCCATTGATGACCCACCCTGGACATTCCTGAGCTGGAAGAGCAAAAAAGATAGCCCAGATGAGGACTTTGATCCCACGGCTCCATTCCGCCAGCAGAGGCTGATGGAAGGAACAGGAGCGTGAGTCCGCATGTGTCAGGGGAAGGATCCACGTGCCTCTGCAGGATCCAAACCCTGTGTTATCAAATGTCCTGACTACACAGAGATTTCTCAAAAATCTTCGACTGGTAGAGGACCTTTTTTGTCACCAATATAGGATTTTCCCAACACATTGCTCGAGGATAAGGCTCCTCAACCAGGGCTCTGGCCTGCCTAGGATCAGCTATCGCTCTTGCTTCACAAAGTCATTCCATACATTACCCAGCCACTAACCCACATGTCTTGTAATGACATGCCACAGAGTTGTACTCAACAGGCAGCTGCCGCCCCTCACAGCTGATTACTCTTACTGTACAATGCATGCGTTCCCAGCCCAAATGCATCATCATATGTGACATTTTCAAGGGTACACTTTATAAAATAACTCTGATGTGTATATCTGATGTGATATAGCTGATGTGATATATACACATCTGCTTTGGATTTCTCCTTCGCTGTTCCTTTCTACCAATATGAACATGTTTTTTCTTTGTTTGGGGTTGAAATGCTGTTACTCTGGGGGCAATGCTTTTTGAATAGTCAATGTCTTGCTCTCCAATACCTTTGTAAAAATAAACCAAACTGCCCATCCTTCACTTCTAGAGCACAGCACGGAAATGCGCTGCAGCCATCGGTCAAGGATAACAGCGGCAGCCACGGCTCTCCAATCAGCGGGAAGCTGGAAGGCATCTTCTTTAGCTGCAACACCGAATTCAACACTGGGAAGCCCCCGCAAGATTCGCCTTATGGAAGATACAGGTTTGAGATTGCAGCGGAAAAACTGTTCAACCCAAATACTAACTTGTACTTTGGGGACTTCTACTGCATGTACACAGCCTACCACTATGTCATCCTCGTCATCGCGCCTGCTGGATCACTGGGAGACGAATTCTGTAAGCAGCGCCTCCCTCAGCTGAACTTGCAGGATAACAAATTTCTGACCTGCACTGAAGAAGACGGGGTCATGGTTTACCACCATGCACAGGATGTAAACTTGGAAGTGATTTACACTGACCCTGTGGATCTCTCCCTCGGCACAGTTGCAGAAATTACTGGTCATCAGCTAATGAGCTTGTCAACCGCTGATGCCAAGAAAGATCCCAGCTGCAAGACCTGCAACATCAGTGTTGGACGTTAATTTCAGACCCCCTCCCCCTTAGGAGCCTTTTCCATCACCTAATTCCCATTGTCAGCCATTCTCATCAGACGCATGCACAATGCCGTTCTCCCCAAAAACAAAACCCAGTGATCAAATTCTTCAGCTGCCTTCTTAGGGTAGAACTGCATGTTACGGCCCATGCAGGGCAGTCTCTCCCACATGGCATTCTGTGTCAAGTTGCCCCTTCTCCTCTGTGACCTACCCAAGCTGTGATGCCTTCATGTTAGACATTTGCCTGACATGATTCCAAACCATTTGGCTAAGCATGCTGGAGCACATGAGCACATCACAGCCCCAGTAAGTGGACCCAAATATTACTGGGAGACGAAGGGGGTAACTGGACACAGGAATGCCATTTTCAGTGACAGCCTTGTCAACTTTAGCATGCAGGTGTGCCTTTAGTACTTCTTCCCACCTTCCACCCCCACTCCCCCGGTCCACCAGTGCTTTTCAACTGTTAGAAATCTCAGATCTTTCTTTATAGCAACCATTTATATACCTAGATGCTGCAATTGGTGTTTTAAATTTTCTTCCTTTATTTCTCTGTCTCGCTTTCTCTCTCTCCATATTGCCAAATGTAACAAATTTATATAAAACAGCTTTAGCAAATAAAACTACAGGCTTCTAAATGGTGTTTAAATATGTATTCATTTTAATCTACTGAACAACTTACTTGGGATATCTCCAAACAGCATGAAAGGTTGTAACTGCAGCATGACTTAACTCTCGCAGCCTAAAAAATGTCAGCACTTCCAACGTGTTGTTTGACAGTGTTATTTATGTTATTTATATTAGCTAACAGGAAACAACAACAAAAAACTGTGTTTCAGCTTAATAAATAGAAAAATATTTTATTTGTACCGTTGTATAAAATATTATACAATCATATAGAATATATAGATTACATTTTAATATCAACTGTATACGTATGTCATGAAACCATTTTTCCCCTTATCAAAGTTGTAGTTTGTAAACTTCAGATTCTTGTGTATCTGTTCCTGTTGCTCTGACATGACTTTTAATTAAAACAGATTTATGAAGGAGACCGTTCTGATTCATAAAAGTTATAAATGTTCAAGCCAATTACACTGAAACATCAAAGGTCATAGAAACAAAAGAAGTCCACGCAGGATAGCCAGGGTGACAGAACTCCCCTCCAAAACTCTTTTGAAAGTTTGTTTGTTTTCTTTTTTAAAAATCATGCATCAACATTACATACAGCAGAAATACAAACAGGGTTGGGAGACCATGGACAACAAATATTTTCTTATTACTAGATCCTAAGCACTGAGGCACTGTCCTTCTCTGGGGGAGAGCTCACTACACAGATAGCGGGGATCTCCACAGCCTTCTAGAGAAGACTTAATCGCCACTGCCTGCTGGCCCTCACCCAAGTGATGTCACTATGGTGACGATAACTCCAGTTCTCCCATGGCCTGCTCGTCTCCTGCCGACAGCCAGCATACCTTTGCCTAGGTAGGTCGCAGCCACATGTACTGAACTAGGAGGTGAGGTGAAGGACCGTCGTGGTGGTTTTCAAGTCAGTCATATAAAATGACGAAACAAAAACACGAATGAGGGTCCTGGAGTTCTTAAACCTGTGTTTTCTAGCAAGCAGCGAAAGCTTGCCACCAATTCATGATGCCCACTCAGAAATCATCTACTGCAAGAATAATCTCTCTGCATTATAAAGTGTATTCTTCTTGAACAGCAAGATAGGAAAAAACATCCATCTCTATAATCTTACACACATACATACACACAGACATACATACAAAAAAGGGAGGAAAAGAAATCCAGCCTTCCTTCAGTTCATAACCATGACACTTCGATTATATATTCTGCATACATTAAAATCTATCCAAAATATCATAATGCAATAAACTATTATCACTATTTTAATAATATAACGATCTTGGCAATCATCACACAAGAAATATATTCAGGTCCTACAAAGTGCATGCTTTCAAACGAGCTTTGGTAGTCAGAAAAGCAAAACTTTATAGCGTTGGGGCTAAGGAAAAGTGCTACAGAAATAAAAGGAGGCATCTGCCGTTCCCCATCACTTTCGCTCTGTCTGATTTTTGGTTACTACCCATCAAGTCCGGGCAAATGCTACTAGAAATAGAATACCATTACATTGTCTTGCAATTTATTACTCATTCCTCTTCACCAAGCATTTTTTCTATATATCAGATTCGCCTCTTTTTTCCCTCTCCCCCAAACATGCACCCTAAAACAAAATTATTTCATCTTTTTTGTTTCTGCTGTGATGTAACCTTAAGCCAATTTCTTTGTCCACTGCAATTTCTTTTGTCCACTGCTCAGCCAGTGGAAAACCTTTTCTTGCCCCCCACCCCCGCCACATCCTCCAGCAGAATTTGCACTCATGCAAAAAAAGGGCAATCTTTCCTACACAGAACTTCCACAGGAACTACAACTAGGGAGGGCTGGACGCATACTCCAGTCGCTAGGACAACTGACCAAGTGGATGCCAGTCTCCCCTGGTTCCGCTAGGTCAGCTGATCCATCAGAGAAGGAGACTTGACACTGATGGTCCAGATACATTCTTCAGAGTCCTCTATCCCCGACAGCAGCATTTAGCTGACCTCAGTGGGAGGGAAGAGGCTGGACTGCTCTGTTCCACTGATGGGAAATTGAGTCTGGAACAAACCCACACCTAGCACCTGGGCTGTCAGAATTGAGCACTGTCTCGCCACACTTGACTCCTGCAAACCGCAATCCAGTGGTGGCCCCTAAATGCAACATTTTATTCTAAAACGTGGTTTTTCAAATTTGCTTTCTTTAGAGAATCCTTGTAAAACAGCATCTGTTGCAGATTCCCCCCTAATTGGCCATGAACCGCCACCCCCACCTCCGGACTGTTGATGAGAATTCTGGGGCTAACTAGGCATGAATCAAGTGTACATCCTGAAACAACCCACCCATCCTGGCAGCATACTGTAAAAATCATGCTGGACAATTGGTTATAGCAATTTCCTTGATTTTGGTGCTAGGCCTCAATGACCTCATCAAGGCAGAAGAACCATCATGACACCATCAATAAAGTCATGTGAGTCATGACAAGCAATAGGATTAAACAGCAACAAGGACAGCAAAGTTGAGTTGGACCACATGAATGAGTTTGCAATGAGCACATAAAACAGCCTAACACAGTGTTTTCTGACACAAACACAAGCACAAAATGAAATACGTAGTTTTGGCCCAACCATTCAAAAAACTGAGGGGCATTACACAGAACTATCCATTTTGTAGCAGCCATTTTCTTTTGCCCAAGAGCACTCCCCACCTGAATTAAATACATCCCTGGATCGACCTGACATAAAGAGAACATTCTTGCTCTGAGGTGGGCATTTTGGGTGGTGGGTGATTCCCACTGGAGCTTAGGGAGGCAGGATCAAATTTCCTCTTCCTGTCTCCTGGGTGGGAATTGCCTGCTCAGTTTACCTCCTGCCTAGCTAGGGAGAAGGAGCAGCAGAAGTAGCTCTGCAGTGGCTACTAACTTGAACTTAGGAAAACCTTCCTTTCTTCAGCTATTACCTTCTTCCTTTCTACCTCCTGCCTCGATCCTGCCTAGTATCTATTCTTGTCACTTTGCCTCTGTCCTCTTCCTCTCCGTCTTCTGTGATCTTAACCTCAATCAAAGAAGACAAGATGGTGACCCAGGAGGAGTTTGGAGCTGACGGGCTTCTCTCTGAAGAAGACTATGTTGCTGGGCTCCTTTAATCTAAGTGGCAGGATATCGAACAGCCCTCTGGCAGCCACAGACACAATCCTACAGAGGAGGAGAGCAAGCAAGAGGTGATCACTCATAAACAGAAAAGGCCTGATGCAGCACCAAAAAAGGGTGTGAAAAAGCTGCAGTCAGAATTGACAGCCTCTATGATAGTTTGATCAGCACCTAGTGGTAACGAGGGCATACTGAGCTCTCCAGATGATCTACCTTCAGCCCAGGTCTCATCAGAACAGCCAATGATTGGTAACATACCCCGCTCCCAAGGATGCGGGCAGCAGGCAAATCCGCAATCCGATATTGTGGCTTTAGTCAGGAGAGCCTTAAGGGAGGAATTCCAATATCTACAGGTTCCCTCTGTTGCCTCTTCATGCTGGGGTTCTGAGGGCTCTCCCCCTAGTTCCCCTCTACATCTTCCTCCCAACCAGGACAACTTTTATGAGAGGATGGTACTCCAACATAGGGAGTTACACCAGCAATGGCCCACAAAGGCAGCAAGAAAAGCTACTCCACCCAGCACCAGGCATCAGTCACTGGGCAAACTACCCCTCTTCTCCTCAGGACTTTGACAAGAGGGAGGAGGGGGAATTCTCCTTGGATGAAGAAGATCCAGTAGTAGAGGACCAACAGACTGTTTTTGGGGGAGGAAGTATCAGAGTCTCCTTTCAAAAGCCATTGTGGCTCTAGATTTATCAGAGGAGCCAGACTCTGGGGATGAACCAAAAGGGAAAACCAGACCCAATGGCAACAAGGAGTTCTTTCCCAGACAGCAAATCTCCAACAGAGCTGTACCTTCCCCAGAATATTTTGAAAAGCTGATGAAGGCTGAGTGGGATAAATTAATGGTTCTGGTTCTTACCCGGAGCCGGAGTTGCGGGTCCGGATGGAGGGGAAGGGCAGGAAGGCGTCCGGAGGTCAGGCGGCCCCGGTCGGCGCCTCACGTGGCAACCCAAGTGTGGGTGAAGCACATGGAGGCACGCCTGGTGCCCCAAGGGGGTCCCTCCAATCAGCTGGCCCGGCATTTAAACGGGCCAGTGAGAGGAGCCCCCTTGCAAAAAGGGAACGGTCGGGGGGTGCCGGTCCAGAAAGGGAAGGTTTCATTCTGGTCCGGCACCAGAGAATAAAAAGGGGAGCGGGGCTATGGTAGCCCCAGTCCGCCTTCGGCCGGCACCACGGAACAACAGAGCTGAAGTGGCTGGGGACAGAGACGGACGGCGGCAAGCCAGAAGACAGGAGGAGAGCGCGGTTGGCGCTACAAGAAGGGTGGTCAGCTCTGGAGGGACGGTGATCCCTCGGGCTGCTCGGAGGAGCTTGAAATCACTGGCTGCACGCAGGCATCGCTGAAATCACTACCCCCCTTGCATGGGGGAGCTTTCCGAAGGGCAGGGTACATAGGGGCCAGGCGAGCCCAGAACCATGCCTCCGAAGCCAGCACCCCAAGCGACCAGGGCCCCAGCAATGCTGCCTCGGACGAGGAGCGGGGCTGGGGCGGCTAGGCGGTCCTGGGAGCATCTAGCTCCAGGGCAGCAGGAGGTGGAGGGGGGAGCTGAGATGCCTGTCCCGTCCACCAGGTCCAGCAGGACGGGGTGGGAGGTGACTAGGTGGCCCGCTGGGGCGATCTGAGGCTGCTTTAGCTGCTATGCCTGGGGAGAGACCAGCAACGCCCCGGTTCAAAGGGAGGCATCTCTTTAGGGGATGTCTAATGCTGTGGAGCAGCTGACACAGCGAGTAGATAGGCTCAGCTCCCTGACTGGGGCTGACTCGGAGGAGGCGGGCCCCAGTGGAGGCACTGCAGCCAGGCCCAGCAGGCTCAACAGGCCCCGTAGCAGGCGGAGGAGAGAGGCCTCTTCATCGGAATCCTCCAGCCCGGCTCGAAAGAGGCGACAGTCAGCACGCAGCACCAGGAGTTCTAAGGACAAGAGGTGATCCAAAAGGTCATCCAAGAGGGCAGACAAGAACAGTTCAGATGGTGAGCATTCTTCTGAAGGCGAATCAGGGGAGCAGGGGCTGGACTATTGGGTGGCAGCAGCCAATGTGCCTGGTCTCCCAGCTTGGGCACTTTGCCACAGGGCCTACCAAGGGCGGCATGATTCAAATGATGGGCACAAGGCTGTGTGGGATAAGGGTGGGGCTACGACACACCTTTCCCTTCCACCCCAATTCACTGATGAGGAGGACCCTCCTGGGATTCACCTTCCAAAGGACGTGCGGGAAGACATTCTAGATGGCTTTTATATTGACCTCTTCTCATTAATTAAGCCTGAAGTAGAGGAGGGTTGCAGGTCAACTTCAAAAGACAAGAGAAAGGAAAAAGAGAAGCTCAGCAGCGTTGATAAGACTTTTGATAAGTGGCTGACGGGCTATGCAATATTTATGGGGGTGGTGGCATCCGCCTATCCTGATTGGGGTTGGCATCTCATCAATCACTTGGCCAATGTGTTGCGCGCTCGCGCTTTGGCGGGTGACACGGCAGCCATGGATTACGATGAAGCCTTTAGAAAGAGGGCCTCACAGAACGAGCGGTCCAGGTGGGACCTCATCAATGATAAGTTATGGTTGATCAACATAGGGCCTAACATTAAGCCGAAGGTTGACTCCAGCTGTTGGAACAGATGGGGAGGGGCACGCAGGGATTCAGGGAGGTGGGTGTGCTGGGAATACAATCAAGGGAAGTGTCAGCGGATAAAATGCCGCTTCGAGCATAGCTGTGAGTTATGCTTTGGTCCGCATCCCAAATCCAACTGTGCCCGTAACAGCAGTGGTGGATCTTCCTTTCGGGGGGGCAGGCACCCGCAAAATGCAAACAAGAAAGATGCCAGTAGTCCAGGAAGTTCAGCCTCCAGTGCAAAGCAGTAAGGTTGGGTTGTTCAGCCTGGCCCACTCCCCAGTCAAACTCATTGCTTTGGCTGTGTTACTGGCAACATACCCTGATAGAAAAACAGCAAAATACTTGTGGGAGGGTTTCACAAAAGGTTTCAGGATCCCGTTTTTTCACCCCTGGGTACCCTTGACTGCCCGAAATTTGAAGTCAGCCCATGAGTTGCCGGACGTGGTGGCCAAAAAGATTGAAAAGGAAAGTCAGGCTGGCAGGATGGCAGGACCGTTTTCTTCCCCCCCCATGCCAAATCTAAGAGTCTCACCGCTAGATGTTGTCCCCAAGAAATCATCAGGGGAATTCAGGCTCATACATCACCTGTCCCACCCTAGGGGCGGGTCAGTAAACGAAGCCGTTCCAGCAGAATTATGCTCAGTGCACTATCAGTCTTTCGATCATGCGATTCATATTGCACGGTTGTACGGCCGGGGGGCGGAAATGGCAAAATGTGATGTACAGTCGGCCTTCCGCCTACTTCTGGTACATCCATCAGACTTTTGCCTGTTGGGGCTGCAATTCCGGGGTTGCTGGTATTTTGATAAGGCCATGCCAATGGGCTGTTCAGTGGCATGTGCGGCCTTCAAGGCGTTTAGCACCTTTCTAGAGTGGGCTTTGGCAGAAAAAACGGGCAGCCAGCACATTGCGCATTATTTGGATGGTTTCTTGATGGTAGGACAGGCCGGGTCCGGGGCATGTCACACGCTGTTGACAACACTCCAGGGACTAGCATCTGAATTGGGCGTGCCCTTAGCAGCTGAAAAAACGGAAGGCCCAGCGTGCAAATTGAAGTTCCTGGGAATAGAGATTTACTCCAGGGCCGGCACGTCCAGACTACCTGAAGATAAGCTTTTGGCCCTACAGGCACTATTGTCGCTCTTGATATGCAAAACAAAATGCACATTGAAAGAGTTACAATCGGTTATTGGGCACCTCAATTTTGCGTGCAGGGTAGTGTCTCCAGGGAGAGCTTTTTGTGCACGGCTGTGCAGAGCCACAGTGGGTATTAAGGCACCTCATCACCGTATACAGGTGACACGGGAGATGAGGGAGGATGCCCGTATGTGGATTCAGTTCCTTAAACACTTCAATGGGGTAGCACTGTGGCCAGAACATTCTGCCATTGGCCAGGACTTGCAGGTGCAGTCAGATGCTGCATCGGTTTCGGTCTGTACTTTTAGGGAAGGTGGTGTTCCAAAGCATGGCCAAGGCATTGGGCCGACTCCAGCTTGACATGGGACCTCACATTTCTGGAGTTATTCCCTCTGGTTGTAGCAGTGGTCATATGGCAGGAGCATTTTAGGGATAAACGCATAAAGTTCTAAATATTGTCGAAGGCATAAAGTTCTGTTGCGATAACCTGGCAGTGGTTCACGTAGTGAATCGCCAAGCATCCAAGTCTAGCAGGGTTATGCGCCTGGTCCGGAAATTTGTTTTAACCTGTCTCTTGGCTAACATCTCTTTTACTGCCTACCATGTGCCAGGCATGGATAATAGCATGGCAGATTCTCTTTCTTGCCTGCAGCACAACAGGTTCCGGGCTCTGGCACCAGATGCGGAAAGACAGCCAGAAGCATTTCCTGAGGACTTATGGAACCTTGGAAACGGACCTTGATTCATGGCATTTATATGTCAGTTTCACCAGCAACTTTTCAGGCTTACTCTACAGTGGCCAAAAGGTTCCTGCCTTTTTTAGCCACGCAAGGGGGTCCGGTAAATTGGCCGGTCCCCGACCCCCTGGTGTTGCGATACATTTCACACCTGTGGCAGGAGGGCTACGCTGCAAAAACAATCGGGCAGCGGTAACATTTGGTAAATTTGGCAGAGGTAACATTTTTTAACAGGGCTCATGGGCAGGACAACACCAGCGCATTATATTTGGCACAAAAAGCGGTTGCGGGTTGGAAGAGGGAGCTTCCTCGGGTGGCAGACCAACATTGCCCAGTTACACTGGGTATTTTGGCGGGCATACTGGATAGCCTAGAAGCAGTATTCTCAATGGCTTTTGAAATATTATTGTTTCGAGCAGCTTTCACCCTGGCCTTTTACGGGGCTTTGCGGGTGGGGGAGTTGGTCCCTAGTTCCAGAAGGGATACCTCTGGTCGGGCAGTCCGGCTGGATGATGTGGGCATCATGGCAGGTACTTTGGAGGTGACAATTTGGCAATCCAAAACTGACCAAGCAGGTGTCGGGGTCCATCTGAGGCTGCATGGCGCTCAAGGGGTGGCTCCCTGCCCGGTGGAGGCCATACGGTGGTTCTTGAGGGTTCGACCATTGCAACCTGGGCCACTGTTCATTCACAACAATGGTAGATACTTGACTCAATACCAATTTGTACGAGTTTTTCGCTGGTGTCTGGGGAGTATGGGCTTGCCGGCCGGAGAGTTTGGTTCACATTCTTTCTGGATTGGGGCAGCCACTACAGCGGCTCAAGCAGGACTCCCGGGGAGTGGCATCAGGAGCATCAGCAGGTGGTGCTCCAGAGCATATAGAGACTACGTTAGGTCTCAGTTGGGTTTCTATTAATCTGTTGTTTCTTAAGTTGGCTGGTGGGATACAGCATAGTGGACCAGGCCAGCAAGTAGGTACCCTCGTCTGGCTGGGGCCGGAATCTGGGCCTCGATGACTCGTTAAAAAATTTCTGGATGGGGTCCAGAGGGATGCGGTGGGCAGAGTTGGTTCCCACAGTTATGAAGGCAGCCCAGCGGCATGGCACCCCGGACGCGCTCCTGGTCCAATTGGGGGAGAACGACCTAGCGGTCCAGAAACAAAAAGACATATCAGAAGCTGCTTCTTCAGATTTTAGGAAACTGGCGACAGCATTCCCCAACATGTTGATTTGCTGGTTCGATATGTTGGAGGGGTGTCACTGGCGCGATGCGCGTAAGCCAAGAAAAGTCGACTTGGCGAGACGAAGGGCCACATCTGCCATTGGAAAATCAGTGGTTGCCCTCGGCGGCATGGTTTTTCCTCACTGGGACATTTCTTTTCGAGAACCTGCGTTATTCCTCCGGGATGGGGTCCATTTGTCAGATTGGGGAACTGATCTGTGGTTGTTAAGCATCAGGCAAGGCCTGATGGAATGGCTCCAACTGTGAAGCATTGGCGCGAGCAGGGGAGGGACATGGGCCAGCACCCTGCTGTGTGGTGGTGTTAGCATATGGGCTGGATCCACTCGGAAAGGGTGGTCTGTGAAGCCCCTCCTTTCCAACAGGAGGACTCCCACAAGGGACTGGAAGTGGTGTAAAGCAAAATAAGATCGGCTCAAATGGTTGTTACTACAAACGCCACTTACTAGTCAGCAGTGGGCACACCTAGCAGCACACGCCCAGGTGATCCTGGATACTGCTACTCCCTAGGGGTGTTCCCAGCGGAATCGCTGGTGGAAGGTCTTGCACATCAAGCCACATTGGGGTTGGCTGTTGTCCCAGGATCCAGCCTCATATGACATGCCAATGTTTTACAGTTGTTAAGTTATAAGATGGTTTATGGTTATACATAAAAAAGTTGTGGCCAACTTATATTCCAAATATACTTCAAAGAATTGTTAATAAAATTGTTATTGCAAAATATGTTGGGTCAATTAGCAGTTCTTGATGCTTCCCCGCATAATTACCCTGGATCCGCAACCCCTAGCTAATAGACAATTTCTGGCCAGTAATAAGAAACTATACAATCTGGCACCACATGCCTTGGAGGTATTACAGGTGCCTCTACCTCTAGTAGACACCCCCAGAGTGGCACTTCAAACCTCTGATTTGCTTTCAGAGGATGGCATCAGCTCAGTTAAGGATCCCCTAGATAGAAAGGCTAAATTTGCTTCTAGGAAGGCCTATGGGGCCTCAGAGCTTTGTATTCAAGCTTCAGCCACAGCTGCTCTCATTGCCAGAACCGCCATTGTCTGGACCAGGAAGCTGTCCCAACTAATTCCTCAGGAAAATCGGAGAGCCACAGAGGGTATCAGCCGGGTCCTGAAAGCGGTCATCTTTTTGGCAGATGCTTCATTAGACTCCATGACATGTGCAGCTTGATCTGTGGCTGCCTCCTCAGCTTCTAGACGAGCTCTGTGGCTGAGGGCCTGGCCAGTGGACTATCATTTGAAGTCTATTTTTATGGTCTATTCGTTCCAGGGTGGACGGCTTTTTGGAGATAGGCTAGACAAAATCCTGGTGGAGACTAAGGATTAAAAAAAAGGCTATGCCAACACACCTAAGGATAGCAGGAGTTCTTCCTTTCCTTCCTTTTAATCTTTCTACATGTTGCCTTGCCCCAGGACAGACCAAATGCATAATTCCTGGTCAGGTGGAAAGAGCTCCTTTCAGAAGGGTAGGACCTCCCAGTTTCAGCAGTCCCGATCAGACAAACCTGACAGGTTTTCCAAACGGAAAACAGTGACACCAAGACATCACAAGTGGGGGGAAGGTTTCACTATTTTACATGCCAGTGGGAACTTTCAAAACCAGATCTTTGGATCCAGCAGGTAGTTCAGTCAAGCTATTGAATAGAATTCCATTGTCCGCCCCCCGGATCTTTTCAATCAAGCCCCCAGGTCCATCAACTCAGAAAAACATGCAAGAACGCTATCTGCAATTGAACATCTCGAGCAGATATGGGTCATCGAACCTTCCTCCTCCAGAAGAGTGGCACTCAGGGGCCCAAAAAAGATTGGAGACTGGCATGCAATATTAGACCTCAAGCATGTGAACACATTCGTCAAACAGAAACATTTCCGTTTGGAAATCCAGCATTTCATTGTCGAGGCTCTTCATCCTGGGCGTTCATGACATCCATCAATCTGATGGAGGCATATCTTCACATCCCAATCCATGTGACTTTTCATAAGTTCCTCCGCTTCACTTATCGGAAGCATCATTACCAGTTTAGAGCACTCACTTTTGGCCTGTCATCTGCTCCCAGGGTGTTCTCCAAGGTGTTGGTAACCTTGGTGGCTCTGTTGAGGAAGCAGGGGATCCATATCCACCCTTACCTCGATGACATCTTGGTGTGCTCACCCTCAAGGGAGATGGCCATTCAACACACCTTCAAGGTCATCCAGGTGTTGCAGAATCACGGATACCTCAACAAGGAGAAGAGCATCTTATTCCAGCCTAGAGGATCCAGCTCCTGGGAGTCATCATCAATATCAGGTGCAACACACTTTTTCTCCTGGAGGACAAGATCACCAAGGTCTCTCCGTTGAACAAGCAGACAGTCAAGGCATGATCAGTAGGGGTGTCATCCCTGGCTCGCCTTCAAGGCTTAATGGTATTTTACATAGGATCAGTCCCATGGGCCCAACTGCTACAACGGTCCCTAAGACCCTACCAACAGCAGATACTCCAAACAAGGAACATACTTTTGATATTACCATCATTGACCAAATACAGTGTGACCTGGTGGTCCAAGTCAAGCAATTTAAGAAAAGGTCAATCTTACCTGCACGATTCCATCATCCAGGTCTTCATGGATGCCAGTCTGGAAGGCTGGAAAGCAACCATACATTAACACCTAGCATAGGGCTTCTGGTCCCAGAAAGAAAAGACTCTTCACGTCAACAGACTAGAACTCAAGGCTATAAAAAGAGTCTTGACAGAATTCCTTTCTTCATCATGAATTGACATATGCATGGACATATTTGAGCGCTCCCTACCCCTCTCACTCTTGGGCTGGGCTCCCCTTTCCCGCCCAGGGGGCCATGTGATCGGGGCAGGGCCAGCGCTCCTCCCTCAGTTCTCATGTCGCAGCCATGGGAAGAATTCATAAATTAGACTTACACATGTAGCCCACAGCGGGGACAGAGGGAGGAATGCGTGCCTGCACCGAAAACACTCGATGAACAACAGTTACAGGTAAGTGAAACACTGTTTTCATCATCGTGTCTTTGTTGCAGTCCCACATGGGAGAGTAGCAAGTACACTAACCTTTGGCGGTGGGTGTGGGCAGCTCAATGGAAAATCGATTGAAGTACTGATCTCCCAACAGCTGCTTCCTGCCTGGAGTCAACGTCCATGGAGTAATGCTTCACGAACGTTGAAGGTGTCGACCACGTCACGGCCTTGCAAATGTCTGTCAAGTCGACTTTGGCCAAGAAAGCAGCTGAAGAGCTCTGCGCCCTTGTTGAGTGAGCGTGGACAATCAAAGGGCAGTCCATGTGTGCGGCCTGGTTCGCACATCGAACAGCTGATGCCACCCATCTAGAAATGGACTGCGCAGACGCAGCCCTTCCATTTTTTTGACCTTTAAAGCACATGAAGAGGTTCATGTCTTTTCTAAATGTTTTGGTCCTGTCTAAATAAAACAATAATGTTCTCCTCACATCTAATGTGTGCAGAGTTTGATCGGCCTGTGATTGTGTGTTTGGAAAAAAGGTTGGCAGGACTATGTCCTGTGACATGGAACTGAGAAACAACCTTTGGCCTAAATTCTAAACTGGGGCGCAGCACCACCTTGTCAGAGTGAAATTTAGTGAAAGGAGTATCAGCACACAGTGCTGCTAATTCCCCCACTCTTGTTGCAGAGGTTATAGCCACCAAAAACGCTGCCTTGTAGAAAAGTATCGCTATGTCACAAGTAGCCAATCGCTCAAAGTGTTGCCTCGTCAGATGAGTGAGAACTAGGGACAGGCTCCATTGGGGAACGGGGAATTTAACCTGCAGGTAAAGATTGTACAACCCCTTCAGAAATTTCTTGGAGAGTGGGTCTGCAGAGACTGTATTGGACCCCACCAGGAAGTGGAACGTTGAGATTGCTACTAGATGAACCTTGATGGAACTAGTGGCCAGTCCCTGCTTTTGCAATTTTAAAAGGTATCTGAAAATGTCTTGTAACGGGCATGTTTCTGGGTTTAACCCTTGGGAATCTGCCCATATTTTGAATTGTTTCCACTTACTAACATAAGAGCAGCGAGTGAATAATTTCCTGGCTGCTGGCATTACCTCTAGGACTTCCCAGGGCCAATGCATTATGCGTGAATCCACCATGCTGCTAGATATAGGGTTTGGACCTCTGGGTGCCTGAGTGGACCTATCTTGAGCAGGTCCCCCTCCTGAGGCAGAAGCCTGTGCCTGCCCTGAGAAAGGTCCCATAGCAGACTGAACCATGTCCACCTGGGACAGAATGGAGCTATCATGATGCAAGGCGCCTTTTCGTCCTGTACCTTCACCAAGGCCTTCTGCAAAAGGGCAGAGGTGGGAAGGTATAGGAAATGAGGCCATCCCAGTGGAGCTGGAATGGATCCCCTAGTGAACCTAACCCTTTTGCTGCTTTCGAGCAGAACTGGGGGCATTTGATGTTTTTCTTGGTGGCAAACAAGTCTATCTGTGGCCAGCCCCATTCCCTGAAAACAGGCAGAAGGTAGTGATCGTTTAGAGACCACTCATGTTCGACCCTCAGATGCTGAGGGCATCTGCTAGTACATTCTCCTCTCCTGCTATGTGAATGGTCGAGAGTGTCACCCCGTGGGCGAACGTGCATGACCAGAGTCTCATGGCTTCTGTGCATAGTCTCACTGAGCCCATTCCTCCTTGTTTGTTCATGTAGTATTTGGTGGTCATGTTGTCTGTAGCCACCAGCACTCTCCTCCCAGACACTAAGTCTGCAAGAGAAACAAGAGCGTAACGGATATCTCGCATCTCGAGCTGATTGATATGCAAGCAGGTTTCAAAGTCTGCCCAGGTACCCCATGTGTAAAGGGATCCCAGGTGTTCTCCCCACCCGTGGAGTGAGGCATCCGTGTAGAGTATCAGCTCATGTGCAAGTGCTTAACATAGTGTCACAGAATAAATTGGTATCCACCGATCACCAGAGAAGTGACCAGATGATTGACCTGGAGATGGAGAGCATCCTCCATTGGGGGTCCCGAACTGGATTGAAAATCCCAAGGAACCATAGCTGCAGCTTGCGCATCCAGAATCTCATTGGGAACCATGGCAGTGGTTGAAGCCATAAGGCCTAGCAGTTTTTGAATCTGGATCGCTTTCTGATACCTGCATCTAGTGAATTTATGGACTATACCCTTAATAGCATTAGCCCTCTGTGTTGGTAGGAAGACACGGTACCTGTCTGCATCAAGGACAGTCCCAATGAACTCGATGGCTGGAGTAGGGCTTAACTTCGATTTCTCTGTATTTATAATGAGACCTAGTTCCTCGAGTAGTGCAGTGATTGCCTTCACATCCTGTCGCAATTTACTGCAAGACGTTGCCACTATCAACCAATCATCTAAGTATGGGTAAATTGAACAACCCCTGAGTCTCAAGTAGGCTACCACCTCAGCTACACATTTAGTAAATATCCGTGTGTGAGTGGGGTGGCAAGGCCAAAGGAGAGTACTGTGTATTCATATGCCGTGCCCTGGTAATAGAATCTCAAAAATCTCCTGTCAGCTTCGTGGATTGAAATGTGGAAGTATGCATCTTTTAAATCCAAAATGCAAAACCACACGTTGGGGATAATAAAGGTAGGACATCCCCCAACGACAGAATGCGAAACTTGGGCACCCTGAGGTGTTCGTTCAGTTCCCTGAGGTCCAAGATAGGCCTCTTACCACCATCCTTCTTGTCTACCAAGAAGTATCTAGAGTAGAAGCCACCCTGTGGCATAGTGTCAGGCACGTGCTGAATTGCCCCTTTAACCTTTAATGTATTTATTTCCTCAGCACGTCTGATGGGGTGGAACAACGTAATAGACACAAAGAACACTTAGGAACATGTTTAAACTCCAAACGGTAGCCAAACTTTATTATTGACACCACCCACTGATTAGAAGTAACCTTTTTCCAACTGTCAACAAAACTTGATAACCTATTGAGGAATAACCTCTCATGGCCTAGTCACATGTTAGCCTTTCCCTTCTGGGATAGATCCCTGGGGGAGCAATCCCCATTCCTGCCCCTGTTTCTATTACGGCCTCTCCTGCCCGAATACTGAGGGGTGGAGGGCTGTCTAAACCCCTGGTCAAACTGGTGATGAGGTTGGTATCTCTGGCCCGTTAAACGAGTAGTGTTGGTTCTGCCTGGGAAAGTACCTTGGCTTATATGTGTTGGTCGGAGCAGTAAGTCCCACAGACTTGCCTGCCTCCTTTATATGTACAGGCAGTCTTTGATTCTGTGGTGCAAAACTATTGTGTCTGGAAATTTTGATGTGTTGGCACGTGATTGGTCAGTCAATCGTATTAATAAACTTGACTTGACTTGCCCGCCTGCTTTCCTTTCTTCACCCTATCCAGGATGGTGTCAGTCTGCTCGCTAAATAAGTTGTTGCCCTCAAAGGGGAGATCCTCAATGCGAGCCTTAGTGTCAGCAGTTAAGTATGATGTATGTAGCCAAGCATGACGGCGCAGTACTACACCTGAGGCCATGGCCCTACTGGCGCACTCGGCAGCATGCTTTGATGCACCAAACTGTTGCCTGCCAAGGTGGGTGCCTTCAGACAGGAAGCTCCTGATCTGGGACCTCATCTCCTCTGGTGGGAGTTCCATGCACTGGGCCAGCCGGTCCCACAAGAACACCTGGTATCTGCCCATCATGGCAGTAAAGCTGGACACTCGCAAAGCTAGGGCTCCAGATGAATAAACTCTCCTTCCCAATGAATCTAACTTATGCCCCTCTTTGTCTACTGGAGAGGAGTGGAATGAGGCACTATACTTAGAAGGGAGGGCCTCAGTGACCACTGAACTAGATTTTGGATGGTGAGATAAAAAGTCAATGTCATGGGTCCACAGGGGGCATACGGATTGAGAGTCGTCTTTGTTCGGTTCTGAATTCCAGTCTCGATCCCTGGATTCATGCTCCTCCCTCAGATCCGAGAGGGCTGTGATTGGAATCGGCACCTCAAAAACCTCATCCTCCAAAGAGAAGGGAGAGGGCAGATGCAGCATGAGAGGCGATGAAGTGTCCTCTCTTGGAGAACTCCACAGGGGCAAATTTGGAGGCGTCTTGGGGATCTGCCCCTATCATTGGGTGAACGGGGGCGGTTTGCTTTTGCATGAGCCCGTGGTTCCAGAGATCTCACCTGGCGTCGAGACAGGCTGGGCGATCGATGTCGAGGGGACCGTCGGAATCGATCGGAGCCATTGGGGCTACCTCACGTTGGTTCCGCCTGCCTGGTCGAGCCCAAGATGCGGATCTTAGACTTAGTGTCCTTGGAGATCTTAGGGGCCCCAGACATGTGCTTCGACTTCTTTTTACTTTTTTGGGAGGGGGGTTCTGATGCCACCCTCTGTTCCCCTTTGGAGGCCTCCTGCTTCTTCATAGGGAGAAGAGGCAGGGAAAGGACCAAAGCCGCTGGCGTCCTTTTTCTCGGGGTGTACACAGCCTTCATTGATCGCTCCCACAAAGCAGCCTTTAGTCTCGAAACCCTTGCATGATGGGTTTTGGGGGTGAAGGACTTACATAGGGAGCACATCTTCGGAATGTGTTCTTCCCCCAGGCAAAATAAGCGACTTTGACAGTCATCTTTTTGGGCCACCTTAGTGCAGCATTCTCCACATTTTTAAAATAAAGCCATCGTCACAGCTCTGAATCCACGTCCTCTTCCCATAGCGGCAAGAAGAGAACTGAGGAGTGCTGGCCCCACCCCGATCACATGGCCCCCTGGGCGGGAAAGAGGAGCCTGGCCCAGGAGTGGGAGGGGCTGGGAGTGCTCAAATAGCTCTGTAGCTTAGAGAAAAGCTTGTAAAAATATTCCTGCAGCTGGCCTGCGGGACTGCAACGAAGACGCAACGATGAACCATCAGATTCCACTCTTCTTTTTGAGGTATGCCCATCCAGAAGGGGAAAAAGTGGATGCCCTGCTGTCCTCACTGACAGGTCTATTATACACCTTTCCTCTTCTTCCAATCATCCCAAAGGCTCTGAGAAAGGTTTGCCAGGAACAAGCGATGGTCCTCTTCATAGCACCCAATTTGCAACGCAGACTGTGGTACTCGACACTCAGGGAACTCTTGGTTCAAGATCCTTGGAGCATACTGGTCAACCAGGACATGCTCCATCAGGGACCTGTGGTACATCCAGACCCAGATTAGCTGCGACTGATCGTTTGGGTATTGAGAGGCAGTGGCTCTTACTTGGGCTATGATCCGAGTGTTGTGCATACCTTCTTAGAGTTCAGGAGACTGTCTACAAGGAATCCTCTTCATGGAAGGCCTTCATGTGGTGGTGCAAACATAAGCAGGTAGACCCAATGAAACCTAATATAGACAAGATACTGGAGATTCTATAAGGCAGTGTACATCAAAGTTTGAAGACTTCAACCTTACGCAGACAAGTAGTGGCCATCACGATGGTTATTCCACGATGGTTGCTGTCATTCCATAACTACAGTACCAAGAAGGCTGGAACTAGAGGCACTTTCTACACCATCCAGCCTCAATACATTCTACCTACACAGGGCATGGCTCCTACTGGAACCCTTCTTCATCCTCTGAGAAAATTCCTTATTCCACAACAGGTAGTTTTGTCCCTTCTGCCAGGGCACTCAACACCCCAGGAGAAGGCACAACACGCATCTTAGATCAGAAAAATATCCAACAGACTGGTAAATTTAGTATCTATGCCTCTCCATTAACATCACAGGACCCTAGTACAAGATGGAGAAAGACCACATCCTAGAGATTGACAAGGCCTCAAGAATGACCCCCCTCCCAAGCCTCCTGTGCATTCTAGGGTGGGAGAAGGGTGTGATTTCTTTAGGAGAAAGTGAACTGCCCTGAGACCGATGGTCTTGTTTACAGGCCAACTTGCTCTTTTGTGAGGCGTGAAGCCTGGCATTAGTGGCGCCTGCATTTAGGCCTAGAGGCCTCTAGGGTATACTTTACTGACCATCCCAGCTACTCACATTCCTGGAGGTCAGGTTTGGGCAGGAATAGCCTGTTATACATAGCGCCAAGATTGCATGTCCAGCTTGAATCCAACCTACAAGAGTGGCTCTTCTCTCAGCAGGCAAGATGGAAAGCCAGGTTCTTCCCCTATAAGCTATTCCAAGTTTACATTTGAATCCAATGTGCTTTCTAGCCCAAAGCCTTCTAAAAATCTCAAGGCCAACCAAAAAATCCTGTAAGCAGCATGAAACTAGTGGCTGATTCAGTAATGCCACTTGAACTGGCTTGTTGCCTAAGAAGAGGAAGCCTGCACCCCCTTCCAAGGTCATTTACTCTTCACAGGTAAATTAGTTCTCTTGGAGACCTTTCACTAGACCGCCACAAAAAGGTGGGCTGACGCTGACCCAAAACTGAAGGGAAAAAATCTGGGTTTCCTTATTTAAAGGCCTGCACTGTCCTTTCTGTATTTTGAGTATCATTGTGGAAACAACATTAAGAAGAGCCTTGCTGGATCAAATCAGCAGTCCATATAGTCCAGCAACCTGTTTCAAACAGCAGCCTACCAGTTACCCCCGGAGGGCCAACAAACAAGGCACAGAAGCCAAGGTCTCCTTCTGCTGTTGCCCTCTGACACTGGTATTCAAAGGTTTGCCACCTCTGAATGTGGAGGTTCCCCACACCACAGACAGCATGAGGTGGTAGAATTACAAGGCAGGAAAATGGGCATTACCAATTTAGACGGCAGTTGGGGAGAGTCAAGAGTTTTAAGGTTTCCTCATGTTAAAAAATCCTGTACAAATTAGCACATAGGGGAGACCAGTTCTTGCCTAGTCCTAACCACGAGGTGCCCATTTTCCCCATACAGAGCAGTGTTAACATAAAGTGAAGTGTGTGTGCGCAGTGTAATCCCCCACCCTCAGTATGAGGTGGTGCCGTTCATTCACCCCATCGTTCCGCAGCCTCACAAACCCCTCCGTTGCTGCACATCTAGACCATCTGCCTGCAGAGAAGAGCTTTGCACCCAAAGGGTGTTTCCCTAAACTAGCTTCCTGAATTTGCATAAGGCTGCCCGCTTTTGGCTGAGTATGGGAACACCTTGGGTGAGGACATAGAGGTCAGAAGCCAGCGCCCCCACCCTACTTCCTTCCACCTGCTCCAACCTCTCTCCTCAGCCGGGGGGATGGCAATGTTAATAAAGTGCATCAGAAGTCCAGGCCGTTGTGCCAAAAGAACCAGCCCTACACCATTCTCCCTCTTCTCCCTCTCAGCTTTTCACTTTTGCAAACTGCTGGCAGCTTCAGATGGTTTTGGAAACATCATGCTTGCTGATGAGAACCTCCAGCAGCCGGAGCTTGGCTTTGATGTGCTTGTACTCGGAATACTCCTCCGACATGGGGATGCGGTCTTCCCTTTGGGGACTCCTAGAGGAGTGGCAAAAATTAAAATAAAACCGTGTCACTGAAAGGGCAAAAGGAGCCAGGCTTCACAGAATACCATCTAGCCCCCGACAAACTCAATTTTCTTTCTTTGACTGGTTTCTTCTATTAGAGGTTCCCATAGGCAATAAAAGAAGAAAAATGATAAGGCAGCCCGGTTCTCAGAGCGGCAACTCAAGGAGCAAGTGCAGATGTGGAACTGATTATGTTGGGACAGCCAGCTGTTGGGAACAGTCTAGCTTGGATTTCCCTGCACTGGATGGGGACTGGACTAGAGGGACTATTTATTTAGAGAATTTGTACGCCATCTTTCCAGATGCCTGATCCGAGGTGGCTGACAACTAAAGCAATAAAACGAAACCTTGGGTGAGCACCTTTGCATGCAAGCATAGTTGACTAAGGCCCACTTTTCACGGAAGATTTTGATGCTCTCTTGTCATGGACCAAAAAAACCCCGATTTAAATGTTCTTTTCATGGCCGCGATTTATCCCCGTCAATCTCGATGTAGTTTTGGTTTTTCATGGGAACAAAGCACGCTGTATTTGACAATGGTATGGTCTGTCCCTTTTGCAGGAGGCTTCCCCTTCCAACAAGCTCATTGTTTATGCCTGCCCCCAACTCCGCCCCAGCAGATTACCTCGTGCGGTTCACCAGCCCCAGCGCAAAAAACAAGCACCAGTCCCTCTGGTCTCTTCCATTTTTCTTCCACCCTCGCTCTGTTCTGCTTTTGGAACAGTCAGATTCCAAATTGGGGGGGGGGGGGCAAGGCAGCGCTTTCCTCAAAGCTTCCCTCTATTTTCTATAGGTGTGGAACCCACTGCCCTTTAATGACAGACAGGATTGGGGGGAGGGCAGGAATTGCATCCATGTGCCCAAAGCAGTGTTTAGCTGAAAGTGGGAATGGAGCAGCTCCAACCTGTGCCGCTTCAAGAGGTGTGCCTTGGATTTGCCGCTCTCTAGATGCATATTTTCCCCATCCTAATTCTCAAAACTCTTCTTGGCGGCTGATTGTTGAGTTTTGAGAATTTGGATGGGAAAAGGGTGCATCTAGAGAGCGGCAAATCCAAGGAAAAACCTCCCGTGCATAAATGGCCACTGTAAACCTCTTGCATTAAAGCAATTTCCCAGAGTATGTCCCCCCCAGAAGGCCCCTGGCTTGCGCGCTGGCCCTGATCTGACCCCAGTGTATCGTGAGAGAGAGGAGGGCTCCTGGCTTGCGTGCCAGCCCCGAACCAGCCAGTGTGCATGGCGGGGGGGGGGGGGGGAGAGGAAAGAAGGCCCCTGGCTTGCGCGCCAGCCCTGATCCGGCCCCAGTGCATCATGAGAGAGAGGAGGGCTCCTGGCTTGCGCGCCGGCCCCGATCCAGCCAGTGTGCATGGCAGGGGGGGGGAAGAGGAAAGAAGGCTCCTGGCTTGCGCGCCGGCCCTAATCCGGCCCCAGTCCATTGAGAGAGAGGAGGGAGACCCAGAGCAGACTGGCCGCCCCTCTTCAGAAGAATGATGGCAGGGAGTTTTGCCTTGGGTTTTCCGCTCTCAGGATGCACATTTTTCCCATCCGAATTCTCAAAATTCCCCCCTCCCCGCTGGGGTAGAGGGGCCAACAGACCCTTCCCTTGAACATCCCCCCCATGGGTCCAGCTGCCCTAGACCAAGCTGCCACCACCACCAACCCCAGTGCACGAGGCACACATGGCGTGGCCCCACCGGTCTCCCCCTGGAGCCATCCGTCCGACGTCCCCCTGGGCTTGGAGGTGTGGGCCCAGCTCCAAGACCCATCCCAGGCGAGGGGCGGGGAAGGCATGCTACCTGCCCGCCCGCCAGCCTCCGGGACAGAGGGCGAGAAGTGCCAGGACTCTAGGCAGGCAGGCAGGCAGCAAAAGGGGCGGTATTCTTGTCCGAGCGCAAAACTCCCCCAGCCAATCGCCGTTCTTGGGGGAGGAGAAATTAGCCGGCATGGACAGGGACAATTGTTCCAAACCAAGGAACAAAGGCAGTTTTTTTCATGGAGCTCCGAGCCAAAAACTGCGCAGCAACAGGAAAGAACGGCGCAAAAGTGGTTTGACTTGCCCCAGTTATAACGCAGCTTTTATTGCTCAATCCGAAAAAAATCGGAACAGCCATGAACAACCAAAAATTTGCAGCGACGCAAACCGGCTGTGAAACCGCTGCAAAGCTCCGTGAAAAATCCCCCTAAGAGACTGCTTGTTGCTGCAGATGGGCGGATTTCACTTGCTTTGTGCTACCCAACCCAAGGGGCAGCCAGGCTAGAAAAACCAGCAACTGCTGCAAGGGAGGCCCTGCTGGCTGCAAGAGCAATAGGGAGGGGTGTCAACAGGCATAGGAACCTCCCCATACATGGAAGCCACCTTTGGTTACTTATCTGTCTAGCCTTATCCCTCTCTCTTATTTATTTTGAACATGTATATGCTTGCCTCCTCAGAGACCTACTGAAGGCAGGTCACAAAGTAAAAACAATACAATACAATAAGGTCGTTAAAAGCAACAACATCAGTACGATTGGTAATAAAGTGTAAAACAACATTCGGCTGCCTCAAATGATATCGCTAAAAAGTCTTCAGACTAGAAGCTGACTATAAAAACAGCTTTAAAAGACGAGGCCCCTTACTTAAGAGCCTGAGTAAAAAAGAAATATTTTGACCTGGTGCCTAAAGAAAAAAAAAAGGTTGGTGCCAGGCAAGCCTTGAGGGGAACAGCCTTCTACAGGTGAGGGGCAACCACTGAATAAGCCCTGTCTTTTTTTGCCATTCACCTCACCCTTCTGCAAACTGACATACAGACAGCAGGACTCAAAAGTGGATCTAACTGCATTTACTCCAAAGGAAGAGAACCCTGAATGTAAGACAACACCCCCCTGCCCAAAATGTTATAACCAAAAAGATTTTTTAATATTGGACATAAAACTGAAACTTGTTATGCGAATTCAAGACGACACCCTCTTTGGTATCACGTCTTGCATTTGTCTAAATGCAATAACTTTCTTCCCTCTTTCTGTCCCTCTTCCTTCTGCTTCTTGAAATGACAGCTGCAGCCCAGAGGGCATCACGAGGCGGTGATGGAGGCCCTGGCACCAGCATCATGCACACTCACAGCTGCTGAATGAGCAGCAGAGCCTAGCATGATGGGCACAGGGCATGAACTCATTGGCCAGTGCTGAGGTCCACCACATGAGTTGCTGCTGGTCTACTCTAGTCTGTGGTCTTTACAGTAGACCAGAGAGAGTGCCCCACCCTAGAAGTCCTCTACAAATGTCCCCAACACCATGATCAGGACAGGAAGCCTTGAAGTTGGCTCTGCTCTCTGCTGTTAGCTGTTGAGGAGTGGGACTGAGAGCTCTTCATTAGGAAGGCTCCTCTTGCCAGAGGCAGAAGCTGAGGCACCTGGCTGAGAGTCTGCAGGACCCAGAGTTTCTAAAGAGTTGCTGTTTCCTGAGTGAGGAGGGCTAGTGTGACTGGGGTTAATTGCTGGCTCCGCCCTCTGCTGTTGGCTGTTGAGGGGTGGGACTGAGAACTCTTCATCAGGAAGGCTCCTTTTGCCAGAGGCAGAAGCTGAGGCACCTGGCTGAGAGTCTGCAGGACCCAGAGTTTCTAAAGAGGTCAGTACAAGTTTTTGTTTCTTCTCAGCTGGTGTGTGTGAGAGTGAGTGGATGGGGGTGCTTGGAGAGGGGTTTCTGAGTGGTTCCCTTTGTTCTTTTGTTTAGTTGCTATTTCCTGAGTGAGGAGGGCTAGTGTGACTGGGGTTAATTGCTGGTTCTGCCCTCTGCTGTTGGCGGAGGGGAGCATTAACGGTTGGCAACGCCCAACCAATGTTTGACACCCACAGCCTGCAGAAACCCACTGCTAACCAAAGAGTAGGAATTCAGCCCCAAGGGCACTGCGAAACCATAGCAGTATGTGGGGCTACCTTCCACTTGCTTGCTGGGTGTGGCAACTGGAGGACAGTGTGGGGCAAGGCTTTTTTTTTTTTTTTGCACTCCCCTCCTCCTGGAGGGTGTGTGCTCATGCATGAAAAAGTGGGGGGGATGACAAATCCCTTGGAGGGTATACATCTCAGGACCACCACCACCCCAGTCAGAGCCATCCATACTTTAGCCAGCAAACATCCTACATTAAATAATTCATTTTGGGGATTTGTGGGGGTTGATGTCCACAGGGTAACCATATGAAAATACACCCAGGTAATGGGCTTACCTTCCTGTCTGCTTAAAGAACTGCTCCTCAAACTCTCTCAGCACTTTCCGTAGTCTTTTCTTGTCCACTCGGGTTTCTCGGAGATGTTCCAGCAGCACAGGCCTGCCAAGGGAGAATTGGGATTTGAAGACCATGCGGTTTTGAAAATGCTTAATGAAAATTATAGGCGGGAGACAGATTGGGCATCATGAACACATCTTTGGCAAGTGTTTACTGCATACAGTGTGACTTTAAGTACAGAGGTAGACTGGGTATTCGTTACTGTTTTTTTTCGTTAAAATATGGACAAGGAACTTTTCCCAACCCAAGTGATACTCATTGTTTTGAGAATTCACAGAGCAATTTGTGCTAAATGTAGCCACAATACCATCTATTTCTGGCACAGCAGTTTGCAAAGTCCATCCTAGATATGCTGCATATTCAATGCACTTGTATTACAAGAGGTTCCTTATAATTACACAGTTTAGTTGGCTCAGAAAAATTTCAAACACAACGATAAGCAGAAATAATATTATGGGCCATTCAGCTGTACTTCTTGTTCCCCAGGAATCAATTTGGGGCACCCCCTTTGGAACAATAGATATGTGATTGTTTGTTAAATTCACCAAACCTGGGAAGAATTATTATTATTTATTAGATTCCTACCCTACCTTTCCAACCAAGGTCGGGCTCAAGGCGGCTAACAGCCAATAAATACAATTTAACAAAGACTTCAACATCGCCCACTAGTAATGAGAGAACAACAAGAACATGAGGATAGATCACAATGGGTAGCCATGTTCGTCTGCCTGTAACAGTAGAAAAGAGCAAGAGTCCAGTAGCACCTTAAAGACTAACAAAATTTCTGGCAACGTATGAGCTTTCATGAGCCATAGCTCACTTCTTCAGATACAGCTAGGATGTGATTCTATTTATCCTTAAGTAGAGAAGAGTGAATTAGACACACAATGGCAATGTAAATGTCAAAAGCAAGTAAATGACATTAGCAGGCGTGACTGGGCTAGGTGTGATATGCAGAGGGGTAGTAGGCATGGAAAATGAGTGTTGGTAATGAGACAGGAATCCCAGATCTCTATTCAATCCATTATTAGTTGTAATTCAGCAGTCTCTCTTTCTAATCTCCCTTTGAAATCCCTTTGTAAGAGAACTGCTACTCTTAAATCAGCAACTGAATGTCCTGAAAGGTTAAAATGTCCCCCCACTGGTTTCTGAATGTTGTGGTTTCTGTACAATGTAGAGGGTGGAAGGGCATTGCTGGCATAAATCATGTTAGAAGATGAACAAGAGTATGAACCTGAGATAGTATGGCTGATGTTGCTGGGCCCAGTGATGGTGTTGCTAGGATTTATATGAGAGCAAGTTGGCACCTTGGTTTGTTGCAGACCTTGATACCAGAGTCCATGCTACTGTTAAGTAGTTTATCATTGCGGGTGAATTGTTTTAAATTAGCAAGCAAGCAAGGGTCAGCCCCCCAGTGCCTTAGTAAGGAAAGTGTCACAATCCAGCATTGGTTGCAAATCATTAATAATAAATTAGACTGGCTTGAGTTGTGAGCTGTACGTGACCACCAGAGGTGTTCTACTGTCATTTTCCTTGGGCTTCTCTTGTAGCAAGCTGTGCCTGGGTACCATCCTGGCCTTTCGAATCATCTCTCTTGCCATATCAGCAGGATATTTTAGTTGCAAAAATGCTTGCTGTAGGTCCTTTAAGTTAGTATCTCTGTCTGAGGGGTTGGAGCAGATGCAACTGTAGTATAGGGGTTGGCTATAGACAATGGACTGTTTGATATGGTTGGGATGGTAGCTGGAGGTATGCAGATAGGTTTGTCAATCTGTTGGGTTACAGTATAATGTGGTGCTTAAGTGTCCCTCGTGTATCCCTACTCTAGTGTCCAGGAAGTTTATTTCTCGATCAGAGTAATTCAGTGTTAGATTGATGGTGGGGTGGAAGTTGTTGAAAGCCTGGTGAAATCTTCTGAGGGCTTCTTGGCCATGAGTCCAGACAAAGAAAATGTCATCAATAAATCTAAAGAAAGGAGAGGTGCCAATGGCTGGGAGTTCAGAAAACGCTGCTCTAAATCCACCATAAAAATGTTGGCATACTGAGGAGCCATGCGGTTGCACATGGTGGTGCCACTGATTTGAAGGTATAAGTCCTCACCAAACCTGAAGTAGTTCTGGGTGAAAACAAACCTGCAGAGTTCAGTGACAAGATCTGCTGCTGTGTTGTCAGGAATGGTGTTTCTAGTGGCTTGCGGTCCATCCTCATGCGGGATTTTGGTGTACAGAGACTCAACATCCATGGTGGCTAGAATGCTATTTTTTGGGAGATGGTTAATGGTCTGCAGTTTCTTTAGGAAGTCTTTGGTGTCACAGACATAGCTGGGGGTATTAATGACGTAAGGTCTCAGGATGGAGTCCATATATGCTGATATTCCTACGGTGATGGTGCCTATGCTTGAGAAAAAGGGATGTCTAGGGTTGCCAAGTTTATGTAGGAGGAAGAAAGTGCCCGGTCGAGGTTCTTGGGGTGTATCCATATAAATTTGTTCCTGTATATGTTTTGGTAATTTCTTCATGTTTTTATTGAGTTCTTGCTGATATTCCAGTTCCGGAGTGTTGTATAGAGGCACAGAAGAACTTTCAATGGTTGTATAAGGTCCCTTTGTGTTTTGCCTCATATTTACATCGTGGTCACCGAACATGGAACTTGATGACCACGTTGCGGCCTTACAAATCTCCTCCAAGGGTGCTCTACGGTCAAAGGCAGTGGAGGTAGCCGCACTCCTCACAGAGTAAGTCCTGCAGGTACTGGAAGGTTACTGGCTTTGTATGCCTGAGCGATGCAGAGTGTGATAGTACGACTAATGGATGCTCTCGACACAGGCTTGCCTTTGGCAGTGTCAGATTAACAAAGAGGGAGTCAGAACCCCTAATGGTTTCAGTACGACTGATATATATGTGTGGTGCCCTTCTCAGACCTAAGGAGTGCCAGGCTCTTTCCTTTGAGTTTTTTGGATTGAGACAGAATGACGGTAGGACAATATCTTGGTCCCTATGGAATAGGGAGTTAACTTTTGGAAGGAAGGAGGGATCCGGTCTGAGAACCTTCTCCTTATGGAATGTGCACAGACCTGGCCTGATGGAAAGGGCCCCCAACTCTGATACACTGCATGCTGACATCACAGCTATTAAAAACAAGGCCATTTTAAATCTATGTGCCAAATAGGCTCAAAGGGGGCCTTAGTGAGTGCCGTTAGGACAGTCCATGTGGGGAACCTGTGTGTTACTGGAGGCGGTCAGGGTAACACCTCTCAACAGGCATTCAGCGCTCCTGCTTTGATTTGAGCCGACTCACTTTCTTTTGCCACTCCCACTTCCACCTTTCTTAGCTTTCCCTTTTAAGTAACCGGAGTGACTGCAAGAGGGTTGGTCCGGATTCCGGTGGCATAGCCACGAGGAGGACAGGATCTAGATCCCCTGGGGAACAGTTCTGGTTTGCCATCTTATTTTGGCGGGAAACTCCTTTTTCCCGAGAAAACTCTAAGTAGATAGAATAGAGTAGGTTTAGAAGATTAGATTATAGATAGTAGATTAAGGTAGTATTAAGACAGAAGAAAAAAGGATAGTAGATGGTTTCCTAAAACTAGTTAGCTGAGAGCTGAAAAAGGGCTGCTCTCCCCTTGCGAGGCAGGAAACAAAACTGAGGAAGAAGGGGGTGTTTCTCTAAGGAGACAGGAAGATGAAGTTTGTTCCTGCCTCCCAAAGCAAGTGAAGGAAAATACCCACTTTGAAGATGCCCTCCTCATCAGAGCGAGAACTCCGTACTAAATGGGGAAGGGGGCACATATAGATGTTAAACAACATATGGGAGAGGACTGTCACTGCATAGTGACCCTTATGTTCTTTGGTGGTCTCCCATCCAAGTACTAACCCTGTTTAGTTTCCCAAGCAGAATTAGGCCCTTCTAAATCCACGGAAGTTCATGGGCTTTGAAGGATGCAGCTCTGCTTGAGACAGAGTTTTGTTAGCTATTTTGAATTACTGATGAAAAGGTAAGATACGAATATTTTACGGAATACATAAAAAGTTGGAGACTCACATAGTGGCTTCGTGCAGGTTGGACATAGACAAGACAGGCTGCTTGATTCCCTTTTTCTCATCCAGGGGCGAGACAAAGGCAGGCTCGTTCTCCTCGTCCGAGTGGCACAGATGATCATCAGTGGGCAGGTTGAGGGACGACGTGGCTGAGGACAATTCATAGCTACTCTGGGAATGGTCTTCGTCAGAATCTTCTTCCTCCTGCTTATAACAAGGAACGCAGGTTCTCAAATTAACTGCCTGTTGCAATCTGCTTTGAAAATTAATGGGGAAGATAATGGGGAAAAAATTAGATCGGCACCACAAAGTTATTGATGAAGAGCTCCTCAGAGTAGAGTTACATGAGCTAACAGGCAGATTGATTAATCTGGACTGCTACAAGCTCTGCCTTCGGGGCACAAGACCCATGTTCTTCATCAAGGATTCGGTGGTCCTTTGCAAAGATGATACTCCAACCAGCTTTGCTTTAGAATCAGCTCTCAACGTGACTATAAATCTGCATTCACTGGGATGGACATTGAACGTTTTGTCCGAACTCTCTCCATCATTAACAGCAATCACACAACACACACAAAAACAGAGGTTCACACGTGCTCGGTAGCATAGTGTATGAAAATACCTCATCTTATTAAACCAGCAAAGGTGTAATTTACTTTAGGGGGACTCTATAGAGGCAGTCACAGGATCCTGATTTGCTTCTTGTAAGGAAAGTGGCAACAATCAATCTCTTCCTCCTCAGCTCCCAATCCATTCCAGTTTTTGATTACAGCAGTTATCACTGTAATCCCTGCAAGAGTACACTTGTAGACATCCATTGAAAGCTTAACAAGCAAGCCTCACTGCCTAAGCCTGAGCTAAATTCCCTAGGATTTACTTCCTAGAGAATGCCCAGGATTGTGGCTTTATTTATGAAGCCAGGTTTCCACAGAAAATAAATGATTCACCAGAGCAGAGGATTCAAGCAATCCAGCCAGGGGAAAGTAAAGTCGCTATCTCCTATCTGGATTTCTTTCTGGACACTGACACACACACCCCAAAGTAATTGTCCCACAATACAGTGCAAGGCTCATATTTGTGGCGGGTACATACTTTCTCAAGGAGAGGGATGGTACAGAGTTTCAGCCTCCACCTGGGAGGCCTACTCACCAAATCAAAGGACACTCAGGTTTTAGCAGAAAGGAAAGGCCATGTGTGTTTCCTTAGGTCAGCTATGGGAAGCACTGACGTTACAAGGCTGTTTTTCACAGTAAATGCTTTTAGAACAGAAGCCAGTCATGGGTATATGTGCAAATTTAAGTATCCATGTACACACTCTATGATGAAACCTGGGGCTATCAGGTTTCCCAGCACACGTGATCATTCAGCTTCTTAATTTATGCATTTTAACTGCAGAAAATTCCTGCAGCATTTCTTATGCATCACACTGCCCTCCATTGTACCATCTGCAGGAAATAGCTGCAGCACACAAAAGCAGAGCCATTTTTATTGTCCACCTGTGTTGTCAATTCAAGCTTAAAACAACCACAACAATAAGAGAGACAAAATTAAGCTTCAATGAAGACTAAATAGAGCTTCCTCAATTATTATATCCTGACATGCAGATCTTCTGCTTGACTGTTCTGCCAACATTTCAAGGACAGAATTCCCTGGGAAACACAACACATTGTATGAACGGGTCACCAAAAGGCCAACTGTGCAATCCTATGCAGAGGTACTCCAGTCTGTCATTGATTTCATTGTACATTGACTGTGACCCAGTACATAAATTCCAATTGCACATTCGAGCAATGAGAGTAGAGCAGGAATGGATACAAGAACGCCAGCCCTGCCGCCTCAATGTGATCACCAGCTCAGGAGCACAGCATCTGCGCATGGGGGAAGCGTACACACGCACACTCCTTCCTTGTGATCAGAACAGCTTTGCAAATATTCCTGATTGCTGGGTCAGAGTCTATGCATGTAAATTTCCCTCCATGAATAGATGCTGTGCTCATGAGCTGGCGATCATGTGGATGCAGAGGGAAGGGCCTGCACGTTGATACTTGCTCATATCTACAAGTGTTCAATCAATGAACAATCAGTAGGTATTACAGGGCTTGTAGCAACGTTCCAAAGGACTGCACTGCGAAAGTAACAACAGTTCAGAGAACACAACTGGTTATTTACGGCAATTTCCTTTGGACTTACAATAGTGGTAATCAAAGTCGGTGTCGACAGAAGCTGCTTGATAATCCTGTATCGTTCATAAAGGGGCTTCATCAGACTCCTGTCTTGCTTGCTGGCCTAAAAAGAAATTGGATCACTGTGTTGATGCCCATGTCAAGCTCTGTGCCAAAGAAGAGACACATTTATCCTTGTCCTAATGATCATTTGACTTTCAATGGGACAAAAAGCAGAGTTCTTTGTAAAAAAATAAATGTGGTAAGATAATGGTACTGGTGGTCCAGGGCTGCACCAATCCTGCCAAAGCGCACTTCTAGCAAATCCAATGGTCCCTTCTCAGACATGGCCCCTTGCAAGTGAGGCTACTGCTAAATGAGGCTACCGCTACAGCAGCAAGCACCTGATTTACTTATCCAATGATGACTATGGAGGGGCTGTGGCTCAGTGGAAGAGCCTCTGCTTGGCATGCAGAAGGTCCCAGGTTCAATCCCCAGCGTCTCCATTTAAAAAGGATCAGGCAATGGGTGATGCAAAAGACCTCAGCCTGGAGAGCTGCTGCCAGTCTAAGTAAACAAGACTAACCTTGATGGACTAATGGTCTGATTCAGTATAAGGCAGCTTCATGTGTGTTTACTACAGGGTATTCTAATAGCCACACTAGGATGTAGAAGACCTGGGTTCAATTCCTCGCTCTGCCCATCAAGCTTGTTGGGTGACCCTGCTCTAAGCACAACCTATCCTCACTGAGCTGTTGCAAGGACAGAAACAGGGAACACAGAACCATGTATGCTGCTCTGAACTCCTTTTAGGAAGGGTCAGATTAAAATGTACTAGACAGGCTCTCAGTCATCAAAAGGTTGTCAAGAGGCAGACATTGCAGGGATCCTCTATTTTTTCCTATAACACTCTCCAGTAGTACCCTGTGATTTACTTACTACCACAAACATATTAGGAAAGAAAGGTTTGATGGAAACTGAAGGAAAAATTGAAGGATTGTAACTGCCCAATGAAGTGAATCATGCACTGATTCCAACTCCTGACATCTAAAATAGATTTCATTCATGTCCTGTCCTCGAGGCCATCAGCAAAGTTTTCACATGAGGTCTCGTACCAAAGCTTTGTCCTCAACTACCAGCTGAAACTATCAAAAAGGGGAGAGAGAGACAGCATGTGCACATTTAATTTACTGTATTCCTTTACATGTTAATAACAATAAAGGGGGAAATTATTATAGACATAATTGGACTCCAGAGACATCTATACGAAGTGAGAGATGTTCATCATCTACTCCATCTTAACTTCTCCCCAGATTCTGAAGTTTCAGCGATGACAATTCTGGCACTCCTACCTCATGTACCGAATCAGCATGCTACATCCAATATTCTCAATACATGTATTATCTATTTGGGGTGAACAGGCCAACATGCATATTTTCCAATCACATGAGAAGCCAAGATTTTTCAGGGCACATGCTCACATGCACCAAAGCTTGAAAACGTGCTCTCTGTAGTATTCACACAAAAGGGCACATAATCAGGAGTCTCACACATAACATGTTCTCCCGGTATACGAGGTAGGAGCACCAAAACTGGAACGGCTGAAAATTATACACCACTTACAATAAAATAGTGATCAAAATATAATACAATAAAACCAAACCAAATGCACATATACTTATTCCAAGCCTCAAGCCTATTAAAACATTTTATCCGGTGGCTTGTGCTCGCCTCCCATATAAGTGGTCATAAACTTTTCAGATCTGAACTTTCCCTAACCCCCTTACACACTTGCGTACCCAATCTATGTATGAATGCATACACACATAGTTTATGACCCGGTCACCATGTGCATAGACTGCTGTATGACTGGTGTATGTGCAAGTCTGTGAGCACAATGAAGCCCCCTCCCCCCACAATGCTCTGATATTTGGCTTCTGCTTGCACAATTGGGGCAGGTGGAAAGACCCAGATAGCTACGCACTCACAGGAAGAAAACAGTATTGCTTACCTGTAACTGTTGTTCAGCGAGTGGTCCTCTTTGCAGGCACACATGGGATCTGCGCATGTGCAGGCCAGCCGCGGAGACTTTTAGAAAGCTTCATTTTAGCCTAGCAACAAAGATTGCTCCCCATCCCCTCCAGCATCAATCCTTCCTGCCCTTTCGGACACGTGACGGAGGGATGGGGAGCATCCTTCCCTCAGTTCTTCTTCTGCCGCCGCTGTACTCAGACCCATCAGACAGTGAGTCAGCCCACAGCAGAGAAGGTGGGAGGGATGTGTGCCTTCAAAGAGGACCACTCGATGAACAACAGTTATAGGTAAGCAACACTATTTTCATCTTCATGGTCTCTTTGCAGTCCCACATAGGAGAATAGCACACCCACTTACTGAAGAGGTGGGTGTGGAAGCTGGTCACTGCAGGATCAAACTCAGCACCACCTTCCCCACAGCAGCATCTGCTCCTGCATCAATGCCCAGAAGGTAGTGTCGCACGAACGTCGAAGGTGTGGACCATGTTGCAGCCTGGCAGATGTCCTGCAGATCTACATGGGAGGCAAAGGCAGCTGAAGAGGCATGAGCCCTGGTCGAGTGTGCGCGTATCGGGAGTGGACACTGTTTCCCTGCCTCAGAATAAGCCCTCTTAATGGCTGAGACCACCCACCAGGACAATGTCTGATTGGAGACACTCTTACCCTTGTTGGGCCCCGCAAAATACACAAATAAAGACGTATCCTTTCTAAGGGTCAGGATAAAATACAGGTAAAACAATATCTTGGGACATGTGAAAATTGGAAACAATTTTGGGCAGGTGATCCAAACTAGGCCTCAGGACCACCTTGTCTCTGTGAAATTCGGTAAAAGGGGCCTCATGCCGCAATGCCCTCAGGTCCCCCACCCTGCGGGCTGAAGTAATGGCCACAAGAAAGGCCGTCTTATATGACAGGCGGTCCAGGGGACAGGAAGCCATTGACTCAAAAGGATTCCGCATCAACTGAACTAAAACCAGGGACAAACTCCATTGTGCCACTGGGGCTTTCACTGGTGAGTACAGATTATTTAACCCCTAGAGCCCTCTGTCAAGAGGATCTTCCCTTCCTGAGATTTATCAGGGGGCAAGAAAGATAGCAATTTAGCCACTCTGTCCCTTAAGAACATTTGGTACCTCCCCATTAGGGCAGAGAAATTGGAGACTCTTAGACCCAGAGCTCCGGCCGAATAAATCTTCCTGCCCATCACATCGAGCTTTCTACCCTCCTTGTCTAAGGGGATAGAGTGAGTAGTGCCCTGTCCTCTGGAAGCAAGGACCCTGGTTACTACTAAATTTGGGGTGGGATGCTGGTATAAGAAGGAGGCCTCCTCCTGCTTGATTTTATATAGATTTTCAATGTTTTTAACAGAAGGGACATTGGAAGCTGGATTGTCCCATAGATTGTCCGCTATCTGGCAGATGCTCTTAACCTAAGAGAACACCAGACCTAGTCCGAGGAGAAAAGGACTCCCATAATGGGGTCATCAAGGATCAGATCCGAAGCGTTAACCTCGAGCCCGAGCGCCAAACGAGTCAACAACTCAGAATAAGCCTTCGTATCCTCTGTGGGGGAGATAGGTGAAGGGTCACCCACCACATCACTGGGTATGGGATCAAGGCATGGCCCGATTCCGAGCAATCGGGATCAAGGAACCTCTGGGAGACACTGCCTTTTTCGAGGTTAACAGAGCCACCGGCCCACAAATTGCAGGCTTTGAGCTCGAATTTTTTGAGTGCTTGGAGCCGGAAGAGGTGTGCTTTTTCTTCTTCAAAGAGGTCTCAGGGAGCTCAGATCCAGACCGTTTTGAGCTTGAGCCTGAAAACAGGCCTTTGGTAGACTGGGGCAGTGGCATGGAATAAGTCGGAGACTTAAGACTTCTTACTTTCCACATCCTGAGCCCCAGGAAACTTCATAGCCCTCTCCCAAAGTGCAGCCTTAATCTCAACTCAAGGTCTTTGCGAGGGTTCGGAGTATAGAGAGCAAGAGAACGGCAAGATGATGGAATGTGGGATTCCCCCAGGCAAAGGAGGCAGTCTTCATGTTTGTCTGATTTCACCATCTTGAAGTCACATGACTTGCACTTCTTAAAAAGCACCATAGTTATGAGCAAATCGAAGGCAAAAGTAGAGAAAATCGAAGGAATCATGTAGAATCGAAGGAATCCCGAAGCTATCCAGAAGAACGTCCTCTAACTGCAGCAGCAGAAAGAGAACTGAGGGAAGAATGCTCCCCACCCCTCCATCATGTGTCCGAAAGGATGGGAAGGACCGATGCTGGAGGGGAGGGGGAGCAATCCTTGTTGCTAGGCTAAAATGAAGCTTTCTAAAACTCTCCACGGCTGGATTGCGCATGCGCAGATCCTGGGTGGGACTGCAAACAGGCCACAAAGATGAATTACTGGATTCTAACTACCACTCACATTTAAGGTATACATTTTAGAAAATGCTCACTGTCATGCAGTAGCTTCTATTCAAAATTCAAAGTGCACAACTATCGACTGCCCATTAAATTCTTGGGAATTGGCAGGATACACACATGGTCTGTAACAATGACTAGGAAAACGTCCACCATTCTTACAGGAACTGTATGTGCATGCAGAAGGAGGGGGAGCATATTGCAAAGACACATGGGGGATGTAACGCACCACCACCACCCCAATCAGTGATAGACAGGTATTATCTGACCTCAGCATTATTTCCAAATGCACCATTTTACTACTCCTCATGCGAGTGAATGGCTACTTACAGGGGAGAAAAGGGAAAAGGGACACTCAGAGAAACCACTGGTGGGCACTAAACATGTTCCTTGCCTCTGGTAATGCCCAGATATTGAGAATCATGCTTGCTTCTGCTGGCATAATCCCATCCTTAACTATGTTTCTTATGGTGGATTCCTAAGCAGAGGTACACCCTTCTAAGTCCCTTGAAGGCAATGGGCTTCGAAGGGCATAACTCTGCTTAGGATTCCACTGCTAGTCACTCTAGTGCAAGACACAATGTTACAAACTGGCTTTATATAATTAATAGCCCATTCTTGGCACAGCAGCTCTTCAATTTGAGTCACCGAAGTCTAACTATCTCAATCACTGTATCACTACTTGGCCAGGTAATTAACAAAATAACATTCCTTCACAGCTGGAGAAGATCTCTTTCCCATGTGTTTTGAAGGGATGGAGAAACAATCTACAGCAAGTTTGATCTGGGATACATACAGAAGGAGAAAACCAAGGAGTTTTAGATGGAGTTGGCTAAAACTGGGGCCTACTCAGAGTATGGCTGCTCCCTAGGAGAACTTTCTGCTTGCATCCAATAGGGTCTGCACAGATATTTGTAAATAAGCAAATTATAAAACTATTAGGCAGAGTTGTCCCTGGACTTCTCTCCAACCATGAGGATGTCTACATCCATGAGGATATCTGCTTATCTATCATCATCTATTGTTCCCCCTGTATAATTTTTTGAATATTCGTAGCACTCTCTGATAGCCAGCATATCTCTGTGCCAAATTCTCTCCCTCTGAGCCACACAACACTGCTAAGTTGTAGATAACAACAAGGAAACAGCAGGAAAGGAGACCGATGCCTTAAACTTAACCCACAGTCCTTTAGTCTGGAGCAGCCACATTTTTCCACTTGCCTGTGCCCAGCAGGCTGAGCTGATCATGCAAATGCAGATACCACTCACTGAACTTGGCATTGATCTACGTTTGGTACCCAATCCCAGCAAGTTCAACCTTCGACAGCATGACCCGACTAAAAACCAAGACTGTCACAGGACAAAACAGTTTCCTGAATTTGCCCCGAACCACTAACTAGAGTTGAGGACTCATGGCGACCAAAGTTCTGACTTCTTTATGGACTGATCATTAGAAGAACTGGTTCACACAGGCATGCATGCCACTGTTCGTCAGCACTTCATAACCTGCAGCTGAAATGCATCAGCACTGTTTTCAGGTGGTTTCATCACATATTCAAGTCACTGTTAGGTGCCACCATGGCAAACATGCATGTGTAAACCAGCCCACGGATTTAGTTTCAGAAATAGCTGAAGGCTGTTTCACATTCCAATCAGCACCTCAATATGACATTTGGATGTTTAATGAGTCATCTCCGCAGAAAGAGATAAGACAGTAAGGGGTAATTTAAGATTTCTCTATCTTCCCATGGTATACTTACAGGTCGTCCATGAATACTTTCAAAATACAGTAGGCTTTTCTGGAGACTGAGTTTTTCCAAAGCCATTTGCTTTTTTGTCATGGCCTATTTGAAAAAAAACCATTTATTAAAAAAAGTATGAATCAAATTTTCATCTCCTAGAGGTCTATGCGTGTATTTATCTTAGTATTAGAATGTACATATTAGTATTAGAATGTACATATAGATGCACTATCTTAGAAGTAGTATTTCCCCAAAACAGATTCCTTTCCAGCAAATGGAATCCCATTGCAAGCCTCACTCACCACAGGGAAGGCAACATCCAGCTATGCCTTTTTAATCCTACTGGTTTCAAGAGGAAAGAGGTTTCCATAGTTATATCTAATTCTAAACATGGCCAACAATGCAGATAACCCCCCACACACACACACAAAATAAGGCCGTGTACAGATGGGGGTACTTTTCTGCATCCCTGGGGGACACCCCCCCCAGCAAGCTTGCAGAAAGCTATACAATGTTTTTAAAAATGAGGGAAGGTATGCTTTTTCCTGAAAACGAAGAATGCTGACTGAGATCTCACTAAAGAGCGTGAGATCACAGTTGGCACTATGGGGTTGCCTAGCAACTGAAGCAGTAAAGCCTAGTCAACTTCCGCCTGACTTCAGCTTAGAAGAAAGCAGCAGAGAAAGTGGGGAGGGGAGTTGCTGGGAGAATGAAAAAAACAGAGGACTGGAGGGAGACACAAAGGTGTGAAGAAGAAGAAGAAAGTAAAAATGGGAAGGGGGGCTATTAATAGAGAAGGAGCAGTGTGAAGGGTGGGATTGGGTGTAATTTCCCGCCCATCTTGAGCTTCATATCCCCAGCTTGTGAACATTATTTCCAAGTTACAATAACTTATGAATGACCTTACAATGTTGGGATACTTGGGCACATGAAACTGCCCTAAACTGGATCAGACCATTGGTCCATCAAGGTCATTGTTGTCTACTCGGACTGGCTGTGGCTCTCCAGGGCCTTAGGTCTTTCATATCACCTGATCCTTTTAACTGGAGATGTGGGGGACTGAACCTGGGACCTTCTGCATGCCAAGTAGATGCTCTACCACAGAGCCACAGCCCCTCCCCTTTCACAAAACCCTTTTTGTCATGTTTATTATTGAAGCTTACAGTGGCCATTTAAAAAATAGTCATCATTTAAATTGACCCTCACTGCTTTTCCAAAGGAGTCTTCCTAATCAGGCTATGGGAGGAAAAAACAAAACAAATCCCTACACTGTTCTAAGTATGGAAAGCTTTCCTGATTTTATTTTTGGACTGTTGTAGTCATCTGTTCATAACTATTCTCTGCTTGTGTCCCCAGGCAGAGCTACATATTGAGTCAGTTTAGACATCACACAAAACCACGGTTCAACTAACTGTGGTTAGTGTGGTTGTCCAAATTGAGCCCTCTCCACTAACTATAGTTAGTTAGGGTTCATCAGACCAGGATATGAAGTTGGCTCATTAACCATGGTTAGTCTTAATGATGGTGTTGCATGATGTACAAATGAAGACATCCTGGCTTGTCCCCCAGCACTGGAGGCAATGAAACAGTGCTTGTCGAGGCAAACTAGGGTGTCAGACTGAGAGTTTTGTCCTCAGTGTCCCTTCAAGCAAAACTCACTCAGGCAAGACTCTGAAACAGGTTAGGCTTTATTAGGGGTCAAGATTGGACAAAGTCAGTAGTTGACTGCCAGCTTAGCAGAAGAAGGCGACTAATGGAGAATAGGATTAGAATACAAGGTTAAAATACATTGCATAGTGTCATATAGTCCAGTAGAATCTATGATAAGCATTCTCATTCTCTTGAATGATCCCCTACAAGCTGAATCCTAGTTTCACAAACTAACCATAGTTAAAATAAGCCATGGTTATTAGAGCCAAGGGGAGAAGAGTAAGAATCCATCAGGAGTGCAGCTAATGAATATAACAGTTTGCTAAGAACCAACCATCCCCAATTAACAAGAAATTGAGTGCAAAATAAAGGTCCTTGGTTGCTGGATTCCTAAGCTCTGTTAATTCTATTATTGAATGTGTTTCTTCATCATTCCAGACATGCAGCAAAATAACTTTTGCCTTTAAATGAAGTTATAATTCAGAGGCTAAAAGGCAGCAGGACAGCCAATCTATTTCATAATTACCATTTGAGTTGCTAGCTGCCTATTATTTAAAGTCTCACTGAAATAATTGAAATATTAAGGGGCCAGATGCCACTCTTCTAACAGCCCCTTGGGATCACTTACGATCCAAACTAGGTGTCTCAATGAGGAAATGGCAATCATATCACTGTTCAATGAATACCCCTCAAACGCTCTGATATGAAAATAAATGTGTCTTGAAGGCCTGGACAGGGGACTCTTTGAACATCAAATTCACAAACAGAAAATCCCGGAGGCTTAAAATGTGGCACCATGGGTTCGCTGATTACTTTCGGCTCTATTTTTCATTCTCCTCAGATCCTGGAGTAGCAGTAAAGGCCCTGATCAGCTCTAGAACCTATTATGGGCTGGATGAGGGATAGTAAACCAAAACTGAATCCAAACAGGATGGTCTAGAATCAAGTCCAGTAGCACCTTAGAGAGCGACACGAGTTTCAGGGCATAAGATTTCAAGAAACAAAGCTCCCTTCGTATCTGATTCTAGGTCTCCTACTGCAGACCAACATGGCTAACCCTCTGAAACAAACAAGATGGTGATTCCTTTGACCTGCCTTCCCCTTAAGAGAAAAGGGGAAGGCTGGCAAGCAGGGGGAAAAAGTGCAGGGCCTTACCGGCGGTGGCGCCACCACAGCGATGTTCCCTCTTGACAGAGGCGCAGCTAAAGCAAGGCTTGTGGTGCAACGCTCACCAGAGTCACACCCTTCTAAGGCCACCCTCACAAAGGTGTTGCTTAGGATTTCCCTGCTAGGAACTTGGAGGGTGAGGACAAAAACCCTCCTCTCTTAGAAAGGTGTCTGAACTGTGCGAGCTGGTTTCAAAACCAGTGCTCTCTCATCTTACGCTGGTTTGCAACATTTCCTTAACTGCTGTCATGGCTTTTTTTCCCCCATTGAATGGGTTACTTGCCTTGGGGAAAATAAATCAATGCACATGGTACTGCCTTCCACTCTAACATCTTTGGCCCTTCAGCCATGAAGCCCAGGAGATAACCAGGGCCAGTAACACACAAGCAATCACACACACACACTCAACCCTCTCTTTCTAGAAAGAATACCACTGGACTGCTCTCCTAGCTGCTGGGATAGGATTTAGGAGGCAGCAGAGACAATACAGGCAAGCAAACACTACTAAATTATTTCCTAGGTTATGGTGGTCTGCCATCTATTGAAGTGAAGCATGCCAACACAGGTTTCTCTTCCTCTTTTGAGTGGATGAAGAGCAGAGTGTACCATTTCTGGCATGAAGCTTCAGACACACACATAGTGCCCATACCAGAGAATTTTTTAAAAAACTAGAATAAATGATGTTTAAAATGGCTCTTTGGTACTACACTGCTGCATGGGACTCCCCTTAAGACTACAAAGAACTCAGCCTAGATCAAGAATGCCACAGCTCTGATTCTACCTTGGATTCTACCTTGGATTCTACCTTGGATGCAAGGCAGGTCATGAAATGGCTACCTTAAATGCACTGTAATTTTCACTCAAAACCAATTTTAACATGACTATCACCACATGGAGGACCCCCCCCCCAAGCACTTCCTTTTATGTTCCACCTCTTAAAACATCTAAATTATAAGGATTCATTTATCGTTTACATATTGCTGTCAATGTTTATAGGTTCGGAAACTGCTGAAGGGTTACCTGTGCATTCCAGAACCATCTGTGTGGACAGAACGTACGTTCTCCAATGCTAGCCTTACTGTTAATTGTGCACAAGACTGACACCAGAGCATTTTAATACATTAACAGTGCATTCCTGAGATTTGGAGCTGAAAGTGCTTAGGAGGCCCACAGGGCCTTCCGCCGGTGCAAAAGGCACTTACGCCGGCGCAAGATGCCTGGGCACCGGCGTAAGTGGAGTTACGCAGGCGCCCAGGCCGGGGACTCTTGGGGGACTTTGCTTATTCTCTCCTCCAACTCCCAACTCTCGAGGGACTCTGCCTGGACCACCCATGAAAACTGGGGGTCGGCCACCTCTCGGGCGGGAGTCTCCCTGGCGGACTCTGGCTGTGGGTGGGAGAGCACTCCAGCCTGCTGGGAGCTTGCCCCCTTCACTCTCTCCACTGGAGATGAGGAAGCCCACACCTGCCCTCGATCTAGTGAGAGCCTCTGCCGAACCCCTCGGCGAGACCGCCTCTGAGCCTTCTCTTTGCTTTTTTCCAGATGCCGAGGCCACCCTGGCCAGGATAGGGGCTTGCCGCTGCCACTCTGCCCGTCCCTCCCCGCAGCCGCCCTTGGGGCACCTGGCTGCCACTCACGCCATGCTCACGATCAGCCCTCTTCAGCTTCCACAGGCAGCCTGAGGACGACCCAGCCACCTTCGCAGACCAGCCAAGGGCTGGGACCACCACCACGCCGCGCCTGGCAGTCCCCTGGGTGGCCCACATGCCACCCGGGGGGGGGTGTCTGCCGCCCATCCCCCCTCACACCCTTTTTCTCATTTTAGGTATCTTTGTCAGCTGCTGTGCCGCCTGACCCACCCACCCCACGCTGCCAAATCGACAGGAGCCTTTTGCTGAGGGGCTGCTTCCTCCACCTCCATCCTCTGTGGCGACTCGGTCGCCCCCCCCCCAAAAAAAAACACATCCGGACACGAGCAGCAACCTCCGTGCTCAGCCCTCCCGGCCCACCCATGCCTGCTCAGCATGTAATGTTCAAATAAAGTTCTTCTTGTTACATGGGGCCCCTGCTTATTGCTTAGGGAAGGGAGCCGCTGCAGCTGGCCTGCCTGAGGGAGGGTTCAGCGCCAACTTCCTTGGGGGCGGCCTGCTCCCCCTCTGGACTCAGGCGGCATCTCTTGGGGGGGCCGGGGGAGTTCTGTATATGGGCTGTGTGGGGGCGCCTCTGATGGGAGCGAGGGTGGAATGCAGGACTGAGGCTGCCCACCAATGAGCCCCTAGTGCTGTGCTAGTCAACCCCGACAAAGGCCAGCGGCCAGAAGCCGACCCTTCATTTGCATGCCTATCTATTTTGGTCTCTGGCCGCCCATACTGGGGCCCCTCCCATCCGGGGGTCGACGGAAACACACCTGGGGTTTGTTGCTGACATTCCGCACATATGCCTGCCCCTGTCGGCCTTTCTCCCAGGGCCACTCTATGTTTGGCAGCACTCCCTTCCTGACCCATTCAACAGTAGAAGGCAGTTGGCTGCAGCTCTTTTGCAGTGACTACTTGCCTCTCCTCCACAGCCACCCTCCTCGAGCATTGCACAAGCGTGGAAACAGCCATCCGATCAGGTGGCTTTTGCCCCTGGCGGGGTGTGTGTGTCACGAGCCCCGGTCATTGAGCCAACTCTGGAACCCAAATATCTGTCGTCTGATGCGCCTCGGCCAAGCTCCACGGCCATGATCGCAAACCATGTCGACCACCATGACATCCACCATGCCTTCCACCATCAATCCCACCACAACCACCACACGTAATAGCCCTCCTCATGGGGGGACAACTGCATTGTCAAGAACAGAGAGCCAGCTGGCCTTTGTCAACAGAGGACGCGCCCTCGTGGGCCCACACCCCTCAGATGTTGCACTTCTCCATGAGGGCCACCTCTCCTGATCCTCTCACCCCGATAGCACTACAACCTCACCTGTGGATGCTCAGGGGAGGCAGGCCAATGGAGCTGCTGTGGAGGCTGGCCTGCCCCCCTTCCAAAGTGTCTGCTGGTGTGTGGGCGCCGCTCTAAGGAATCCCCTCATGTTCCACACCTGGCCTTTGTAAGTCGAGGGCCGCGAGGATGAGGCGACAGAGTGGTGGAGGATGGAGGAGGAGGACGAGAGGGTGAATGGAGGGTGTGGCATGCAGTGGCAACTGAGGCTCGAGCCGCCCCCATTCCACGCGCATTGGGGTGGAGGATGGACATTCTGTGTCTCCAACAGCAGCTCCGCTGAGTCCATCGAGGGGCAGGCTGCAGAGGTGAGTCCCTCTCACCGCCACTGCCTGGCAACATGGCGGGTAGGCGATCAGACACCTTGACCTGGCGAGCCCCTCCATGGCAAGAGAGGCGGGAAGGGGGTCACAGCCCTCTCCTTTGCCTTGCAGGGTCAGGAGTCACCCATCTATGAGTCCTCCAGCAGGAGCTTGCGGCCGCACCTGTTTGTGCCCGGTCTGTTTGTGCAGGCATCATCTCCTAGCAACCTTGAGATGCCATTGGGCATGCAGCCTGTGCCCCACCATGGCAGCTCTTGCTGCGTGCGCTGCTTTTTTCGTCACCGCTCAGCTGGGACTGTAAGGCCTTTTTCGGTTTCATCCACACTTTCACTTACCTGGATTGGGATCAGCTATTTTGTCTACCTCATTCATCTATGAAGATATACAAGTATTAGCCTTTCTCATTAGGACTGTTTAAAAATTGTGTTTAAAAACTGTGTTTATATAAAGATCAGGACAGTTCAAAAAATTGTGTGTAAAAATGTGCTGATAAATGTTTGCATTTGTATATTTACCTTTAGTGATATTATCTCACAGTATCTTGTAAGCTGAGTACAGCTATTTATTTTCATTTGAGCTCTGTGCTAATTTTCTTCTCTACTACTTCCAGTTACAGCACAGGTGTTGTTTGTTAGGTGTGGCCACGGATGTGGCTCCACCACCGATCATCCCAGCCTCATGGGGTCTGGACGTCCCACACCAACGAAGCTGGGATGCCCAGGGGCTGCACAGGCATGGGAACAGCCATCTGTACAGATGCATTGTTCCCGTGTCTCACCCCGGTGGTGGGATACCTTTAGCCAGACCCAAGTAAAAAAAGAGAACTATCCGTCGCCCCTCCCTTACCCACCAGAGGTGCACTAGCTCCTGCATGGCACCTCCGAGCTCAGACGCCGGTAGCCCCAGCCCCAACCTTCAGTAGGTCCAACTTTCCCTTGGTTGAAAAACAGTTGAAGCTGCGACCCTCTCCTCGCGGCCCACCCTGTCCCTGCAGGGCAGTCCATGGCCCCCACCACTAGGAGCGGCCGATGTATGAGGTGGCTGGGAGGTGGTGGGTGACGGGTGCGGGCACTCATGCATCCACAGCTGCCAGCTGTAGAGGCGCTGGCGGCTCCGCCAGAGGTGTGGGTCCTGGTGGGGGGGCAGGGGGTCAACATCTGAGCTGTCAAGGGCGCATCTGACATTGGGGAAGGCAAAGAGGGTTTGGAAGGATGGCCAAATGAGGAGTGGTCGTGCCTCCACTGTGGGGAAATGGGCATTGCTGCCACGGTTGGTGACCATGGCGTCCAGGAAGGCGCGGGTGCTGCGCCATGCCGAGGAGGGGGAATCCTCCAGGACATCCGCCAGCACTCAATGGACACTGCCGGTGGCCATAAATCGATCGGACAAAAGCACTTTGTGCTGGACAGGGATGGCCCTAAAGTAGGACCCTGGTGTGCCAGGTTGGCCTAGTCAGAGAGTCTCAGGTTACCAAAGACTGGAGCTCACAGGAGGTTGAATGCAAGCACTGGAACCAGCATCCAGTTTGAGGCTTGCCTGGAGCTAGGAAACAAGAGTTCGAGGTTGGCACACAGGAGCAAGGTCGATAGTCCAGTCTGAGAGTCCGAAATCCACGGTGTTGAGTCAGAGAAGCATCGGTAGCAAAGTCAGCAGGCAGAAGCAAGGTCAGAAATCCAGTCCAAAAGTCCAGGGAAGCGTCAGCAGCCAAAGTAAATAGCTCTTTTGCAGAGTTGCTTTCGCAACTCTGGTGTGTCCTAGGCAAGGCTTTAAGCTGGTTTCTGCTCATTGCCACCTTCATCCTCTGATGACTCGTGGTCTTCCAGCGTTCTCCTTAGGGCAGGAGAGTCGAACTCATTTGTTCAGAGAGCCGGATATGACATAAATGTCACTTGGTCGAGCCGGGCCATGTATATCCAATCAAATAAACATATAAACAAACAAACGAACAAACAAATAAGAGCTACATTCATTTCAACATTGTGGGGGCACCTCTCAGCATCCTGCTCCCAAGCTAGTGAACATTTGGGAAAGAGTTATGAACATTCTCCAATACTAGTATATTTATTCTTAATAACCTCAGATAGCAATAATGTGTTGTGGAGGAAAACCAGGACTGGCTCGTGGCTTTGAGGAAGAATAAAATTGTCCGCTACAGATTTCTTTCACCATTATGCCACATTTAGAGAAGTATGATGCCAAAGATAAATGAACTGATACAACTCTTTTTTTAGGCATAGTCCACAGCTCCCAGGATAGCAGCTAACATCAGGTTCACATGGAGCACAACCTAACCCCCACTGTAAATGTCCTCCCTACATTCTTCTGCCTACTTCCCCTCCACACAGTTTGCAGCAAAAAAACTCCCCCTTCTCAGCATGGCAGCCGTGCATGTCATAGTACCTTACAATTTGTTTCCTGATGACAATTTTTCTTCTTCTTCAAAGCCACGAGCCAGTCCTGGTTTTCCTCCACAACACATTATTGCTATCTGAGGTTATTAAGAATAAATATACTAGTATTGGAAACGTTCATAACTCTGGTAATCCCAAAGTTCACTACTTTGGGAGCAGGATGCTGAGAGGTACCCCCACAATGTTGAAATGAATGTAGCTCTTATTTATTTATTTACTTACTTACTTATTTATATGTTTATTTGATTGGATATACATGGCCCAGCCTGACCAAGTGACATTTATGTCATAAATCACCACGAATTGGCTACTGTAGAGATGGGGACAATCACAGCGTTGGGAGTTTCCAAGAGAAGCATCATCCTATGAAAGAGGCAATGACGACGCTTCTTCAGATCTGCACCAAGGTCTATAGAGGAAGACCAGCACTGGCTATTTGAATGAGGAAGAGAAGCTATTTGGTTTCAGTTTCCAAAGGAAGGCTTATGATTTTATCCCCAAGATTTTTACCAGGAAACACGCTGGCAGGCACCAAGGCATTGGGGATAGCTGACAAAGACACTGATGGGTCTGAAGAACAAGGTCAAAACTCTTCTCCACCAACACAATATCTTCCCTGCTCTTCATTTTTACATGTATTCGTACTAAGTAAGAATAACATCCTGGTGACTACCTGGTTTCTTTTTGGACTTGCTCTCCTTTAAGTGCATTTAAAATTGCCTCACACAATTCCGTTCTTACCTGCTGGACGAGTCAATGGCACTAGGACATCTTTTCTTCCTCCCTGTTCCTCTTCCATCTCTACCATGACCACATGTTGCTGCTCCCTAACCGTACTAATGGCCAGACAGTCTGGTTTGCTTGGTATAACACCAAGATCTGGTAACCAAGACAGGACATCTATGATGTCACTGTTGAGCTGGCCCAGTTCTCTATGAGGTCACGGGTACTATTAGGTCACTCACAGGCATCAGCACTAGGTGAAGGATATTGCTCCTACTGGTGTAGTGGTTAACGTGCCAGACTAGAATCTGGGAGACACGGATTCAAATCCCTTAACAGCCAGTTTGGGAAATTCCTGGAGGGGCCTCAGTCGGATATAATGCCATAAAGTCCACCTTTCAAAGCAGCCATTTTCTCCAAGTGGACAGATCTCTTTTGTATGGAGCACAGTTGTAATTCCAGGAGATCTGTGGTCCCACCTAGAGGCTGGTAACCCTTCTAAATAGCCAATAGGTGCTTTTGTGCCAGTCATCCTCCCTCATCGACTGACCTCACAGGGGTGTTAACAAGGATAAAATAAGGACAGGAGATCCATGCACACTGCCCTAATCTTCTTGGAAGAAGGGCACAAGTGGACCAGATAGCTAGAAGTATCATACCAGGCCTATACAACTAGCAACCCACTAGGCCAAATACTGCCTCTTCCCTCATGATCATCCCCCGCACCCACCCATCTTTTCTTTCCTAATACACAACACAAAAAATATAGTGTTTTGTTTGAACGCAGTGTGCTGGCTTGGCCTAGTCAGAGAGTCTCAGGTTACCAGAGGCTGGTGCTCACAGGAGGTTGAATGCAAGCACTGGAACCAGCATCCGGTTTGAGGCTTGCCTGGAGCTAGGAAACAGTTAGAGGTTGGCACACAGAAGGGGCCATGGGGCCCTCTGAACAAATGAGTTAGACACCCCTGACTTAGACCTTTCTGCCCACACAGTATTCTCAACCAGAAACAGCTCCCTGTTGTGGGCATGTCACCAGTGGCCCAGGACCACATCAGGTCTGAGCCCTTTTTCTCCATGTGCTGTGGTCCCAATCTGAATCAGGTCCCCATGCATCTGAACAGCATGGAGCTCCCGGAACCCATTTGTACATCCATCTTGGGACGTACCCACCAAAAACATAATGTGTAGTTAGTCCCCGAGACACTGGTAATCCACAATTCATCTGGCCATGTTCAGGTCTCATATCTCCTCATTCTCTTTTGTTTGCCAGAACATCAACATCTGCTCAGGTAGACAGTACATCATTCATGAGACTCGGGCCAAAAAATGTTTCCTGCCTCTAGTGTAAATCAGTAGGGTTGCTTCTTTTAAAAGCTGTTAAAAATACTTCCCGTTACCCTTCATCTAAATATTACTGTCCTTTTTATACAACCCATCTAGCTGGAAGGTTCATGAAGAAACAATGACCAACACCTACAGATCTTTCTCAAATGATAAATCACTTCCTTACCTTCCTATGTCTTATTAAGAGAATCAAAGATTTTTTCTGCTGCCATTTTTGATGTCATGGATACTAAATGAATGGGAGGTGATGGGAAAACGTGGCAGTCAGTCACCGAGCTCTTTGGGTGGTTTAGGCTAAGGCCTGCAGGCCTGGCAGTTGAAGAGTTTGACCTTGTTGAGCTGAGAAAACATGATGCACGTACCTTAATGTTCTCAGGGATACTGAGTTGCTGTCGCTTCTCCTTCAGCTGCTTCAGCACAGCATCCATGGTTTCTTCTACGGATGGACTCAGGGGAGCTCCGGCCGCGTCCTGCTTCAAGGTCTCCTTGGAGCTGTCCTGGTGTGAGTTTCTTTGGGGTGCTTTGAGGGGGCAACTTTGTTCTTCTGACATTTTGAGCTTCAGCTCTGTGAGAAAAACATTTGCAGGCTAGCAATGTGTAGCTGTTTACAACAAATGCTTCCTGATACTACAGGCAGGCAATGGATTTTATACATCCTACACCGCTCATGTTGTTCCTGCCCCCCAAGAGCAGACCTTCAGGGACCATTTCAGGGTGCAGAAGGAGGGAAGGGCAAAGGAAGTCCTGTTTCTCTGACGGAAATGCCTCCTGTTAGCAGAGACTTCCCATGGAATTCAAGCAAGCCCTTATGTTGCTAGCTTATAGCGATAAATCCAACAGAACTGAACCCAACCGCTCTGCTCCTAAACCATATACCGGGCAAAGGGAGACAGAGCAGAGGTGGAACCTGCTACAGAAGTTGGGTACCCAAGGTTGGGTGGAAAGAAAAATATATATATACACACACACACACACACACACACACACTGTGTATAAATACTGAAAATATAATTTATTAGAAGCGCTAAAGGTTAAAATTATTTAAAAGCATTAAAATAGCACAATGGCATTTCCTGAGGTTGATAACTGTAACCACATACTAAACGAGTTTCGGCCTATAGGGCCTTCATCAGTGGTTAAATAAAACCCTTGCTAAGACTGCACACATTTACAGAAATAAATTAATAAATACATATACAAACAGTTCAAACCCAACCAGGCATGTACATAGGTTGTCTTTCACAATTCTAATGGAGACAGAACCTTTTACATCAAGGATTTCGTTAATTGTAATTCTAGTGGTATTATTTATGTTATACAATGTCCTTGTAAACTTATGTAAGTTGGCATGTCAACAAGACCAATCAAGATGCGCATATGCAAGCACAGGAGCTGCATCAGAACAAGAAGTTGACAGCACCATTAGTGCAGCACTTTCTGACCTTCGTTCACACATAAAAGGATCTCCGCTTCTGGATTGTTGAAAAAGTGCCAGAAACGTCTCCTCTTCAGCAGAGGCTTCTAAGGAAAAGAGAGACTTTCTGGATTTATACTTTGGGAACTTTGGCTCCAAAAGGCTTAAATGAAGACATTGACTGGCTTTGTCTCTAAGGGACTTTTTCAAACTTTACAACATTGTGATCTACTTGAAAAATCCCTTGGTCTGAGTGCACAGGATCAGTTGTAACTATACTTCTCATAGAGACACAGGGTGATTGCATCACCCAAGTATAGATGTGCTGAGTCATAGAACTTGCTGTAACTAGACTTCTCATAGAGATACAGGGTGATTGCATCACCCAATAACAGATGTGCTGAGTCATAGAGTTTGCATCACCCTCTTAACACTATTTAGAGTGGAATAGGATTACTAGTTTGACACTGCTTTACTAGGTTAATACCTGCACACATAGTATATGAGAAACATATACTAAACAGGTCTGTGTTTATACATTGGTAATTTAATATACATAGCAAAGTAATTATGCAAATTAGATTAATAATTAACTGAGGATTCCAATCTGTATAATGTTTTACAGTATTACAACTAGAATCTAACTGACCAGATGTTTGAGTAATTGGGAATAGATTTTGTAAGTATTTTTCAAACATCTCTTTCAAGACTTATATAATGGGCTCTTAAATAGATAGAAACTAACCCATTATTACTCTATCTTTTCAGACAACCTATGCACATACCTGGTTGGGTTTGAACTGTTTTTTATATGTATTTATTAATTTATTTCTGTAAATGTGTGCAGTCTTAACAAAAGTTTTATTTAACCACTGATGAAGGCCCTACAGGCTGAAATGAGTTTGGTATGTGGTTACAGTTATCAACCTCAGGAAATGCCATTAAAATGCTATTTTAATGCTTTTAAATAATTTTAACCTTTAGCGCTTCTAATAAATTATATTTATACACACACACACACACACACACACACACATACATGTGTGTGTGTGTAAATATAATTTATTAGAAGCTTTAAAGGTTAAAATTATTTAAAAACATTTTAAATGCATATATATATTCCCCCCCCCTCTTTCCGCCCAACCTTGGGTACCCAGATTCTGTTTTTAGGTTGGGTTTTATTCCCCTCTTCTTTCTTCCACACCTGCTACAGAAGTGCCAGGACATGAGCAGGCTAGGAAGGAATCAGTTAACAAAGCTCAGGCTTCCAAAGCCACAGGAAGGCCCCTGGGGTCTCTTAAGTAGACTATAGGCTGCAGATCTGCATTTGGAAAAACACAGGGCCATATCAATGGTTTTGCATTTGTGAGACTCCCACTCATTCTCGGGTCTCTAGTGGTCTGCATTCTCCATACCTGATATCGAGTTCCAAATTAATTTCAGGTTAACATGATTTTCAGATTATATTAGAAGGAATCCTGGAGAGTTCCTTGGAAACTTCGTAATGGTGAGCAACCTTCTCTAAGAAGACAGTTTGCCCCCCCCCCCCCCAGTACTTATCTTCCCTCGCGATATGCCATTATGGGGAGCGTTGGGTAGAATTCCAAGAATGCGTTCACAGATCACACATGGCAATACTGAACCCAAAAAGAACCAATTAATCCCCACAAAAAAATTAGTGTACACTCTAGAACCTCAGAATTTTCTGCAGCATACAGAGGGCCCCTCAGAAGACAAGAAAGGGCTCCCCTGATGGTAGGAAGTTTGGAAGCCACTCTGCTGGGGCACCCATAATTTGAGGGTATCACTCAATTGTAGGGTTCAAATCCAGCTGGGGAGTGTTATTTTCTTACAGGAGATTCAAGTTCACAATCCCATAAAAAAGGATTTGGGTTCATTTCAGCAGCTTGGTTGCTTTTGGAAAAGCCAGGTTAAATGTTCAAGGGCACAATGACTGCAGCGTACTGGACAGCTGGTTCTGTCTGATCAAATGCTTCCTAGATTTTACCCGAGAGCAGGAACATCAGCTTGAAATACAGCAAGAGCTGTCTGCGGAAAGGTTCCCAGCAAGGGTTTTGTTTTTAAAAAAAATATTTTCACATTTATAACCCGCCCTCATTTGCCGCCAAGCCAGGCTCAGGGCAGGTTACAACCTTTAAAACCAACAAAACCATAAAACATTAAAATATCCATATTAAAACAAAACAGCATAGCAGTTTAAAACAAGATGGCATTGGTATAGTAATAATCGTAATAATCGTAATAATTGCTGTGGGCCAGATAGCAGGATCATCCCCACAGACAACGTGGGGAGACAAAGGATGGAAAGACCAGTGACGATGGAAAGCTTGAAAAAAGTTTCCAGCTGACCTCAGCTGTAGATAGTTAAGATCTGCTCCTGGGTATACTCAGGGCTACACAACTTTGTGCAATGTATTTTATGAACATGGGCTGTGTTGTTAAGGTAAAGGTAAAGGTCCCCTGTGCAAGCACCGGGTCATTCTTGACCCATGGGGTGATGTCACATCTCGACATTTTCTAGGCAGACTTTGTTTATGGGGTGGTTTGCCAGTGCCTTCCCCAGTCATCTTCCCTTTACCCCCAGCAAGCTGGGTACTCATTTGACCGACCTCGGAAGGATGGAAGGCTGAGTCAACCTTGAGCCGGCTACCTGAAGCCAACTTCCATTGGGATCAAACTCAGGTCGTGAGCAGAGTTTTGGACTGCAATACTGCAGTTTACCACTCTGCGCCACGGGGCTCCTGTGTTGTTAACCTTTATTAATTATGGTATTTTCCCATCAACCCAGAACATCTTTTTTCACGCCAGGGGATTTGACCTTCGGCCAGCATGCCTAGAACATGGGCCCATACAAACAGTAAGTCAAAGTGTCAAATCAGTGAGCTTGCATGGTCATGGGGCCCATGACCCCCTCCCTAAAATCCCTTTCCTCTTTCTTGCAAAATTTGATGAGGCTGCTGTAGCTGGCAGGGAAGCTGCATGGGCAAGTGGATGGCCCATCCAGGGAAGAGCAGCACAGGTGCTCCGAAGCCTGACAAGAGCGCCAGAACACAACAACCCTGGGTCAGCAAGCAGGTCCCAAATGATCCACAGTAACTTTAGATCCCACCATCGACCTCCACCTCCCACCTAAGTGAGAGGATGCTTCCCCCAGTTTCCTGCCAGAAATAAGCCAAAGAGTTAACAGAGCTATAGAATTCAAATAATTTGTAATAAGGACTACGTGGCCATGAGCCATTTTTTCTGCCTCTGTCCATGCCAGCAGAGCAAAGAGGAAGGCTGAACCCTGGTGTTCAAACCGCCAACCAAAAGGGCTAGGAAATGTTTCTCTGGTCTGGTGTGTAAATACTTATATTTCTCTTTGCAATTGTGATTCGCCTCAGGCAACTTTCATAGTTTTCCCAGATGCCACCTGTGTTTTCTCTTGGATTAAGTCATTGCTACGTTTCTTTTGAGCATCCACACACACCCCTCAACTTGCTTGGTACGGCTACCTCCTGCATCCTTCGAAGTTTTCCTTATTTTGGATCTACAACCCCTCAGCTCCTTGCCAAAGTCACTGCTGAGGGCTAACCAGGTGAGCAGCAGCACCTGTCCCAAAATAATCTGCAGCCTGTAGCAGCCAAAGGCTCCATCCTCTATTTCTGGTGGGTTTCCAGCCCCTTCCTTCTGCTACGTCCAGCCCAGGTGGCCAAAAGCACTTACTCTCCCAAGGAATAACTACATGCCCTGAAATGGGAAAATGACAACCCTATGCTGCCTCCCTAACCAGAACCCCTCTCCAAAAGCAAAGCCTGCTAGAGAGCAAGGGATTCTGGTGTTTCATCGCCATTGACTGAGCTCCAGATGAATAATACTCTTATAGCTCCATCTTTAGCCCGGTCAGCGGACAAGCGGAATGCACGCTGAATTAGATTCACCGATGTCAACAGGCCAAACCAGATTTAAAGTTCTCCACCTATGCCACCCTGCACGTTAATTCCACTCCCCTGTAGATTAGGAACTTGATACGTGCACTTATAGCAAAGTGAAAATGGTAACACTCTGATTTGATTACAGTCCTTATTATACCAAGGACGCTGAAAAAAAGCCTGCCCCCGTCTTATCTTGTGGAAAAAGCAGCATGGTCGGGTGAGGAAAAGTATACGATGTTTCACAATCTCCCGCTAGGTAAAGGTACATATTAAAGCAGAAACAAGAGACCACCCCCAGCCTAGTGAAAATCTGACACTTGTGGTTTACAGAATGGAGAAATAATAAGTATTTAAATCGGTTTTGTAAAACAGGATCAGACATATCATTTCATTATTACAGTGTGAAAGGTATCCACATAATAAAGCTATTAACTCTGCATTAACTCCATTAGTGGAATTCTATACTGCACAGGGGGAGATCAATGATGCTGCTATTTAATATTTCAGAAAGTGTGTGTGGGGGGGAGAATTTAGTGCAAAATCTCATTGTGGAGTCTGCATAACAGCGGCATTTGGAGGATGTGCCCTTTAGGCATCTCTTCACTGGTGATTTGCACTGGTCTAGGATATCTTCTCTCTTTCGTGTAGCAAGAGTCGAGGGCAGGTCGAGGAATTCCCTAAAGGAATTCCCTGCACTCTCATCAAACTACAATCCCCAGAAATCTTTGGTGGAAATCATGGCTGCTAAATTGGTATTAAGCCTATAGACATTTGTTGTGTGGAGATAAGACACACCGCTTTGAGGTTTCAAAATAACACTGAAAAAGCTGAGGGCCTCTGAAGAAGTGTCTGGGGGAGAGGAGATAAAGGGTAATCCTGCCTCCCTCCTCCACAGCACATGACTCCCGAGCAATAGGAGGTAGATGTACCACTTCCTGGTCTGCTTGGTCTGAGCCTCAGCGGTTCAGCACCGTGATCCAACTGCCCTGTAGTGCTGACTGCTGATGCTCAGAATGAGGTGGCCTCTGCAAGACACCCTGGGAGTGAGGTATTGCTGCCACCCCCTTTCTGGGCATTATGGGAGTATTGCAGGTGGGAAATTGGATTCAGGTTTGCAAGTCTCATAGTTCACATTCTCCAATCCTATTGTAATCCTCACTGCAGGACACAGCAAGCTGCAGGGGCTCTGCCCTCCTTGCAGCTGAAAGAATCCTTGGGGGTTATTCTTTTGAGGAAGACCGTCTCCTTCTACTCCCCAGCCCAAAACTCTGTAAGCTTCAACAGTGTCAGAACCTCCAACATCCTGCAGTGTCCTGGAGTAGCAACGTGCATTTTAAGGTGCAAATCCTCTAGGCCTTATTTCTCCCTCCAGTATACTGTAAGCTGTTAGAAAATCAATCAAACCACACTCTCCTCCCACCGCCCATTTCACTGATGTGCCGGCATTTTAATTTCTGACTACCTGGGAAATCCTTCTGTGCATGGACAGAGGGCGACTGCTTTAAGTTGTTGGTGCACCAGAAAAGGTTCTTCTGCATAGCAGGCTCAAAAAAAGCAACCCATAAAAGGAACTGGCATTCCAACTCCTACTGGCTACTACTGCTTTAAGGTTTGAGGGGGGCTTGGATGCAGACTGTGGCAATAGGCATAGAAAGGCACAGAAAAATGGAGGAAATAGCCTATCGCCAATCCCAAAAGCCAAAAGGTTTGAGGTATATGTATGAAAAAACCCTAACAGTTACTAATCTCATGAACTCTAAATACATTTATTGGATTCATAACATATAGCTTGTTTTCCATACATATACCTCAACCTTATTTGCTTCTTGGAATAAGTACAGAGACAGAAATCCTAAAATCACATAAGCCCTTTGGTTTCCAGTTTGATTTAGGAAATTTGTCAGTCTCTGCACCCGGCCCTGTTCCCAGAAGCTAAGTGGCACAAGATGGTTGAGTGGGCCCAGCCACAACCAGATGCACACGTTGCGCACTCAGCAGCACAAGGGCACAGCCGGGCACTACTGGCACAGGGCCTAGGCCTCCAAGGAGGCAGAAACTGCTCCTTTGGCTGAGTGGCCCCATTTCATTGCCTTACTGCCAGCAACAGCCTGCTGAGTTTGTAGTTATAGGGAGCAATGGGATCTTCCTTCAAGCACTGGAAGGAACTCACTGCATTCCTTTCCCCTGTTATCTGTTAGATCTAATGTGATGAATTAGTAAAACAGTGAAGCTGTCAATCACTGTACTTTTGTGGCTAGGATTTTAGATTTTGTAAGTCACTAAAAATTACGTTAACTTATATAACCAGCCACTGCAAGTGATGATACAACTTATTTTGAATTGTAAAACAATTCCTTTTTATTGTAAATACTTCAGAAAACAGTAAAATGAAATGAAAAGATATATGCACAATATATTACAAGTTACAACAAATTAATATAGATTTGATATAGAATATAAAATGCAATTACTAATCACTTACCAACCCAGTAACCTTACCCATCAATGATCATGCCGGGGAGAATTCTCATACAGATTGTCAGCAACATGTCTGGTGGAGAATTTCCCAATTTCTCTCAATCTTAAGTACCTTTATATACTTTTTTCCTTTATCCCTTAGAATTATATACTTTTTTGGAGGGTGGTGTTTTGAGAACCAATAAGATTTTATTATGGGAATATTGTAATTTTCCCATACTTTAAAAGGCATAAAAAGACAAAACATTCCTTTAACGAACATCTTTCCCAAATTTTGATTTCATATCAGCCAAACAGATGTCAAAGGAATAACCCAAACATAGTTCCTTTCTCAAAATAAATTCCCAATTTTCACACTTTCATCTTCAAGGCTTATTAACCACAAAAGACAAATAAAGTTGCTATTCACAAGATAAACTTGTTTTTCACTATTTCGCATTATCAAAAACCTTGACTTTGTTTTGGCTATCCTCGGACTTCAAATGACTATACAACATCTGGGAACACGGTATCTGACCTTGTTCTGTGGTTTTTGTGGTCTAACATCCTGTTTCATAAACAACTTGATTTTCACAGGTGTCTGTCTTTCTTCAGGCTTACATTTGAAACCTTAAATTTCAACTTGGATTTTAACTCAATGCTGGAGTTTGTCAATAATCTATACTTTTAACATTAAATATATTGAAAACCACAACAGAAACACTGTGTGATTTTTTAAAAAAGATAGCACATGATGGTTACCTTTGAGCTGTTTACGACTTTTGGCCAAATCGTTCATCCATTTCATTACCTCAGGGTTGGCGATTTTGTCTGCATGGGAAGGCTAGACAGGAAAAAAGGAGGCAGTTTTATTTATTTAGTTAAGATATCCCACTTTCTTTCTTTTTTTAAATAAATTTTATTGGTTTTTTAAAATATAAGTTTTCCATCATTTTAACATTTTAAAAAGTAATGTCAAAGTCACAATCATATCAAATGTTGTCTTAATTATAAGTAAATGTAAAAAATAATTTGACTTCCCCACCACCTCCGTCTACCTCTTAATAAAGTGATTATAATCCATCGTTAATATGTTCTGATCCTAATATCAATCTCATTTCAAAACTTCACATCATATAAAATATTACATTCTGGATCAGAATAAAGAGTAACCTTCCATTTTTCCCAAACCTAATTCATATTCACAGTAGTTCATCCAAGCCTCTCATTCACCCATAAATTGTTCATTGTCTCTTTGGTTTAAAGTAGCTGTTAATTTCGCCATCTCCACCAGCTCTAATAAGATATCCCACTTTCCACCCCAATGGGGACCTGAAGCCGCTTTCATCAGCCTCCGTTTCAGCCTCACAACTAACCAGTGAGGTAGGCTAGGCTGTGAGTATGACTGACCCAAGGTCACCCAGCAAGTGCCTACAGCAGAATGTGGATTCGAACCTGGGTCTTCCAGATCCTAACCTGACATTCCACTCACTACACTGCATGGATCTCAACTTTGCAACTTGGTTAGGCTGCAACTTTGGTTGTTAGCTGTACAGCTCTTGTTAGCGATGAGATTCACTCAGATATACTCTGGTATTAATCTACATTAGCCAGATTAATTTTTCCCCACTGCCCCGTTTCAGTAACTGTTTGCTTACCACAATGGGGAAAACAGGGGACCCCTGAAGATGTTTTAACGTGTGAAAATGGCCCAAGGGAAGGCTTAACCCCCCCCCCACACACACACACACACATACACTACAATCCCAATCAGAATCAAGCCACCATGAACCTGTTTTATTTTTTTTAATAATGCTGTCCATAAATGTCCCAGAGTCGCATGCATTTGAGCACTCATACAAGCTGGCAAAAGTTTGATTTTTAAAAAGAGGAGAGTCAGAATAGCAGGAAATGAGAAAAAGATGGAAAGAAGTCAGCCAACCTGTTGCATATGGAACAAAAAAAGGAAAAGCAGGCAGGGACATACATGAAAAGTCAGAAATGGTTCCAAAGTACAAAAGAGAATTGTCTTGTCCAGAGAATGCAAGGAATGGGTTCCAGATGCTCCCTTAAATCTCCAAACTGTTGCCTTCTCTTGTAAGAAACTCTGCCCATGGATGTAGGTGTGACATTTCTATGGTCTTTCCAGGAACTGGCAGTTATACATAAGACACATAGAAGACAGATGGAAGAGCCACGTATGCTCCCTGAGCTACCAGGATGGTAGGGCAGGACATGCATCCAATTGGCAGAGATGCAAGAGTGTGTGTGAAATTATAAGCCAATTGTGTTCCCTGGGAAACCTTCTGAATGGGCACTGAAAGGTCAGGCGGTGTCTGTCATTTGCATGGACTAGGGCTCTCCAACCTTTCTGATCCTGTGGCCTCTTCTAGAATTTTGACAAAAGGTAGAGGGCACCACCACAAATTGGCTACTGTAGAGATGGGTACAATCACAGCGTTGGGAGGTTCCAAGCGAAGCATCATCCTATGAAAGAGGCAATGATGACGCTTCTTCAGATCTGCACCAAGGTCTATAGAGAAAGACCAGCACTGGCTATTTGAATGAGGAAGAGAAGCTATTTGGTTTCAGTTTCCAAAGGAAGGCTTATGATTTTATCCCCAAGATTTTTACCAGGAAACACACTGGCAGGCACCAAGGCATTGGGGATAGCTGACAAAGACACTGATGGGTCTGAAGAACAAGGTCAAAACTCTTCTCCACCAACACAATATCTTCCCTGCTCTTCATTTTTACATGTATTCGTACTAAGTAAGAATAACATCCTGGTGACTACCTGGTTTCTTTTGGACTTGCTCTCCTTTAAGTGCATTTAAAATTGCCTCACACAATTCTGTTCTTACCTGCTGGATGAGTCAATGGCACTAGGACATCTTTTCTTCTTCCTTGTTCCTCTTCCATCTCTACCATGACCACATGTTGCTGCTCCCTAACCGTGCTAATGGCTAGACAGTCTGGTTTGCTTGGTATAACACCAAGATCTGGTAACCAAGACAGGATATCTGTGATGTCACTGTTGAGCTGGCCCAGCCCTCTATGAGGTCACGGGTACTATTAGGTCACTCACAGGCATCAGCACTAGGTGAAGGATATTGCTTCTACTGGTGTAGTGGTTAACGTGCCAGACTAGAATCTGGGAGACACGGATTCAAATCCTTTAACAGCCAGTTTGGGAAATTCCTGGAGGGGCCTCAATCAGATATAATGCCATAAATAGAAAAGGGCAAGAGTCAGTAGCACCTTAAAGACTAACAAAAATATTTTCTGGTAGGGTATGCGCTTTCGTGAGCCACAGCTCACTTCTTCAGAGGTCTGAAGGTCTTGATTTGAAGAAGTGAGCTGTGGCTCACGAAAGCTCATACCCTACCAGAAAATATTTTTGTTAGTCTTTAAGGTGCTACTGGACTCTTGCCCTTTTCTGCTACTGCAGACAGACTAACACGGCTACCCACTGTGAATAATGCCATAAAGTCCACCTTTCAAAGCAGCCATTTTCTCCAAGTGGACAGATCTCTTTTGTCTGGAGCACAGTTGTAATTCCAGGAGATCTGCGGTCCCACCTAGAGGCTGGTAACCCTTCTAAATAGCCAATAGATGCTTTGGGGACAGTCACCCTCCCTCAGCCTACTGACCTCACAGGGGTGTTAACAAGGATAAAATAAGGACAGGAGATCCACGTACACTGCCCTAATCTTCTTGGAAGAAGGGCACAAGTGGACCAGATAGATAGAAGTATCATACCAGGCCTATACAATTTGCAACCCACTAGGCCAAATACTGCCTCTTCCCTCATGATCATCCCTGGCACCAACCCATCTTTTCTTTCCTAATGCACAACACAAAAAATATACTATTTTATTTGAACGCAGTGTGCTGACCTACTTGGGGTTCTTACCCGATAATTCTTTTCTTGCTCAAATTTTTCTTCGTATTTCCTGATTTTCCTCTTAAGACTCTGCAGGTGCTTTGTGAGTTGTGCTATCGTCTGTGGCTCCTTGCAGTCATCACAGTTACCCCGAGAAGAACTTCTTGGCCTGAGAATTTAGAAAGCCTATGTGTAACCACAGTCTGAAATCATTTCACATCACCCACTGCAAATTATGGAAGGATAATACCAGTCAAAACGGAACTCCAGACCAGAAGTGACTCTGGTGATCAGATCCAGATATGTAAGAATCGCAGAAAGAGGCCGAGGGGGGGGGGGGTAGCTCTCCCCAGGCCTGAACCATTTCCCCCAGCCAGATATGGCCCATCCACACTGCTTTAAACCCTAAGAGAAGAGCTATCTTGTTTCCCTCCCCAGTTTTAAAGGAGCTTGAGTAACCATTCCTAATTGGAGAACTGGCATTGGATGTGGAGGGAAATTATCTCCCCTTCCCCAGCACTATGTCTCAATCCATATGGGGAGGGGGATATGTGGCTGCTTTTTGCTGCTCAGTTATACATTCAGGGATCCAGTCAAGGGTTTCTCCGAAAGGCAAATGTGGTTTTGGCCCTGAATATCCAGAGAGCTAAACTACAAATTGGTATTCCTTTTATATCAGTCTGCCAGCCATGGCTTCTTCCAATACCAGTCCCAGAATGCTGGGAAATAAAGTTTAGCTGTAAATTCAGCTAGCGGTCTCTAATCTACTTAGATCCTCCAGCTGCCAGCGCTCTCCATTGACTAGGAATAGCTGTTAAACTAGTTTGAGCCGGTAGAATACAAACACCCTCTTGTTTACTGACAATCAACTCTAAGCCCATCTCAAACACAATGCCCTGAACTAGTCCATTAAAAATAGCAAGGCAAGATTGCATTTTGGTGGACAGGAGGGGACTGTCAAGGACCCACTGGGGACAGAAAATCTCAATTTCCTCCTCGTCGCTGGCCCTGGCTCTTCCGTTCCCCCGACTAGCCTGCCTCTCTGCTGCTGTAGTGACCCAAAAATGCCACCTGAACTCCAACAGGCTTTTTTGGCAACATCTGTGCTTGTGTAAACATTTCAATTAACGTGGGGAGGGTTACCCCAAATTAGTTTTTTTTTAAGTCAGATTTTTTAGCAGAGAGAGAATCCTAAATCATACCTGTACCCATTGTACACATTTACCTATCCGCATGGAGACCAGCCCTTGCTATTAGGTATTGGGATGTAAGAATTGTACTTCTGCACTGAGATTAGGAGAGAGCCAGTGTAGTAGTTAAAGTGTTGGACTAGGATCTAGGAAGCCCAGGTTCAAGTCACCACTCTACCATGGAAACTTTCTGGGAGACCTTGGGCCAATCACACACTCTCAGCCTAGGATGGGATTTGGATGGGAGACCTCCAAGGAATACTAGGGTTGTGATGGAGATGCAGGCAATGGGAAACCACCTCTAAAAGTCTCTTGCCTTGAAAATCCTACGGGGTCGCCATAGGTCAGCTGTGACTTGACAGCAAAAAAAAAATGGAGACTAGGTCTTTTGGACTCTGCTGTAAGCTTCCATTAAATCCCACATTGCTCAAAACAGGGTAGCAATTTCCTCAGAGCACCTCAGAAGCCACACTGTGCTTCCAGTTCAGGGAAGACATGACTGAAAAACTATATAGATTGGAGACAGTATGAGAGGGGGACTGTTGTTTGTGGAACAAGCATTCTTTTTCTTTTCTGTCACTCAATGGTCTTCAAAAGTTGCAAAAACTGCTTGACCAGGGACTAGCACAGAAAAAAATAAAACGAACGCTCATAGATTAGGCAACTTGGCCTCTCTATCAGGTCAATTTTTTTTAAGTCTGTATACAAGTCATTAGAGAAGGTTTACTGAACAGCCAAGAATGAATGCAATGCACATAATGGCCTATCAGGTGTGATCCATTATTTCCTAGTTTTGCTGCATTTCCCTGAAAAAACACGATTGGGGGGCACCTCAGCAGGCCCACTGAGGGGACAAACAGGGCTGCCGGGGGAGGGGGTACTAGCCAGCTTCCTCTTGTACCTTTCAAAGCCTTTCATTCTGCTAAAACGTTATCAACAAGTGAAGTTTTTAATGGCGTAAAGATAAATATTTATCTCCTGCTAATAACTGCACCAGTGTGGGGCCAGTAGACAAGCTGGCAATTCTAGCTGCCAGTTGTATGAGCCTTCTTTCAACACTGGAAGCCAGCCGAACAAAGCAGCTTTTCTGCTCTTTCCAAGCATATGTGGTTTTCACGCATGTGATCTGCAGAACAACAGACTGTGGATGAGAGCCAGGGAATTTTGAATGGATTGTTACGGGCTTGGATCCTGATCACTGAAGCTCAGGAAATCCTACATTACATGAGAAATGTTCACGTTTTCCAGTAAGTGTACTTATCCCACTCCGTGGATCTTCATGGTTCTGTTCGCCCAGCCTATGAGAACACGGGGGACGATGACTCCCCCACCCCAGCTGAAGGGAGTGGGCAGATGTGTTGGGTGGAAAGCTCCATTTTGGATGCTGGGAAGGCCGAAGAGAAAAGCAGATGGATTTTGCAGAGCATTGACCATCGTAGTGTAGTGGTTAAGAGCGGTGGACTCTCATCTAGAGAACCGGGTTTGATTCCCCACTCCTCCACATGAGCGGCAGATGCTAATCTGGTGAACTGGATTTGTTTTCCCACTCCTATACATGAAGCCAGCTGGGTGACCTTGGGCTAGTCACATACTCTCAGCCCCACCTACCTCACAGGGTGTCTGTTCTGGGGAAAGGAAAGGAAGGCAATTGTAAGCCGGTTTGATTCTCCCTTAAGTGGCAGAGAAAGTCGGCATATAAAAACCAACTCTTCTTCTTCTTCAAAGCAAATACTAGCAAAATGCCATAAGCCTCCAGTGCTTGTTGGGAATTAATCTGTGAGTTTTGTCTCTGTCAGGACTACAAAAATGGCTAAATGTTTATGTTTTGTTTACATGGTCTCAGGGGATAGTGCTAGCCACTTGGCAAGTGTTGACTGGTCCGAGCAACAGTATTGGTCATGTTCAGGCGCATTCTGAGAAGCTGAAGTTAAACTGCCGTTTTTGTTAAGAGAAGACTTAATTCGCTTCAATTCTTCTTCCTCAAGTTATGAGCCAAAATAGGCAACAAGAGAAGAAAATGAGTTGTAGTAAGGAGTTGTTATTTTATATCCCCAGTTTACCCTCCCTTTAATATAGTAAACTTATATATTTTTGTGAAGGAAAGACCCCACACATCAAGGGCAAGACAGAGGCAGAAATACAATACATATTTGCTTACATCATGAACAGCTGAGCACTTGGTGGCGAAGGAGCTGATTCAGGGTCTAAATTAAATCTCTGGCTTTGGCTAAAAATAGAGCAGCGAGGAGACAGCAAAGGATTATCTCCATCCGTAATGTGATACAATAGTCTGCTGGTCCCTAAAGAATGATGTTCTTCATGTCCATTGTCTGCATCAGTCTGAACCTCTTTGTAGCTCTGCCCAGGCTCTGCAATGACAAGATGAATTCAAGTAGTCTTTTACAGAAGGCAAGCTCATTATGCTGCACATATGAAAAAGATCGCTACAGGTTCAATGGTGCTTCCTGGAGGACACCGTTATTGGACATCACAGAACAGGAACCAATGTGTGCTGCTGAGAGAAGGTTGTGTTAACAACTAAGGAGAGTGCACACATTATGAAGCATTCGCGCAAATGTTTTACTGGCTGCCTTCCTAAGCATACTTATTTGGAGAGGAAGGAGATCTCACTGAACGTAATGGGACCTGCTTCTAGATAAACCTGCTTAGGACCAGGCTATTAGATGGGGAAACAAATGGAGATTTCAAAGCCTTTCGTTCTGCTAAAACATATCAACAAGCGAAGTTTTTTAATGGCACAAAGATAAATTTATCTTCCACTAATAACTGCACCAGTGCGGTGGCCAGTAGAGAGAAGCTGGCAATCCTAGCTGCTAGTTGCATGAGCCTTCCTTCAACACTGGAGAGTCTTGTAAGGAAAAGCAAATGGAACCCAATCAGAAAACTGGACTCACCTTTTTAAGGGAAATGGTTTTAATTTTCAAACCCATTATTTCTGCAGAATGTAACAGCAACTGGAAGAAATGAGGGCTCACATCTCTGGTCACTAAACGTCCAGGGCCGCGTGCGTACTTCTGTCTCTCATCTTTGCTTTCCATCTTTCCATCAAGGCATTTAGGACAGAATGCATGAACATTACCCAATTTTATGTCACAAAAATGAGGAAACAGTACAGAGGGGGCTGTTAGAACCTGCCTTGGTTCAGCCTCAATTGAGGAGGAAGACTCCTCCAAAACTGAGGAGCCCTGCAAGGCCCCCACTATCCCCAAGGATCCCTGTACCCCAGATCTTCCAGGGGGAGGAGGCTTTTCTACCATAGAAGCCTTCTCTACCACAGCAGGCTCCTACTCAAGATTCAATGGAACAAGCAGACCAGAACTCTCCCTCTGGTGGACTCATCCACCCCCTACAGCCCTGGAGCCCCCCCCCCCCCAAAGAAACCCCAAAGAAGGCACACAGCAAGAGCGGAAACCTGGACCAGGTGAATTAATGCACAGCTGGCAGCCTGAGGCATCCCACACATCAGTCTTCTGCAAGAGGAGACCAATACTCTCGGGATCTTTGCAAGTTCCAGGACAAACCTCTGGTTGCAGGATGGGGTGGAGTTTTCACCTCCCTACATGAGGGCCAAACTACACTACACCATGTCCCCACGCCTGCCACTGGCATATGGCACCATTTTAAAGCCTTTTAACAAAACTTTTAAAAATCACTGTGGGGGCCTGATTCTGCCAAGGACCATGGTGTGGGATGAGGGGCTCCCATCTCTTCCCCTGTGCTGTTTTCAGGAACTATACAGCCATTTTAACTCCTGAAAGTGGCATGTGGGTACACAGGAGACCCTCGTCACCCTGCCCCACAGTCCCCAGCAAGATCAACCCCTGCATAAATTTTAAAGATTAAAAAAAGGCTTTAAATGGCACTGTGCCCCTGTAGTAGACTCAGGGACACAGTGTCGTGTAGTTTAGCCCTCCAGCCCTAAGCTCTCCAGCTTAGCGCATCCTAAACCATGGATAGTGCCCTGCAAGAAGGCTCCTAATATCCAGCACCCAGACTGAGGGTCAGTTCCAGCTTGGCTGATCCTGGCCTGCCACCAAAGACCCCCATGCCAATTTCCCTAGTTGGCAAGGTAAGAGAAGGGAATGGGGCATTCATTTCGAAAAAAGAAAAGAAACTTCTAATTCTCAAGACTGCATAAAATATCTCTGTTATTAATATGAGCTTTACAAGGACATCAGTGTGGTTGAATATTTTGATCACTATCTATGAATCTGGTTATACAAGTACGAAACAGAGATTTAAGCCCAGAACTAATTCATATGGTAGCATTGCAAGATGAGTGCTTTACATCTGAACTTTCCTTACATGGAAAAAGGCAGAATCAATTTAAAAAAAATATTTTTACTTCTTGAAATTATTTGGTGTATTCTTGAAACAATAAATGGTAGTGAATTCTGAAGGGACAATAGACTATATGGTACTTATCAAGTCATTCCAGTGAATTCCAAGTGTACACAGGAGTCCCTGCATGCACCAGAATCCTTTGAATCAGATCATTTGCACATGGGTTGGTTGCAAGTAGTATCTTGGATGCTACTATGAAGCATTTTTTCCCCTCCTGCATCCCCTAGAGAAGGGTCCTCAAACTTTTTAAACAGGGGGCCGGTTCACTGTCCCTCAAACACTGTTGGGGGCCAGACTATAGTTTGAAAAAAATATGAACAAATTCCCCACGTGTGCGGGGGAGGAGGTGGCGGCCGAGGGGGCTCTCCGGAAAAGCATCCTCCTCGCAAGCCAGGACCTTCCCCCTGTAGTGGTTAAGAGTGGCGTTTTGGAGCGGGGACTCTGATCTGGAGAACTGGGTTTGATTCCCCACTCCTCCACATGAGAAGCAGAGGCTAATCTGGTGAACCTGGTTGGTTTCCCCACCTCTACACATGAAGCCAGCTGGCTGACCTTGGGCAAGTTACAGCTCTGTTAGAGCTCTCTCAGCCCCACCTGCCTCACAGGGCGTCTGTTGTGGGAAAGTACGGGAAGGGGATTGTAAGGCAATTTGAGTCTCCCTTTAGTGGTACAGAAAGTTGGCATGTAAAAACCAAGGCCATTTACGCACTGGAGGTTTTGCCTTGGATTTGCCGCTCTCCAGATGAACATTTTCCCCATCCGAATTCTCCAAACTCTGCCCGGGGGTGGGGGGAGCTTACTTTTGAGTTCTGAGAATTCGGATGGGGAAAATTCGGATGGAGAGCGGCAAATCCAAGGCAAAACCTCCTGTGCATAAATGGCCACAAGTCTTTTTCTTCTTCTCCCTGGAGATATGCCCACCCCCCCCCAAGGGGCCCCTACAATTACCTCCAGGCCACAAGGATACCCCCGGGAGGAGAGAGAGCCCCGAGCCGTGAGAACGCTGCCCGACTGCGGCCAAAACAGGAACGCCAGGGCCACGTTGGGCTGCATCGTGGAGGGCCCCGAAGGACCAGGCGCCTCAGCATGGAGCTCGAGGAGGCCAGGCCCAGCCAGGCCACAAAGCTAGGCAATAAGAGAAGTCTCCCGGTGGGGCATGCTGCGGAAGAGAAGGGGGCGACTGGGCCCAGGAAAGGGGGTTTTGGGCCGGGGAGGGTGGGAGGAAGAGGGCGAAGGGGGCGACTGGGCGGCGCACAAGGCGTCTTGCCGCCTCGCGCCGCCCAGTCGCCTCGCACCGCCCAGTCGCCCCCTTCGCCCTCTTCCTCCCACCAGGAAAGGGGGTTTTGGGCTGGAGAGGGAGCAGGGAAGGGGGCGACTGGGGCGGGAGGGAGGCTTCCGGCTGGGCGCATGCGGCCAGGAAGCCCAGAAAAGCTCTGGGGAGGGGGGCAAGGGGGGACTGGCTTTCTCGGTCCCCGGGCCGGACAAAAGCCCTCCGGGGGCCGGATCCGGCCCTCGGGCCGTAGTTTGAGGACCCCTGCCCTAGAGATATGAAGGCCTGGGGAAAAGACTGAAAAATTGGGAGAGGAGGGGAGTTCCTCTCAGAGCATTTTTTTTCCAAAAATTAGGAAATTTGGAGGAAATCTGAAAAAACCCGTAGAATGTAGACACACTTTGGAAGACTTTCCCAGCATCACCAATAATGCTACATTCTGGCAGAGAGATCATGACAATCATCTCTGACCTAGTTTTCTTCCCCTGATTGTGAACTTTACTGATTTACAGCTCCAATATACAATAATAAATCAGTCATTGCTGATACAATTCACACAGGAAGAGTTTATTCTTTAAACTTAAAGGAGAGATAAGTTCTCCCTCTCTCATATAAATATTGTTTATCATTAATGTTCTGGCAGGTCTTTAAATAGCAAGAGGAACAAAAAGACTTGGGACCCACATGGATTTTTTTGAAACCTACGATCCATATGAATATGAAGTTACATCCCTTTTGGCCCGTCCTGGGGAGTCAACATGCTTGTGCAACTTTGTTAAGCCATCCAGCCCAATGCAGCTACCAACCTTGCCTAGCGAGTACCTAGTGTACCTCTTGGTTTAGCTTCAGACGCTCCTGGACCTCTAGCCAGACCTATGTACACTGATAGGTTCCTAAACTCTTTGACTAACCAAGCCAAGTGGTTTGGCTGTACATCAGACACTAAGAATAAACTGAAGTGAGAAAGGTGTGAGTAGAGCCTTCCCCATCGACTCTTGCCCCTCCGACTATTGTCAGACAGAAAGCCTCTAGCAAATAAAAATTATTAAACTCCAACTGAGGGCCCCAGGAAGATATATTTAGAATTCAGCAATAGACAGAAAGAGGCCAAAGAGAGATTACAGTAGAACCAGACAGGAGTGTTTGGCTTTGACTCAAGGCTAACCAGATATTAGAATAATACTAACAAAGACAGGCGCCAGAACCTCAAGGGAGGAAAATGATTAAATTGTAGCCAGATAAAATGGAAGGCGTTATGATGTACTTCAAACATGATGTACTTACATGAACCAATGATTTTATTTCTGCATTTATATTAACCAATGATTTTCCTGTATGATTGAACCAATCAGAAATAGGCTGAATATGATAATCAACCAGTAAGCTATTAGCTAAGACTCTGTATCCAATGAGAAGTTATTATAAAATATGCATAGGTAAAAGTATTATAATGAGCTTGTCAAAGGTTATAAAAGATCAAACACACTTTTGCTCTATGCCTCAAACTTTAATTTCAATGCTCCTGAGAGCAATCTTTAGGGACCAATAGCTATTGAATAAAAACTGTTCTTCCAGAATATTGGCATGGGTCTCTGTGCTTTAAAATCCTGAAATCCCATTCCTGGTTTTTGCTGCATCAATTGTTACACTGGAATAACAGTGTGTCTCTCACATACAGCAGCTGACATGGGTGTAGCTAATTAAGCTCATCTGCCAATTGCTGTAACCTAGCTGGGGTGCTCCTTATACAACACATAACCCCCTAGATTAGCAGAGGTCAAGAACTCCTCAGTCTGCCCAATCTTCTTCCCAAGGCTTAGTCACTAAGGGTTTTCATTGGTGTGGTTAAAATTTGCCTGAACGATTTTGATGCCATTTCAAATGAGCTGATTCCAGATTGTTAGAGGTTCTAGTTCAGGGGTCCCCAACTTTTTTGAGCCTGCAAGCACATTTGGAATTCTGACATGGCATGGTGGGCCCAGCAGCAAAATGGCTGCCCGGGATGGCTGCAGAAGGAGGCAGAGCCAGCCACAAAATAATTGCCATACCTTAACTTAATGCAGTGCAAATCCTTATGCTGTGGTGACAGCTGCTGCCAAAGCAACATTAAAAAAAAAATCTGCATAGCCAATCAAATCTCCAATAGTCAATCAGAAGCCTTGCTGGGCAAAAGTCCTACCTGGCTCCGCCCACTGCCTCAAAACACTTCGTGGGCACCAGAAAAGATGTTGGCGGGCACCATGCTGGGGATCCCTGCTCTAGTTATTGTTAGTTTCAATGGCTGCCATTCTACCCTGATAAAATCCAAACCCTATATTGTGGGATCCTGCATGGTGGAGGGGGGGTTGGGGTCACTGGGGATGTGGGGGGGAGGTAGTTGTTAATTTCCTGCATTGAGCAGGGGGTTGGACTAGATGACCCTGGTGGTCCCTTCCAACTCTATGATTCTAAGCATCTTCTAGTATCTGTACATGGCCTACCATCAGATAATAGTCAAGGTATATACCAAATGTTAGGCATTATGGCTGTGATCCAAGGGTAAATAAATGCCAGTTGCATCATTTCATTTGTTTTCTCTTGCCCTGTACCCAAATTGCAACAGTTCTTTCTATCTGAACTCTACTGAAATAAATGGGATTAGAAAGCTGCAATTCTATTTAGGACTGCACTGCAAATTACTAGGGTTCTTTAAAAAGCAGTGCACTTATATTAAATTACACTACATTATATAGCATATCTTTAATATATAACATAGCAATGTTGCATTATAATACAGCATATATGAAGGACACGCTTGCTTTGAATCTTTTGGGTTAAAATGAGACAATACAACTGAATACCTTCTGTATTCCTTGCCTTAACTAGAGCATGTCTAATGATTCAATCCCTATCCATCAAAAGCAATGGAGTCTACGCACCACTGAGTCTAATCTGCGGAATGCATCTTAAAAGCAGCTTTGCCCAATTATTCCCATTCCCCTCCTCCCCCAGATAGCTTCCTCCTGACATGCTGCACAGTTCCTTTGCATGCACAACAGAAGGCTGTGGGTTTCATCCCTAGTACACGGAGCTGCACCTTAAAAAAAAAAAATTGAGGTGGCTCCATGGTAAGGCATGGGCTTTGCATACAGAAGGCCTATAGTCAATCCCTGGAATCTGGAGACCTCAGAGAGCCACTGCCAGAGTAGATAATACCCACCTTGATGGACCAACTGTCTGACTCAATAGAAGGCAGCTCCATGTGTTCAAAAAAACAGAAATTAGCCATTACAAAATGACCGGGGTTTGGGGAGCTTTTAAAATAAGCTATTTTGCCAGAGCCACTTTATCCATAAAAATTACCTTGGGATTATGCCGTGTAACACTGACCCATTTGCTTTAGCAGAGGCAACACACCATCTCCACATTTAAGCTTGGCCTGAAACTCATCGGATTGCTATTAGTCTTGTTAGCTCTGACCCATTTTCCATACATAGCGATTCGCCTTCCGCCTGGACCCAGCAATCAGCTCCTGCCATCTGTGCAATTGCAAAGTTCTCTACTGACGGAAGATGCCCAGCCTCGAATCCGTTTTATTTCCAAGAAGTGATTTCTAGTGGGTGCAGAGAAAGCACAAACTATGCTAGAAGACCATCACCCTGAACCAGTGGTTGTTGACACTTTCACAGTCCCTTTGTCACTCTGCTGGGGTGATCAATCAAATTAACAACAGAAAGAAAGAAAGAAAGAAAGAAAGAAAGAAAGAAAGAAAGAAAGAGAGAGAGAGAGAGAGAGAGAGAGAGAGAGAGAGAGAGAGAGAGAGAGAGAGAGAGAGAGAGAGAGAGAGAGAGAGAAAGAAAGAAAGAAAGAAAGAAAGAAAGAAAGAAAGAAAGAAAGAAAGAAAGAAAGAAAGAAAGAAAGAAAGAAAGAAAGAAAGAAAGAAAGAAAGAAAGAAAGAAAGAAAGAAAGAAAGAAAGAAAGAGTTTTTAAAAAGGTAGTTCTAACAGTAAAAAAGTATTTCGGAGTGCAACTGTTGGAAACCAACAAAAGAAATTGTTTGTAAAAAGGAAGGCATCAGGCCTTTTTGATCTCAAAGTGCTCTTCTTCCAAATAATTAATACCTACAATTTTCAAAAGCAGGATGCATTTCCTTTTCGCTTACATTTGCACAGTGTTTGCACAACGGCATTCTCTAATGCAGACAGCTACAAAATCAGGTCAGTCAACTTACCAGCAATTACAAACGAGGACACAACACAGAACAAGAGCCCCTCTTACCTCCACAGCCGTCCCCATCCACTTGTACCCCACTTTGGACCGACAGAGAGACCAGATCCTTTGAAACTGGCAGCTGATGAGTTTCTTCCTGGGTTGGCAAAAATCCAGAACAGAGGTCAGTTTCAAGGGCTTGTAGCTTCAGCAACGAACAACAGAACATCGGGCTAAACTGAAAGCGCCAAAAAGAAAAAGGATATTGATCTTCAGTTCTTTGAGGCCCTCAGCAGTATCTGTGGAAAAGGGTTTTCTTGCTCACAGCTCAGGAAAAGTGAATTAAACTGCTCAAAATGGTCTTTACACATTATGCCTTCCACTGATTTAACTTCTGTGGATTATTTATGAGGCAAGAGATGGATAATTTCATTAGTCAAAGATTATTTGCTCTAGGAAGCCAGCCTGAGATGCAGACAGCTTTGCTCTCAGTCTTGGAACAAAAATGCTAGGTAAGAATTTCACGGGGTGTGCTGGCAGCAGGCATTATGCCCCTCCCACTTTACCATTCACAAAAAAGGGGGGGAATCACATCCCTCTTCATGGCACACTGCAGCAAGAAAAAGGTTAAATTCTCAGCCACGCTCATGGTCCTTTTTTTTTTGGTCTGTTTGTTTAAAAGGAGCCCTTTTCTAATTGTTGGCTGTGGTACGGCAATCTTTCATCTTTGGAGGCGGCTGCAGCTGGTTCCATCCAGACACCCTTTTCATTTCCCCACCAAGCGCCGGGGCAAAATTAACAGATCTTTGTCACTCGCTGCAGACAAATCGATGAAGGCATGGGTGTTTATCTTGTGACAGCTCCTCCAGCAACGGTTTCATGCTTGATCCATTTCTGATTTCTATACTGAACATCAAGCGCAATATCCCAGCCACAGAGAGACAAACATCTCGCCGAGATGCAAATGTCTCCACACCCTTCATTGCTACCTGACCGGGGGGTGGGGGGAATGAGTCCATCTGAATGCCTTGAATGACCAATTTGTCATTCCCCCCTACCCACATACAAAAGAAGCACAGACTGCAGTGGAGTTCCATACCGACACCATGCATAACAATCCCAGACACATTAAACAGTAAGGCGCTCTCTGGGGCAGATTGCAAATTGCTACGGCCAAATATATAATTAGCATTGCTCAAAATCGCCCATCTTCTCTTCTTTATATAGGTCAAATCCTATTATCAAAGACAGGAAAGTCATGGCCAGGAAGTGGGTGGGTATCTTCCATTACCCAGAAGCTGCTGTTATTAAAGTACACCTTTCAGTGTAAAGGCTATCTACCCTCAATGGATTTTACCATCCAAATTCCTGCACGAGGCACTTTTGTGGGAATGCCTCTTCCAAAGGCAAGGGATTGTGCTGTGAGGCTGTATTGGGAGGGGCTGAACAATGCAACCATGGTCTATGTAGATACACCGCAGAATTACTTACCCCCAGGGAAAGCAGGGCCGGAGCATTTACTCATGCAGAGGCACGGCAGGCAGCCTCTTGTATGAGTGGTTACTATGGGCTCAATCGTTAAAAAATCATTATTCACGCTCTGGCTGGCCTATGCACTGCTTCAGACTGGTTTCTGATCTAAAAGTGACTTCCTTGCTAAGAGTACACAAATCCAGCCACTCCTGCACATCCTCCATTATAAAACCTGGTACTGCAATCCTACTTAGCCTATATTTCACTGTGCAAGCAATCCCAATCATACAATCTGGGTTTCCCTATAACCTTCCACGGAGAGGAAGAGAAGCATCACTTCTGCTCTCTGGCACCACCTACTGGGCCAGGCCTCATGTGAAAAACCTAAACACCCTCATCCACCTCCTAGCTCCAGAAGAAACAGGATGCTTCCAATCCACTTTTGATGCACTCTGCAGATGGATTTTACTGCATGAAAAAGCATTGAAAGTGCATTGGAAGTGCATTATTCAGCCTGTGTGAAAGCGTCCATAATAGATTCGGGTGCAGTAAAACTTTATACACCAACAAGATTTTCGGGCTCCCTTCGTCAGATACAAGTAGAAATGGAGATTTCTGAGCCCTTAAATCCCAGTCAGAAGGTAGGAGAGGCATTGCAAAGAAAGGAGTCAGGATGCAAAGGAACAACATAAGATTGCTGAACTTGAGTTAATTCACACATCCAGAACAATGGATCCCCAAGAGCTGAACTGGGACACAGAGCCTCACTACACAGGCTAATTTTCTGCCCCTACACCTTTCTCCCTTGTTCTAATCAAGCCAATTACATTTTGCATTGGTCCTTTGCATCCTGACTCCCTTCTTTGCAACACCCCATCCACCTGATTGGTCTCTAAGGCGCTACTGGTCTCAAATCTAGCTGTTCTACTGCAGACCAACACAGCTCCCCTCCTGAAAGTATCTCCTGGCTTCAGTTCATTTTGACAAGGCTCAGACAGGAAAAGCGGGTGAGTCATACTGCGCACAAGTCACATACCGTATTTTCCGGCGTATAAGACGACTGGGCGTATAAGACGACCCCCAACTTTTCCACTTAAAATATAGAGTTTGGGATATACTCCTCCGCAGCCGAGGCCCGCCCCTCGCGCGCTCCCCTGCCGCCCCCCTTCGCTGGCCTTTTGCAAAGGGCCAGGAGCCGGGCTGGGGGGAGGCGGCGCCTGTTCCTGGAAAAGCCCTGCCTGGGGAGTTGATCACATTCTTGGCCGCGCTGCAAGAGTGGAGCCAGACGCACCAACGCGCAGGCGGGGAGGGAGGCGGGGAGGGAGGCAGGGGGGGCGAGGAGGAGGAGGAGAAGGAGCGCGCAGGCCGCCCACCCGCCCGCATTCGCTCAGCCCTGAACCACCCTCAGTCTGGGCTGGAGCGCGGCGCAGCTGCAGTCGCGATGCCGGAGCGGGTGGGCAGGAGCCAGGAGGCGGAGAAGGACACGGGGAGAGCGGCTGCCCCAGCCCCGGCCAGCCGGCCAGCCAGCCGCCTGCCTGCCTTGCGCCGCCGCCGGAGCGCGGCCGAGCGCTTCCCTCCGTGCGCCCCGGCGTACCTGGCTCCGACTCCCAGCCGGGCAGCGAGCGCCCTCGCCGGGCTCGCCTCCCCTCCCTCCTCCGGCGGACATGGACAGAGCGGAGGCGGCTCCCCAGGCAGATTCTCCAGTCCGGCTCGGAAGTTTCAGCACCCGCCCTATAAGACGACACCCGGCGTATAAGACGACCCCCGACTTTTGAGAAGATTTTCCTGAGTTAAAAAGTCGTCTTATACGCCAGAAAATACGGTACATCACCCTCTCTGCCTCTTCACAGTACTTGAAACCAGCCACCTCATGAAGCTGCCTCATCTCATAGCAGGCCCCATTCCAAGCCCTTCCCACTTTATTTCTGTTCTCTGAACCCCCTGTCTGATATTTAGGTTGCCCCATAATACCAGCCCTTCAGAATTCTATTTTTCCAATCTGGTTTAACTGGGAGGACAGGAGGAAAAACTGGGTGGAGGGTGTTGATGGAGAAGCTGCAACCCAAAGAGGGTGCCGAAGGTCTCTTATCCCTCCTCCAAGGCCATTCATGGAGAAAGTCTAATTTGTGTGAGGGGACCTTTGCCTGCCACAGTGAAACAGTCTTATATTCCTCTACCTCAGCCCCTTTGAAACTTTCTGTTCTGTTGGAAGGAAACTTGTCGGCTGAGGAGACCATGCATGGACTGGAAGACAGAAGCTTGCTTCTACTGAGAAAGAAAGGTAGGATTCATTGCTCAAAATGTGTTTTTCATCCACACTTAAGGCACAGGTTTTTATCCTTTCTACACCAGTCTCACCTTGCTTTGCCAATCTGCAATTTTTGAAACTTCCAGGCTTGATAACTGCAATGCATTCTACATGTGTCTGCCCTTGAAGACAGAAGCATCAGTCCAGCCTCCCATACATTGTCTGGATTTAGGAAGCGTGCAGAAACATAGCCAGTTCCCTGGAAGGGCCATAGACCAATGGTGGAGGATCTGCCTTGTATGCACATGGTCTCAGTTCAAACCCTAGCATCTCCAGTTAGGTAGGAGGTGATACGAAAGACCTCACCCTGAGAGCCTGAACAACTGCTGCCTGTCAAGAGTAGAAAATACTGACCTTGATAGACCAATGGCCTGGCTCAGTATTAGGCAGCTTCATTTGTTTTAACTTTTACATCCCTTCATGGGCTAGGTTCCACATACATGAAGGACCATCCATACGAACCCACTCACCATCAAAACCACCACATATATATAAATAAAGCTGCAAAGGATTCTGGACCACATACAGCATCCTATGCATTTTTCAGTCATTGCTTTACATGCAGAAAGCTACAAGCTATCCTCCTGATACGCAATATCGTCTTTTTGCCTGAAAGGGGTGATGCGTGTATTTTGTTTTCAGCTTCAGTATAGTCATACCAGAAGATTCTAGTACACATGTACAAAGAATGAACGCACAGCTGGTGATTCTTTCAGACAAAACAGTGATTGTGCCTATTGGGAGGATTATATGGTAAAATGTAACAACTGAAAAGGGAAGCATCTAGGGAAGTGGCCAGGCCTCTTAGGCTTCATGGATGCTCTAAGTAAATTGAGTATGGGAAGCAGGACGTACTCACCATTCTCCTGCAGCTATCAGTTCCAGGAGAAGATGAGTAATGGTAGATCCCAATCAAGATAATTTTCAGGGCTTCTTGCCATTACTGATTTTCTCATTGAGAACCCCTGAAAAGCTCCTGAGGAACCCCAGCACTTCCTAGTACAGTTTGAAAAACCACTGCTCTAGTGAATATCAAGGGAATGAAGAGGGCCGTGACTGCCCACAGAAGTAATTAACTCCTCCATCAAAAGGAGATACACTGCTTAATTTAGGATCATTACACCCTGATACACTTGTTCTACAATTAGCCACTAACTAACTACAGTTCAAAATCACTCAAGCAGACTACAGTGCTTAAAGCAGTATTTTTAGCCATTCTGATGATGTAATTTACCATTTGAAAAGTCTTCATCTGCTTTGTGTGTGTGTGTGTGTGTGTGTGTGTGTACACATATATATTATTTCCCATCTGGTGAAAGTAGGAGGATAGCAGATTTCAGTGACTGCTGAAAGCTTTAAAATAAAAAGTGTTTACATTCTTTTAAAAAAGATGATCTTGATAATATTGCTTCCTTATGTCAAATGATTTATGTAATTATTTATAAGCAGTGAACACTCCAATCTCTCATTTCTTGCTGTTTGTTACACCATTATATTTAAGGGAACGCCAGTGAAGTGCTACCAAAGTATTTGGAAGGAAAACTTTTGGCAATATGCAGATTCTCCTAAAAGAAATGAACGGCTGTTACACCTGGGGTTCCTTAGCAGTAATTCATGCACATGTTCCTCTGACTCTGATTCTCCAATAGAGGTGTTAGTTCCAGACCCTGAGGGGGGATCCTCCTTTTAAGAGTGGCACAGAAGAGAAAAACCCACAGGGTGCAAATTCCAGCCTCAAAGCAGTGCTGCAGTGACAAAAGTCACGCATAGAAAAATTCTACCTCTCCTTATAACCTGATCTAGGGACCAAATGCATGGGTAATGGGGATAACAAGGGAATGGATTTCTCTTGCAATGGACTGACCATAACCTGGTGAGGTTTAGACACTAAGAACATTCGCAAGGGTGGGGGACCCAAAAAGGCTGATGGGTCCAGAGGGGTTTCCTGATGTCTCCTGGGATTTTCCAGTCAGCTAGGCCTGGTTGACCTGCAGAATACAGGGATGACTTGGCCAGCAGATACAATTGCTCCTGACATCCTCTTCCCTTCTGTGGAGTCTGGGGTGCCCCTTGGTTTACTGAGGAGCTCGGGACAATGAAATGGCCGAGCAGATTGCTAGAGGGCAAGTGGAGGAAAACTTGAAGCGAATGTGACTGAACACTGGTGAGAACATACTATCGTGCTTACTTGGTGGTGGCGATGGTAGCAAAGTGAGTGCACTTCTCCGTCACCGTTGCATCTGCACAATGCAGTCCAGCAGAGGTTTTCTGTGTTATGAGGGGGCTCTTATCTCAGGCGCCTGAAAATGTTGACCTAGAAGACATACAGACCCACTAACTTTTCCATGATGCATTCTACGGATAACGTAGTTCACATCCACTGTGCCTTAGATGACCCCCCCCCCCATTGGCTCATTTAAATCTCAGGATGCTATCAGAACGCAGTCTAGTTCGAGTTGCATGGATGCATTTCACTTGGTTAGGCCTGATGGTGGCAAAACTGCTTAGAAGTGGGCACCCTACTGTTGCAGGCTTTGATATACGTGACCATTGTGTACATGTAAAATAGTGTATATTTGCAGAATTTTCCCCTTTTGGAATCATTGAGGATTTCCATTTAAAATCCTTAAGGGACTTCTCTCTAACATTGGAGCAGCAAAAACCTGTCTAAACTATTCTCAGAAGGCTCTCTCCCCCTAACACTAGTTCAAGCAGCTGGACAGTATAAGACCTTGACAATTCTGGGGAAAGTGCCAAGTCTTATCTAAATACCAAATGTCAAGTCTTACATCAATATGAACTAGGTACAGTATGACTGCATAACTAACTTCTTCTGCGTAACTAAGGGAACTAGAAGGGAGAGACTTAACTAAGAAAATATATAAAGTTGAAAATTATGATATTAATTTTATAATTAATATTATTCAATACTATTGTACTATAGTTATTATAACTGTCATATTTGATGTATTAAGCTACTAGCAAAGTTAAATGTTTTATATGTATTGAATGCTTTATATAACACAACTACTAATAGAATTAGTTACTGTGATGATATTGTAATAACAAGATAATGAAGAAGAGCAAAGCATAACAAAAGCATGATATAAACAAACTTAGTAACTGGACAGTTACAGCAGATAAGCAAGATATGTAACCTAGTCCTTTCCTAGTTTCTCATGGTTTGTTTTAAATAGCTTTGTGTTTGTCATAGTGATTCCTCATCTCCAAATGATCATTAGAGACACATTAGTCCCAACGCAAAACAAAAGTAAATGCTTGTGAGATGTAAGGGAAGAAACATTATGATGCATGCTTATAGAAGTCTTAAGTACTTTTTATAAAGATGAATAATTCTGAGATTGGAACCTTAATAAAACAAAGTTGCACTTACTTGTAACTGTTGTTTGTCAAGTTGTCTTCTGTGCAGGCACACATTGGGACTGCGCTTGCGCATGCCTGCCATGGAAAGGATTATACAGTTTCTTAATACAAGATAGGGGGTGATGGCTCCACTGCGCCTGGTGGCTTTTCCTGCCCAGTGACGCCATCTAGTGGACCAGCGCACCCTTCCCTCAGTTCTGTACTTTGCCTGACGAAGAAGCTCCTCACTGCAAACAAAAAACAAACAATAGTGAGAGCTCTCCACAGGGAAGGAGGGTGGGGTGTGTGCCTGCACAGAAGACAACTTGATGAACAACAGTTACAGGTAAGTGCAACTTTGTTTTCGTCTAGGGTCTTCTGTGCAGTCCCACATTGGGAGATTGTATAGCTACTTACTCGGAGGAGGGCCATAAGTTCTCAACCAGCGACTGTAGCTAAGTTGCAGCCTTTTGTCCACCAACCCAGAGTATGAACAATAGACAATCGAGTCTCTTGAGACTAAGTCATAGGGTTGAATTTCCTAACAAACCAGTTATGAAAAGGTCTCATGTGTAACCTGGCATAAGGAAGCACTGCTGTTGTGGATGCCATTTGACCCAACAAGGCTTGAACTTGTAGTGCGGATTTGTATCTGTTCCTTTGAAAACTCAGAGACATCTCGTGGATCTTTGTAGCACGGTCTGGAGGTAAGAAAGCCTTGCCCACCATTGACCTTAATGAGATGCCCACAAACTGAGCAGGTTGAGAAGGAATCAAGTTAGATTTCTTAAAATTGACCATCAGACCAAAATCAGAGAGGCATCGGAGAACCATACTACGATGCTCCAAAAGTTCTTCCTGAGAGAGGCAGTAACCAGTCAATTGTTAAGATAGGGGGAAATAGTGCATCCCTTCTCACGTAAAAAAGCCACAACCACTGCCATGCACTTAGTGAAGACACGTGGTGCTGTGGATAAACCAAAAGGCAGCACCACATACTGGAAAACTTTCCCACCTGCTGAGAACTTCAGCAACTTTCGGTGAGCCTTATGAATTGAAATGTGCAAATAAGCGTCTTTTAAGTCGACAACAATATACCACCAATTCAACTTTAATAACTGCAACACACTTTGTACAGTGAGCATACGGAATTTCTTTGTTATCAAAAACTTGTTTAACTGTCTTAAATCTAAAATGGGGCATAAGCCACCATCCCGTTTAGCAACAACAACCGTGAGTTGAACCCCCTTGTGGTTAGAGCAGTGTCAACCAGCTCAACTGCTCCCTTCTGTACCAACTCAGACAGAGCTTGGTCTAAGTCAGTGGATGGAGGTAAGCCACAACCTGTGAAAGAAAAGGTCGTAGGAGGTCTACACTTAAATTCTAAACAATAACCTTCTTTTACAACCAGTAAAACCTAAGCATCAGATGTAATGCCTTCCCAGGCAGTAACAAACGGGGCTAAACGATCCCCAAACTTTCCGTTAGGGTCTTGCCCCCACCCCTCCAGTCAAAAGGTGGGCTTTTGCCGCTGTCCCTTAGGAGACTGAGAGCGAGGAGCTGAAGCACAAAGCTTGTGGTACCTTCTCCTGTTCTGAGGCTGGAAGGGTTGATAAGGACGCTGAGGCCTAAAATTAGAGCCAAATTTCTGATTCGGTCTCTGATATCTCTGCTGCTGGAAATGATCCCTAGGGGGGAATCTTTGTCTCTGAAAAGGCACAGAGAAAGAAGGGGCAGTGACCCCCATCAATCTTGCTGCCTGCTTCTCTTTCTTTAACTGGCCCAGAGTGTCGTTCGTAGTGGCAGAGAAAAGTCCTTTCCCATCAAATGGTTGGTCTTCAATGGTGTTCCTCACATCCTGAGCTAAAGCAGTAGTCCTTAACCAGGCAAAACACCTAAGGGAAATAGCCACAGCCATGCCCCTAGCAGCCGACTCAGAAGCATGACGCCCTACATTCATCTGCTGTCTCGACAGTTGGGTACCTTCAGAAAGCACCACCCTAGCTAAAGCTCTTTGATCTTCAGGCAAGGCTTCCACATAGGTGGTAATCTTTTCCCAAAGGCTGGAACTCTCGAACTTCTTCCATAAAGAAGTCAGGAATATCAACCTCTGACTCCGATGAACCCTGGCCAATGTGCGGGGATGGTGTACAAGGAAAGGGAGGCATATTAATGTCCTCCAAAACTATCGGTTCCGAAGGTAACAAGGCCAAGCCCTTTGACTCTTTGTCCCGTTTCTTATTTAGGTGTTTTGTCTTAGCCCGTGTTTTTTTCGGGGGTGGTTCCAAACAGCTCCGGGATTTGTCTTTCTCCCTCAGTTCCGGAGAATGTGGGCGGGCTTTGGAAGCCAAAGGCTCTGATCGGATGGAACCGACAGATTCATTTCACGATGCCTAGTCTCGCTGGTCTGAGAGCCAGACAAGACTTTCTCGTACAGCCATGCCTTTAAGCGGGAGGCTCTATCGGCCCTGGCCTTTGCCGTGAATTGTTGACACTGCTTGCACGTAGACACGTTACGAGATTCACCAAAGCAAACCAGGCAAAGGGAGTGCTCATCTGTCTTTGTCATTTTGATCTCGCATTGTAAGCACTTCTTAAACAGTGCCAACTGAGCCATGACAGCCCTTGAGAAGAAAAACAAAGAACGTAGTCGAGGAGCGAAGCTGTAACACGTCCTTTCACACTGGCGGCAAAGAACTGAGGGGAGGTGGCGCTGGTCCACTAGATGGCGTCACTGGGAAGGAAAAGACACACAGGTGCAGTGGAGCCATCGCCCCCTATCTAGTATTAAGCTGTACAAATCCTTTCCGTGGCAGGCCTGCGCAAGCGCAGTCCCAATGTGGGACTGCACAGAAGACCATAGATTATTTGATATTGATATTAAGCTGTAATGTTATTAAACTGTCAATATATATTAAAAGACAGTAGCAACTGTCAATACTAGTATTTGATGGTGTTGAGGGTACTACGAACAGCCTTGGCTGGAGAATACCTTACCTGGCACTGACAAGTATCGCAGCTAGAGAGTCTAAGAAGAGCTTAGATGGAAGAGATAAGAAGTGCCTAGATAAGAGTAGCATTAAATGTGGACGTAACAGCAGCAGTAACTGCTGTTCTCATATTATTTAATTAATAATGAAGACATATAAATATAGGTGTAGAGACACAGGAAAGTCTTTGCATAGATCGGAGGTTTTCAGAGTTCTCTCCAATCTTTGCGTAGATTGGAGGGTCTCAGAAGACATGATTTGGCAATGTATGTCTACTTTAAAAGGTACAGGTCCCCTGTGCAAGCACCAGGTCATTCCTGACCCATGGGGTGATGTCACATCCTGACGTTGGTTTACGGGGTGGTTTGCCAGGGCCTTTCCCAGTCATCTTCCCTTTACCCCCAAGGAAGCTGGCTACTCATTTTACTGACCTCGGAAGAATGGAAGGCTGAGTCAACCTTGAGCCGGCTACCTGAAACCAACTTCCATCAGGATCGAACTCAGGTCATGAGCAGAGTTTGGACTGCAGTTCTGCAGTTTACCACTCTGCGCCACGGGGCTCATATGTCTACTTATTTATACACTATTCTAAATATTTGAATCATGATACTTTTAACTAAATCAGATTTCTGTAACTGTTTTATTTTCTAAATCAAATCTTTTTACTGTTGTATTTTAAGGTTTGAAACTTTAATATAGAGATTGCTTGTAACAAGAAACATGTTTAAGACTTTTGATGTTGAATACATTTGTAACATTTTTTAAGACTTGACATGCATGCATATGCATACATATTCTGTATGTTTAAGACTTTACATATATACATTTACACACATATTCTGTTTGAAGCTATACAATAAAAATAACTTATTTATTTAAGTTAAATAAAGTTGTGTCTGCTTATTAGGTGATTACTGTCCTGCTTATTAGGTGATTCTCTGAATAAGATAACATACCACTTCTTAGGAAGGGGTCGATTCTAAGAGCATAATCACTGAAAGGCACTGACCTGCTTCACTACCACAACTAGCCTCGACCCCTGCCCCTTGTGGATGATAGTGTCAAGCCAGGCTGGGTTGGCTGAGTGTCTCCCGGAGGTAACAAATGCTCTTGTGAGGGAGGGTGTAGTCCCAACTGCTTTGAAAAAGGCAATCATGAAGCCTCTCCTAAACAAGGCATTCCTGGACAAAAACAACCTTATTAACTACCACCGGGGGGAAAAGATCCATTCTTCAGCAACGTACTAACGTGGATGGTAGCTACACAATTTCAAGCACTGTTGGATTAAGTATATTTGACTCAGTTCAATCCAGATTCAGCCTTGGTGACCCTTGACCAATGGTCTTTAGTGGAAGAGACAGGGGGAATGCATCCCTCTTGCTTCTCCTGGACTTCTCAGTGGCTTTCAGCCATGGTAGCCTTCTGGAGAAGCTGGCTGAGTTGGGAATGGGGGTCACTGTGCTTTGGTGGTTCTGCTCTTACTTGGCTGATCAATTCCAGAAGGTGGTGCTGGAAGAGATTGTCTAGGGATTTGGAGTGAGGAGCTACTAATATTCAGATGACACCCAGCTCTAATTATCCTTAACAGCTGAGTTGGGTCAATCTGTGGAAGTCCTGAACAGGTGCCTGGAGAAGGTAACGGGATGGATGAGGGCAAACAAATTGAAGCTCAGTCCGAACCAGACAGAGGTGCTGTTTGTCAATGAAAACGCTGCTTGAAGATTGAGAGTCATCCTGTTTTGGAGGGGGTGGCGTTTCCCCTGAAGACGTAGGTTTGTAGCTTGGTGGATCAAAATGCAGACACCAGGTTACTGTCAGAGGCTAGATACACGGATCAATTCATCCTTGTGCTGAAATATCTGCACTAGTTGCCCATCTGTTTCTGGGCATAATCCGAAGTGCTGGTTCTTAGTTTTAAGGCCCTAAATTTTGGGGCCAAGGGTACCACCTTCACTTGTATTGTCCAGTGCACCAGTTAAGATCCTCTTCTGCATCTCTGTCGTCTATGCTCTGCATGCAGAGGTGAGGAGGATGGTAAACTCAGACAGGGCTTTTTCAGCGGTGGTGCCTTGCCTTTGGAATGCCCTCCCCTGTGAGGCTTTTCTGGCACCTACCTTACATTCTTCTGGTGCCAAGATAAAACACTGCTTTGTACCTGGGCTTTTAACTAAGGGGTTTTATTCCTTTTAGTTGTTCTGGCTAAGGACTGGTTTATCTGCATCATCATAGGCTGCTCAATGTGTGTTTTAAGCTGCTTTTATAATCTGGTGTGCTCTCTTAGAAGACTGTTTTAATGGCTTCCAATTGTTTTTAATAGCTTGATTTAATGGCATTGTGTGGTGTTTTAATGGCTCTGCTTTACTGTTTTACTAGACAGCTACCTCGAGCACGTCTTTGGAAAGGTGGCATATCCATTTCAAAAATAAAGTACCGTATTGTCCGGCGCATAAGACGACTGGGCGTATAAGACGACCCCCAACTTTTCCAGTTAAAATGTAGAGTTTGGGATATACTCCTCTACAGCCGAGGCCCGCCCCTCGCGCGCTCCCCTGCCGCCCCCCTTCGCTCGCCTGTTGCACAAGGGCCGGGAGCCGGGCCGGGGGGAGGCGGCGCCTGTTCCTGGAAGAGCCCTGCCTGGGGAGTTGGTCACATTCTTGGCAGCGCTGCAAAAGCGGAGCCAGACACACCAACGCGCAGGCGGGTAGGGAGGCGGGGAGGGAGGGAGGCAGGTGGGGCCGAGGAGGAGGAGAAGCGCACAGCCCGCCCGTCTGCATTCGCTCAGCCCCGAACCACCCTCATTCTGGGCTGGAGCACAGCGCGGCTGCAGTTGCGACGCCAGAGCGGGTGGGCAGGAGCCAGGAGGCGGAGAAGGACACGGGGAGAGCGGCCGCCCCAGCCAGCCGGCCAGCCAGCCGCCTGCCTTGCGCCGCTGCCGGACCGCGGCAGAGCACTTCCCTCCGTGTGCCCCGGCGTGCCTGGCTCCGACTCCCAGCTGGGCAGCGAGCGCCCTCGCCGGGCTCGCCTCCCCTCCCTCCTCCGGCAGACATGGACAGAGCGGAGGCGGCTCCCCAGGCAGATTCTCCAGTCCGGCTCGGAAGTTTCAGCACCCGCCCTATAAGACGACACCCGGCGTATAAGACGACCCCCGACTTTTGAGAAGATTTTCCTGGGTTAAAAAGTCGTCTTATACGCCAGACAATACAGTAGATGTACTGTAAGCTGCTGAGTGGCATCAAGGAGTAGAACACAGTCATCATAAGTTACTTCCAGTAGAACACAGTCATCATAAGTTACTTCCAGTACAAAAGCGACTTGGTTTCCATTCTGTTTCCACAAAGGCCAAGAGATGCTGCTCTGCATCCATCATACAGAACAACAGCCAATGGCCATTTTTGACGGGAAATCAGAAGTTCAAGTTGTGCACAATAAATTAAATTTAAAAAGGTAATTGCCATTTAGACAGCAGCATTCTTGGCTTCATGGAAGAGTCGATTACAATCAAATCACAGACAATCGATTGACCAGCATGCCAATCCTAGATTTAATTAGCTACCACATTTCCTGTTCACATCATGATATATTACACAAAACAGAGGGTGGGGGGGAGACCCAACCTAAAAAACAAAGTTGGGTACCCAAAAGGTTGGGTTAAACCAGACATAAATAAAACAATGAAACATATTTATTATAAAGTACTTATGTGCATATTATAAACAAGCCCATATGGCAACAGATACAGGGTTGATAATATAAAACCACATGTCAATTTTTTAATGCATTTCAGCCCTCAGGCCTTCTTCAGTGGTATAATACAACATATTTTGCAAACATAAAATTTCATAAATAAATATAATCATCTAGTGTCAGCCCACGTGTGTATTGTAAGATGTCTGGGGGGAAAAATAAAGAATACAGATATAAGTTAAAAGCAGTCTTAAAAAATCCAATTAAAAAAGAATATTTTGGCTACTTACAATCCAAGTGAGTGTTGCTAAACTATATTTATATTTGGCATAAGAGCTTTATAATAAATATATTTCATTATTTTAATTAGGTCTGGTTTCACCCAACCTTTTGAGTACCCACATCATGATATATTACATTTCAAAAGCTACAGCCACTGCAAGAATAACGTCTGCTTTTGCCCAATCGAATCTACACTTATCCACCACTTTGTAACTAAACACAAAATTCTTGCTAAAGTTGGTATGATTGCATAAAGCAACTCAGCCTCCTAATATCTGGTTTTTTTCACGTATCTTTCCTGCAAAACTAGCATTAATGTCAGCAGCATAATGAGTTTCACCACAGGGTACTCCAGGCCGGGAGGCAATTTCTTTAGCATTCGAAGGTTTCAGAGCTATGATGATGGACTTTGATAAACAACAACAACCTGAATTGAATGATAGATCTAAATAAAAAATGACCAGACCAGAAAGAGAGTCAACTGTAAACTGAATTCTAATGGAAAGCACTTAATAAGGAAGAGATGGGAGAGGCTTCCATGCATGTCCGAATCTTATTCACAAGCATTCCTCACATTGCTATGGAAGCAGCCCCACTCTTTTCAATGGCTTCACCGTGACCTATATTTTGTTTTGTTCAAACACTTACAAACCAATACTGAGCACAGAGGCATCACTACGAAGGTAGGGCTCACTCCACAATCACTCGGCCCAAACATCAACCGTAATTAGAAGAATGGTCCGAGCTCATCAGGGCTTGGGATTGAAGCAAGGTCAGCCACAGGTAGCCCTCGGATGGGAGACCACCAAGGAAGACCAGAGTTCCTAGGCGGAGAAAGGCAGCAGTGAACCATCTCTGCTGATCTCCTGCTTGAAACGCCTGTGGCCAGGGTCACCATGAGTCACTTTCAATTCAATTCTTATTTAAAAGAGGAAAACAAGAACATCTCCAGCTCTTAAGATAGCAATCATAGACTTGAAAGTGTAGGAACAAATCTCGGATGCTAGAGAAGAGGGCTGAGTATGACCACCTGTAGTTAGAGATCCATTTTTTAGACCAAGGAAATCGCTGCTTCTGCCCCAATACTAACACAGGCAAAATATGATGTTATGATGTATATAGATGAGGCAATCATATGACTTATTTGGTACCAACAGTACCAACTGTTCAATACCAACAGCACAGGAAGCAGAAGCAAGAAATTTCTGTCATATGTTTGCAAAGAGAATATCACAGTCGTATCACTACACGGCTACGGGCTTTCACATTGACCTTACACAGCCCAGAAATTGGTGCCATACTGGAGTCAGCGCCATTGTAATCTGAACTCACTTCATGTCTTCCAAAAGTATTTGCAAGAGGGAACAGAACAAAATCTACAAACCTGTGACACACTAAAGATCCCTACATTATGTACGGTGAATACCTCAAATGCCAGTATCCACTGAAGAAAGCCCACTCAAGCTTACTAGGAAACACCACTCATTCATTTCCATGGACTTCTACAAATTCTTGGGTATGTTTCAGGTCTAACAGCAAACCAAGACTTACAAAGCACAGCTTGGACAAGCCACAGTTTATTACATTTGAATCACACCCCAGTTTGAAGGTGGACACCAAAGTACTTTGGAACAGCCTTTCAAACCACAATTTGGTCACACTGACTTGGCATTACATCCTAACCATCATTTTTGCTCCACAAAATACACACAGAGCTAGCTCAACAGAAGCTATACTTTCACAGAACATGAGCTGGTCACATTAAGGGAAACTGAGGAACTGGTCCCCAGTTCTACATGCTCAACTTAATGTAAGAATATATGAACTGGCCTTCTATCTATCATATATGAACTGGCCTTCTATTCATATTTGCTGTCTATATTAGACATGTATGAATATGCATTTCTGAGTTTCTTTTCTGTATGTAGTCATTGCAAGTTTTTTTCAAGTTTTTCAAGCTTTCATTGCTGGTGTTCCCAAACAGTTTGTTTCTTTTATGGCTTCTATGCCATTTTAATAACATATGTATTTTTATACTATTTGACACAAAAAGAGTGTTTAAAAGTGCATAAATATAGTAAGAAAAATGTGTCACAATGCCCCCCAAATACTTGTGAGTTCCATCAGTACATGGAAGAATAAAAAATGAGATGAAGATTTTTTTGAGCTGAAGCGGAGCCTTGTTTACTCACCGTGAAGGCTCCTTCTGTTCTGGGTTGGAGGTCATCTTGAAACTCGCAGGTATTACCATCATGTGCCCAGGGTAGGAAGGACCAAAAATTTCTTTCTACTTCCTGTCCCCTGGGCGGGAACTCCAGTTTTCGGACTCGCCAAGCTAAAGGAGACAGTTAAGTGCAAAGGCCAACCAAGCAACAAACAGTGTGCTTTTCGAAAAAACTATGAACTCCTAGAAACAACAAACGTATGAAAAAACAACAGGTAAGTGGATTCCATATGAAATCAGGTAAGATGGCGGACATAAAGAGACCTTGAAATACACCTCTAAATTTTGAACACTTACAACCTTTCGATTTTTTATCAGATAGGAGCAGTTAGGTCTTGGATATGCTTATGCTATTATAAACCTTGGGCGGGCAAGATGACCTCCAACCCAGAATAGAAGGAGCCTTCACGGTGAATAAACAAGGCTCCGTTCTCGTTCTGGGTGGAGGTCATCTTGAAACTTGCGGGATATCCAAGAGCTGTTAGTCTGGGTGGGAACTAAGGCTTATCCAAGACGTGCTGTAGGCCTCTTCTACCGAAGACTGAGTCGGCAGAGGCCCTGGCATCAATCTTGTAGTGCCTTATGAATGTAGATGCGTGGACCAGGTGGCCGCCCTACATATCTCTTCTAAGGAGGCCTGTCTGTCAAAGGACGCCGAGGTGGCAGCACTGCGCACCGAGTGTGCGATGATGCTTGAAGGAGGAGGTATCTTACTAGCCTTGTATGCCTCCGTAATGCACTGCCTCACCGCGCCACTGATGGCGGCGCTAGACATTTTCTGACCTTTGGAAGGGTTAGTCAATGAAATGAATAAGGCGTCTGAACGTCTAATAGGTTCTGTGAGACTAAGATAAACTTTAAGTAACCGTCTAAAATGTAAATGATACCACTCTTTTTCCTTGGGGTGAACCGGATTGGGACAGAATGAAGGAAGATGGATCTCTTATGAGCGGTGAAAGATGGAATTCACCTTTGGAATGAAGGTGGGATCCGGTCTGAGGACCACCTTGTCCCTGTGGAAGATACAGAACCCTTCCCTTGCTGATAGTGCTCTAAGCTCAGAGACACGACGGGTTGAAGTCACTGCTGTGAGGAAGATGGCCTTCATCCTCAACATCTGCAAAGGAATATCCCTAATGGGTTCAAATGGAGGTCGCATCAAGGCTGTGAGAACCACATTGAGACGCCACGTGGGGAAGCGATGGATTGCTGGAGGCTTAGTTTGAACCACTCCCTTTAGAAAAGTCAGAATGTGGGGATGTCTGGAAAGAGGGGAACCCTCAGTGACGGTAAGAACAGTGGACATGGCAGCTACCTGTCTGCGTAGTGTGGAAGCTTTAAGACCCTGATCAACTCCATCTTGGAGGAACTCCAGGATCTTGGGTATCCCTGGCGAGAGCGGGTCAGTGTGTTTGCGCCTGCACCACAGAACAAGGCTCTCCATGAGGTATTATAAATCCTTCTAGTGGAAGGTTTCCTGGCCTCTATCATGGTATCGACTACCCCTGAACTGTATCCCTCCCCTAAGAGGGACTTCCTTTCAATCTCCAGGCGGTTAAGTGAAGCCAATGAGGTTCTGGGTGAAACATTGGACCCTGATGCAGGAGATCTGGGATGTTTGGTAGTTCCCAGGGCATCTGGATGGAAAGTTCCTTCAGGCTGGGAAACCAAGGTCTCCTCAGCCACAGGGGAGCAATGAGAATATTTGCTCCCTCCTTCCTGATCTTTCTGATGACCCTTGGGAGTATGGGAATGGGAGGGAAGGCAAACAGAAGGAGACAGGAGAGCGTCCATGTTCTCCGCCTCCTGGTGAAAGTAGCGCGTGAAGAAACGCGGGAGGAGGTGGTTGCTCACTGAAGCAAACAGGTCCACCTTGGGCTGGCCGAATCTCTGCACGATCTGACTGAAGACTATTCTGTTGAGGGACCATTCTCCTTCGTCTAGAGTCTGTCGACTCAGCCAGTCGGCTTGGAGATTGAGAACTCCTCTGACATGCTCTGCTGTCAGAGACAGAAGGTTTACTTCTGCCCAGGAGAGGATGAACTCCGCTTCCTGATGGAGCCTGGAAGACTTCGACCCCCCCTGCTTGTTGAGATACGCTTTGGCGGACACGTTGTCCGTGCGTATCAGTATGTGTCTGTGACGTAGGAGGCTTTTGAAGTGTTGTAGAGCCAACCGAATGGCTCTTAACTCTAGTATGTTTATGTATAATCTCTTTTCTCTTAGGGACCACTGGCCCTGAGCCATCTGGTTCTGGCAGGTGGCTCCCCAACCTTCCAGGCTGGAGTCTGTGTAGACCTGTATCTGGTCCTCTATGACAAAGTGCACCCCTTTGTTGAGGTTGCTGTTTCGACACCACCAAAGGAGTGATTGGCGTAACTTCAGAGGCAGAGGGATGGACTTGTCCCTGCTCTGTGTGATTAGACTCTGATAGGGTTGGAGGAGTCCCTGAAGGGGCCTCGAGTGGAACCTGGCCCACGGAACCGAGGTTAGACAGGCCACCACCTTCCGCAGTAGTTGGGCGAGGAACATGATCCTGCCGTGGTTGGAACTGATAGACTGAGTCATGGACTGAATCTTGGTAATTTTGTCCTGGGGAAGGCATATCAGGTTCCTGGGTCTATAATGACCCCTAGGTGCTCTAATCTCTGTGTGGCTCTTTTCTAGATTGACCAGAAAACCATGGTCAGTGAGAGTCTGAACTACCTTGGCTGTGTGTTTCAGGGACTCTTCTTTGGAACTGGAGCAAATAAGGATGTTGTCTAAATAGGGAAATATCGTTATTCCCTCCTGTCGAAGCAATGCCACCAGCATCACCAGTATTTTGGTGAAGACGCGGGGGGGGGGGGGGCGGATGCCAGACTGAAGGGAAGTGCCCTGAATTGGTAATGTCTCTTGGCATAACAAAATCTGAGAAACCTCCTGTGGGAGGGGTGAATTGGAACGTGGAGGTATGCCTCCTTCAAGTCCAGAGAAGTTAGGAACTGGTCCACCTGTAGCGCTTCCATAATGGAGCGGAGGGTCTCCATGCGGAACTTCCTGTATCTGACCATCTTGTTTAGATGTTTTAGGTCCAAGATAGCCCTCCAGTCCCCATTTTTCTTGGGGACTGTAAAAAAGATGGAATATACCCCGCTGCCAATTTTGGGATGAGGGACCGGTTCTATGGCTTGAATTTGGTGAAGGTGTAATATGGCATCCAGGGTTCGCTGATGCTTTTCCCTGTTGAATGATTTTGGGGAATTCACAAATTTGTCTCTGGAGGGAGATGTGAATTTTATGAAATAACCTGTTGAAATCACCTGGGAGACCCATGCATCTGTGTAGGTCTTTTCCCACTTGTGGTGGAATAGCAGAAGTCTTCCCCCAACAGGTGGTGTCATGGCGTCACTGTTTTGGGGCTTTGGAGAACTTGTCTCCCTTGTTGCCCGAGAACTGTTGTTGTCCCTGAGGGGGAAGAAAAAATCTGTTTCCCCCTCTACGAAAGGAGCCTCTATTGTTGCTCCAAGAACCCCTGCGTTGGTCTGGCCTGAATGGAGCCAGAGAGTGGGAAGATCTGAAATTGGGATAGGAGGAGGAGTGCCTCCCCTCCTTTTTGAAGGATTTTTATCTTCTTTTTATCTTTGTTCTCTACAAGGATTTTCTCTAGCCTGTCTCCGAAAAGTTTCCCCCCAGTGTAAGGATATGACATGGTTAGAGTTTTGTTTTTGAGTTCATTTTGCCAGGGGCGAATCCAAAGTGCCCTTCTGATGGCTATGTTAGAAGAGGAGGCACGAGCTGCAAAAGACATGGCATCAAGAGATGCGTCTGCCATGAACGCTGAGGCCTTCAGCAGCCTGTTAAGGCCTTCTGCAATCTTATGGTTTTCCCCTGCATAAAGCTGAATAATTTTCCTGAGCCACACAATGGAGGCTCTGGCCATAATTGATGTTGCCGCTGTGGCTTGAATTGCTAGTGCGGAGGCCTCATTAACCTTTTTGGAAAGAATCTCCGCCTTCCTGTCCAGCAGATCTCTAATTGTCCCCATTCCATCTTCAGATGGTAAGTCAGGGGAGTGAACTGCCGCTACCGGGGCGTCAATCATTGGTAACTGAAAAAGGGACATGGCCTAAGGGACCATGGTATATAATCTTTTTGTGCTGGCAGGGAACTGTCTGTTGGCTAAAGGTTTGTCAAATTCAGCTTGTACCTGGTTTTCAAAAAATTCTGGGAATGGAATCTCCCATAGACGAGGTTTGGTACTTGGGAAAAATTCCTTGGATCCCTTTTTTCTGGGTTTAGGTAAGGAATCAGCCACTGGGTCTGGATCCTCATTGAGGTCTAAGGCTACTAAAGCCTTGCTTAACAGCCCCTGAAAATCCTCGGATGAGAACAGGTGGGGATGCTGTTCTTCTAGAAGAATTGGATTGTCTTCATTGGAGTCAAATTCTCCTTCTTCTCTACTTTCTGAATCTGAAACCACTGAGGAGTTATCCTCCAGGGCTTGGAGAGATTGAGGGGGGGGGGGCTTTGTGTGCAGCTTTAGTGCGCCAGTGTGTATTAGAGTGATCATCCTGTCCCTGAAGGGGACGTTGGTTGGGATTAGGAGCAGGATTCGAATCCGTGCCCTGCATAAAAGGGGTAAGGGAGTCTTAAAGGGCCATCATCATTTGCGCCTGCCTGTCCAGAATGCCATTAAACAAATCTACCATTTCCTGCCGAGTAAGAGGAGCCTCATCGGAACGGGTGAAGAGTTTTCCTCTAAGGCACCCCTAGCCGGAGTGGCTGAGGATGCAGTCTCTTGGCATTTGCCGTGTTTCGCGCCATTTTGAGGCGGCTCAGAGGAGCGCGCCTATTTGGGGGAGGTCGGCCCTTCTGCGCCTTGCGCTGCGAAGCCGCCGCCGCAACTAACAGATTGGCCTCTTTGACATCGCCCTGTCGAAGCGACGAAGGCTGTGTCATGGTCCTCCTCAGAGAGGAGGTCCGAGTCAGAGTCTCTTTTGGCATCCGCCATCTTGCCCAACGGGGCGAAGTGGGAAGCGGAGAAGGGACGGGGGGGGATTGAAAGTATCGGAAAAAAGAGGACGCTCGCGGCTAGCGCCGGCGAGCGGTAAAAGGTGAGGGAGGAAGACTCACTGGGAATCAGACAAAGGTTATCACAGATGGGAAAACACACAAAGGAATTCTCTTCACAAACACAGTCGGAGTTCTAAAACAAAGCTGCTACCCTGATCAAGGCAGGACGGAAACTGGAGTTCCCGCCCAGGGGACAGGAAGTAGAAAGAAATTTTTGGTCCTGCCTACCCTGGGCACGTGATGGTAATACCCGCGAGTTTCAAGATGACCTCCACCCAGAACGAGAACAGCAGGGCTGCAAAATTCAGTAACCTCCCTATCAGACCCTTTTAAGTTCTTGATAATATTACCTCTGTGAAGCTCTGCAAATGTTCAGTAGCCTCTTTTGGTGAAATGAATGCAGTCTGATCTGTCCTGTAAAATGAAAATTGGGGAAAAAAATCAGTCCCATTTCCAACAAATATACATATCAGCAAGCCCCGCTCCGTCTTGCTTAATTATAAATATGTTTAACTGCAACCACCTCTTCAGAGAAACATGCCTTGAGATATTTTCTAATACTTTCTCTAGACTCACAGGCATATCTTTAGACATATTTAGCCTTCCTCCATGAACCAAACTCAGGAGAAACTGATTCTTCCTGTTTCTGAGAAAAGATTTCCTGAAGGGAGACAATGTAGAATGAAAAACCATTCCAAAATTGAAGCTGGCTCAGTTGAGGAACAAGAATGTGGAGAAGTGAACTTTGTCCTTTAGCGAGACATACCAGTTCCTCAAAGTATAAATTTCCGCATACGCAACCAAATATGCCAAGCAATAAAAGGTCACCAAATTCAGCTTCACTTAATGCACAGTTAAGATTCCCCTAGCACAGAGTGCGTATAACCCTGTTGCTAGTAGAGCAGACCTGCCCAACTTCTGACCAGCTTCGACCACCACTAGTGAGGCACGGAGGCCCACCAGGATATCAGTATCTTCCTATTGTTGCTGTCTGCCTGGGACTGCCAAACAACAAGGAGGTTGACGAGCAAAATGAAGCTGGTCAGCCCAGTTGGATTGGTGTATCTCAGGCCGTGCCTGCTTCTAAGGAAAAAAAGCCAATGCTTCAGCTTCAGCTTATAGTTAAACAGAAGTGAAATGACTGTTTACTCTCCAGAGCATACCTGGGTTGAAATTTGATAACTGTTTCCTGGTATCGGAAAGCCGCATTCTCGGAGTAGTCGTTAGCTGGTGTCCCTGCTTTCCTCTGACAATCCGAGAGCCATGGCAATGCATTTCCCATCGCCTGTAAAAAAATAAAAATGGAAATAACAAACACAGTCAAGTAAACAGTGACCAGGCTGATGCCAGCTTTCTATTTTGGGAGGAGGAAATTTAAGTGTGTAATCAAAGCCGATTTGGGGAGGAGTGGCTGGGGGGAGCAAGAAGAGAAGCAAAGCTCTGGGCCCATTTTGACAACCTGATGGAAAGACAGGGGGATTCAATTTGTAAAAGTAAAATTGAAACCGCTGTCGTTCCTCACGGCCTCAGAAAAGGTCACCTGAACAAATGTTTAGAAAGACAATACAATAAAAACTGGCATCCACAGGGGTCGCCAGGTCACTAAATACCAAGCAGCGAGAGGACAACAGCATCAACCAGGCAGTACCAACGCCCGGGACACAGCCAGGACCCTCAGCCCACCACTGCCATCCGCTAGGCACTGCTGCCCTCTTGCCACCACTGGGCAAGCATTGGGCAGGCAACAAACTCTGCTTTGCCCAGGGGCAGGCGCCACACAATTGACTCGGCCACTGGCTTGCCTTGGGTGGGAAGGGCAGCCTCAGGAAAGGTCCTGAGCATACTAGTTAACAGAGCTTCTACTGTATTTCTATTTCAGGCCATATATATTACAGTACAGTCGTTTTCAATTTTTTGTTTGGTTTTCCGGGAGCCCTTTCCACATTGACTCCGGCCTTGATAACACACAACCACACAAGCGGATAATGTAGTAGCAGTGTGCTGAGGTGAAAGAACAAATGTCACCCCTTCACACTGCAGGAGAGGGATTATATTTTCCGAAAGATCCCCTCCCTTAATCATTCTCTAAAAATGAAATAGTGGGACCACACAAGGTGCCAGGCTACAATCCTGCTATGTTAATTTTTATTTGCAGCGAGTTTTTACATGGGAGGTTTATTAAAAATGTCACTCTCCCCAGCCACTCTCTGAAGTGGTACAGCCCATACCACCATTTTAGGGTTCAATCACCTCATTCCACTTGATCATCTGTCTCCGGACCCTGGCATGTTGGCAGTCTGCACATGTTGTAAACTGATCACAACACTACCCAGGATGTTGATGGAAACTCCCAATGTGAGGGGGCCAGGTACACCCCCATGGGGAGGTTGTTCCACAATCGTGGGGCTGCCAATGAAAAAGCCCCCATGCTCCTGACAGCCGGCCTCAACCACCAGTCCAGCCACAGCATTCTACACTAGCTGCAACCTCCAAACACTCTTCAATGGTAGCCCCATGTAGAGCGCACGGCAACAGAGTGCAACACAAACACACAATAAAATTCTCTATACATACATTTTGTGTGGGGTCTATTGTGGATCTAGGACTAATTGTTAGAAAAAGAAAAAGAAAGAAATGTTCCTAAGATGTTTCTCCATGGGGGCCCCAAAACATGCCCCCGCCACAGCAGAAGCGCAAGTGATGTGAGAAGGGAGTCCACACACCGAAATCCTACTCCCCTTGCTGTTGTCACCACCCCCAATCCCCCACACCTCCCCTTCCCTCCTCCCCCACCATCACATCACCACAAAACAGCACAGCAGGCACAAGGGAAGGCACACTGGGGGCAACATGTGGCCCAGAACACACACCCACACACCGTTCCCTAACAACCCATGCTGAAATACAGCACGTCGCAGCAGGGAAAGGGGGGAAAGCCCTCTTAAGGGTTAGAGGGGTGGGAGTCAGACAACAATGAGGTGCCCCGTAGCACTTTGGAAGAGGAGCTTAGCCGTAATACTACAGCACATTGCAGCAGGGAAACGGGGGGAAGCCCTCTTAAGGGCTAGAGGGGTGGGGTGGGAGTCAGACACCAACGAGGTGCCCTGTAGCACTTTAGAAAAGGAGCTTAGCTCTGCTCCCCCTTCCCCATACCGCAGACAGAGACACTCCCCAATAACCACACCCAAGAGTCCATTTTAAACTGGAGGAAAACTGCTCTTGAAGAAGCCTTCGTTAGATCATAAGGATCTTGCCAACTACCGGCCCGTTTCGAATCCCTCGTTCCTGGGCAAAGTAGTTGAGCGAGTGGTTGCTGAGCAGCTTCGTAGATTCCTGGATGCATCAGCATTGGATCGATTCCAGTCGAGCTTCCACCTTGGCCATGGGATGGAGAGAGCTCTGGTCGCCCTCACGGACGATCTCCGTCAACAGCTAGATCGAGGCGGGTCAGGGCTGCTGATACTTCTAGATCTGTCAGCAGCCTTTGACATGCTCGACCACGATCTCTTAGACCACCGCCTTGCTGACATTGGGATCCAGGCCATAGCCCTTCAATGGTTTCACTATTTTCTCCAAGGTTGGGGATAAAGAGTGATGCTAGGGGAGCAGGTGTTGCAGCAGCAACCTCTGGTGTGTGGGGTACTGCAGGGTAGGATCCTCTCCCCTGTGTCGTTCAACTTCTTTATGTGCCCTCTTGCCCAGCTTGTCAGGAGTTTCGGGCTAAGGTGTCATCAGTACACTGATGTCACCCAGCTTATTCTGCTGATGGACGGCCATCCGGACTCCGCCCCAGACACACTGGCAAGGTGCTTGGACGCAGTGACTGGATGGTTGAAGAAAAGTCACCTGAAACAAAACCAATTGATGACAGAGATCTTCTGGTTTGGCCAGGGCAGCCCTGGGGCGGGATGCAGGCTCCCAACTCTTGACAGCATGCAACTAACATATGCACCTGCCGTCAAAAGTTTGGGTGTAACCCTTAATGCCTCCTTATCTATGGAGGCTCATGTCACAGCCATGGTCAAGACGGCCTTTTTCTATCTCTGCCAGGCCCGGCAGCTGGTGCCTTATCTCTCCCACCCTGACTTAGCCACAGTGATCCATGCAACGGTCACCTATAGACTGGATTACTGTAACTAGCTCTACATAAGGCTGCCCTGAGACTGACCCAAAGGCTCCTGCTGGTGCAAAATGCCGTGGCAAGGCTCCTTACATGGTCTTCGTCACAGGACCATATAACACCAGTGCTGAAACAACTGCACTGGCTCCAGCTGGAACATCGGATCAGGTTCAAAGTGCTAGTTTTTACCTTTAAAGCCTTACACAGTCTTGGACCATCATACCTGCGGGACCGCCTCTCCTGGTATGCCCCCCAAAGAACCTTATGCTCTACTAACAGTAATATGCTGGTGGTCCCCAGCCCAACGAAAGTGCGGCTGTCCTCAACAAGGGCCAGGGCTTTTTCGGCCATTACTGGCCTCCCCATCCTCTCCCCCCACTCTTGACATCTGTGGTGGGTTGACCTGCTGTAACCTAGTTACAGGGTGGCATCTGGGTATTTTTAAGGCCACCTGTCTATGGTTTTATTATGATGTTTTATTGATAGTGCTGATGGTTGTTTTTTATGTTTTATGGGTTGATGTGTTTTAAAGGTTGTTACCCGCTCTGAACCTGGCTCGCTGGGAATGAGGGCAGGCCATAAATTTGAAAAATAAAATAAAAATAATAATCTAGCTTTTCTCTAGCTTCAAGGGGAAAGTCTCAAGAATGTCACAAATCATGTTTGGAATGAGTATGACATCAAGTGGACGTTCCCCTTGAATTTGGGGGCTTTTTGTTTACCCTGTCTGGGAAAAATCCCCATGTGGAAGCAACTGTACAAAAGTTCATACTACCAGAAATATACTAGTGTTTAAGGCACCACAAGGCTCTTCCGCTTCAACAAACTGGCCCGGCTAATCTTTTAGAATATACTGGTGTGGTTCGTTTTATAAACAAGATAGTGCTAAGTGCTTAAACATTTATAAACTAGCCACAGCACTGTATATATTAGTGTCTGAGATGCTGTCACAAAGCCAACATGGCCAGCCTTTCTGGAACTAGTCACTGTCATTTTTATTTTCTTAACCTTCTCAGAATAATAAACCTTTAGAAATCAGACAGCAGCCCTGTATGCTTTCTTGTTTTGCTGGCACTGAAGGGTGAAAGTTCAGCTGTGCCAGCAAACTGTCACTGGCGGGGCAATTCACTCAAGAAGGTTCAGAAAGTCAGAATAAAATGTGAAATAAAAACTGGAACAACATCAAAACGGGAATTATTGGAAAGTCTCCCTAGAACCAACTACACAACACAGTACAGCTGCACATAAGGAAGCTCTGAGGTTCCCCATAAAGCAGGGGAGGGGAGGCTGGGGACCGGGAAGGGGGAAAGAAATTATTAACCCTTCCTTCGCTGGTCACTTTTTCCTTGACGTTTGCCATCTTCCCCCCCCCCCCCGCCCCCGAACCATGTCTAACTCATGGACTCAGGCCTGGAATCCCACAGGGGCAGAGAGAGTTTCAAGGGGAAACAACTTGGCAGAAGAAAGAGCAAGCAATCCCTTTCCTTCCATGGATTGTCCATTGCAAGTCAATCCACCCCAGGGATATTGTGATGCAACCCAACTAGTCCCCCCCACACCCCCTGTGCATGCCATTCTGCACAGAAATATTGCCATCTCCAAAATCGCTATTGAGTAGTTCAGGAGGAAAGTCTGATCTTTTAAAAAAACGTAGTAAAAGCAGTAATAAGGTAACTGGGTTTATATAGCAGCAACTTGCTGCCAGTGCCCTGACTTGGATAACCCAGGCGAGCCCAATCTCGTCAGATCTTGGAAGCTAGCCAGGGTCGACCCTGAGTAGTTTTTGGATGGGAGACTAGCAAGGAAGTCCAGGGTTGCGACACAGAGCCAGGCAATGGCAAACCACCTCTGTTCATCTCTTGCCTTGAAAACTCAACAAGGTTGCAATAAGATGACTGAGACTTGACAGCACCAAAAATACACCACACTGACAAGGTATTTTACTCAGAGACAGAAAGGCAGGCAAGAAACCCTTCCAAATTGTGCACCGATTCTCCATGCGACTCTCATTGCTGCTGTGAATACAGAGGCACACAGAAAGGCAACAGAGTGCGCACCCAGCAGTTTCCCCCAGAATTTTCTCGCCTCACCCACTCCAACACACTACCATATAACATAAGACCAATGACACCTCCAGCCTCCTGCTTCACACAGCGGCCAACCAGTTCCACAGGAGGGACAACAAACTGGGCCCAGAGACCACAGCCCTTCCCCCCTGGTGTTGCCTCTTAGCAGTGGTGGTTCAGAGCTTTCATGCCTCTGAATATGGAGGTTCATCAGAGGAGTTTTTTTAAGTAATTTGCCAGCTTGCTACAGCACCTTATTATAACAAACCTAATGCACTGATCAACAAGCTCCTGTGAATTCCCAGCTTGCTTGCTTTTTTAAAAGTCTTTAGCCCTTTTTGTTGCAGAGATACAATGAAAAGACTTAAAGGCTGACTTTTTAATTTCAGAGACGTGTTTTGTTTTTTAAATGAAAGCTGGGAACTCGAGGAACAAGTAGATCATGTGGATACTCAAAAAATAAATCCACTCGAGTTTGACCAGTGCAACACCACCATGGAGAAGCAACCTATATAGAGGCATTCATTGGCTCGGATCCAGAGATGTGCCAGTGGAAACATCAACAGTGCAGTTCCGCCTGTGTAAGATCTTGTGCCACACCTAGCCCTTTCCTCCCTGTAGAATATAGTGCCCAAAAATTGGTTGTACAAGATCTTGCAGAAACGTAAGTGGGAATACAGTAAGTGTTACTTACCCTAAATGGCTACCACGGTATTTTACATGCATTTCTGCTCATGCAAGAGCTCTAGCACAAGCGGAAATTTTCTGCTGGAGCCAACCCATTGACCGCACTCAGAATGAAAAATCACCACGTCATATTTATTTTCATGCCGTTTTTCATGTCATATCTACAGAATGTTAAAATCTTTGCACGGAAAAAGTTCCCAATGAATCTGTGAAGCCAAATGCCATGCCTTTGAAATAAAGAGGTCAGCATCGTCTTCTCCCTTCTCCAATTACTGATGTTTTATTTGTTGAGTTAAAAGCTTTAATCAGTTATGATTAATCCATGAGATCGTTTGGTTAATGTGCGGACTCCAGATCAGCCAGGAATTCCGTACAGGGGATGTGTGAAAGACTGCTGGCGTGGATGTTGATGCACTTGAATGATGAACCCCAGTTTCACAAACTAGCCACAGTTTAAATTAAATCATTATTGTGCATTATTTCTGAATCAAGCCTAAGGGTTCTTGATACAACGCAGCCCCCACTGACTTTTTGATCTCATGCAAAAGGCTATCAACTGGCTGGTCCCATCAGCCCATCCCTGGTCAGCTTCTCCCCCACCACAAAATCCACCATACCAGTCTAGGAAGGAATACTTGCATAGCAGCATCAATAGTTACTACTGCAAAGAGCCACTGTGGTGTAGTGGTTAGAGCAATGGACTAGGATCTGAGAGAACCGGGTTTGAATCCCCACTCTGCCATGGAACCTCACTGGTTGTCCTTGGAGCAGCCCCACACCCTCAGCCTAATCTACATCACAGTGTTGTTGTAAGGATAAAATAGAGGACAGGAGAATTATGTAAGCCACCTTGGGTCCCCACTGGGGAGAAAAACAGTATCAATGAAATAAATAAATCCAAGAGACAAGGAAGGGTCCCAGTCTCGCTTCACTATGTCCTCACAGTGGCACACTGAAACTGGGGGTTGTTTAGTTAAGTCTCATGCACACTCATGCACAGGATTATGGCCTCAAAAAATGTACAATTGCTAGAAATATACAAATCCCCACGAAACACTGCTCTCAAATCAATGACTTCTCTGCATGGACAGATTTTACCTTTCATCTTACAGACTAGTAGCGGCTGTAATGATGTTTTGATCCTAAGTAGATCCACATGGAAATATGCAGCCATGTATCCCCAGCTCTTGCCTCAAAGTCAGACTTTTTCTGCACAGCTGCTTTGCATGCAGGTTTGTATTTTTAATGTAAAAGAAATCTTTTGTTTAAGAAAAAGATTTGTGGGAGGGGGGTTAACACATAACAATGACATGACAAACCCTAATAATCCACCCTTCTCTTTCCCATTCCAATACTAGCTGTAAACCAAAAGTAGACACCCAATTTAGCAACATTTTTCAATATTAGCAATCTCATACGTAGTTGACTGAATGCAATTAGACTGTGAGTTGTCTAAGGACTCAATTTGTGGGCACTCATCTTGCATTTAAAAACAAAAATCCATTCACCTTCCAAATTTAACTCATACTCATGGTGAAAGTTTAACCATACTCAAGGTTATTTGAGCTCAGGAAACAGCAAAGTGTCTAAAAAGAGCTGGTTGCAGAAGATCCATCTTCCACGTTATGCCCAGACGCAGAAGATGGATTGCCTTCGGCCAGCTGCTTTAGGTGCTTTACGGAGTGCTTCCTCAGAACAACATCTGCCTAAGGGAGGAACACGTCATGCTTTTGTCAGGGTGAGCACTGACTCGTGCATGCTTATGCCAGAGTAAATTGTGATAGTCTTTTAAAGTGTCAGTGGAGTCCAGGTTTACTTTGCTGCTGTGCATTCCCATGGCTACCTATCTGGAATTGCCATCTAAAATTAATTGCTCAATAATATTTTCTCATTTTTGACAGGCATTTTACTTCAGGAAGAGAAGGCAAAAATATTACGAAGAAGAATAAAAGCATAGCCCTTCTTAAGACCTATACAAATAGAATTTCTAATCCAGTAAAAAAAGTAGTCATATACATCAATATATCCAAAAGTTAACATGGTCCCCCTGTGAATAGTTAAATCTGTGGATTGCGGCCACATTGACAGAAGGTACATTATTTTCTCCAGACTTGGGGGGACCCCCGCAGGTTTGCAGAAAAATCTGAAACCTTAAAGGGGGGGTCAAAAAAGACCTTAAAACAGAAGTAGTCCTTTTATTTAACGTGGTATTTGCAATTAATTGAACCATTATTATGTTAATATTAATTCTTTCACTGTATTTATGAAAAAAACTTTTATAGTAAGTCTTAAGAGGGATTATAAAATCAGATTGCGGTTTCCTTAATTTTTGACTCCTATATGGTTAAAACCACAACTTTAATGTGGTGTTATTGAAAGTTCAGAATGTTCTGCTATCATTCTCTTTCACTCACAATCTGATTTGGAACAAAAGACAAAATTTCAGACAGAGGTTCTTGGCTCAAGAGCTTTGCATTATCTGCCATCTATTTTCTTAACACTTCAAGCTGGTGATAAATTGCTCCCCCTAAGAAAAAAAATTCTGTTTGCTCTGCTTTTTAAACCAGTGAGCTTAATGTCATTTTAGAAGTACATCTCCATGCCAATTAAGGATCTAAGAGTGAATCATTTCATAATACATATTCATGGTTATGCATATGAAACATGAGCAACAGAAGAAAAGAAATAAGTGGGGGAAACAATCTGGTCTCCAGAACATCAATTCTAAACATCAAGTATCATATCTAAAAGATAGTCCCTCTTTGCAGACAGAGGTACTAGAATGAATGCAAACGACAAGGACCAACCTTGGAAACGCCATTAGCACAGCAAGATGTGTGGACAGAACCATCTTCGTCATAGAAATGAATGAAGCCTGTGCAAGGAAAGATCCATGTGAACATCACAGCACACAACTGACTCTGGATTTCGGCAATTGTCGAGTTGCTAGATTACCAGAAACAGACACTGGGAAAGGAATATTATGATGGAAGCATTACATTCATCTATTTATTTTATTTACTTCATTGGTATCTGCCCTGACATGAATGGCTCAGGTTAACACAATCTTGTCAAATCTTGGAAGCTAAGCAGGGTCAGCCCTGGTTAGTACTTGAACAAGGGACCACCAAGAAAGCCCAGGGTTGCTGCGCAGAGGCAGGCAATGGCAAACCACCTCTGTTCAACTCTTGCTTTGAAAACCCTACAGGGCTGGCGTAAATCAAGTGCGACTTGATGGCACTTCCCACTACCACCATTTCCAACTTCCCCCATGAACACACACAATGAAGGCCCATCGAGGTTTACAACATTTTCCCCTTCCCTATTTTATTTCCACAACAACCTTCTGAGGTAGGTTAGGCTGAGAATGTATGATTGACCCAAGATCACCCAGAAAGTTCCCCCATGGCATAGTGGTGATTCAAACCTAGAGTCTCCCAGATCTTAGTGTCTCTAATCACTTCACCACACTGGATCATCATACAATAAGTGCAGATCATTTGGCCTGCTTAACCTGTAGGATTATAATCTAAGGTAGGCAGACTGCACTAAACACAATTTGAATCCTGAACCTTGGTAATTCAAGCTTCACTTGGTTTAGAATTTGCAACTCCACAACAGCATAATTATGCAAAAGAATGACTTATCTGCATATTTTGAGTAACTTATTCTGCGTATGCTAATCATGAAGAGTGGGGCTATGAACTAAACTGCACTGAAGAGCTGCCCTCGAATCACAGATTCCCTCTCCTGCCACCCCCCTAGTTTAGATTTCAGCAGGCATTGCCCACACATTTCCTCAAGGGTCAGAAACTTGCTTTCTTAACCATTAAAGACGAGGCTCTGAAGAAGTTGGATTCTGTACCTTGCTCCCAGAGAATGGTGGCATATGCTCTTTGTATTGTAGACCTTAACAAATCCTAAATAACAAGGGGCCAATCCATCATGGAATCATGAAAACTGGAATTCACTTGTGTGAACTGTTCTAGGAGAAGCACGAGCTGTGTTGAGCCACTGCACTGATAGCCTTTTCATGTAGTCAAGTTGTCCTGAGCTTGAGACAATGTGGAACGGTACAAATCTCACTCCCTTAGAGGGTCAAGACTGTACCTGTCAATGGAAGCAATTCTTTCAACAGATCTTTTGAGCTGGTCCTTAGCTAGGTCGCAAGACAGTATGCCAGGCCACTAAAGGCTGCATCTCACAGATCCATCCCACTGGTTGTGGCACTCTCTTCCAGCAAAAGAAAGCTACGTGTCAGGGGAAATTAAGTGCGCTGGAGGAAGGCACTGGCATTAGCAGAACAGGTTCATGGAATCCAACCCAACATTTATGGAGGAGGAGGAGGAAGGAGAAGAGTTGGTTTTTATACCCTGCTTTTCTCTACCAAAAGGAGTCTCAAAGCAGCTTACAATCACAATTCCTCTACCCACAACAGGCACTTTGTGAGGTAGGTGAGGCTGAGAGAGTCCTGAGAGAACTGTGAGTGGCCCAAGGTCACCCAGCAGGCTGCATGAGGAGGAGTGATTTAAGTCCACCGTTCTTAACCACTACACCATGTTCCTAACCACTACACCAGAGAGCTTAGGAAATTCAACAACATTTTTTACTCTACAAATATCTTCATCAGAGACATTAAAACAAGGTATGGACTCATCCAGCCCAGCTCCTTTTGTTTTCACAGCGACTTTAGAGAACTTACTAAACTATTGGAATCATAGAGTTGGAAGGGACCACCAGGGTCATCTAGTCCAACCCCCTGGACAATTCAGGAAATTCATGACTACCTCCCCCACACACACCCTCGACTCCTACTTCATGCCCAGAAGATGACCAAGATGACCTCCCTCTCATCATCTGCCTAAGGTCATAGAATCAGCATTGCTGACAGATGGCCATCTAACCTCTTCTTAAAAACCTCCATGGAAGGAGAGCTTACCACCTCTCAAGGAAGCCTGTTCCACTAAGGAACCGCTCTAACTGTTAGAAAATTCTTCCTATTGTCTAGACGGAAACTCTTTTGATTTCATTTCAACCCATAGGTTCTGGTCCGACCTTTTGGGGCAACAGAAAACAACTCAGCACCATCCTCTATATCACAACCCTTCAAGTACTTGAAGATGGTTATCTTATCCCCTCTGTCTTCTCCTCTGCAGGCTAAATATACCCAGCTCCCTCAACATTTCCTCATAGGACTTGGTCTCCAGACGCCTCACCATCTTTGTTGCCCTTCTCTGGACGCATTCCAGCTTGTCTACATCTTTCTTAAATTGTGGTGCCCAAAACTGAAAACAGTACTCTAGGTGAGGTCTAACCAGAGCAGAGTAAAGCGATACCATTACTTTGCGTGATCTGGACACTATACTTCTGTTGATACAGTCCAAGATTGCATTTGCCTTTTTAGCTACTGCATCACACTGCTGATTCATGTTCAGTGTTTGGTCTACTAAGACCCCAAGATCCTTTTCACACACACTACTGCTCAGACAAGTCTCCCCCATCCTATAATTATGCATTTGATTTTTCCTACCTAAATGCAGAACTTTACATTTATCTTTGTTGAAGCACATTTTATTGGTTTTAGCCCAATTCTCCAGCCTGTCAAGATCATCCTGTATCCTGGCTCTGTCATCCACCGTATTTGCTACCCCTCCAAATTTAGTATCATCTGCAAATTTAATAAGCATCCCCTCTATTCCTTCATCTGAATCATTTATAAAGAAGTTGAACAACACAAGGCCCAGGACAGATCCCTGAGGCACTCCACTAGTCACTTCTATCCAAGTGGATGAGGAACCATTAACAAGCACTCTTTGGGTGCGATTTGTCAACCAATAATAGGATCTAAACCACATTTTCTTTTTATCCACTCTACCCAGGAACAGGAGGGCAAGCAAACTGTCTTCTCTTTAGTCAGAAATACTCTTTTTATAATACTAGGGTATCACCTGAGCTGAAATAGCTTAATCTCTATCTGGTGCCATGTTCTCACAGTTCAAAAGCACACCATTAGGCAGTCAGGTCCACCGCCTTCTTGTGTACACAGTTCTTATCTTGCCGTGAGTAAGAGGTGAGGAAGGCAGCTGCAAGTGTTCCAGGAAATGTGGGGTTTCAAAAAACCATTAGTCAATCCCTTGTTTTTTTGTAATAAAGGGCATTCAATAAGCATCAACAGTACTCCGATTTTAAACAGAAAGAACAAACCAACCGAGGATGGAACGGTACAAGCTACGTAAAGCCACAACTACAGCAGTTAAGATAAAGTTACGGTAAAGCTTGATGGCTTTCTAGAACATGAGAACATTCCAGACAAGCCCTGGCCTTATTCCAACATGTCAATAGTTGTTTTGAGAAAAAGACTTACAACTGGTTCACACAATGCATGTTCATGGGCAGCTTGGCATGTTAAATCAGCCTGGGACTAAGCAGAGACCAGGGGCTTCTGCCGGCCACACTAGATGGACCGCTTGGCTTAGGCCCAGCTAGCAACTAAGACAAGGACAAGCATAGGGACCTCCACTTTACAACTGGAAGGATGGAAGGCATCAGATGGTCACGCCATGGCTTGGCACACAGCTGCACACCCAACACAGTGAGAACCTCCACACCTTGCCCTGTACTCAGAAAGCAGAGTTGATTTATTTATTTGGGTACTTTTCAAACCATTTTCCTCCTCTTAATGCAGGTCTCAATACTGGCTTCCAATACCAAAAACAACCACAACAATAGAAAAACCACCAAATACCACAAATATTTAAACCCAGATTACTTAACAACAAACCTACCTGCCATCACCAGGCTAAGCCATGGGGATGGGGGTAGGGTTGCCAATGGAATATTACACTTCCATCTAGAAATATGACTCTCAAGAAACAAACCACAAAAAAATGGAAGCCCCCTCCCTATTTCTTTCAACAAGAATTTTTCTCAGTTTTCCAACAGATAAATTGGAAATGCCTCTTCTTCAACATTTTTTCTTCTCAGACTGATGAACGAAACACTTTTTAAGGCAAGGTTTTGAAATTTTAGTTGGCCCCCACACTCTCAAAATGCTTTCTTATATCGTTGTAGTGACTGAGTAAATCAACATAAGAAAAGCCATGCTCAATCAGACCAAGGCCCATCAAGTCCAGCAGTCTGTTCACACAGAGGCCAACTGGGTGCCTCTAGGAAGCCCACAAACAAGACGACTACAGCAGCATTTTCCTGCCTGTGTTCCAATGCACCTAATATAATAGGCATGCTCATCTGATCCTGGAGAGAATAGGTATGCATCATGACCAGTATCCATTTTGACTAGTAGCCATGAATACCTTTTTCCTCCATGAACATCAAGCATGAATTCTCCTTAGAAGCTAAGATGACTGAATTGAGGCTATCATACTTTCATCACATCATGAAAAGACCGGACTCACTGGAAAAAATAATAATACTAGGAAAAGTTGAATGCAGCAGGAAAAGGCAAGAGGAAGGACACCATGGCCTTTAGTTTGCAAGACCAGAGCGAGGTTGCTCACAATAGGACATTTTGGAGGTAATTAATTCATAGGGTTGCCATAAGTTTGAAGCACCTTGACAGGACTTAACACACAACTGAGTAAAATAATACGGAATCTGGAGAGATGACAGTGAGACAAAGGAATTGTGTGTACACCATGAAAACAAAACCCTCTCTCAAAACACTTTATTCTTGCATAAAATCTATTGTCCATCCTCCGCCTCAGATATGGGGATGGCCATTTCTGAACTAGTTCAAGCTGCTTCTGCTCCTGGGTAATGCTGACCATATTGGGGGGGGGGAGACTGTTTCCATATGCAGATAATTAAAACGTCCTTTCATTTTTTTTTCCTGTGTTGATTATTTCTGTTTTCAACTCTTCTTTTTTTATTCCTTGTTTTCCCAGCTAGTAAAAACTATGACATTGAACTTCTGCTGGTGTAACTCAGTCTCAAACACCCTCATTTTTAATGGTTTTAATTCTTCTAAGAAGTCCTCTACTTTAACCAAGGCTGGTTTTGGACCTTGTGGTGGTAGCACTGAAAATTCAGCCTTTTAAAGGAGCGATGCATTTCTGGGGCAACAAAAGAGGTGGGGTTTATTTAAGGCAGTTACTGGGCATCCCAGACCCACAGGTTGTCTTGCTAAAGGTGGTGGGTGGTCCCACCTACTTCTGTTTCATCAGAGGGCTTGCATCTATTTTTCGTCTCAACGAATTCTAGGTATATTAAACACATCACAGGTTTACCTACCTGGGAAAATAGTTTTTTTTTTTTTAAAGAGTTGAAAACAGAAAGCATCAAAGATGGAAAAAAGAAAAACAAAGGAAGTACCTAGAGGGCACAGCAATCTGCTGTTTCACAATCTGCTTTTTCATCTCTAACACTGAATATATTATAACTATTTTTTGAATTTTTAAAAAGATACTTATACCATCACATTTCATAAATATAGCTAATAGAACAATTTTATGTGCTAACCAAGCTATGAATAATATATTTTATGTTCTTAAAATAGGCTCTTGTTTGGATATGGAAAGTGCACATGTATTTCAATTATTTTGGTCATTCCCGTGATACGGGTGGGTGGGGTGGGAGGGAGGAAGTTTCAAAATGTCTAAAAAAAAGGTCTTCAGCTCCACCTTGCTCTAGGTTCCAGGATCTGCCATAAATCACCACCAAGCTACCCTGAATTTACACTCACTGTCCTTCCAAAACACACTTCCCTCCCAACACAAAATCATGCTGTTCTGAATGAACATTCTAAAATGTGTCTGTGTGCACACAAAAAACCCATTCTACAACCACCAACCTCCAAACATATAGGACATAAAGTATAAAGTACTTATACTCTCATAAACTTATGACATGGTATGCATAGGATGGGATCAGAGTGGCAGTATTGTATCAGGCCTACAGAAATTATGCTTGGGCCTACTTAGAGCCAAGCAGCATCTGGGCAACCATCACATGGAACAGTCTTGCCTGGACTACCCCATTTCAGGATACAGATTGATTTTGATATTTATAGCTCACTTTTCTCCCCCATGGGAACCCCAATCAATCTCTCTTCCTCCATTTTATCCTCACAGTAACAACCCTGTAAGGTAGATGTTCTTCCTCATAAAGTTCTTTGCATATAATAAACGCTTCAAACAGAAGCAGTCTAGCTAGCATTCTCCCTGAGGTGATAAGCTTTCTATGTGCAGCGATTTTTTTTAAAACAAGGGAGTATTCAAAGAGGTACAGAAAGGCCTATATAATGTGAAACCTCTGAACATCACTCCATCAGCACAAAAGAAAGCAAACCAGTCAGCACCAAACCATCATTATGTTTGACATCCCAACATGTTTCCATTTTTTCTAAGGTGCCTCCTATGTGTCGTATTATTACTCAACACTTGGAGAAGAGGTAGAGCTTCCTCAAATGAGGGATGCCCATCTCAATGTGGGACACTTCAGTGGCGAGAGAAACCAAATCAATCAATGGAACACTATTACTTGTACGTACAGCCAAGAAATCAGCACATCTCTGAACCGGCAAGCAACATCCCTTGCCTTCATTCCCCCCAAAAATGAACAGCTGTCAAAATCACGCTGGGTCAATAACACTTAAAATCTATCCAAGTTGTAGAATTACATTAATGCAAAGACCGTATCACTGAAACAGTTGTTAAGTCTTGCAGAGTTAAAAGAAAAATCCTAAACACAGCCATTCAGTTAATGATGTTCTACTACTGGAAAAGGAGCCCCGTGGCACAGAGTAGTAAGCTGCAGTACTGCAATCCAAGCTGAAACTGGTTCCAGAAAAGCAGTCTGGGTAGGTGTGGATACAGAAGTTAGGTTGTACTGGCAGGGCGAAGGAACTAGGAAAAGGAAGCAAAACAGGACCCCTCAAATGAAGAACATGCTCCAATACACAAAGGCTGCAAACGAGAAGGGCAGAGACCACTCACAATGGGGAAGGGTGGAGAGCCAATGAAGAAATCTGGGCTCAGAGAGGCCAGTGGCTTTGCACAGAGTTGCAGTGGCTCAAAACACCAGGCTAGTTCCTGGAAGGTCTGTGGTTTCAGCTGGCCCATGGCTGAGGACCTCAACATAGAAGTACACAGTTCTAATCACAACTGAAAGTACATTGCCAAAATAATCAAAAATGCCACCAATCTGTCTGTAAATGGTGCTTCTTTTAAAGAACTACATCATACAGTTCCAGAGCAAACAGGAGAGTTTGTGTTGCTTGTTACCTGACTTTCTTCACGGTTTTTCCCATTTTCTGTTTTTGTAATGGATGTGGGCTTTCTGGATTTTAAGTTCCCCATTCCAACCCTTAATGTGCCATCACAGGGTGTCTGGGTATACTGGAACACTGCCTGGTTTTCCTCTAAGACTACAGCTGTGTCAGGATAGTTTTCTTTGTTTTCATCTCTAGAAGAAAATAAAAGCAAATTTTTAAGGCACTGTGCAGAATTAAAGCCAGTAGAAATGTGAGCAACAACACAATGTTCCGAACATCCTGCTCTGCACACAGTTTAGTTATAGCTTAATGCAGGGGTTCCCAATGCAGTATCTGTGGGCAACATGGTGCCCACTGACGCCTTTCCTGGTGCCCGTCAAGTGTTTTTAGAAAGTGGGTGAGGTCAGGTGTGGCTTTTGCCCAGTAAGGCTTCTGATTGGCTAAGATTTTTTTAACATTGTTTTGGCAGCAGCTGCCATCACAGCACAAGGATCTTCACCTTTGATTGGTAAGCAGTGGCAGCCATTTTGTGGCTTCTTCTGCCTCCTTCAGAAGCCATTTTGTGGTAGCCATTTTGTGGCTGCACCCACCATGCTGTGTCAGAATTCCAAAGGTGCCTGCACGCTCAAAAATGTTGGGGACCCCTGGCTAAATGTGTCTAAAATTACAGTTAAGGAATATTCCAGGCTAGAACTGCATGCATGTTTGAATTACTAAAAGAATGACATCAAAGCTGGACCCCTTAAATCAGCATGTACATTGGGGTTGCATTCACACTATAGCAATCATTTGCAAATGGGCTGGCATGTCCATGTAGGACACTGGTTCCCAACCAGGGGTCCATGGACCCCCAGGGGTCCGCGAGAACTAAATTAAGGTCCGCGAAACAAAGTTATAAACCCATAATAAATTAATATTTTCAATTAAAAGTTCTCTATTAAAAAATATATATTTTCAAATATAATTCTAAGTTTAATGTTTAACTAACAGTTATGATTAAAGTTTATTTTCAAATTCCCGGAATTTTTATTTTGAACCTTGGGGTCCCTGCACTGAACAAAAAAGTCCTAGTGGTCCCTGGTCAAAAAAAGGTTGGGAACCACTGATGTAGGAAAATCCAATTGCGAGTGATTGCAATAGTAGAATGTCAGTGCAATATTCAATGATACAAGAGGATGAAACCCAGGTTTGCACCCAAATGCAACCCATCAGCCATCTATCAAGAGTTTGATAAGCCTCCTGGTTTTGACACACATCAGGGACTGCAAAGAACAGGGAGCTGGAAAGTGCCTACCAAACACAATCTATTGCTAATGCCTTGTGTTTAAATTGGTGGATCACAAACTACACAGGCCTACCATATATTGATTATGTACATCTCCCTCTTCCTTCTCAAACCTCAGAATGGCTTATGCAGGAGGCTCCTAAGCATTCCCCATTTGAGCACAAACCAGGTCAAGACCTTTTTAACACGAACACTGAAACACTGCCAGACAGTCTCAGACCATTTCATGGGAAATCTAACTTCCTGTAATGAGGTGTGAGCCTGACAAACTCAGCATGCATCCATAAATACTAGCACGACTGTACCTCACTCTACTCCTGTGGAAAATCTTGGCAGTAACTATTCTCCTTCTCTTTTCCCCACATATTATCTTATTAGTCCAAAAAATAATTTAAAAAAATCAATTGGCAGCATTTCCCCTCCAGGGACATACAAAACCCAACTGAGAAATGTCACTAGTCTTATCAAAATGTTTCGCTTCTGCCAAAATCTCTCAGTCTTGCAGGAACCTTAAAACATTACTTCCTATTTTGTTTTTGACAGAATTCAACAAACAGCATGTCCAGGGGAAATATACTAAATTATTAGAATCTAGAACTGCTATAATTTACCCTCATCAGTATGGTCGAGAACAGGGGTCCCCAACATGGTGCCCATGGGTGCCAGAGCACCGGCCAACACCCTTCCCAGTGCCCGTCAAAGTGGGCGAGGCCAAGTGGGGCTTTTGCCCAGCAGGGCTTCTGATTCACCATTAAAAATCTGTTGAAGAGTTACTCTTAGAGTTATGTATAACCTCACTCCCTGACATTCTGTGGTTGGTTCTGCCTCCTATGGCAGCCATTTTGTCACTGGCTCCGCCTCCTGTGGCAGCCATTTTGTGGTTGCACCCACCACCCTGTGTCAGAATTCCAAAGGTGCCCACAGGATGAAAAAGGTCAGGATCCCTGGTCCAGGATGTAGAAAACTGGATCATATCCATGCTTAGCTAAGAAGTCACTTGTTGGCTTTCAATAAGCAGTTATCTCAATTCTAATAGTTTATAATAAGCTTACAGTTCCTGACAATGTTATTCTTATAAGGTTCTCTGTAAGAGGAATGGAAAAAGAGGATTTTGTTTCTGTAAAATACAATAACAAGATACCTTTGGGTGGAACTGGCTGTTTGGTCTTCATGTACACATTCTGTCTCCTCGCCACACCTTGAAAATGGATATAAAATCATTATTGACTTTCTGCTAGTCATGGTACCCTTTCCTTCAAGTAGGTTAAAGGCTCCTTCTGAAATCACAAGCATTGTCTGATAAAAAAAAACAGAAATCCTTTTTCACAAGCAACTAAATGAAGCCCATGCAAAGTCATGTTTCCCCCCACCCCGGTTCCCCTGCACTGTCAACCAAGGATCTTTCTGTTCTGCGCTACTGCTCTTTTTCAAAAGAAGGCAATGAGGGAGACCCACCTGCTTCTGCACTTATGCCTCTTTAGCGGGCTCATTGAGTTACGGGCTGCTTCAGCTCGGCGCCATACTGGCCCCCTAGTAATGTGAAATGAATTACATCAGCTAATTCTCCAGGGAAGCAGGATACTGGCCATCCCAGTTCCATTCCACTTCCAGCCACCCAGCAGCTGCAGATTTCCTCCTCGCCACTGAGATCCTCACAAGTGGAGGAGGTCTTCCAGAGATCACCGTAAATGTTAAGGTAACACAATGATTGCCAGCATGCTGAACCACAATAGGTTTCCTAGCACTCCTCAGACAAAGCTTCTTTTCCCCCAAAGCAAAGAGCCTGACCTGGCTTTCGGTACCCTCAATGAAATGAGAGGTGCTTCAGAAGGATCCGAGAAGTGTTACCTTTGTGTTGTTGGAAAGCACCCGCTCAGAAACACCTGCCGTCATCATAGGAAGACACTGAGCTTGCAATCTCCCAACGTTTTGTGATTAGTCCCAGCGCCCTGTAGCAGCCATTTTTAATTGCCCCCAAGGTAGCCATTTTCCCATTTTAAAAATTCTTATTGAGCCTGTGAGAACAGTTCGATTGGGGGCCTTTGAAGTATCCGCTCTTCTTAGCCTCGGAAGAATGAGAAATGTCCGCTGACGGAAACTGCACACATATCCAGGCCTACTATATACCACACTGGATTCTTAAGGAAATGGGAGCGGCCTTGTGCAAAAGAATTTTATTCTTTTAGAATTGACCACACAACACCATGCTCTTCCCAAGCAAAGCTTGTGGGGCTCCCACTTAAGGAAAAGTACCAGTAGCTGGAAGCACAACTTCCATTTAAAAGGTCTGCCCACAGCCAATCCATGGAAGGAGCAATAGGACACTTCTGAGGTTCCAGCATCCCAACCCCCTCTTTTTTAGCTCTAACAACAGGTCCATAGCTCTACGTCAGGGGAAGGTGGGGATTACTGGGCTGCAGGAAGGGGTGTTTGGCAAGGATTTAAGGTGTCACCCATTCTGGTTCAGGTTGCGCTCCCTTTGAAGCAACAGACCCACCGTCTGGGTGTGCTCTTGGGACCTAGGCCTAGTGCTGGGACACCAGGTGGCAGCTGTAACCAGGAGTGCCTTTTGCCACCATGTTAGCCAGCTGCAGATTCTCCTGGGCAGAAAAGATCTGATCACTGTGATGCAAGCATTCAGATTAGACTGCTTTATGCGGGGCTGCCCTTGAGAAATCCAGAAACTTCAGCTGGCATAGAGTGCTACCTTTAGTCATAAGGATCATATCACTCTAGTCTTAACCCATCTACACTGGCTCTCAATTTGTTTGTGGGCACAAACCAAGGTGCTGACTTTTAAAACTCTATACTGTTTGGAACCAAGTTATCTGAAGGACTGCCTACTCCTTTACAAACCTATCCAACTGGTACAATCATCTCTGGAGGCCCTGCTTCAGGTGCCCCCATCTTCTGAGATCAGGTGGGTGATAACTCGGGAGAAGGCCTTCTTGAGATACCCCAAGCCCTGGAACTGTCTCCCCAGGGAGACTCATCTCTTACCACCTTCCCTCAGTGATCCCTCCTTCCTGCCCAATGTTTTAATTTTTTAAATGTTTTTGTATGTATTTAGCTCAGATTTTAATTGCTTTAATGATGTGTTTTTGTTTGTTTTAATGGGTTTTCAAGTGTGGCTTTATTATGCATGTTTTAATTTGTTAGCCTTAGGCGCCTTTAAGGGCAGAAAGAAGGGATATACATTTTGTAAAATAAATAAATAAATTATTGTGGGACGGCTTCTGTGCCAATACAATGAGGAAGAAGGCAGAAGACATGCTGTGACTGTGTGTCTCCATCCTTAGTCTTCCTTTGCAGGGGGAAGAACTAGATAACCCAACAAATCTATCAGTTTAAAAAAAAACTGTGAAAACTAAATATATTTTCTAATATTTTAAGTGCTAGCTATGGAGAGCAAATGTATTTATCACAAACAAGTAAAATGCGATAATGCACCAGCACTCTGAGCTAGTCCCATTTGCTCTCCAGGAGCAAAAGGGGGGAAATTATGCATTTCTCTGATTGTGAGTTCCAGAGCTCACTATGGGAGAGATGCATAATTTTCCAAAGCACAACTTCAAGCTATATTACCAACGATGATGTTAGCGATACAGGTCACAAGTCAACACTTTTAAAACAAATGTATTTATGCCTCAGGCACGCAAACCAAGTACGCAGACATGTATCTGTAGCCAGTTCCAGTGCAAAAAGAGCGCCTGTAAGCAAATGAGCATTTAGGTGTAACTTGATTATAACTTTTGGCGTATTTTCAAAGTGGCCGTTAAACAATAAACTACGGATAAAGTAACCGACTTATCATTACCAGACAGCAGACAGATTAAGTGATAGTCATGAGAACATACAGGAAAGTGTGAAATCAACAGAATAATATAAGATCTTATAGAAGAATATAAATCACAACTGAATAAAAAATGAGTATGTGTTTCTGTCTTTGCCTTTGCACATGGGCAAACTCTCTGTTCAACTGGGGTATTTAAAAATCTGTCAATTAATTCATTGAGGGGTAAGGCATTACGTCTTGCCAAGAAGAAAAGTCTTCGAAAGATGAAATGATTAAGAATTCAAAATAATCTGGGAGCACTAGAAAAGATGGGGTCCCCACAAGGAGGTGCGCATTTCCTTCTGACATCACCAAATAGTAGAAGAATTGGTTTTTATATGCCAACTTTCTCTACCACTTAAAGAAGAATCACACCGGCTTATAATCAACTTCCCTTCCCCTTCCCACAACAAACACCCTGTCAGAGCTCGAAGAGAGCTGTGACTAGCCCAAGGTCACCCAGCTGGCTTCATGTGCAGGAGTGGGGAAATCAACCTGGCTCACCAGATTAGCGTCCGCCACTCATGTGGAGGAGTGGGGAATCAAACCCAGTTCTCCACATTAGAGTCAAGATGATCCCTTCATTCTAAATCCATGAGTCTCTTATCCATTACTAAAGGGAGGTCTGAGGGAAAACTTGAATGGGAAATCTGTAAACGTTCGTCTTTCGACTACTATCCTTGCCCAAAAGGACACAAAAGGGTCAAGTTCAGTCCATTTTAAAAGATCAGGAAGAAAATCCTGAACTAACAGAAAAGATCTGAATTCCACCACAGCTTGTATCTGTAGCCATTCAGAGTACAAAATTGGTGAGCTAGGCAGAAAAATAGGTCCTCCGGAGGAATAAACACATGTGGTCTGTGGAGATGGGGGGTGGATACAGCCCTCCCTAAATAGCATCCCTGACGACTCTCCCATTCTCGCCTTACACAGGAAGTGTGAAAAAAGAAGCATGACTCACTCACACTTCCTTGATGCACCAGTCTAGCTTGAGACCTATCATTTGCTCTGGTCCTGTTAGAGACTTTAATGAAATTTTGCTGTGCATCCTTTTGATACATGTTGCTGATGAAGCCATGTGCGATTTGAATCTAGACAACACGTCCGGTCACCTTCCCTTTGTGGCTCTCGCCTGGGACATCTGCTCCTTCAGCTGTCTATAAGTACAACAGAAGTCCATACTGGATTATAAATATTGACTTACCTGTTTTCAGGATATTTACCTACTTTGTGTCTTTGGACATTTGAACTTGATATCATATTGGACTTCCATTATTTATTTTGTATGTGTATCTTCGTCATCCTTGTATATATATTTTGCACCTTTTGCACTATTTCACACTTTGATAAAGCTTACTTTTGTATTACAATTTGTGAGTGCTGTCTGTATCTTTCCCATTATCCATACAGCGCTGAGCCTTTATCTTTTTCAGAATATTTTTAAAGCAAGCACTCACAAGTGGTCACAACCTTGCAGGAACTTCTCTGGCAGAAGTCCCAAAGGAGCACATGGAACCTGGGCAAGACACAAAAGTGACAGCCCTTGACCCAGAACTCCTGATCACCGATATAGGCCAGCTAGATTCGAGTTCTGTAGCACCTTAGAGACAAGCTAGGGCTTTCAGGGTATGAACATTCGAGAGTCAAAGCTCCCTTCGTCACAGCTTTGACTCTTGAAAGCTCATACCCAGAAAATGTTGTTGGTCTGTAATGTGCTACTGAATTCAAATCTAGGTGTTCTACTACAGAACAACATGGCTACTCTCTGAAAGGCTATAAAAGGACTGACTGTAAATTGCTCCACAGCAATAGGAAGCACGTTCTCCGATGCACATTTATTTTTATTGCAATGCTGACCCACAGTGCGATCCTAAATAGAGTTAGACTTTTCCAAATTCGCTGTAATCAGTGGTCTTAGAAGGTTGTAAATCAGTTTAGGAATGTAATGCCAGTAACATTCAACAGGAGTGGCTTCAACAGGAACCTTCAACCTCCCAAGTACTCTTATGTTCAAATGCTGACAGTAGAAATACTCATGGGGGGAGGGGGAGTCTGCAATGTGGCTATAAAACAGGGGTCTGTAACCTATGGCTCCGGAGCCAAATTGAGCTCTTTAGAAAAGAAAATGAAGTATTTTAGTTAACTTATATGGAAAAGGCTTTTTAGAGACACTTTACAAAAAGGAATATGACAGAACTGAATAGTTGCCAGTAAATAATCCAAGGCAAACCTTGGACAGATGTATGCCAGTGCACAAAAACAGTTCCACAGGGTGCTTTTGTGTATATTTATTACTTATTGTGAGACCTCGTGTGTACCACTTTCTAATAAAAAGACTCGCAAGAACCAGTGTTTGGACAGCAGACATTTTATGGACTAGTAATCAAATTGTCAGTTATGAACAATGTTGCTGCATATTTTCAGTCATGCAAATAGGCTTTCTTATACAGTCTCTTTGATGACCTCCTGCTCTAGATTTTGACATCATTTGGCTCTGTAATTATAAAAGGTTGCTGACTTCAGCTATAAAGTTAAGTGAAATGACATCAGGCATAGAAGTTTCTGAAACTAAGCATTCTGACTATCTTAAGAGAAAAATGCAAGAGTGATGCGATTCAGAAATGTCTACAAAATAAAGAACCTTAGTACGGTCTCAGTAGATAGAAGGAGTAAAGCCTACTGAAGGTTTCTGTACTCTTCCATTTAAACCATTCCGATTGTTAATTCTGTACAAATACTACCAGTATATATTTGCATAGCTTTGATGGCTCAGTACTCATTAGAGCTGTTGGCAGGATGGGCAATACTTGAGAGCAACTGACCCCTCCCCTCCTGCCTGGTCCTCTGCTCACAGATCAAAACTTTTCGAAACCAAGTGCCGGGTTTGTGCAGAGCCCAATCTTTGAAATAAAATGCATTTCTCCATAACCCTCAACATTCCTCACCTAGAAAGCAACAAGCATGCTCAGTCCACAACAGGCCACTTGACAGGACTGAGTGATAGGATTGCTGCTTTTTTTTTTAATTTGCAAATTATTTTCCCTGCATAACTAGGGAGTCCCACCACTGTGCACAAATCCCTCGTCTGTAGGTGGTCTCATTTTGCAGCCTAACATTCAACGTTGAACAACCTTCAATACTGCATTAAACAATGAAGTTTGCTGCTAGAGTGAACAATTTGGAGAGCTGTGAAGAATGATGGGGGGGGGGCAGGTAAACATTTGGAAAATCCCCCCAAACACAAATTTCTCAGTTCAGAATAATGTAAATTATTCCAGGTTTAGACATGCTAATTTCTCCATCTCCATTTCCCCATTTCCTTCAACAGATACTGAACTGCTTTCAAGAGGGCTCTCAATATTCCCTTGTAGAAGAGTAGGAAGCATGCTCTGTTCTCATCAAGCCATTCTCCTTAAAAAAAATCTTAAGAGTTGTATTTTTCTGAATACCTTTGAAGGTCTTCAAATACACAGCACACTCAGTCTTGCCTTTGGGTGGGCCCATTTCAGAAGGTCAAGAAGATACCAATAATAATACTATCCATAACATTTTTTAAAAACCCACTCTCAATTACATTATGGAGGCAGCTGCTCATAAGACAAATCAGGTCAGTTATTAAAAGCTCAAGAGTATAGGCTTGACCTCGGTGCCTAAATGCAAACGAAGTAGGCCCTACGGACGTTCCACAGATGAGACATCACCAGACAGAAGGGCTCCCTTCCTTTGTTTAAACTGATCTAATCCCTGAAGTAGGGGCACCCAGAGAAAAGGCCTCATTTGGAGATCTCCGCTAAAAGACTGGCTCATATGGGAGAAGGTGATCCTCTCAAACCAGATAAAGCTTTAAAGGTCAAAAGCAGCACTTTGAATGATGCCCAGAGACACACTGCCAGTCGTAAAGAGCTTTTAATGCCAGCGAGGAAGGTTCCAAATGGGCAGGACTAATCAGCAGCCTAACAACTGCGTTCTGAACCAGACCTAATTTCTGATTAGTTTTCCAAAGGGAGCCACAAAGGGCAGAAATCTAACCTGCGTAACGAGGCTTACTGACACTCGCCCAGATGAACGCTAAAATTATTTAACGTTGCCATCCAAATTTACAGAAATATTTAATCCAATATGCAAGTAATTCCCTGATTACTAACGAAGTATGAAAACTAGATAGGGTTTTTTTAAAAAAGAATGTTTCTCAATTAAAACTTTTTTTTAATAATTATTTTTATTATTTTCCACAATTCAACAAAACTAAACGTATCTCAACAATATATTCAGTTGTAACTACTTATAACAAAAAAAAACCTCATTGCTATTACTGAGAATATGCAATCTATAGTATTCAATGCTATCTACTATATACAACTTCCCCACTAATTCTACCAGTTAACACTTTTGCATTTCAAGTTAATTTCTAATCCTTATTTTCTTTCATACAGACTTGCTTTAAGCGATCTATACTACTTCTATAAGCGGTTTCAAGTCCTACGGAGTTATAATATCATCATCAGTGTCTCTATATAACATTTTGTTATGTTTCTCGATTAAAACGTATGCATTTTTTATGTAAAAAAAAATGTACCCATTGTTGAAAAAGTGTGCTGCCTTGTTTCACCTGCACAGTTGTGAAGCGCTAGCCTGGAAACGCTGCCCTCTAGAGGGAGGCGCTTCTTACAACTCGGGAGGCAAGGTGAGTGGTTGCCTGGCAACAGAGCAGGGGGAAGACTCCTAGAGGGAGACGCGTTCGGAGGAGAAGCTGAGGCGTTTTTTTTCCCTCCCGATATTGTGGCGAGTTTAAGAAGCTCCTGAGGAAAAACAGATGGGGAAACAGAGGGTGGCCATCTTCTGGTGGGAGCCTCCCATCCTGGGAGTCACTGGGGCTTCTGCTATGGCTGTGAGGAAACGTCCTTCCTCTGCGACTCTGAGGAGAACACAACCCGTCTGCCGTTTGGGAGTCAGGGCCGAGAGGCTCAAAAGGCTCCCTCCTCTTTTCACGCCGACTTTGGGACCGGTCGATATAATTTTTATCCACACCGTTTTAAACTCCCCTTCTGACTTAAGGAATGTTTCCCTCAATAAATGTTACCTGTTTAAGCGTCTTCGGGTTTTGAATGGGGCACCTAACCGGGCACTTTTACGATTAAAAGGGTTACACTTAGGATGAAACTTGCACATCCAGTTTTACCACAGCAAGCCTGATACCTGCCCTACGTGCCGCAGAACTGAAAAGTGTGGACGTTTCATCTTCATCAGCTTCAACCAGCCTCATGCTGGGAATAGGACCAATTTCCAGCAGTAGCAAAGGAAGAATCCATGATTGTAGAATGCTAGTTGTATTTCAGATTATAGAGCTATCCATGGCTTGAACTGGGAATTCAGGTTCAAGTAGGCTTGGCGTTCACCCACCAATGGCAGCCCCAGTCCCTTGCCCTCAAGTAATTGAATAGCAGGGGGGGGAATGTCTGGAAAATGGTCTCCAAAGTGATGCTCTAGGAATTTCCTCATGTCTCCATGATCTTTGCCACAGAGATCGAAGGAAAATTCCTAGAGCAACACCCAGAGGTGATGTCACATCCTCCCCAAACACTACCTTCCCCAAGCACGGCCCTCAAAACTTCCCACCATTTGCTGAAGCAGTGTTGGCAACGCTAGATCTGAGGGTAATACAGCCTCATGAATCCTCACAAACTGTGTATGCTCACACATCATGCAACTTCAAGAGCAGAGGAGTGCATTTGTGCTGCATAGGAATGGGATGGAGTGAAAGATGGAGGGCCTTATGCCATGAGGACGGCAAGGAAGAAACAAGCAAAAGATGCCCAGCAACAACAGCGGGTGAAGAAATAAGATGTGACCTTAATTTGATCAGGACCTTAAGACTTGCTAAGAAATGCAGAGGAAGTGTCAGATGTGAGCTCCATCTTGGGCAGGGGTCCATCACACAGTTAGGTTGCACTGGATGCCAGGGCAATGTATTTTTAAAGAAACACTGTCACTCTTGTTGGCAGCACTGATGATGTGTCGTCACACACATTATACAGACTCAAGAGTGCTAAATGTAGGAAACATTTTCATTCCACAGAAAATCTGGACTTGTAGCTCCTTCCCCACTGACAATCTTTTGTCAGTGCAAGAAGAACAACAACATAACCGGGGCCAAAAATAGCTTCATGCAGCTTCTGTACATCCCACACTGCAAGAACAGTTTTAAAAATAAAGAAATGAAATCAAGAATTAGAGATCTTTCAAACCTACACACAGTTTCCCCCACAAACGTTTTCAATAATGACAAAAAATACTTCCCACATTCAGCCAGTTCTTCTGTGCTTCTTGTAAAAATGTCCCTAATGCCCTCAGTCACCCTGTCAACTACAGCAGTGCTGCCTTACAACCAACTCTGATTGCCTATACAGTGCTATGAAATCAGCCTTCTCACTACATGACTCCTGATTCACTGGGGTTGCTCATGTGACTAATCCAGGAAGGAGGAAACAGAAGGGGCAAAGAGGGAAAAAATGGTGTCAAGACACAAGTCCAATTTAAAAAAAACATGAATATTCACACTATTTACATCTATGTAGGAAAAATTTCTACCATCTTGCAATTGCTGGTCTCTACACCAAAACCTGGGAATACCTGGAAGAAGAAACATGCCTACAATCCTGAAACAAAAAATATTAACATATTTTTGGCATGTTACTCCACCCTTGGCCCTAATACTTACTGTAATCTTTCCAGGCAAGACACTGTAGCCACTCTGCTTTTATCTCTCCCTGTAGTAACATGACTTTATTTCGGATTTTAACTGAAAATGTTTTTAAATTATTTTTGTAAGCCGCCTTGATCCAGAAGAGCCACACAGAAGAGCTTAGAGCAAGGAATCATTCTGCCAACCAACTCCTACCTGAGCCCCAGCTGGCTCTCAACGTATGGACACAATTCCTCTTCTGAAATAGGCTCCTCTAGAAAACCTCCATGTTTTTTCTGAAATACTATGTGTCATAGAATCATAGAGTTGGAAGGGACCACCAGGGTCATCTAGTCCAACCTCCTGCACAATGCAGGAAATTCACAACTACCTCCCCCACACACCCAGTGACCCCCACTCCATGCCCAGAAGATGGCCAGGATGCCTGTTCTGCCAAACAGCTGCCAGCTAGTTCTTTCTCTAGGATCCAGAGGCAAAGCACACCGGTGAGTTTCAAGCCAAGCTTTATTTTAACAAACTGATTCGCTCAATAACATGAATTATAGCCCCCCCACAACACACCATACTTACTAGACCAATGAATAAATTTGAATGAATAAATTTATTTACAGCAAAAGCCAGAATAAACTGCCAGAGTGGCCACCCATTTCCCCAGCAAAGATTCGAGCCCATATAGGACACTTAAAGAAGGGGAAGGCACCAGGAGAGGAGAGGATCCCACCTGAATTTATCAAAGATCAGGTAGATTGGTGGGACCATTTTTTGGCAGCCTTATTTACATACATCGATGTCACTGGTCTTGTAGTGGGGGATTCAATCCTTAGGAATGTAGATAGCTGGGTTTCTGGCGGGTGCATGGACTGCATGGTGACTTGCCTGCCTGGTGCGACGGTTGCAGACATTACCCGTCATATAGATAGTCTGGTAGATAGTGCTGGGGAGGAGCCAGTGGTTATGGTGCATGTTGGCACCAACGACGTGGGGAAATGTAGTCCGGAGGTCTTGGAATCCAAATTTAGGTTGCTAGGCAGGAGACTAAAAGCCAGGACCTCCAAGATAGCTTTCTCAGAAATGCTACCTGTTCCACTTGCAGGACCAGCTAGGCAGGCACAGTTGGTGAGACTCAATGCGTGGATGAGACGGTGGTGCAGGCAAGAGGGCTTTAGATTTGTAAGGAACTGGGCAACATTTTGGGACAAGCCGGGCCTATACAAAAGGGATGGGATCCAATTGAACCAGGATGGAACCAGACTGCTGGCGCGTAATATAAAAAAGGTGGCAGAGCAGCTTTTAAACTGAACCTGGGGGAAAGCCGACAGGAGCTGAGAAGCATCTGGTTGGTTCGGGCAAACTCAATTCACACGGACAAAGGGAAAATTGCTTCAGATTGCCCACATAGGAATTACTTAGACATGAAAGGGAATGGAAAAATAATAATGGATAGCCACTTAAAGATGCCCAAAGGCACATGCCAGGCAAGTCGAAAGAGAGAAACAGTGTGCAGGTATTTCTATGCTAATGCTAGAAGCCTCCAAGCAAAAATGGGGGAATTAGAGTGCATGGTTTTAAGAGAAAACAGATATAGTCAGCATTACAAAAACCTGGTGGAGGGGAGAGAACCAGCGGGATACAGTCCCTGGTTACAAACTGTATGGAAATGACAGGGAAGGGAGTACTGGAGGGGGTGTTGCTATGTATATCAAGGAAGGCATAGTGTCTAATAAGCTAGAGACCATAAAAAGGGCAGACTCGTCCACAGAATCCTTATGGGTGACAATTCCAGGCCCCAAAGGAGATTTAGTACTGGGGACGTTCTATTGGCCCCCTGACCAAATGGCTCAGGGTGATCTTGGGATGGAAAATGAAATTAGGGAAGCATGTAAAGGTAATGAAGTAGTAATAATGGAAGACTTCAACTTCCCTCATATTGATTGGATAAATGTATGCTCCAGTCAAGCCAAAGAGATAAAAAATTTTAGACATCCTAAATGACTGTGCCCTCGAACAGTTGGTCATAGACCCAACCAGAGGGGAGGCGATCCTGGATTTAATACTCTGTGGTGCTGCCATTGACTTAGTGCGGGATGTGGATGTAGTTGAGCCAGTTGGGAATAGTGATCACAATGGCATCAAATTTAATTTATATGTAAGTGGGAAAGTGACTGGGAAATCTCACACAATTACCTTTGACTTTAAAAGAGGGAACTTCCCTAAAATGAGAAAACTGGTAAAGAGGAAGTTGAAGGAACAGTTAGGAGGGTTAAATTTCTTGAAAAGGCTTGGGGGTTACTCAAGTCCACATTACAAGAGGCTCAGCTAGCTTGTATACCGCAGGTCAGGAAAGGTAGTAATAAGTCCAAGAGGTCACCACCATGGCTAACGGGTAAGGTGAAGGAAGCAGTTAGAGAAAAAAAGTTTTCCTTCAGAGACTGGAAGGTCTGCCCAAACGAGGCGAACAGAAGCAAACACAAACTTGCACAAAGGAAATGCAAGCAGATAATTAGAGATGCAAACAAAAAGATTTTGAGGGGCAAATTGCTAAACACATCAAACAAACAATAAGAAATTCTTTAAGTATATTAGGAGTAGGAAACCAGCTAGGGAAACGGTTGGACCATTGGATGACAATGGGAGTAGAGGATCTCTAAGGGAGGATAACGCGATTGCTGAAGAACTAAATGAATTCTTCTCATCTGTCTTCACTGTTGAAGATACAGGGCAGATTCCTTCTCCTGAACAGAGATTTTGGAGAGGGGAAATTGAGGAACTGAGGCACCTAGTGGTAACAAGGCAGGAAGTCCTAGAACGTCTAGACAAACTGCAAACTAACAAGTCACAGGGACCAGATGGTATTCATCCTAGAGTTCTTCAAGAACTCAAATGCGAAATTGCTGAACTTCTAACAAATATATGTAATATGTCCCTTCGATCAGCCTCTGTACCAGAGGACTGGAGAATGGCCAATGTAACATCCATTTATAAAAAAAGGTTCCAGGGAGGACCCAGGAAATTACAGGCCTGTTAGCTTAACATCTGTTCCGGGTAAATTGGTGGAAAGCCTCATTAAAGATAGAATTGTCAAGCACATAGAAGGGCAAGGTCTGCTGGGCAAAACCCAAAATGGCTTCTGTAAGGGTAGGTCCTGTCTCACTAACCTCTTAGAGTTTTTTGAAAGTGTCAGTAAGCATGTGGACAGGAATGAGCCTGTGGATATTGTGTATTTGGATTTCCAAAAAGCTTTTGACAAAGTCCCCCACCAAAGACTGCTAAGCACGGGATAAGAGGACAAGTCCTCTTATGGATTGAGAGCTGGGTGAAAAATAGGAAGCAGAGAGTAGGAATCAATGGTCAGTTCTCACAATGGCGGAATGTGAGCAGTGGGGTGCCTCAGGGATCTGTGTTGGGACCGGTGCTTTTCAACCTGTTCGTCAATGACCTAGAGTTGGGGTTAAACAATAAAGTAGCCAAGTTTGCAGATGACATCAAATTATTTAGTGCGGTTAAAACAAAATCGGACTGTGAAGAGCTCCAGAAGGATCTCTACATACTGGAAGAATGGACATTAAAATGGCAAATGCGTTTCAAAGTAAGTGTAAAGTGATGCATATTGGGGCAAAAAATCCCAACTTCACATATACACTGATGGGATCTGTGGTGGCAGCGACAGACCAAGGAACGGATCTTGGGGTGGTAGCGGATAGTTCAATGAAGATGTCAACCCAGTGTGCAGCTGCTGTAAAAAAGGCAAATTCCATGCTGGCTATAATTAGATGAGGAACACAGAATAAAACTGCTGTTATCATACTGCCCTTGTACAAATCTATGGTGAGGCCACACTTGGAATACTGTGTACAGATCTGTTCACCACACCTAAAAAAGGATATTACAGAGCTTGAGAAGGTGCAGAAAAGAGCAACCAAAATGATTAGGGGACTAGAGCAACTGTCCTATGGGGAGAGGTTAGGACGCTTAGGGCTGTTTAGCTTGGAAAGAAGGCGGCTGAGGGGAGACATGATAGAGGTCTATAAAATTATGCATGGTTTGGAGAGAGTGGACAGGGAGAAGTTTTTCTCCCTCTCCCATAATACTAGAACACGGGGTCATCTGCTAAAGCTGGAGGATGAGAGATTCAAAACAGATAAAAGGAAGTATTTTTTCACACAACGCATAGTTAAATTGTGGAACTCCCTGCCCCAGGATGTGGTGATGGCTGCCATCTTGGAGGGCTTTAAGAGGGGAGTGGACATGTTCCTGGAGGAAAGGGGTATTCATGGCTATTAGTTGGAATGGATGCTGGTCATGCTGCATACCTATTCTCTCTCTAGTATCAGAGGAACATGCCTATTATTTTGGATGAGGTGGAACACAGGCAGGATGGTGGTGCTGCAGTCGTCTTGTTTGTGGCTTCCTGGGGGCACCTGGTTGGCCGCTGTGTGAACAGACTGCTGGACTTGATGGGCCTTGGTCTGATCCAGCAGGGCCTTTCTTATGTTCTTATGAAAGCTTCTGGGATTTAAAAATAGAAGGAAACGGGTGAGCGCCGGCGGAGAATCGTCGGCCTAGGCAAGGTGCTGGACCTCAAGAAATGTGCTCGTTTGCCTGCAGCTAGAATGGATGCCGGCCGCATTGGGAAATGGAGGGAAGAGGGGGAAGATGCTACGCCCAGCAGATTTCCTCGCCTTGGGAGGATCAGGGTGGGATCCTCCCCGGCAATTCCACTGCTCACGGCAGCAAAAAAACAACAACTGAGAGGTGAGGGGAGTGCAGATCTTTTGAAGCATCCTGTGCAAAAGCAGGCATGGTCTTCTTGCTGTGGTAGCAATCACCGTTATGCCATGCCAGGAAAGCGTGGGTTCTGTGGATACTGATAGGGGGGGGGGGGAGAGACAGGTGAAGCTAAGGCATGGTGGGTGGGGCTTAGCAGGTCTAAAGGGAGCTTGACACCACCTACTTCAACTAGTATGTACAGTCTAAGAATTACTAGTGGGGAAATACACATGGAATCTCTCCTGAAGCCTTTTAGTTAAAAGAACATCCACACACATACACACAACCCCCTTCCCTTTTTTTGTGTGTGTCAATTCCCATTTCTGGAATGGAAAATGCACTCTATACACAAACAAACCCATAAATTGCCTCCTTTCTGCTGATCTAGCCAAACCCTGAGATTTTCAAGCTCCAGAAATATCACTAAGCCTGAACATTCTGGTGCTAAAATAAACCACCATATTCGAGCACAGCAGATGCCCGGGAGGTATAAAACGCCCAGAGCGATCCAGGAAATATGCAAATCAGAAAAATCACACCTTCAATTTCCTCTTTTTTTTTGCAAAGCTGACCATCTATTAACACGTTTTTAAAGGTATAATGCACCATCAACCGCTAAGCATTTACCCACGTGTCATTACTTCTGCGATATTTCTGCAGAAAACATGCCTTGATCCGGGGGTTTTCTCCCCCCCACCGACACTTGCGGTAACTATGGAGCATGGGCCGCCGCCGCTGCTTCAAGAAACGCTGCCAAGTAACCGCGGAGTCGCTGTTTTTTTGCTCACGAAGCGGGCCCTACACATCGCCTCTCCCAGCCCCACGGGTGTAAAGCCGCGCAAATGAAGGGCAGGGGATCCCGCAATCCATCCGCACCAAACGCTCCCAGCGCCTAAGCGGTTAAGTTCTACCCGCACCTAGAGCTGGCTCGCATCGTGCTGCAAGCGCATGAGAATTGCGTGTTTTCCTGGGTGTGTGTGTGTGTGGGTATATGTGTGTGTGTGTGTGTGTGTATATATATATACATACATACACATATACATATACAGTATATATATACTGTGTGTGTGTGTATACAGCATATATATATATATATATATATATATATATATATATATATATATATATATATATATATATACACTGTATGTTCGTGTGTGTGTATATATATATAATAAAAGCGCATGAGAATTGCAGGCAGACGCATGTTTTCCAGTTTTATTTTAAAATATATTTTAAAATCCATCTGCACCAAACGCTCCCAGCGCCTAAGCGGTTAAGTTCTACCCGCACCTAGAGCTGGCTCGCCTCGTGTTGCAAGCACATGAGAATTGCAGCCAGACGCGTGTTTTCCACTTTATTTTAAAATATATAGATATAAGGATCACAAAAGGCTCGCCTCTTTCCCGTTGCTCCGCTCTTCCCCTCTGCTGGCAAAGCGTCTTATGGCAACGCCGTCGTGGAGAAGGGAGGGAAATCGCACACAAAAAAATAAATAGAGATCAAGCAAGAAGGGTCACTTACTCTGGCCGCGCCGGGCTGGGGAATGAATTCTCCTGGAGGCCGAAGCAGAAGCAAGAAAACATCGGAGGCGACAGGTCAGCGGGCTTCTCCCGGGACCCTTGGCAGCGATTGCAGCCCCGGGAGCGGCATGGCATTGGGGGGCCGTGCGGGGGGAGAGGGGGCAGAGGGGGCAGAGCGCCCGGGCGGGCGGCTGGGCGCGTGCACGCGCGCGGGGGGCAGCCGGGCTCTCGCGCACGCCAGCATGCGTGCTAGCGGGCCGGTCTGCACAGGCTCGCCGGATTTCGCCGGGCTGCAAACCACAACGCCCAGCAGACCTCAGCCGAGGGGGCCCCCCTTCCTTCCTTCCTCCCGACGTGAGTCATCCTCGGAGATTCCCTTCGCGGGTTCTGCTTTTAGCACCGGCCTCCTTCCCCCCTCCGCCGGGAGGCTAGTGGAGTGGGGTGGGGCGGGAACCCCACACCGCTGGGTGCATGAGACGCGCAGGAAAGAAGCAGGCCGATGCAATTTTTGCAACTGCTTTTGCGATTCCCCCCCCTGCTTTCCCCCCCTCGCCCCCCAGTTGGGAGTGCATGGTCTTCTTGCTGGGGTAGCAACCACCGTTGTGCCATGCCAGGAAAGTGTGGGTTCTGTAGTTACTGATAGCGGTGGAGGGAGGAGGGGGGAAGACAGGCACTCCTATCAGTAGTCACACATATTCCAAGAAGAGCATGCAACTGTGAGGAAAAGGTTGTTTCGCAGGGTGGCTGTGTTGGTCTGCAGGAGAACAGCTGGATTTTGAGTCCAGGAGCGCCTTGCCGTTTTCAAGAGGCAACCTCCATCAGAAAAAAGGGGCTCTTCTTTCTGCCCCATTCTCCCAACCCCAGTTTGGAGACCCCAAGCAAGGGCTGGAGGAGTTCTTCCATTATAGACTGAGAAGCCCCCCAACGTCACGTGATGTCTGGCCCAGCCCTGCATGCAGAATTCCCAGCAACTTGCTCACAGGAGCACGAACGAGTGCCAGGAGGGGCTTTACAAGATCACAGCTTGCTCTTGGGAGAAAAGTAGCAAGGTGTGATGACAGCATTATTTGGTTCCACAGAAGAGCCTCTTCCTGCCCTCCATGACCTTGCCTGCAGAGTCATGGTGGGTGGCAACTAGAACCAGGAGCTTTGGGGCGGTAGCTCCTGTGATTCTACACCACTTGATGGCTTTTTATGACTTGTTTTTATGATGGATCATTTCACTATCTGGGATTTTATTGATTTCTCTGTATCATTCTTAGTTTGTGAGCCTCCTCAAGCAGTTCTCTGGAGAAGGTGCATATACATTTTCTAAATAAACTGATGGGGGAGGGTCCCCTAGTTTAGAAACAAAGGATCATGAGGCCTCACTGGCTCTTGCGACTATAGAAGCTTCTGCTTGAGCAGACTTCCCACCTGGTACGGATAACTGCAGAGGTACCTGGTCAGGTGCCCGTTATGTCCACCCCTCAACACAGCATGAGCCAAGGCCTTTTATGTGTGGGCTGTTTCCGCTGGATCTGCTGCTCTCTAACTGCACAGTATTGGCAGTCAAATTCTCAAAACACTATGCACGGGCTTTTTGCCCCAAAGAAATTCCAGCAGTGCCTTTGATCAATTATACATCCCCTGCGAAAATGCAGAGTTTCTGAACCATGTGTGAGTCCCTCCCTTCTGAAAATCCTGCTTTGTAATTGGTGGTGGTGTATTTTTAAAAAATATGTCACCAGCCCCCACCAGCCCCACAGCGGGATTCTTTCATTCGATCTGAACTGAGTGGCCACTTTACAGCCAAAGCAGAGAAGGGTCTGGACAACTCCCTCCACCAACACCACCAATTTGTTTCTGCATAACTCAATGCAGGGGTCATAAGAATATAAAAATACTTGCATGGTCATGTGTGTCATTCATCATTCCATCGGTAGTCTTGCACTTGCATTAAAAAGAGGCTTTCATGCCTATAAGAGGACACGTATAAGGGGAGGGTGGCAAATCCCTGCTGAAGCTGGAGAGTGAGAGATTCAAAACAGATAAAAGGAAGTATCCCTTCACACAATGCATAGTTAAATTGTGGAACTCCATGCCCCAGGATGTGGTGATGGATGCCAACTTGGAAGGCTTTAAGAGGGGAGTGAACATGTTCATGGAGGAGAGGGGTATTCATGGCTGCTAGTAAAAATGGATAATAGTCATTTTTTTTTTTTTTTTTTTTTTGTAAATTTTATTTGTATTAATGAAGGGGTACAGGAAAAAAAAAGGGAAGGGATAAGGCATCATAGTATAAAAACAATACACTGTTTGAAAAAAAAAATGAGTTCAGATACATGTTGTGAGACTTTCTCTATGTTAATAAAAGAAAAAAAAAGATGTTGCAAAACCTCATTATATTATTCTACTTATACTAATATTCTGTTATATAAGAGTCTAATGTTACTCACAATCCTTTATAACAAATTAAATGTATTTAAACATCACATTTCTTTCAATTAGCTAGAATTCATGTAATTGTAGAATGTCACCCACTTTTCTTCAAATTGCTCTGTGGATTCATTAGATTTTTGGTTTGTCTCGAAAGTCATCTTGGCCATACAGGCATATTCCAATAGTTTTTCTTTCCAGTCTTCTATATCAGGTATTATAGTTTGTTTCCAAGTTCTTGCAAGAACCGTTCTAGCTGCTGTCGTAGCATATTTAAAGACGTCATGAAATTCCAACGGTAGGTTAGGGGGCACTATACTGAGAAGATAGGATTTTGGATCAATTGTTAACTTAATATTGAACATTGTCTGTAGTTCTTGATGAATTCTTTTCCAATATGTTTGTAACTTTGGGCATGTCCACCAGACATGAAAGTATGAACCATCAGTATCTTGGCATTTCCAACAGGCACCTCTTTTTCCAGGAGTAGTCATCTGAGAAAGCATGTTGGGAGTCAGGTACCATCTATAGAATGTTTTATACCAATTTTCTTTCACTTCTTGGGAGACGGTATATTTCATTTCAGAAGTGCAAAGTTTTTCCCATAAGTCCATATTAATCATTTCTCCAAAGTTTTGCATCCATTTTATCATGTTGATTTTCACTTGTTCTTCTTCTGTTTCGTATTTCAGTAGAAGCTTATAAATTTTTCCTAGTAGGTGTAAATCGTTTTTAGAGATTATCTGCTCAAATTCTGTTAATTCACGAAATGGTTGAGGATGAAGACAGTCTCTTTGTATATTAGATCTCAGTTGTAAATAAGTTAACCAATTCAGTTTTTGGAAGTTTTCTTGAAGATTGGTCAAAGTCTTGATTTCTCCTGTAGACTCGATCATTTGATTATAAGTAAAATGAACACCCGGTTTTAGTTTAACATTGTCATGATAAGCTTCAACTGGTGACATTATAGATGGTGGAGAAGGACTTATTCTCTTTTTATATTTTTTCCATACTTTCAATAACACCATTTTAACATCAGAATCTTCTGGTACTTTATCTTTTTGAATTCTTGTCGATGTATCCCACAAAACTTTATGAAAACCTTGTCCAAGGTCCGCTCGTTCCAAAATGAGATGTCTGGATATTGGGTATTTTATCCATTCTGCAGTCCAAGTCAGGCAAGCGGCATGATAATATAATTTAAGGTTGGGTAATGCTAATCCTCCTCTTTTCTTTTCATCTTGTAACACTTTGAATCTTATTCTCGGTTTTTTTCCATTCCAGACAAATCGGTTAATTTGTTTTTGCCAACTTTCTATTGTTCTATCTGGAATATCAATCGGCAAAAATTGAAACAAAAAGTTCAGTCTTGGAAGTACATTCATCTTTATCACCGATATCCTACCCAACCATGAAATGTTCATATTTGACCATAAACTCAAGTCCTTTTCTATTTTTCCCCAGGTTTTCAAATAATTTGACCTTAAAAGTGTCTTGTTTTGTGAGGATATGTTGACACCCAGATATTTAACCGGTTCCTTGGCAATGTGACAGCCAGAAACTTCTGTAATGTATTTATCTTCATCTGTTGTAGTATTAAAGGTCATAATTTTCGTCTTTGTTTTGTTCAATTTGTAACCAGAATGCTTTGCATATTCCATAATGTGATTATAAACTTGTGGAAGTGTTTGTCCAGGGTTCTGACAGATTAAGACAACATCATCTGCATAGCTTTTGATTTTATGTTCTTCGTTTCCTACTGTGAGACCTTTAATCTTTGAATCGTTTCTGATATAATTCGAAAGGATTTCCATTGATAAATCAAATAAAAGTGGAGAAAGTGGACAACCTTGTCTTGTGCCTTTTGTAATAGCAAATTCTGTTGACAATGAACCATTGATCAAGAGACGTGCTTTCTGAACAGAGTATATTGCGTTGAAAATCGTTAAAAGAGTGTCTCCACAGTCCATTTGTTGTAAAATCTTGGAAATAAAATGCCAAGAGACATTATCAAAAGCTTTCTCTGCATCTAGAAAGATCATTGCGGCTTTTAATGATTTAGACTTTATGTATTTGATTGCACTAAGAATCAAACGTACGTTATCTCTCATAAGTCTCTTTGGAATAAATCCGGTTTGGTCTGGATGTACCAATTTGCCAACAAATTTTTGAAATCTTTTGGTAATTATAGAGACAAAAATTTTGTAATCAATGTTCAACAATGAAATTGGTCTATAGGCTTGAGGAAGAAATTGATCTGTGTCTTCTTTTGGAATCAGAGAGATGTGTGCTTCCTGCCAGGACGAAGGGATCTTACCTTCTTCAATTACTTCATTGTAAAGAGAAAGTAAAACCGGAGTCAGTTGTTGTTCAAACAACTTGTAAAATTGTGGGGTAATACCGTCCGGACCTGGTGCTTTATCTGGTTTCAGATTATTTATAGCGTCTACAATTTCTTGAGTCGATATCTTCTGGTTAAGACTCTCTTGATCTTCTTTTGGTAACTTAAATAGTTGTGCATCTGATAAGTAAGTTGTCAGTCCGTCTTCTTGCAAATCGTCCTTCGCATATAGTTGCTTGTAGTAGTCAACAAATATTTTTTCAATTTCTTCTTGTTTATTATGAATTATTCCATTTGCCTTAGCCCCAGTAATCTTCCTTATTTTCTCTTGTTGTCTAAGTTGATTTGCTAAAAAACGACCAGGTTTGTTTGCTCTTTCAAAAAGTCTTTGCTTGGCATATTTAACTTTCATTTGGATTTCTTCGGTTTCTATTAGCTCAATTTGATGTTTGGTCATCTTGATACTTCGTAAAGTACTTTTATCTGATCTTGTTTGAACTTTTTTTTCCAATGTTCTTAATTGGTCTTGGAGATCTTTAAGTTTCTTCTGTTTATCTTTCTTGATTTTGGTATTCAGAGCAATCATTCTCCCTCTGATAAAGGCTTTACTTGCATCCCAAATTACAAAATCAGACATGCCTGGAGTTTTATTTAATGTGAAAAACTCCTTCACTTCACGTTTACATTGTTCAAGTATTTGTTTCCTCCGCAGTATTTGATCATTCAAACGCCATCTTCTAATGCCTATTCTACCTTTTAACAGAGTCAATTCGATTGGGTTATGATCTGACAGTATTCTGGGTGCAATCTGTATTCTTTCCACAGTTGTTATCATTGAACTGGAGATCCAACACATGTCAATTCTAGAGTGAGATCCATGACGATTTGAGTAAAATGTAAAGTCTTTTGTTCTGGGATTCTTCATTCTCCATATGTCAATTAAGTTGAATTCTTTCATTTGTTTGAGAACATTCTTCGGCAGTTTTCCAGATATACTGTTGTGAGTCTTATCTATTGTAGGGTTCACAACCGCATTGAAGTCTCCTAAGATTATAATTTCTCCTTGGTAATATTCTGCAAGATTCTTAAAAAGTGTTTCATAGAAGACTTCCTTAGCAGCATTTGGAGCGTAAATATGTGCTACTGTGAAGCAAATTCCGTCTGGCCCATGTAGAATCAAAATTTGATAACGTCCATCTGGGTCTGCTATATGGGTCTTAACAGTTAAGATCTTCTCGTTAACATAGATAGCTAGGCCCCTCTTCTTCTCTTGGGCTGAAGCGAAATAGGGAGTTCCAAGCTGATTTGTCTGTAAAAGTTTTTCATGTTCTTTTTTAATGTGAGTTTCTTGAAGACAAATGATATCTTTCTTCTGTTTTTTTAAGTTATGAAAAACTCTTTTTCTTTTATTAGGGGAGTTTAGGCCATTGATATTCAATGATACAATCTGTAGATAATTCATAGTGAAATTAAGTGGATAATAGTCATGATGCATACCTATTATTTCCAGGATTAGATGAGCATGCCTATTATATTAGGTGCTTTGGACACAGGCAGGACAATGGTGCTGCAGTTGTCGAGTTTGTGGGCTTCCTAGAGGCACCTGGTTGGCCACTGTCTGAACAGACTGCTGGACTTGATGGACCTTGGTCTGAACCAGCATTGCCTTTCTTATGTTCTTAAATCAACCCAGCTCAGTTCCATCCTGCCGAGAATTGAACTGACCCACACTCACTGACCAAATAAGCAGCCTCATGGTATTCCAGCATTATTCTCTCACGAGTGCACTTTATTATAGCTTCGAGGGGAGGGATTGGATGAGGGGGACAGAAACATGGGAAGGGGAAGCAAGAATGGGTGTCGGGAGAAAACCCTGAAGTGACAAGTACACACAGGACCAGCTTTCAATTTGGGATCGAGGCAGACTTTAAACTTCGAGTAAAACAGCATCCTGAAAACGCGGGGGAAATGTGAGAGGAGAGTGAGGCAACTTCTGAACGTTGGAAAATACATGCATAATTAAAACAAAGTCCTGAAGTAGTCACGGGTTGACCACAACAGGAACAACCCGTGTATAAAAAGCCCAAGAGTGTCTGGCAGTCTGCTCATTGTGACCTATCAGTACACCTGAACCCATGAAGTTTCCTTATATTTAGTGTAATGTGGTGGTTAGAGTGTCAGACTAAAATTCTGGGAGACCCAGGTTCGAATCCGCACTGTGCCACGGAAGCTTGCTGGGTAACCTTGGGCCAGTCACATTGTTAGCCTAGCAGGGTTGTCGTCAGGACCAAATGGATGAACAATTTAAGCTACTTTGCGTCCCTATTGAGGACAAAGGCAGGGTAAAAATAAAGTAAAATAAAACAGAGGAAGCATCAGGATCCTCTCCTTCCCCAAAATGTTTCACACCACTCTCGATATTTCATGGTACAACCTCTCACTGCTGGGATAGCATAAAACTTGCTGGAAGGTTTTGATCCTGTTTTCACTGGTGGCGAGCAGGTTGCCTCCACATATTGTTTGGCGCCAGCCTTTGGTTCTGAGAGCTACCCTAACTCTGGATTTGGGGATTCTATTTAGCTATCTTAGCTACCTCCCATATAGCTCTCCCCCACAGAAGCTAGGCTGTAGTGCAAGGCGTGCAAAAAGAGAACCTCTTCAGCTGGCAGAAGTTTCAGCATGAGATTCCCTTTGCAGATCATTGTATTAATGCTTCCTCGCATTAAAAAAAAACAAGTTACAATCTGGTTTGGTTTTTAAACGAATGGAATACAACACCTAACTGGCATGGCAAGAGCTCAGCAGAAGCAAACTTAAAGTAAATGGAAAGTAAAACACCCTGCAATCCACACCAATCACACTCTGCAGGACTCAAAAAGGGCAAGAGTCCAGTAGCACCTTAAAGACTAACAAAAATATTTTCTGGTAGGGTATGAGCTTTCGTTTGCCACAGCTCACTTCTTCAGAATCTGAAGAAGTGAGCTGTGGCTCACGAAAGCTCATACCCTACCAGAAAATATTTTTGTTAGTCTTTAAGGTGCTACTGGACTCTTGCCCTTTTTGACTACTGCAAACAGACTAACACGGCTACCCACTGTGAATTATCTGCAGGACTAACAGCCGATCGACACATTAGCAGACACACTCGCTCTACCAATGCACCATGGAACGCGGATTTCTTTAGAAGCAGGTGTGCTGTCTTTCAACAAGCCAAGCAAATATTTAATCCCCCCAGATGACCAATGCCATTTATTCTGTTCCCAAAATTGAAGGCTATGTGTGCTTTATATTCAGGTTCCCCACTGGTGTACATGATGGCTTTGTTGAACAGCACAATTGTGGTCTGGAAATGAGACCGGCATTGAATTTTTATCCTTCGAAAAGTTTGGAAGCAAAAAGGAGGCTTCAGGAAGATGCAATCCCACTGAAAACACTCCCAGCAATGTCCTTTTCATTCCTCTCCCTAGCAATTTGGAGCCACGTGATTCTGCCATTGACCAGGAGCCTTTTTTCTTCTCCTTGGCTTTCCTCTTCCCTAACCATTTCCAACCAATCAGGGATCCCAAGCCTTGTTGAACCTATGGGCGCTTTGGGAATTTTGAGAATAGTTAACGGGCAGAACAAAATGGCTGCCATGGTGGTGGTGAGGTTGATCAGAAAACACTGACAGTTTCTACAAAAAAGGTTAGGAAGCCAGGCAAGTAGCTTCCTGTGATGGAGCTTCCTGCTTCCAAATGGTGTTCCCTGCAGACACAAAGGTCTTCTGAAGCCCTTCTTTATTCCAGTAAGGTGGAGGAAAGCCAGGGTTGTCCCTTTGCTTTAGAGGAGAGATGCTTTGGGGAGACACAAGTGGGCACCAGGAAACACCTTGGTGGCCATCATGGCACCCATGGGCACTAGGCTGGAGATCACTGCTATGGGGAACAGGGTTGAGCATATCAATAAACCCAAACCATAAATAAACCCAAAATTAGCTGTTTCGGTAAATTTCAGGATTTGGGTTTACTGAACTCCAAAACCTGGGGATAAAGCCGAAGCTGAATAGGCGATTCCCAAAAAAGCCGGGTTTGGCTATTCGCCTTTGCTCAGAGGCATGGCTCTGTGCTTTCTCCCCTTTTTCTATTTCTGACTGGTTTTGTTAAGGCCCCATAGTTGGGGCCTTTTTGAGATGGGGATCGTGTAATCGGAGCCAACTTGGTCTGACCAACTTTCCAGGTATATTACCCAACAGAAGACTAGTCTGCAAGCAGAAGAGTCATTAAAAGACGGGGCTCACCCAGTCCCATCCAGAGGGATATACCCTCCAAATAAAAAGCCAGCTTCAACAGCTGCTAACACCACTAGGCTTCCTAAGGAGATTTCTTCACGTGGATGAGCAGTGTCCTTCAGACAGCCCCCATGGTCAAGACTTTGGCTGGCTCCGATCTCACACACACACACCGAAAACCTGCTATCAAACTGAACGTCACCCCAAGTAGAGGCTTCGTTTCCCCGCACCATGACCATCTCTTGGAATCAGATTTTTCATGACCGCAATAAAGGACTGCTCACAGGATGTCATTTGCCACCAAAATGAATGTTTTGTGTGCCTTATTTCTCTTGCATTTAAGCCTTTTTCCTCTGTTTGGAAGCTCATCTGCATAGACATCATGCAAAGTGACTCAGAAACAAAGACAGACCCCAGACTTTGACACCCCAGGCTTTGACACGCCAGCCTGGAATCGCCTCTTTCTGCCAGTCTTCAGCAATGCTGAACTTTTGAACCTCATGGACAGCTCTGCTTGCAAATGCTTGCAGGATGGGGGTGACCCCTTTGAGGGCCCATAAAATTAACTATAATGGGCCTGAATTTTTTGGGGAACCCAAAAATAAGCCAAATACCCATATTTACCAGTATTTGACTTATTTCGAGTTGGTAAAAAAAAAATCGGGCTGAAAAAACCCGGAACCCAAAATTTACTAAAAAAAAAACACCATTTTTTTTGCACAACCCTAATGGTAAAATGTGATGATGTCATACTTCCTGAGCCCATCAGACGTGTTAAGTGCCAATGTCCTGAAAAGCAAACAAAGACAGTTCTTCAGCCTCACTTCTAACTGGGTGTGTCTTTGGGGGAGGGAAGATTCCAATTGCTGAGGCAACCACATCACCTTGGTAGGGACATTTGTCGCCCTGCAGTAGTGCTCTGGGGTGGTTTCATTGTAGCACAGAATGATGTCAACCAGACCTGTGGCGAAGGAGAAGCATTCCCCTTTCTCCTGCTGTGAACTTTCAAAACCCTCAAATTACTGCAAAGGGACATGGAAAATGTTCATGAAACTCAGAAACCTCCCATTTCTCCCAGTTTTGGTCAGCTCTGTTGGAAATCACACATTAGAGGTCTTGCTATACCAGGGTCATCTATTTAAAAAGTTGACTGTTGCAGAAACAGGGCCATCCATGCAAGCAGGGGAAGTGAAGGATGTGTTCTTACAAGTTTGATGAACCTGTTCAAAAAAAAGAAAGGCTCCCACACATTGCTGTAGCACCTATTTAAACTGCCCCACAATAGTTGTGATTATTAGAGAAATGAAGTTATTTCGTGAAGTCAAGCAAGCTCAGCTAAGCTATGCAAACAAAGTGAGGCAAACAGAGTTACAGCTGGTGAATGAGTAGACCACTGAGGCTATCGTACTTTGGTCAAATTGTGAGAAAACAAGAGTCAATAGAAAAGATAATAATGCTAGGAAAAGCTGAAGGCAGCAGGAAAAGAGGAAGACCCAACATGAGATGAACTGACTCTATAAAGGAAGCCATGGCCCTCACTTTGCAAGACCTGAGCAAGACTGTTAACGAGAGGACGTTTTGGAGGACTTTGATTCATAGGGTCGCCATGAGTCAGAAGCACTTAACACACACATACTGGTTAGTAATCATCCCCCCTAGCCATTTATGTCCTATAACCCCAATTCCATTAGTCAGATGACCCTCTAGCAAATATACCAGGATGGGACTAGGCAGAACCATTTCATACCAATACACCATCATTGTAGTCAATGGGATTTTTATAGTGATCCCATCAAAGTTTCGGAGCACAATTCCAAAATCCAGTGGATTCTGCTGGCCTTCCTACGCTCCGAAACATGTGACAAGTCCTAGAGAGGAACTCAGAAGCTTACTAAGAACCCACAGAACTTACTGATGGATTCTAGTAAACTGTAGTTTGGGTTTTGATAGGCCGCAGCTGGAAGTGGGCAGTCCAACATGAACACTGGCTGGGGATGGAATTCTGTATCCCTACATCCATCCCCATGACTCTGAATGCAGATGGCACTTTGCAGAATACTGTAAGCAAAAAACAAGCCTTTGTCCCAAGGAGCGAACAGTGCACGTGGTGACGATAGGTGGCGACGACAAAGGAGGGAGAAAAGCCGGCGCATGAGAAGCCGGGAGGTCTGGCGGGTCTGGCATCGCCGCCTTGAAAACAGCGGCAAACCCCGGCTTCCTCTTCTCAGGGCCGGTGCAGCTGGAGCCATTCGCTGCGGCATCAGCCTTCCTCGGCTCTCTTTCTCCTCGGCATCCTCTGGAAGAGGTGGGTATGGGAAGGGGGGAAGGCTCGTGGCAGGAGGGCCCGCCACGCCCTGAGGAGGGGCCGACGCGGGACAAACAGTGCAAAGGTAGTCTCCGAACTCGTGCCAGAATCATGGCACCTCTTATTTATTTAGAATATTTATATGCTGCCTCTCTAGACTCTCTCACAAAGTAAAACCAATACAATAGAATAGTAAAAACAACATAAGAATTAGTCACATTAAAGCCAGCCATAAAAAACAAGCCAAGGACATACAAAACAGCACACATAATGTTCAGCAGTCTAAAATGATATCCTTCAAAAAAAATTATCAGTCTAGAATTATCAGTCTAGAAACAGTTAAAAAAGCTTTGAAAGATGGAAGTGTATCAATTAAAAGCCTGGCTAAAAAAAGAAATGTTTTGGCCTGGTGCTTAAAAGGCAGAAAAGTAGAGGTCAACTCTCATGGGGGGGGGGTGCATTTCAAAGGTGAGGTGCCACCACTGAAAAAGCTCTGTCTCTGGTTGCCACCCACCTCATTTCTGCAGGTGGGGGAACAGAGAGCAAAACTTGGAAAGAGGTTTTTAATAGGCAGGTTGTCTGCTTAAAATATGGAAGCAATTAACTCAAGAGGTGGCCATTGCTCCAAGCTAAAGTGGCTCTTTTAAGGAAATCTGTGGAGAAAGGTTGCATCAATGATTCATTACATGACAACTTGGATGATAATGAAATTATGAAATAAAAGAAGCCATTTTAGTTCTCACTGACATTATAACACTTCCAACTGTTAAAAGTTACGAGTTGGTATGTATTTGGAAAACTGCGAAACTGTCCATTGTAACTTTCGGACCAAGGACAGGCTATCTGTAACCTGTTGCATGGGGGACAGCTGTATCAGAGCAAAGCAGATGCTTGCTTTTCAGAGTCACATGAAGGGGATGTGGAAGGAACAGAAAGGGGAGAGAGTGACCAAGTCAGTACATTTTATCCTGCCTTTCTTACAAAGAGCTCAACGCAGCAAATATGGGTCTCTCTTACCCATTTTGCCCCCCCAAGAACCCTGTGAGGTAGGTTGGGCTGAAAAGGGGTGACCTGCCCCAGGGCACCAGTAAATTACAAGGCAGACTGTGGATTTGAACCCAGATCCTAGTCTGACACTCTCACCACTACACCACACTAGCTTTCTCCTGATAATCTCACTGATGGGCATCTCCCAATCAGAAGAGTACACTGATGTTCCTGCCAAAGGGGACTGTGGTGGTGTTATATCTCTGCCCATCTTTCAGCCCTGGATGACCTGAGCCTTTACACGTGACCCCTTGAGGGCTGACTGAAGGCACAGGGAGGGAATATGGGCATGAGAGTCTGGCCTCCCCCACCTCTACATGATTGCCGGCTCATGGAGGTGGAGTTCACATGTACACCCCCTTCCTGTGAACGGCAGTGTTTGGAAAGCAGCATTCCCGATCACGGGGATCATAGAATCATAGAGTTGGAAGGGACCACCAGGGCCATCAAGTCCAACCCCCTGCACAATGCAGGAAATTCACAACTACCTCCCCCCTCCACACCCCTAGTGACCAGAAGATGCCCAAGATGCCCTCCCTCTCATCATCTGCTTAAGGTCACAGAATCAGCATTGCTGACAGATGGCCATCTAACCTCTTCTTAAAAACCTCCAGGGAAAGAGAGCTTACCACCTCCTGAGGAAGTCTGAGGGAGTGTATTTGTTGGATGCTGCCCCTGTGTGTAGATGCTGTGCTCACCAGACAATGATAATGTGAGGTCAAGTCCATTGATTCGCAACCAACTTACGGCGACCCCAGCAAGGGGTTTTCAAGGCAAGTGAGAAGCAGAGGTGGTTGGCCATTTCCTTCCTCTTCAGAGTCTTCCTTGGCGGTCTCCCATCCAAGTACTGACCATGCTTAGTTTCCAAGATCTAGTGAGATCGGGCTGTACCATGCCACCTTCCCTCCTCCAACAAATCTGTACACATGCCTAAAATTGATACGTCAATGCAACCTCCAGAGGCGGCATAATTCTGATCTAATTACAAACTGATCCAATTACAAGATGCAGGTGGCAAGCAAGATGGCTTTCAGACCCAGCTTGTGATTTCCTGGAGGCATCTGGCTACCTGCTGCTGCTGCTGTTGGAACAAGGCTGCTGGCATAGATAGACCAGCAGAAGAGAGCTGTAACCGTATAAAACTTTTAACAGTGTATAGATTAGCCTAATGACTCGAGTACCTCAATGCAAATGACCTTATGGGAATATTTAATGAAAATAACCATTTCTGTTGATTCAATTAAACAGGGCAGTGTATTTATTGTGTGTAGATTGTTTACAACACCAAGCACAGGGGGGCCGTTCTGATTAAAATCTGATGAAAAATCAAATTTTCAATCTGTGGTTAACAAACTGATTGCAGAGATTAAGTGATTAATGCTTTCAGCTCTGCTGAAAATATTAGGGTTGTTTTTTTCTGTGTGTGTTTCAGTGCATTATGGGTTCTGTAAGAACATCATGGATCTCTCTTCCTGTTTGCAGATAAGGGCCGTGACTAAAAATGCAGCTTTTTATGACTGAAAATGCAGCTTTTCAAAATGGGTACTGATATTTATACATAGTGTCAAGACTGCAAACGAAAATCCCAAAGGGAAAACAATAAAAAATGTAAGCAGCTGTAAAGGTGCAGTGTAAGAGATAAGGCTTTTTAATTTTCTTCGCATGAAGTCATGTAACTTGAATTTCAGCTGCCAAAACAAACCATTGGGGACGTGAAATGTTAGAGAGCAGTTTTAAAAAAACAGAAACATTGGCTCCACCATACGTTGGAGTTTTGTGTTTTGAAATCCTTGATGCGTTGGGGTTAAGAGTGTTGGATTAGTATGTGGAAAACCCAAGTTCAACTCCCCATTCACACTATGGAAGCAAGCTGGGTAACCCTAGGTCTGTCACAGGTGCTTTATGCATGGCTGTTTCATTCGCCATCACCCCTGCAGTGACTTCGGGTCTTTGTTTTGATTATGCATGCTGCTTTGGACCATCAGAGGTTGCCTCACTCTCCCCCCCTTTTTTTGCCCACCTTTTGAGGGACCTGTTTTATCTCAAATTTGAAAACACAGGGAAACACAGGGGGAGAGCGAGGTGACCTCTGAGGGTCAGAAACAGCATGCAT